>NC_039360.1:43143794-43817104 GCF_003573695.1 Papaver somniferum | reverse complement strand
CCATATATAATGTAAGGGTGGTATCAGCTTGCTGGAGGCTCGGATAGCGTCCCGAATCGGTAATCCCCCAACACAGATTAGAGCATGGGTACGCAGTTACACGCTTTGGAACGCGTGAAGCAGTTTCTGCACGTGAAACGAGTATGGTCATTACAGAGGTTCCTTCTGATCCTAGAAAACGCCCGAAAAAACCATATGAATTCCATGAATCTTTCGGGACCGTGGAATTGGATTGCTACACCTCGTCTCTCACCCTGCAGGAACTTGAGGAAATTCGTCTCGCCTACTGCTTAGAAGTGGATTTGAACCACTGACACAAGGATTTTCAGTCCTTTGGTCTTTGATATAAAGAAGGAAGGTTGTAATAACGAAAGAGACATGTTCTAACTTTGATCTAGCTAGTGGAAAGACATTCTTGTATATTCAATCAAAAAGAAAGAAGAGAAAGAAAGACATGTTCTAACTTTGATCTAGCTAGGGGAAAGACATTCTTGTATATTCAATCAAAAAGAAATAAGAGAAAGAAAGTTTACTAGGAGTTAGCGCCTGCGCTTGCTTGCTAACCAAGACATCCTGTCAAGTGGTGGTACTGCTTGCACGTTGTGGATCAACACGGTATTCAGTAGTAGAGACCCCTATTACGTTGGAAATGGGCGCTCATTTTTCGACTGCTGTCAACTAATCACCCAAGCTAGCTCTCAAGCCCATTTGTTACCATTTTGACCTTTTTCCCATCATAAAAAAGACTCCTAAGCCTATTTTACACCCCTGTACAGCTTGTGCAGGATCTTTGCACTACCTTCTTAGTTCTTACAAACCTGGCTTCCCCCTGATATGATGTCAGATTTTTATCAAAGGTAAAGGTAGGTCTCGGGTCACAAAGGCATAATTTGAGTTTAGCATTCTTGGTCGTTCGTGCTTGTAATTTAAACTATGTGTCCTTTGTTCATCAATACATATATATATATATATATATGGATAAACGAGAACTCAAAAAACAAAAACTGAAGAACACATCGTTACAAACATCAAGAAACATAACACGTAGCCCTCACAATCTTGCCATCTCATTCATGCATGAGATTCTAGTTTCTAAACACGTAAAGAAACACATTAAAAGCCTATTTGTATTTTCATTTTGTTTGCTCATTAATTAAAATTTAATCCAATCCCAGCAATTAAGTTTCAGCAATGTATATATGTTGATAGAACACTAATGCCACTTGGCTACTACCACTGTCCACTCAATGTGGTTTAAACTTAAAAAAATGCTTTAACTAGAAGCAGTGAACCAAAGTACTCAATCATTCATGCATGCATCGGAGACTTGGCAAATCTCTTGCACAGAAAATGCCTTGTTCTTCACTTTCCACTGTGTTTTTTCTTTTAGTAGTAATCTTAGCTAGCAGCAATGAGGCATCATGCAAACAAGAGAAAGGAGCTTGCGAAGGAACCAAACATTGTTTTCCAAATTCTCTTGAGCTGGAGATGAAACATACAGTTCAAACCGTTCATCAGATGGTTACGGATACCATACAGAGGGTCCGGAGTTCTGCCGCTTTGATGAATAATAACCAAGTTGCAGCAAATCAAACCGGCCTCAGTAGTGGTGGTCTAAGTGTAGCTTTAAGTGATTGTATTAAACTTTACGAAGACAGTGAGTTTCGACTTCGACGTTTGTCAGGAAAGTATGGGAACAATGACGATGCGAGGACATGGTTGAGCGGAGCCCTAACTAGTCACAGAACTTGCTTGGATGGTCTCCAGCATTATCATGAGATGAATATCAGTCATAAGCTTGTACAATCTGATCCTGAATCTGTTACTTCTCATCAGAATTTGACTTCCCTGCTTAGTAGGGCTTTGGCTTTGTATGCATTACGAAACGCCAAGAAGAGTAAGTTGCTCCTCAACTTGATCAGGATAAGTGTCAAAAATTGTGCAGTTTGTTTTATTGCTAGTTCCCTGATACATTAGTAACTAGACAGTTGTTTATAATATGACAAGATTTCAGAAAGGTAAAATTAGGTGAAAGTTTTGGTGTATTAATGCAACAGATGGCACAATGTGGAGGCCAAAATTAGGCCAAAACAAAGGACTCTTGGCAACATGGGACGCGTCAACTGCAAAGGCTGATTTTGTTGTTGCAAAAGATGGATCCGGCAATTTCAAAACCATTAATGAAGCTGTGGCTGAACTGCACCGCCAGAAGCGGGACCAAGGCCAACCTCCAAGAGTGGTGATCTACGTGAAATCAGGAGTTTATAGTGAGAATGTGGAGATTGACAGAGGCATGAAAAATGTAATGTTCGTTGGTGATGGAATCGACAAAACAATTGTTACCGGCAACAAGAATGTGATAGATGGAGCAACTACCCTCAGCTCAGCCACTTTCGGTAATTACTAACAAAATACAGCAATGATAATGTTTTGCCACATGTAATGTATTATGTTAACAAAATCTACTCTAATGGCGCTTGAAGGTGTATCTGGAGATGGATTTTGGGCAAGAGACATGACATTTGAGAACACAGCAGGACCTGCAAAAGAGCAAGCAGTGGCTTTAAGAGTGTCATCAGATTTATCGGCTTTCTACAGGTGTAGCTTCAGGGGTTATCAAGACACACTTTTACTCCACTCGCAGAGACAGTTCTACCGTGACTGCGATATCTATGGCACAGTAGATTACATATTTGGAAATGCCGCTGCAGTACTTCAAAACTGCAACATTTTTGTGAGAAAACCGCTGCATGGTCATGGAATCATGATAACTGCACAAGGAAGAGATGACCCGAATGAGAACACTGGGATATCAATACATGGCTCGCGTGTTATACCTGACTCAGATTTCAGAACAGTGAAAGGTTTGTTTAAGAGCTATTTAGGTAGACCATGGAAGAAGTATTCAAGGACTGTGATTTTCAAAACAGATCTTGATGGGTTGATTGATCCAAAAGGGTGGAAAGAATGGAGAGGTGATTTTGCACTTTCAACGTTGTTTTATGGTGAATATATGAATTCCGGAGTTGGAGCTTCTACTAGTAATAGAGTGAACTGGCCTGGGTTTCATGTGTTGAATCGAGAAAGCGATGTGGCACCATTTACTGTAGGTAGGTTTATACAAGGGGATACATGGTTACCTGATACTGGTATACCTTTTTCAACCAGCATTTAACTAGGGGTTCTTAGAAAGCGGGCTACAATGTAAAATATTAGCAAGCTCTATCAATGAATGATGATTAGGGTAAACAAGTAAAAAGTAAGACGTATGGCCTTTTATGCAACTCACAAAATGTATCCTTAACTTTCTAATAATAAAAATTTCACTTTATAAAAAGTATATAAAGTTTTGGGCAGTAAATCTGTGCGTTTCTCTCTTATTTCATGGCCAGAGCAAGGTTTAAAGTAAGTCAGAGTGTCAAAATATAAATTGAGAATCAAATTTTTCTCATGCATTTTAAACATTAGGGTTATATCCATGCACCGGAATTCTTCACTGATTTTTATGAGGCTAAAGAAACACAAACTCATACCTGAATTTACAAAGCATTAATATGTCTTTCTCCATGAGTTCCACTTTAGCTTTAACTGAAACCCTAATGGAGAAATACCCAGAACCCCTCTGGTCAACTTAGGGTCGAACACATCAAAATGTACCTTCCGTAGTGAGTCCAACATAACTTGTGCAGGGACAGCAGGAAGTAAAACAGGAAGAGCTTCTGCAGGCACTGTCTTTGCTAATTCCCGAGCCTTCTGTAGATGAGTATTAGCTACGGAAGCCATCTCAAAAACTGCATCTGGTAAACCTTCGCGAGAATCCGACCGAATCAGCCTTTGACCTCCCTCGTTAACTAACAATCCATGCTTCGATGCCACTTCAACCGGTATATAAGGAATCTGAGGATTACGACTAAAATGGTAAGGTAATGAACGTAGGAGCAGAAGAAGGCCGCTTGCCTTCCCTATATGTGAGGCTGCATGGTCTGCTGATGTCGACCTAATTCCTCCTGCTTGAAGAGTCATGTACAGGACTGTGGAAACAGTGTCCTCAGCATATTTTTCAAGCTCTTCCATTGTTTCTGGAATTTCATCTACTTCCCTTCTTGCATCGTTAATTCGGGCTTCCACAGATCTCTTTAACCAACTTTTGCTGATTTTGTGTTCAGAGATTATAGAAGATAAGGCCTGGGCTATGGGGTGTTCAATCTTCTTGTGGGAATAAATTTTGTCTATGGCTTCCTGCCACCACAGGAGACGCATAAGACCGATTCTTGGATCAGAGGCAACATCCATGGCCTTAGCAGTTTCTACGTTGAAAGCACGTAGGGCAAATGCAGCTTTCCGCATCTCAGGGGAGAGTTGGAGGAGGCATAGGTAATGGTGGTAATCATATTTTCGGACTTGTTGTACACAGTGGGATAAAGCTGCTCGAAGACTGCCAGATGTTGAAGCCCCACTCATCAAATTTTGTGTGGTTCTACACTGAAATATATGGCGCTTATTAAAACAAACTTAAGAAATGCCTCTCAACAAAGTGCAAGATATTTTAATGAACTAAACCCAGTTACAACTGCATCATTTAGCGAAAAAATAAACATCATGATGAAAATAAGAGGCTAGGAAATTGGTGAATTCTATGAGTTCGAGATAGCAACTATGCTTTAAAAAAACAAGTGCAGAAAAAGAAGAAGAAGAAACTGCTCGTCTGATAGGTTTAGAACTAACATGCAATTCAGAGCACTGTATTCCACATTCAATGGTATGTAACTGACACCGTTACATGTGCCGCTATCAGATACGGAGAGCTAGAAAAGGCGAAACTCGGACATGATCGTAATGATATCCTAAACTCGGACATGATCGTAATGATATCTTAAATAGTTACTTGGTAACTATGTGCTTTACGTTGCTTTATATTTCAGAAATAATGTTATCCTAAATCTAAAAGTGCTGAATAAGCAGGACATTATCTTATAACCTTAATATATTATGGTTGAACAAAAGCATACACAGGAATAATGAACGAGACCTAACTTTAATCTTGTTCAAGTACCCGTTGAAGTGTCCAAGAGGCACCTGGCTGTCCGACATCGAAACTACCTAGAAGGTCGAGTGTCCTTATTAATCAGGTAGCTAAAAAGTTGAGACCTGCAATAGTTATTTATGTATTTTTTGTTTTTTGAGTTCACATCGCCAAAGCTATATGTGCAACTTCACGGTTTCCTAATGAGATACATGCCAGGTAGTTCTACAACACCTGAATTTGAATGCGTTTTTATATCTACAATACAATGTATTTATATGCGTGAATCATCCTTTACAGTCATCAAAAGATCTTACTTAGGCAATGTGAACAGTTCCTTGCTAATAACTTCAAAATGCTAGAAGAAGAATAGCTTCTGACGTCAAACTACACGGCACTTGATTATGACATAACAAAATAGAAATGTTTGCACCAGAGGAAAAAGCAACAAATTCCGATTAAGCAACTTTGAAAATGTTTTTCCTCGTGATCAACAACATCTGCCAACCTCATACGTTCCTGACACTAAGAGGTCTCAGTATTCTAACTAGGTAATTTCCCATGCTAACTTTATTTTAGACTTCCCTGCAAGATTGAATAAAATGATGTTGCAAAAAAGCGATTAAAATACTACCTCAGCACTCAAGAATCCAATCCACACAGCTTTTTTTCTCCCAAGATGCTATCTGCAGTTTCATATAAAACTCAATTAGGTACAATAAACTCTTTGCTTCTTGAGAAATGATGAATCTTCGATATTGACTAAACTCATTTCCCCGATATTTAGATCTCGATCCAGTACTCCAAATATTGAAAAACTGAACTAATAGCTTAAAATCAGTTTTTTCTTCTCTTAGACATTTCCAACAACATCAAAAGAGATGTACAAATAGTTCAATCAAGGAAGAAATCTTAGCAAATTTTCTACATTTAAAAAAATAAAAAAATTACGAATAGAATCAACAAGCCACAAATTCTACAAAGCAACTACTAAAACCCTTAAAGAGTATAAGAAATCTTGGGAAAATAAAAGCTAATTCAAAAGAAATGCATATGATCAATAATTTTGTACCTGTGATTTCGATGGAATTGAAATGATGATTTAGTAATTGCACATCGCCAGAGCTATTCGATTGCTCAGCAGTTGGGAGTCAGCTGATTTTTTGGGGTTTAAGTTTAACTTACACCTGAATCTCAACAGAGAGAGGTGTGTGTGATCCACAGGGCACGTAGAATGACAGTGATACCCCCCTTCAGAGTTGACTTCCGGAGAGAACCATAAGTCCAAGTCAAACAATGAATTGGACCTAAATTCAGATATTTTTAGTCAAGGAGTAAATATAAAATTAATTTGGACCCAAAAGGGAACAAAGACTTTCTTAAAAGACCCCTTAAAGACTTGATATATTCTCTATTTCATCCTTGTTCCAGACCCTAACTACATAATGGCCTGGTTACTAGTCTAGGTATAAAATCTTCTGTTCTGCAATTCTTTTTACTGCCCCTTAAACCCTTTCTCCTTTTCTCTCCATAAAATTCATCAGGTAACTCTCAAAACTAAACCCTTATTTAGATTTCATTAATTTCCATTACAATCATGGTTTACTATTAGGTTTGATGATATTCTTTTTGTTTGTGTAGAAAAAGATTAAAAAAAGTTGATTTCTAATTGGAGATATGCAAGGAGAAGGGATCGTTCAATCATTGTCAAGCTTGTCTTGTGTTCGATGTAGCAAACCTGCAAGTCTCCAGTATGTTAATCTCTCCTTTTCTCTTGATTTCATAAAAAAGCATGAATCTTTATTTACACCATAGAATATCAGAAATGTAGTCTGCTAAGATTACAAAAATAAAGGATTAAAGGAACCTGTTTTTAGATTAATGGGGTAATAAAGATTTGTGGGGTTTATCTATTTTCTCTAAAGCTATTGAAGTATATGTCTGTAGTCACTGTTAATGCAGCGGAGGAAAAGAAGAATTTTTTTGGACTAATGGGATAAGAATGTTTGTGTTATCAACTTGGATGAATATTGTCTATGTCTATTCTCACAAAATTTGTTTGGGCTTTTGCTAATTTACTGTTCTAGTTAAGTTCTGCCTGTAACTAGAGGGAGATATTTCTTGACATAACCAGATTTTCAGATGAAATTGCGTTTTTCAGCGAAGTGTATAAACGAAATGGCACAATTCTGTGCAACTAAAACTGCTAGAAATATTTCCGTAATGTTGTATTTTTTCTATGCAGATGTCCAAAATGTATGGACTTGAGACTTCCTCGTGAGGGTGCTTCATTCTGGTATGTATACATTCCAACTTTGCCTTCTTCCTTTTCCTTAAGTTTGTGGTTTCATTGGGTACATTGCCCCTATTTTTTTCTGTCTTCCACTGCCCCCCTATATATGAACTTAGTAACACCGTTATCTGGCTAACCGAGATTCTGAAGCTACTTTAATCTCTGGTTTATGCTTTGATTTTGTGTACTGACGTATTCTTTTGCAGCACCCAGGATTGTTTCAAGGCATCATGGAGCTCTCATAAGGCAGTTCACTTGAAGGCAAAGTTGTCCACGATGACAGATCAGAAAAATTTAGACACGGATACTGATGGTTGGCTATATTGCACAAGGAAAGGCCAGGGGCGATCGGGCTTTGCTCCTAATTTTGATTGGACTGGGTATTTGTCTATAGTTGTCTATTTCAATATTTAATATGGATGTGTACCATCATGTGATTGGTGTTCGTGAGATGGTTTTTCTTTTAACCTAACAGTATATGAAATATTAACTATGAAAATGTTTGCGAACCCCAACCAGTAGAAACATTGTGAACATGTCAAATAGTTTATTTCTGCCGATGTTTGGTTTAAATGTCAAACACTTGCGTGTTTTTATGGAATTTTGACCAAATTTGCTTTTTGTTCAACCACAGGCCGCTAAGACCATACCCTATCTCAAGTATGCGTACTGTGCCAGCACATATTGACAAGCCAGACTGGGCAGAGGATGTGAGTTTTATTTTGGGCTAGTTTTTGGTTTCTGTATTGATGTTTCCACGCTACCGAATTACGATCCTTCTTTTTTCTTGGAATTGGCAGGGAACCCCAAAAATAGAGCCATATAGTGATCTGCAAAATACTGTGGAGGTAAGCTTGAATTTATGGATCTTCAAACATATATGCGTGTGTTATAAAGATGTTACACTTTGATGAGTGGAATAAATCTTTTTACTGTTTGCATTTTATCTATGAAGATCAAAACTCCTGAACAGATCAAGAGGATGAGAGAAACTTGTCGAGTAAGTTCCTAATGCTTAAGATTATTTTTAGTTGAAAGCTTTCCCAGTTTGTTGTTTAGAGAGTAAAATCAGAAGTTTTACATTGAATTTTGCTCCTTCATATTATCAGCTTGGTAGGGAGATCTTGGATGCAGCTGCTCGTGTAATTCGACCAGGCATTACTACTGATGAAATTGATAGAGTGGTCCATGAGGCAACAATTGCTGGAGGTAAGTTGATGAACCTTGGAACTAACAGCTAAATGTATGTGGTCTTCTTTTTCTGTCGTCGGACATAAACTTGTCTTACATCGGGGAGTCATGAAGGTTCATTTATGTTCCTTTGTCTCTCTATAGAAGTGATTTACCTGGAATTAGATAATATATGATAGCTTATGCTGAACGATGTTATACTTGTGCATACTCAGAAAAAGAAATGCGATAGGCCATTGATGTTTTTTTTTAAACTCATAGTCATAACTGCTTATACAAGTTATGTTCTGAAGAGGCCCACATGCTCTACGGTTTCTTGATAAGTTGTTTCTGGTTTTTTTGTTGGTTCTTATCACATTTCAGGAGGATATCCATCTCCCTTAAATTATCATTTCTTCCCGAAGTCTTGCTGCACGTAGGTACTTCTTCAATATGTGTTCCTTAAACTTCAATTGTAACTCGAGGCAAGACATTGTTAATCCATATGCTCCTTTTGTGTGGTCACAGGTCAGTAAATGAAGTCATCTGCCATGGAATTCCAGATGCCAGGTATATATAATCATTTATCTTGAAGCCGCTATTACCTCTCTTTTCATGCTAATAAACCAAAGAATAGCCATATGTTTAACCATGTTAAAAATATTGGTTCAATCTTTACATTTGATTTTTGAGCATTTCATCCTATTGGCTATTGATTAATACTTTTTATTTTGCAGGAAATTAGAAGATGGCGACATTGTGAACGTTGATGTATCTGTTTATTACAAAGGTTGCCATGGTAAGAAGCTTGTTGATACTTATGTCGTACATTTTCCTTGCCCTTTCTGACAGTTTTACAGTCACTTTATGGTAATAATGGTATAATACATGTGGTATGCAGGTGATCTTAATGAAACATTTTTTGTGGGAAACGTTGATGAAGCATCTCAACAGCTGGTTCGTCGTACTTACGAGTGCTTAGAGAAAGCTATAGCGATAGGCATGTTTGAATTACTAACACTTCTATTTATTTCCTTATATTGTTATGTTTAATATTTGTCTGGTTTGAACTCATATTCTGCAAATATCTTCATGCATCTGGTATGCTGTGACCGTTGGGCGTCAAAACTAATTTTTCAAATATTTGTTCAAAACACCAGTTAAACCTGGAGTTCGATTTCGTGAAGTTGGAGAGGTCATTAATCGACATGCTACAATGTCAGGACTCTCTGTGGTAATTTAATATCTCTTCTTTAGAATTTGTTATCCTTCCAAATTCTGCTCAAGTAGTAACAAGTTTTCACACTGTTTTTATCTTTAATCTGTTCAAATAGGTGAAATCATACTGCGGACACGGTATTGGAGATCTATTCCATTGTGCTCCTAACATTCCTCACTATGCAAGTATCCTTTGTGAGCTGGTCTTGAATAGCATCAGTCTTATTTTTCTTAACCTAACTAAGATATAGCTCCAAGTCACCTATTTGTTTGTTTTTTTTAATTGGTTCCAATTCACCTGTTATCATGTCCAAAATCTGGCTGTTTGTTTTAGGCTGAATGAATAATGGTGATCTTCAGCCCATTTGGCTCTATGAAGCCGAAAGAACAAAAAAACACAAGAACATCTAACTGAAACTACTCCATGCTGTGTACATTATTAGTGTAATCTGTTTTTACCTCAAGCATAGAGGCTCTCTACTGTCAGTTCGTGTTAAACCTTGACATAAGTACAGGAAATAAAGCTGTTGGAGTGATGAAAGCAGGGCAAACTTTTACAATTGAACCTATGATCAACGCAGGTTATAATTTGAGACTTTAAAATAGTGAAAACATTATGTTTGAAAATGCACCTGGATTTTTAATCAATATCAATATGCCACTTTTTTATTGTAGGAGTGTGGCGTGATCGATTATGGCCTGATGGATGGACAGATGTTACTGCAGATGGCAAACGTAGTGCTCAGTTTGAACACACACTTCTGGTAATTTGGTTTTTCATTATCTGCTTATATGCTATGGTTCATCGTACTGCCTGTCTGTGTTGTCTGCGGCGCAAGCGAGGCTAAGCACCCAACACATCGGTGCCTAGGCAACTCATTTTGCACGTCTGGAGATATGCCTGCAGTTTTTCTGCATATGCATATGGTTATCACAAAATAGAACTTTAAAAAGCTATGTAGATAACATCCACAACAAGAAAAGAGAAAGCAACACACCAAGCAGTAAAATGAAGTTCTACCCTAAATTTATAGGCGCCCTTGACAATGTAGCTGCTTTTCTAGGCGCCCTTGACAATGTAGCTGCTTTCCATATTCTCAAATGAGTTTTTCTAACATGGTTCTTGACTTAAATAAAGAATGGATACTGTATGACAGTATGAGAGTTAGAGACCTAAAAATGATCAGTTTACATACTGCTTGTCTGCCATGTAATGGACATGCTAACCGAATTAGCATCCGAAATTACTTTGATATCTGGTCAAATTCATTATTCAAATCATCTTGAATTTCACCAAAGACGTATATGATGTTGCTATGGGTGAGATGATTCTGATGACTCCCAATGACAGTCCTCTCTAGTTGAATGAACAGTTTGGAGAAGTCTGTAGCTGTACTAGTAGTAGAACTTGGTACATTGCATACCAAGAACGGGAATATATGGACCATTTGAATTTTCATGCTCTATTTGTAGTTGGTAATACACAGTTATTATGGGATGAATTGATTATAACAGTATGACCCATGATCAGGAATAGTTAGATAACCATTTCCTAATTTTAGTCTGAGCCTTTATAATTCAAAAACAAGAAGTGAATGCATGATTAAGTTTTGTAACTACTCCTTTGTTGGGTATAGGTTACGGAATCTGGAGTCGAAGTTCTTACTGGAAGGTTGGCTTCCTCACCAAAAGTGTTTCCGTGGTTGGATGCATAAGTGCTGTCAGTGTATGTTCGCAGAGATAGCTGGTAATTACTTACACAGGTTGTTGACATAAATAACAAGTAATTACATCGATGTAAAACATCAGATTTTGTGTGATGTCCTATTTTATCTGTTCTGTATTGTTGGTTTGATGCATCAAGAGCATCCTAACCAACTGTGTTCCAGATTCATGAGTTGAGTGAGTTCTAATTATATTTTTGTCCCGTTTGTCATAGCTTCAAAATTTTCAAAATGGTGATATCGTTCCGTTTAATTCATGATGGTTGATGACCCAACTAAAGGTGTTTTCATTTTGTACCACACTCCACCATTTGCAGGCTTGCTGACTTATGTTATGTGTCATTTGCATGTAGAAATCAACTTGTTTGGCTTGTCGAGTCATTTTTGTTAGATGAACAGTTTTCAGATATTAAAACTGAGATCCATCCCTTTGATTCAATCATCTACCCATCAAATTCTATATAAATTACTTCTATATTACATGGGGAAGAAGAAATGAAAGACCAGCCAATAGAAGTTAATGATGCTTAATCATCTGAGAGTTGTAGCTTCAGATGATAGGGTGTGCTTGATCACTCAAACAATTGAAGCTTCAGAGACAACAGGCTGAACGCAGCGGGTCTTGCGCCCAGAAAAGCAAAGTTTAAAAATCCCAAAACTGATGAATAAGATGATCACAACACCTACAATCACAGCCACCATCCATAGCTTCATATTCCATGGATCTTCTAAACCAAAATCATAGCCTGCAAACATTTTTTTGCTCCAATTATTTATTCCCCAGTCACGGGATTCCTCAACAACCTATCAAAATAATTGAGGAGAGAAAAGCAAAGTTTACACGTAGCTTTGCCTGAAGAGAGAAACCAGCTGAAACACCTTACAACCAGAGAAAATTGAAGAAGGAAAAGAATGTAAAACTGAAATTCCTATCTTGCATCTGTTTCTTTATTTATGTGTTATTTCGAGTAAAAACTTAGTGAAGTGCTGAAGGAAATGACTTGGTGATCTTGTTTGCAAGTGTTTAGATGGGATGGAAGGTAAGGCTGATGTTACTTCAGAGAGTACAGTACAGTGTAGGACTCTATTTATTATAAAGTGAGTGAGAGAGAGAGTCCGTTTGTTTGTGTGTGTGTGAGGAGTTTGGGTAACACAGTTTCACTGGGATTGTCTTGAATTAAGGGAAAATATGCTCTGGTTCTTGGACATTTATGGTGCAGGTGTTTTGTGCTTCCCTTAGCCATAGGGGAGGTATTCTGGTCTCCTCAACCAGCTAAATGGTTCAGTTGTTTTGTGCTTCCCTTAGCCTCAGGGAAGGTATTCTTGTCTTTTATAACCGTCTGCCTACCTATCTGCAAAACAACTTCCTAATTTTCCTTCTGTTCTTGTGCTTCAAAATTTTCACCTCTTTCATCTTGTGGGGTGGTTAACGGTTGAACATAGAGCTGTGACTGGAAGTTGGTGGTGAGGGATTTATTCAACAGAACCATCCGACTAGTACAAACAAGAAAAATCTGAGACAACAAATCGAGTACATTGCCAAGGTTCAATATTGAAATTATTTCAGAGGTTTTCCATGACTTTGCCCGTGTCAACAAACAATCCGAAATACCTCGATTTTTTTAGAACAGGTCCGAGTTATATAGCAATGACTCGAAGCACTTCTTTTACACTATTTCAGAAACCGAAGGACTCGATCGTATGGATATGTAAAATACAGGATTTCCGATCTTAGCAGGAAAAGGAGGGAAACAGATACTAGCAATGATATTAGTTTCTGTGATTCTTGTTTAATCTTTGTTTTGAGATTTTTCTTTTGTTCAGCCTTTGCTTTGAGATGTTTATGGTCAGGTAGATTTTGGTATTGCAGCTTAGGTTGAGGAAGATCTTACAAGGGGTAAAGGTCTTATAAAACCATGACACCTATGATTTAAGACGTTTTCCGCCAAATTTTCATCTCCAATGCAAAAAGTAATAATGACATGGCTAAGTTGGGGTAAAAGAGAAAGTCTTTCTTCATGACACATCATCGTTTTGACTCTAAATGTACTAATCAGCAAACAAGTGTCGCCCTGCGAAGAATTGTATACACTAGAATTTCTGATGTGACTCTAGTAAAACTAGCATATTTTGGTACGATTTCTAAAAACATAAACACGAAGTCTTGTTAAATACAAAATGTGCAATCACTTTAAATGTCCAGAAAATATACATGGAAGGAAAGAATCTCAATCATGGTGGCCGGATACGCTCAACAATAGAAGTATTAAAAAAGAGGTGATGAAGCTTGTCAATAAATAATAGGTGCACTAAATAATATTAAATGGAATACGCTCTGCAGAAGGAATCCAGCCACAGATGGCCGTAAGAACTCGGTGACTCCTACTGAGGAAGCGTCGGCTCAGTGAGCAGTTAAAAAACAGTCATTAACATAGAGGTCAGCAATAGATACTAGCTTCCTCGCAAACTCCGGGTCATTCATCAATTCTCTCCAATGGAACCTCACATTTTCATGGAGGGCTGCACTTCCATTTAAGACTGCAACAAACTCTGAACTTTATCCCAATACATCCAATTGCCATGTCAACCTGTAAGGAGGCCAACATTAAATAGAACATTTACTAGGTGCAAATTCCGAGGTCATTTAAGGAAAACTAATCTTATCTCCAAGGAGCTCAAATTGTCTAGGCACAATAGGCCTCAAGCTGTACCTACGACCAAAGATTAAGCTCAAACCAATTCCTAAACTACTCGATAATTTCATATCTCTTGCAAATCTTAGCATTTGGTCTTGAAAATGATTCAGCAATAAGAAGGCCAAAAATGGGATGATGTTGATAGTCCTTTACAAACGGGCTAAAACTGTTGGGGTTCAGAGTCATTTACAAGCTAATACTTCGGAAACGAAATAGCTAACAAGAAACATTTGATCTCTCGGATTGCTTCATGAACCTCACTACGATCTAGGATAAGAAGAAGAGAAAGAGAACCACATAGATGCAAGCCATATACAAAAGAAACTACAAGTAAAGTACTCACAGATTTAACGTGGTTCAACAATGTACACAATGTGTATATATTGTCTACATCCACCAAACGGCTACGACCTCTTTATTCATTATAGAATCACCAACTGAGAATTACACAGTTATTGAATAATCAATTATCAACTCACCACAATGTGATTGAACAACTCTCACAAACGCCTTATAAATCCAAAGTAGTGTCTTCATCCATATGAAATAATATTTACCGTATTATCTACCACAACGAGATGATCTTCTATGCAAACCCTGACATAGATTACCATGGACGCCTTTAGCTCAACACCAATAATCTAATCCAGCACCACCAAGATGATCTTCTCCTCAACAAGATGTCTTACCAACATCTCCACACGCATACTCCATAATGACATATCTTCCAACATCGATAAGTATCCCATAAGCACCATAATGAGGTACTCCTTACACCATTGATGGTCTCTCACATCCACCCCAAGAGGTGGGATGAATTCCTCACATCTCTATTGAGAATTTCCTTGAAAACTCATAGCTAAAACTCTAACCTAGACCTCCTTTTATAGGAGTAACATTACTTATCCTACAAGAATAGGGTTTCCTTAACTTAGCTAGTAAGGTCCAAGAATTTAGGATCAAGTAAACAAATAAGAGTTTATCATAAACTCTTGGCAGAACCAATTTGGGATAAACCCAAATCTATTCACCGACCAAGTTTTGTTTTTTCCAAAACCAAACTTTTAACCGACTGTATTAAGTTACCTAAAATAATTCAAAAACATGGACTTAACCTAATGTTATCCACCTCGGATCACGCATTTATGCATGAGACGATCAACTTGTTTTCCCTCCATCTTCTGAACATCAATTGCACCATCACTTGTTGGCTACATATCCCTAATAGGAATCAAACCGAATGTAGTTTACCCAAATTGTTCCGTAGAATATCCACCAGAAGAGAGCAAACCAAACTTGAGCGTCACCAACTCAAACTTAATAATCCAACCTATCGGTGATTGTACAAATCTCCACCACAGCGAAAAATATTGACCATCTCACCAAACATCATCATATGATCACCCGTTATGCAACATCTTGAGAAAATACACCTTACTCCTTTATGTTCACAACTCCACATTGATTGGCATCATTATAGGTGTATTTGAAAAGGCGAGGGTACCCAAATATACCTCAAGCGAAAACTTTTCCTACCTATAAGTCCTTTCTCTCCAAGTGATTGTCTATGGACTGAGTCGAGACAATACAACTAATCGGTTCACACTTCGTGCGATCGTCTATAGATACGAGATCGAGACAATACAACAACAAAGTATGTTTACTTGATAAAAAGGTTCGGACTTAACAAAACACAATAGGATTGATTATCAAGTAAATAGGAATTAACATTTGTGTAATTTACTTTAATTATAATAAAACAATTATAATGTGGAAAATAAAAGTAAATGACACAGCAAGATTTTGTTAACGAGGAAACCGCAAATGCAGAAAAATCCCGGGACCTTGTCCAGAATTGAATACTCTCAGGATTAAGCCACTACACAAAATTAAACAAACTTCATATAGTTGAGACCAAGCAACTAAACTTATAGTTCACCTAGTTCCGTCTGTATTCCCACGCCTCCGACCTGTAATAAGTCACGTACTTGGAAAAATTCCTTTGGTTCGTATTCCAAACAGTAAAGGAACAACAAATCTGTTTGGTAGCAACTCTCTTCAACCAAGTGATGTGAGTTCGACAAAGGCTCTTCTGTTTATCTCAATAAACTCATTCGTCGGGTTCTTAGATCTATCTTATTCTCAACTACCAAAGGTAATTATTAAGATTTTGGAATTAGTACTTTTAATCACAAAGAATTGTATTGATGCCGATCTACACATCTAATCAATCCAATCTACCACAAGGATAAACCTATTATATTTGGATCCTCTATACCGAAACAAGTATTGTGCACACCAAAGATTATGAACCCCGAATCAGAAATCTTCAATATCTTCTTTGTCTTCAAATCTTCTTAGAACTTCAATAAACGCTTGCACACAACAACTTGAATCTCTTGTGATCAATCACGAACAGAACGTAGTCTGTTAACAATGAATTATCACAAGACGTCTTTAGATCTACAAACAGTCTAAAGATCCCTGTCAAAACTTCGATCTAGTTTGAGTGAATATTATATCAGAAGAGAAGATTCTTAAGCATAAACAAACTAGGTACAATCAAAGTTCAACCACCGTTAGTAAATCAAATCAATCGAAAACACAAGATAAACCGCAATTATCTAGTTTCCCACCAACGGTACTAATAGAGCTTTTCAATCCCAAAGAAGACTTTAAACTGAGCGGCCGTAAGAGATTTCTCATAATTAGGTTACTCTCCTCTCCGAATAGGCGGCTTCACCAGTAACAACACAACCGAGGAAGTTTGCTGTCACGAAGGATTAGTTTACCAGAAATGCAAACTTCAAGTATTTATAAACAAGGAAGTTTGAACACCAAGGAATTTCCAAAACCGAAAATATTCTCAAGATATGCAATATATTCTAAATTCGGTTTCCATATTTCCTGGAATGCTCTGTCCAAAATAATGACCAAAAATCTCTTTGGAAAATCTTCAACTAGTAAATGCACATTACTAATTCTCATTTTCCTAAAATAAAATTAAAAGCCTTAATTAAAAGATTCTTAACTTATTTATGTTTCGATCCTAGGATTTTCTTCCTTTACCTATTAAGGAATAACTTTGAACAATTAAAGATAAGCGTTACAGTACATGTTTAAAGTATGTCGACATCCTTACTTTGTAAGTCCTCTTTCATACTTACAACCTTGAAACCGATTTTCCACACTTCCAAAAAAGTTTAGAATTGGTTCATCTGACTTTCAAGAACTATGTGATTGATCAAGAATACTCAATCACAAATCATGGGTTTAACGGTCCTATCCAAACAAGTTTCGGTTCTACCTCCATATGAGTACTGTGCATAGTCACACTAGCTTTCCAAAATTCGGTTGACTAGGTACTAGGATCGGTTCCCCACATGTGTATGGTATCTAACTTGAATGTGTTGCACATGTCCATAGGGTCGGTTCCCCTTTTCCTAAAAACGTTTTGCACATGTCCATAGGATCGATTCCCCTTTCTGCTAAACCATGTTGCACCTCATACAAGGATCTATTCCCCTTTGTGATGTGTTGCACCTCTTACTAGGATCGGTTCCCCTTTACCCAGAGTCGGTCTTACACAAAATCACAAACTCGAGCATACCATCTCAGGTGATTACTTAAGATCGGTTTCACTAATAAAAGTCATACCAATACATAAGTCATACCTTTGTGAATAGTTTTACCAAGAACACAACACAAGTCATGAGCGGTTATACTAATCACACATATTGGTTGTTCACAAGATATGCAATGAATAACAATACCAATAACGCCTGGAGATTTCCTTTTCGATTCACAAAACAAGTTCATGAATGTACTTCCTTAAAACACATGTAAAACATTGTTTCCTAGGATGAAATCCTCGCCTCGTACCCATACATAATCACAATTGCATTTAAACGATTATGTTGATGTCTTATCTACAAATTTTAATGGTTAAGCAATAAACCTCATATTGTATTCCTTAATACTATGTCTATCTAGAGTGTTCATGCTTCGCAGTTTTGTTTTCAACATGCACGACTTGAAAGATACGTTAGGGAATGAAACAGTTCAAGTCAAATATCACTAACATCAAGTGGAAGGATGATGTAGTCATTGTAGCTTCTTACTTATTCAAGTCTTCGAAGTACTTGTAATGTCTCATATCCTAATACTTTCAAGCTAACCTATACGAAGTTGACTCTAGTACATAATCAAGAGACTCTTTAAATGAGTTTTGATTCACTAAAATATGACAACCAAACTTGACATACCAATGCTTGGTGGGTTCAACCGAGCTATGCTCTAACAAAAACCAATTGGCAATGAGTGGAGTGGCCCTTCCATATTATATTTAAGTTAATCAAGGGGAAACAAACGATGTGGGACTATTGTCCTTCCACAAGAGTTGAACAGATCAGAAAGTGTGGATTTAATGAAATTGTTTCCCCTATTTTCAATGTGGGTGATTCGAGATGGTATAATTTTCTCACTTTTCTTTCTTTTATTTTTCTTATCAAGTTTTTTTCTTTCTTTTAAAACACGATTTCATTCCTAAATTACTTATATCAAATGTTTGATGATTTGTTTTTAGGGAACTAATTATGTATCTAAAGGGGAAAGAGATGGTTTTTGGCCATCTTTCTCTGTATATCTGTCCCGTCGAGTTAAATGACACTGTCGAGATGGAGGTCAAAATATCAATAACCAGTGAAACTGATGACCAAAACACATTGAAAAAGTCTGTGTTTAATTTCATATTATCAGTTTTTATAATTAGTAATTTCATCTTTATCAGTTTTTATTATTACGAATAATTCTATATTTTATCTTATGGGTTCATAGCTTTAATATTTGCAAAAATGAGTCACACTTTTCCTGCCAAAAGCACTAAAGAGAAGGGTTGGGAAAAATTCATGGAACTGGAAAACTCTATGCTGCTGGAAATGGATTTCTGGACCAAGGTACTTTGATGATTGATGTTGAGCTTAATATGAGTGGATATTTGACATAGCTGATGGTGATGATGATGGAGATACTGCAGTTGAAGATCTAGAGGATGTTAATGGAGTATAAGCTTGAATAGTTTGTTAATGGTAACTAAGTCTCAGAATTGAAGAGCAGTAAATGGAGTAGTTAATGGTAACTAAGTCCATTTACTTCTATACTCCATTTACTACTCTTCAATTCTGAGAGTTAGTTACCATTAACAAGCTCTTCAAGGTTCTACTCCATTAACATCCTCTAGATCTTCAACTGCAGTATCTCCATCATCATCACTATCAGTTATGTCAAATATCCACTCACATTTAAGCTCAACATTAATCATCAAACTACCTTGGTCCAGAAATCCATTTCCAACAGCATACAGTTTTCCAGTTCCATGATTTTTTCCCAACCCTTCTCTTCAGTTCTTTTGGCAGGAAAAGTGTGACTCATTTCTGCAAATATTAAAGCTATGAACCCATAAGATAAAATATAGAATTATTCGTAATAATAAAAACTGATAAAGATGAAATTACTAATAATAAAAACTGATAATATGAAATTAAACACAGACTTTTTTCAATGTGTTTTGGTCATCAGTTTCACTGGTTATTGATATTTTGAACTCCATCTCGACAGTGTCATTTAACTCGACGGGACAGATATACAGAGAAAGATGGCCAAAAACCATCTCTTTCCCCTTTAGATACATAATTAGTTCCCTAAAAACAAATCATCAAACATTTGATATAAGTAATTTAGGAATGAAATCGTGTTTTAAAAGAAAGAAAAAAACTTGATAAGAAAAATAAAAGAAAGAAAAGTGAGAAAATTATACCATCTCGAATCACCCACATTGAAAATAGGGGAAACAATTTCATTAAATCCACACTTTCTGATTTGTTCAACTCTTGTGGAAGGACAATAGTCCCACATCGTTTGTTTCCCCTTGATTAACTTAAATATAATATGGAAGGGCCACTCCACTCATTGCCAATTGGTTTTTGTTAGAGCATAGCTCGGTTGAACCCACCAAGAGTTGGTATGTCAAGTTTGGTTGTCATATTTTTATGAATCAAAACTCATTTAAAGAGTCGCTTGATTATGTACTAGAGTCAACTTCGTATAGGTTAGCTTGAAAGTATTAGGATATGAGACATTACAAGTATTGCGAAGACTTGAAGAAGTGAAGAAGTAAGACGATACAACGACAACATCATCCTTCCACTTGAGGTTAGTGATATTTGACTTGAACTGTTTCGTTCCCTAACATATCTTTCAAGTCGTGCATATTGAAAACAAAACTTCGAAGCATGAACACTCTAGATAGACATAGTATTAAGGAATACAATACGAGGTTTATTGCTTAACCATTAAACTTTGTAGAAAAGACATCGACATAATCGTTTAAACGCTATTGTGATTATGTATGGGTATGAGGTGAGGATTTAATCCTAGGAAACAATGTTTTACATGTGTTTTAAGGAAGTAAGTTCATAAACTTGTTTATGAATCGAAAAGAAAATCGCCAGGCGTTATTGGTATTGCTATTCATTGCATATCTTGTGAACAACCAATATGTGTGATTTAGTATAACCTCTCATGACTTGTTTATGTTCTTGGTAAAACTATTCACAAAGGCCTGACTTATGTATTGGTATGAATTTTATTAGTGAAACCGATCTCAAGTAATCACCTGAGATAGTATGATCGAATTTGTGATTTGTGTATGACCGACTCTGGGTAAAGGGGAACCGATCCTATTAAGAGGTGCAACACATCACAAAGAGGAATCGATCCTTGTATGAGGTGCAAAAGGTTTTTAGCAGAAAGGGTAACCGATCCTATGGATATGTGCAACACTATTTTAGGAAAAGGGGAACCGATCCTATGGACATGTGCAACACATATAAGTTAGATACCATATATATGTGGGGAACCGATCCTAGTACCTAGTCAACCGAATTTCGGAAAGCTAGTGTGACTATGCACAGTACTCACATGGAGGTAGAACCGAAACTTGTTTTGGTAGAACCGTTAAACCCATGAAAGAGGACTTATAAAGTAAGGATGTCGACATGCTTTGAACATGTGTTGTAATGTTTATCTTTTATTGTTCAAAGTTATTCCTTAATATCTAAAGGAAGAAAATCCCAGGATCGAAAGATAAATAAGTTAAGAATCTTTTATTTAAGGTTGTTAATTTTATTTTAGGAAAATGAGAATTAGTAATGTGCATTTACTAGTTAAAGATTTTCCAAAGAGATTTTCGGTCATTATTTTGGACAGGCATTTCCAGGAATTATGGAAACTGAATTTGGAATATATTGCATATCTTGAGAATATTTTCGGTTTTGGAAATTCCTTGGTGTCCAAACTTCCTTGTCTATAAATACTTGAAGTTTGTATTTCTAGCAAACTAATCCTTCGTGACAGCAAACTTCCTCGGTTGTGTTGTTACTGGTGAAGCCGCCTATTCAGAGAGGAGAGTAACATAATTAGGCGAAATCTTTTGTGGCCGCTCAGTTTAAAGTATTATTTGGGATTGAGAAGCTCTATTATACCGTTGGTGGGAAACTAGATAATTGCGGTTTATCTTGTTTTTTCGATTGATTTGATTGACTAACGGTGGTTGAAATTTGATTGCACCTAGTTTGTTTATGCTTGAGAATCTTCTCTTCTGATATAATATTCACTCAAACTAGATCGAAGTTTCGACATGGATCTTTAGACTATTTGTAGATCTAAAGACGTCTTGTGATAATTCATTGTTAACAGAATCCGTTATGTGCGTGATTGATCACAAGAGATTCAAGTTGTTGTGTGCAGGTTTTTATTAAAGATCTAAGAAGATTTAAAGACATAGAAGATATTGAAGATTTCTGATTTTGGGTTCATAATCTTTGGTGTGCACAATACTTGTTTCGGTATAAGAGGATCCAACTATAATAGGTTTATCCTTGTGGTAGATTGGATTGATTAGTTGTGTAGATCGGCATCAATATTATTCTTTGTTAATAAAAGCATTGATTGCAAAATCTTTAACAATTACTTCGATAGTTAAGAATAAGATAGATCTAAGAACCTGACGAATGAGTTTATTGATATAAACGGAAGAGCCTTTGTCGAACTCACATCACTTGGTTGAAGAGAGTTCCTACCAAATAGATTTGTTGTTCCTTTACTGTTTGGAATACGAACCAAAGGAATTGTTCCAAGTACGTGACTTATTCATAAGTTGGAGGCGTGGGAATACAGACGGAACTAGGTGAACTATAGGTTTAGTTACTTAGTCTCAACTATACGAAGTTGGTTTAATTTTGTGTAGCGACTTAATCCTGAGAGTATTCAATTCTGGGCAAGGTCCCGGGATTTTTCTGCAATTGCGGTTTCCTCGTTAACAAAATCTTGTTGTGTCATTTACTTTTATTTTCCGCATTATAATTATTTTATTATAATTAAAGTAAATTACACAAACGTTAATTCATATTTACTTGATAAGCAATCCTATTGTGTTTGGTTAAGTCCGAACCTTTTTATCAAGTAAACATACTTCGTTGTTGTATTGTCTCGATATCGTATCCATAGACGATCACACGAAGTGTGAACTGATTAGTTGCATTGTCTCGACTCAGTCCATAAACAATCACTTTCAGAGAAAGGACTTATAGGTAGGAAAAGTTTTAGCTTGAGGTATATTTGGGTACCCTCGCCTTTTCAGTTTTGAGTTGGATTCCCGCAGACTTTAACATGGTATCAGAGCTAGGTACCTACGCAGGATGTAGGTCCGATTTTGGCCATTATTATTATATTACCGTGACCGATTTGTCACTTGTGCACCCATGACCCGACTTTGGTCATTATGTACGTGGTCCACGTGTTAGGCCCAGTTACTGGCCTTACACGTGAGGGGGCGTATGGAAGGACAATATTCCCACATTGCTTGTTTCCCTTTAATTAACTTAAATATAATATGGAAGGGCCACTCCACTCATTGCCAATTGGTTTTGAGTTGGATGCCCGCAGACTTTAACAACTCTTTAACACAAATTCAGAGATGTTTTGGTACAAAAAATGATTGATGGAGACTTAAATGGAATATCATTATAAACAACATCACCTTTATCCTTACAGACATTGATAGAATCGAAATTTGTGAAGCACTTTCTTTTTCGTTTTGCTATTAGAGGAAGACTTTCTGAATCAGCAACTTTTATGAGATCTCTAGTTTGGGATGTAGGGTTTTGTGCTTGGGGTGAAGGGTTTTATGAATGGGAACCATCTACGAAGGGAATCATATCCATCTCTCTCTCTAGGGTTTGACACGATGTATTTGTGAGAAAATATTGTCTTACTTATAAGAGAAATCTAACAATGATAGCCAATAGGAAAACAACATTCTCGGTCATACGGATTGGTATTCTATAAAGATTAGGCGGGAACTCAGTTATTAAATTCAAACTTTGAATTTTAAGTGCATTGGGTGAAAATGTCAAACACGGTGAAACCTAACAATTGTAGCCAATAGGAAAACAGCTTGCTGGGTCGTACGGATTTATATTCCTATTCAGAATGGGCGCGAATAATTAGTATTTGGCGTGAATGTCGAGCATATTCCCAAAGTGAAACTTAACTATGGTAGCAAATAGGAAAACATCATGCTGTGTCATACGAATTGATATTCCAAGAAAGAACGAAATAAATAAATCGCTTCACCTAACAATGATAGCCAATAGGAAAACATCATGATGTGTCATACAGATATGTATTCTATTAAGATTAGGAGGGAACTCAGTTTTTAAATTCAAAGTTTGAGTTTCAAGTACATTAGGCGGGAATGTCGATCACAGTGAAACCTAACAATTGTAGCCAATAGGAAAACAGCTTGCTAGGTCATACGGATTTATATTCCTATTTGAATGGGCGCAAATAATTAGTATTTTGCGGGAATATCGAGCATATTCCCAAAGTGAAACCTAAGAGCAGTTCTTATGGAATGAACAAACTTGGAGTTTGTTCATTTCGCTCCCACTATGGACTCAACAAACATGAAAAATGGATGTTCAAATCAACAAATCTGTTGATTTGAACATCGAGATGGACCACCCAGCGCGCGTGTGATGGAAGACTGCGCGGTGGTGCTACAAACGCGGGCGTTGGATTTACAAACGCGGGCGATCAAGCTTCCAACGCCCCTAACAAATTCTCTCTCCAAATACTGTTATTTATGTGTAGGGTTTATATTTTATTATTAAATAATCAAGTGGGACCCAATTTATTAAATAAAATCATTAGTGGGACCAACTCTTATTAGTTTATATTAATAAAATTACTAGTGATCCCCTAAAACATCATATTTGTTCATTTTGCCTTGTTTTCCATAGTGGAGAATGCAGTTTGTTCATCCACGTGGCTCAACAAAACAATAAGTTTGTTGATTGCCCTAACTATGATAGAAAATAGGAAAACATCATGTTGTGTCATACGGATTGATATTCCAAGAAAGAATGAAAATAAATGAATCGCTTCACCTAACAATGATAACCAATAGGAAAACATCATGTTGTGTCATAAGGATTGGTATTCTATTAAGATTAGGCGGGAACTCAGTTTTTAAATTCAAAGTTTGAATTCCAAGTGCATTGGGCGGCAATGTCGAACACGGAGAAACCTAACAATTGTAGCCAATAAGAAAACAGCTTGCTGGGTCATACGGATTTATATTCCTATTTAGAATGGGCTCGAATAATTGGTATTTGGCGGGAATATCGAGCTTATTCCCAAAGTGAAACCTAACTATGATAGAAAATAGGAAAACATCATGGAACGAAAATTAATGAATCGTTTCACCTAACAATGATAGCCAATAGGAAAACGTCATGTTGTTTCATACGAATTGGTATTCTATTAAGATCAGGCGGGAACTCAGTTTTTAATTCAAAGTTTGAATTTCAAGTGCATTGGGAGGGAATGTCGAACACGGTGAAACCTAACAATTGTATCCAATAGGAAAAAAACTTGTTGGGTCATACGGATTTATATTCGTATTTAGAATGGGCGAGAATAATTGGTATTTAGAGGGACTGTCGAGCTTATTCCCAAAGTGAAACCTAACTATGATAGCAAATAGGAAAACATCATGTTGTGTCATACGGATTGATATTTCAAGAAAGAAGGAAAAAAAATGAATCGATTCACCTAACAATGATAGCCAATAGGAAAACATCATGATGTGTCATACAGATTGGTATTCTATTAAGATTAGGCGAACTCAGTTTTTAAATTCAAAGTTTGAATTTCAAGTGCATTGACTGTCGAACACCGTAAAACCTAACAATTGTAGCCAATAGGAAAACAACTTGCTGGGTTATACGGATTTATATTCCTATTTGAATGGGCACGAATAATTGGTATTTGGCAGGAATGTCGAGCTTATTCCCAAAGTGAAACCTAACTATGATAGCAAATAGGAAAACATCATGTTGTGTCATACGAATTGATATTCCAAGAAAGAACGCAAAATAAATGAATGGCTTCACCTAACTATGATAGCAAATAGGAAAACAGGATTCTCAGTCATACGAATTGGTATTCTATTAAGATTAGGCGCGAACTAAGGAATAAGTATGTCGAACACGATGAAACCTAACAATTGTAGCCAATGGGAAAACAGCTTGTTGGGTCATACGGATTTATATTCCTATTTAGAATGAGCGCGAATAATTGGTATTTGGCGGGATTGTCGAGCTTATTCCCAAAGTGAAACCTAACTATAATAGCAAATAGGAAAACATCATGTTGTGTCATACGGATTGATATTCTAAGAAAGAACGAAAATAAATTAATCGCTTCACCTAACAATAATAGCCAATAGAAAAACATCATGATGTGTCATAAGGATTGGTATTCTGTTAAGATTAGGCGGGAACTCAGTTTTGAAATTCAAAGTGTGAATTTGAAGTGCATTGGGCGGTAATGTCGAACAAATACAGGGATTTGCAGGGATTTGCCTTCTTCACGGGATTAGTCATTAAATTTATGAAAATCCTGAATGTGAAAAATTTGCAGGGATTTTTTCAACAGACCCATCCAACAAATACAAAATTACAAACAAGAAAGCTGAGACAACATTTGTAATGGGAACGCCAAATGGTTTTTGTATTAAATTGATTATGTTACATCATCAGCCTAAACTGCTACACG
Organism: Papaver somniferum; assembly: GCF_003573695.1. NCBI lineage: Eukaryota > Viridiplantae > Streptophyta > Magnoliopsida > Ranunculales > Papaveraceae > Papaver > Papaver somniferum. The sequence continues at coordinate 43,790,800 of NC_039360.1, read as the reverse complement.
ATTTGTAATATATGTACAGGGTAGACAGCGAGCTCAAAAACTTCCCTCGAAACGGAAGCAAAAGAAAGAACAAAATAAATAATTGGTATCACTCACGTAGCAACAAAATTAGGGAGTGATAAACCAGTGTTAGTGAAACCTAGTGCTTTTGTTTTTTTAAACTTTCGAAACCTAGTGCTGATTGAAGGAGCTATGATATTTCGAGCTAGGCTGAAACTTGGACGCCCAAAAATATTTCAGGGAAAAGCCAAGAGAGCACCTACTTAGACGGCTTGGTCGAGTGTTTTTCGTAATTCGTCAGTACTTCTCAGCTTTTTGATACTGCAAAAGAATCCAATGAAAATGTAATGTTAAGTTAAATACTGGACCATGGAGTTTGGTTCTTCTAGATGCAAACATCAAACGAAGTGAATATCCTCAATCAACATTCAAATGGCTATATATATATATATATATCATGCTATCAAGTAACAAAGCTTACCGTAAAAGAGCATCGCCACTAGATGCCACCACCTCAGAAATCCATTCTGGAAGTAGTTCTTTCAAAAGTGTCAACTGTTCTTCAGTTTCTCCTGAAACCCCAAGAAACTCAAGTTAGATCAAACTTTTTTATCTCAGAAAAGATAATGATTCTCATAATAGTTACAGAATCAAGGGTCTTACTTCTATCAATTACATCAATGTGGTTTGCAGTTATTTTTTGTATAACTTCCTCTTTTGTGGCAACACTGCGCTTCATTGAGTTGAATATGAGATGGACAATGTCAAACATTTTCGGAAGACTGGCAATCATCCTTTTCCTCAACTTTGCACGAGACAGGTCTGAGTCTTGCTCCTCCATTACCCTTTTCTCATTCTCCTTTATCTGAAAAAGAACAAACTCAATTAACCATCCAGTGGGATTACAATGAAATACTGACTTCAGCACTCAAATGTTTAGGCTCTTCCTACTTAAATGCAAGATAAGGCTTAGAAAGATCTCAAAATGATTCTTAGCAAGGTAGAGTGTTGAATTACCGATTGCACAAGCTCCGTCCCAAGAAGATTATTTAGACCAGTCGAAGAACTCGCCTCCTCGTTTATCTTTTCCATGGGATTTGCCTTCTTCACGGGAGTATTAAACAACAACGACCTGTTCCTAGGTGGGCGCCGAAGCAACTTGCTTGGTGACTCAACTGAATCATCTTCTTGATGTATTATACGTTCTCTCTTAGGTGTTGGGAGATCAGGTGTGACAGTCATCATCACCCTTGATGGAGTGGATATGACTTTAGCTGGAGTAACTTCAAAGACACCAACATCTTTTGAATAGCAATCTTCAATTTCCTTGGATTTGATTTCGACGGAAGCTGCCAAAGGGCTTGGAGGAGGTGTTTTTACTGAATTTGTTGAGTTGATAGTAATGGGTAGTTTGGAAGAATATCTAAGAGGAGATGGAATAGCTGAAAAAGGAGATTCCTCCTTTGAGATTTCACATAAGGCTGAGGTTTCTGGTGCTTTTGAGGTGGAAGGTTTCAAAGGAATTGATAATAGGTCTGTTTTTTCTGATTCTAGGATTGGAGCCTTTGCTGAAAATCGACTCTTGAAAGAACTAGGTAGGACAGAGGCCGCAACAAGATTGCCAGCTTCTCTAGTGTTATCTGGTTTTGTTGGATTAAATAGTTGAGGCAGTATTCCCTCTGGAACATCATCATCCTGATCAAAGAAACACTGGTCAGCGACACGCGTAAAACTGACCCCAAGTCTACAATAGTTAGAGATTGAGATCCTCATCTAATATGAAAGAAAGCAATCTGGAGATTGGGAAGAAAATAGATGCGAACAAGAAGAAATAATAATGTGTCTTACCAGAACTACAATCCTGAATATAAATAGGAAAACAGATACTAAATCTAGAGATACTTAGAATAGTTAAACTCTAGGAAAAGGAAATAGGTAACAGAACTCCTAAATTAAGGCAATAACAGTTGTAAGTAGCCAAAGAGAAAAACGAATCCTAATAAGTCCTAAGCACATTAAAATGTGAATCTGAATTCTGAAGCCTAAATTGCAATTGGCAATTGACTGTACAAGGAAGGACATCATACACAATATAAAGCTGAAATCCATAAAGGCTAAAAGGGAGTACCTGAGGATGAGATTTCATAAAATCTTTAAGGCGGGATCGAAAGACCTTCTCCAGACTTGAGAACCCCTTCCCAGGTTCATAATTTTGGGGCAAAGAAATCAAAAAATCCGACTTCTTAAACTGAGTTAACTCGTCTTGTTGTATTGTAACCTTTTCTAATACAATCTCCTCAGGTAATAAATACTTGATTTGCGCTAAATTTGCAGTAGTAAATCTCCTGAAAAGCATAAACCACTTGAAATCAGAAACAAAGAATACAGAAATGTAGATCTAAGAAAATGAAATGAAATGAAACAGGCAAAAGGAATTACCTTTTTGTTAGAGATTCAACGCTGCGTGAAACATTAGTGAATGTAGTCATTGTTCGTCTCATTCTAAGTAATCTGATTGATTTTTCCATACTCTTATAGAAATCAATCAACAATTCATACCTGATTCAATCACAATAATCCAAAATTAGTAAGTAAATTACAAAACATAAACAATGTGAAATCGAAAAAATAAAAAATCAAAACTTACTTTTCTGGGAGTGTGATTGGGTTCTTCTTTTTGGGTTTAGAGACAGGTGTGACTGGATTCATGGAGGACGATTCTTCTTCTTTCTTAGATTTACTTGCCATCATATACTCTTTCAGATCTTTTACAGATCGAATCTTCTTCTGCTTGAAGCTTTCAGAAATTGACGAAGGAGCTGAGGCTTTCCTCATTTCTAAAAATTTATTTAGGGATCTAATATCAGTCGCAGGTACAGTAGAAAATAAATGGAGGGAATAATCCCTAAACGATGAAGACAAGATTATATATATGACACAGAACTGGCGGGAATCAGTGTTGAGATGGGCGCCAAATCTGACTTGGCACCCACGTGGTAGGATTCTCCCGCCTAAACTCTCCCGCCAAATGATGTGGCATTTATTATTACGCTTGAATAATGCGATATTCAGATCGGAAAGAACGTATTTTATGGGCTCCATTCATGTAAGTATTAATAAACAAAATCCCATTTTTACCACCATTTTGTGGTCTGATTCAAGGTGAAACATGTGAGCTGTGGCTGGAAGTCGGAGGTGACTGGTGTGGTGAAATATTTATTCCACAGATCCGTTCATCTTTTTCCTTTTTTGATTGGTAAAGAATCTTTTTCCTTTTTTGATTGGTAAAGAATTTGGTCCTGACTAGTCTCCAACTCAACCTTCACCAAGTGACTTTATCACTGTACTACAGTGACACCGGCCAGACCCGTTCATCTAACACAGGTAAAATCTCGACAACAAATTGAGTACATTGGTGATATGCAAATCCTGAATGTTGAATAGTTTGCAGGGATTTTTACAACAGACCCATCCAACTAATACCCACAAGAAATACTGAGACAACATATTAAATACATTAATGGGACATTGAAAATCATGTAAATCCTAGTATCAAAATTTTTAAGGTCAGATATTTTACTGCCAGGGCCCAGGAACTAAGATCATTAACAAACTTAAAAAGCAGGTTACAAAATTTTGTGGTTTAGAAGCCTGATGAATCAACTAATGAGGAGTATGATGCATTTTCATCGGCTAGTGATCTTTTCCTTTCACCGTCCTTTTTTGATTCTTTGTTTGAAGTCTGTAATTGTGACCCCAATTCTATTCCAGCAATCTCAAATAATTGTAACTTTTGCTGCTTCGTCTCCTGTATATCACCTTCCCAGCAGCTTTCTGAAACAATTTCAAGTGCTCTCTCCATTTTGTCCTCTGCGATAACATTTCCATTTTGAAGGAGGACCAGATAAACCTGATCAGCACAAGCCTTCCGTATCTGGAGGGGGAAAAAACAACAACAGAAGAACCATGCTTATTATCTCGAGGCAATGGTTAAAATTAAGGGGGCATCTATGTAAGCCTTCTACATACTGTGAACCTCGCAATTCGGATTTGAGATGCATATTTTCATAATTAAACAGCAAGAGAACTGTTTTGAGGCACAATGTCCAATAGATTGGTTTGGAAAACAAATCCCAATCTTAGCCCATCATCAAAGGCTAATACCCCCAACATCAAAACTTAACAATTGGCGTATTCTTTGAAAGTAAGAGTAAAATGTTTCATAATGTATGCTCACGAACCTTGGGGTAACGGTGGCCAAGAAAGGTAAGAAGCTGAGAGAATGCCTGATAATTAATCTGATCCGAAACGGAAGCGATATATCCAAGAATAGATATTCCTGTGTATAATTTGGAGAAGTCCTTCGAATTCTTTAACTCGACAACCAGGGAATCCAAAACACTTGCACAAAAGTCCCGCGTGTGGCCCTTTTTGTCATTTATTTAAAGCAAAATTGTTGTATGTCAATAGTCAATCACTGTAGAATCTTGCAAACAAATTTTACTGGCTGACCAATTCTTAACTATGTACTAAACGAACAAACAAAAAATGATGACCAGAGAAATGGATGTGAACTGCCTCACAAAATACCATCAACTCATTTCAGTACTTGAAATTTGAAACAAAACTAAGCATCCTAAGTTCAACCCCATGGAGGTAACTCATGTAACAGATACGTTTGCTCATTTTCTCAAACAAGAAACAGACCTAAATAAGCCAAAGGAGCTTCATATCTCATGTTCAATTTATGTAATATATGCATACAACGGAACGTGATTTTGGTTCAAAATTCAAAATGATGGGATCTATCCTATAAATCAGCATATCTAAATTCACAGCAACTGCTTGAATTACGTTGGAGATCTTCATAAGTTTCTGGTAACATGTACAAAGTTTGTTATGCCTAATGGTGGCGAGTCATTCGAGTTACAAGAATGTTGAACTTCTTGTTACATGCCTACGTGATCAACCGGACGATTTTTTTACATGCAAGAAGAACTTATACGGGAGATAACATGAGAACAAGAACGGAGTTCCTATCAAAACAATTAAAGCCCATATAAAACGCTGACATCACTGCAACATAAGAATGGACTGCTCTTCTGAAATAGCATCAGGAGTGATCCATAATAGAACTAAAGATATGAAAAGCAAGGAGAAAAAACTACTCAGTATCTATATAAACTGATTGGGCATGTTGAGTCAACTAACCTCCATATTCAAGAAAAGCATTTTGCTGAAAAGAATCTCGATAACCTGTAAAAAGTGGATTATCAAGATTAGGGCAACCAGCAGAGAGTAATCTGATAAACGTAAAGAAGAGTTGGTTTTGCGTAGCTAGCCCTAATACAAAATAAATCAAGAGCTTTGAAGTAGCTTACCCTCAAGGTGGGTATAATAACTCTGTCACATCTCTTGAATTTTTGAAGAACCCAAATGAGATCAATACAAAGATCATATTCTCTGGAGCTTTTCTTATCATTCTTTCCGGTTTCTGTAACTTGTAGATAGTCTAGCAAAGCTGCAACTGATGCTTTCCGTAAAGAATCTTGCAGTCCACCAATGGAGATAACTAAACCAGAGAGCAGATATTTGCTGTAACAATTAAACTGAAGTAACTGTAGGAAGCGTGGGTATGAAAAAGTGGGCACCTGCATAAAAGTGAAGAACAACTTGTTAACAGAAGAAATTCACCAAGCACATTAAATGGAGTCAGAAATATACTCACCGCCCACTGTAGATCTCCTTGATTAGGAATAACTTCTTCTAGCTTTTCCCTGTAAGGTATACACGGTATAAAGATGTTGCTATTGTACAAAATTCTTTGCAAAATCTTTGCGGCTATTTCTCTTAATTTATCCATCTTCTCTACAGCTTGCTTTGCAATGGAACCAACTAAACAAGTTGCATGACTTTCGCCGAAAAGTGGGACCTTTGGTTCATTACTTTTCACTTCAGGATCAACTGTATCTGACACAGATTCAACTTCAGCTGTATTTCTTGGGGATCCAATTGATTCTTTCTCACAAAGAATGTAGGTGCATCTTTCGAGCCCATCCATAGCTGCTTCACGAACCCAGGAACCCACATCACCTCTGTTATCTACAGAATAGTCATCGAGAGCCTTAAATAAAGTCTGCATCACTTCATTACTGATCAGCAGATACAAAGATCTGTCCTCCTCGGTAGACTTGAAGAAGGAAACTTTTCTTTCCTTGGTTAAGGTTTCACATACTGATACAAGACCTTTGACGGCATTAACACGTGCCTCAGCATCCCTATCATCAGGGTTATCCTGCATTTTTTTAAACGTCTTAGCATATTAAAAATCACTTGATAATCTCAAGGTGAAAATGCTCATATGACAAAAAATAAATAATAGAATATAAACCTCTATTGCACAAGAGAAACAAAGCTCCAATATCACCGCCCTCCACTTTGTAGCCAAAAATTCAAAAGGTAAAACACCCATAGCCAATGCTGATCCTCGTCTAGCAGCAACATTTGGATCTTTTAAGAGTTTCAGATATTTTAATGTTATATCCTTTGGACTGCCATCATCAGTGCTGACAAAATACGCTGGAACAAAGTGCTTAAAGGCTGCAACAGCAGTATTCTGTATATAACATATTAGGATCCTGGTATAGTCACAGATACAGCCAAATATATCAGAATCAAACAAATTTGCACCTGTATTTGAGCATTGGGATGTCACAAATTATCGTTTAGGGTATCAAGCAACCCTTGCTTTATCTTCTCTGGTAAACGTATGTGGGCGATAGAGATGCATTCAATGAACCGGGAAACAGCAGCACGCATAATTTCTCCCCCTTTCCCGCGATAAAGGCGTGCTTTCTCAATAGCAGGAACCACACCAGCAACAGATTTTTGCTTATCTGTGCGTAGGAGGAAAACATTGATGAGCTTGCACTAGTACGCTAACTGCAATGGGTAATGCTTAAAAAGAAAGACACGCAAATGAGGCATGCTCATAATCTCACTATTTCTGACAACCGAGGTTATATCATCTTGGTTACAGTCGCAAAGCACAATTAAGAATGACAATGAAGCCGACGCACGTTAATATTATGCACCATAACCATGAGGCCGATATAGAGATGATCCAAGGAATAAATTCTGTGATAACGACATCCTCACAAGGAAGACCACCCCTGCAAGCAATCACATATCCTAAAACTTCACTCCCTTTAAAGAACTCGTTGAAGTTCTTCTGTTTTGAGCCAACCATATTATTGTAAATTTTCAGGGAGTCAAGTATTGGAGTGTGTTAAGTGTGAGGATGATTGAAACTGTGAGAAGATTGCCCACACAAAAATCGAGCGTCAGGACATTTTCATGTTGGCTAGGCAGTAAGGTGTAGTTTTGCAGTACTACTAACCAGAAGAGATGGTAAAAAATAAAAACTATAGTAGACTATTTATGATGTTACTTTGTAACAAGAACAAAATATAAAAAATCATTTTGTATATGGTGAATCACGAGTTTAACGAGAAGATTAAGATGCCAACCAGTGGAAAGTATAAGATCACATGAGTATAGAGCCAAAACAAGCTCCCCAGCAGCTAAAGTTGCACCATGCCGCATGCACAAATCAGATGACAGAGTCCAAGAGATCAATTTCTCAAGAACAAAATCAGCAAAGTACTGAGGTTCATATTTCACAAGAGAGGACATGGCTTTTGATGCCAGTTCTCTCAAGCCTTTCTCCTGGATATGTCAAATTTGTTTGAGTTAGATATTAAAAAAACAGTATGACAAAATACCACACAAACGATTCTGCAGTTTCACGAAAATTGAACCTCCAATTGTTTTCAAAAAAAAAAAAAAAAAGAAGAAGAAGGCAGAGAGAAAGACAAAGAAAAAATGAAGTTAAATGAGCTTTAGACCATACCCAATGACAGATTTTGCTGTCCAACAGTTCTTCGATGCAGGGATGAAGATACTCCTTATACTGAGCAATAGATACACCAACAAGAAGATACGAGTTTACACGTGAAGATAGTGAAAAATAATCCGCCGTACTCACTATGTCAATTCCATGTGGAAAACTTCCTTGTCTTCCGACATTTTCCTGAAAAGCAGCCGCGGCAGCTCGTCTACAATTTACCTAATAAACATGAGGATATAAGATCTCCAACTGACAATTAACAAATAGAGTAGGCAAAACTTGGGAGAGAAAAGAATTAACCACCTCACGATCATAGCATGCAACAGTTAGAAGGTGCGGGGCAAGCTGTTCCAGAATGCTTTTCATATCAGAACGATAGTATGCACGACCGAAGGCCCAACAAACGTATGCAGCAGCATCTCGAACATGAGATCCAATGCTATGTGGACCTCTTCGGACATCATAATGTAATGCCTGATAAAATTGTACACTTCATAAGGCCGTGTTACTATGAAACTCAGGTGCCGTAAACAGCAAGCTTATCCTAATAGAAAAGGTTCAACTAGTAAGGAACAAAGAAAGTCTCCCAAAAGTTTACGAGGGTTGATGAGATACGGAGGTAGAAATGATCTATAAAGTAAGAGCCAAACTCAAAAGAGCAAGCAAAGAGATAGACGAGAACCAACCAAGTGCTCAAAGGGATAACCGGAAAGGATTTGCTTTTAATTTTAACTCAAGATATAGACTAGTATTCAAAAAGGATGAAAGCCTTTTACCTTTACAATAACAGGAACAACTTTAGGAAGACTAACAGGCAAAAGCAAACCTCTCCGAGCCAGCTCTGCTAATGCTAAGCAACCTCCGTGCCATGAACCATCTCCCTATAAACCCAACTGACAAAATTAGCTAAAGTTTAAGACCTCATTGGCTAGCACATATGCCAAAAGGCTTATAGGGAAACTGGATTACTCTGCTGATGTTAACCATGAGTACCCGTAGCAAAATGACATGACTTACTGCCATTGAACAAGAAAGAGGTACTATAGCAAACCTCGCCTGGTGAAAATAACTCTAGCACAGATGATAGGATTTCATCAGCAAGCGCAGACGTTAGACGTGCAGTTGTTCGTCCTATACCCTTTGCTGCAGACCATCGCACAACAGTGTCCTGAATAGTAACCGTATCTTCAGATTATATAACCACATACACTGTCAATTTATACAAATTAAGAAACCAGATACAATATTTGTAGGCTGAGTTTATGATGCCAGCAGGACCTAAAGGCACGACTGGCATTTTGGATACTAAAAAGATATATTCTGTGATTAAGAGTTTAACACCAACTTTATCATAATTGTTTGCACTATGCACAGAAAAATATTCCAAAGTAGTGTCATGCATCCCTCTTGTACTTTTCATCACATATATATAATTTACTTTATAATTTAACCAAAAAAAAGCAGTAATACACTAATACTGTTTCAAAGAGTTAGAAACTCGTTCAAATTGAGCATGAAACAAGCTACTTCACTTAAATTCAACTGGGATTCAGAAGCCTTGCATGCAAGCCTAACCAGTAAAAGCTAGGTCTTTCCTTTTAAGAATGATCCATAACTTATTCCTTAAGATCAAATGAGATATAGTGCTCATTCGAACAACAAACACTGTCCGAACGAGAAAATCTATTTCCAAAGTCAATGAAAAATTTAATATGTACATGCAAAACTCGTAACCCACTTATACATTGGCAAAACCTAGCATAGTGCCGGACATCTACGGAAGACAAAAATCCATCGACTACAGAATGTAGCGGTCAACCATCAACCTAACACGTGACGATCTATTAGAAAAGACCCAAACACTCCAAAGAGAATGATCTAAAAGGCACAAGTATGCAACCTAACCTATGCAATGGTAATAGCATCTTTCTTACATACCGAGTCTCTCAACCCTGATAATAGCAGCTCAATTATATCCTCTAAGATTTCTGGAACATCCATATCTTCTTCAGGCAGACAACTTGCACTTGATTCCAAATTACATAAGTTTGCATCTAGACCTTGATTGCATTGGTCGTTTTTTACGGAAGCTTGCTTTCCCAAAGAGGTGTTGCTCACCTGTTTCATAAGTAAATAGGTTAGACGCAACTGAAAAGTTTAATTTTAACAACATAAATCTTTTGCTGCACATGTCTTTTTACGAACACCTAGTATAATCTCCTAATCAAAAATAAAAAACAAACACCCAAAAATGAGAGAAGAACAGGATAAAAAAAAACTGAGGTTGGGAACTCAAATAATCAAAGCTAAAAGAAGGCGTTTAAAGCACTGATATGGGCAGTGTCCTTAAATTAGTAATAGAATAGTAGTAGAAAGCCATGTAATAGAGATGTGATGTGTTAATTTTCTTGAATAAAAGATTTGAACAGAGAAGAGAAGACATAGAGTGGCATACTTTGACCACTCCTTTCCTATTTTCCCAGTATGGTTCAAGTTTTGAGATTAAAGTTGACTGTCTGATATTTGTTATATAGGGTTCCATATAATGGCTAGCATATGAGGTAGGTACAATGATCTGCGGTTCCAGTGAAGTGGCACATAAAAGCTATAGAACTTCATATATGATATTGGACACCATGCATGCAAGGGTTGTTGTATATCATAAATATAAACAAGTAAATTTTCTAAGGTCAAAATACAATAAGGAAGAAAAGGACGAAAAATTAATATGGCGTAGCTGAAGGATCTCCAGGAGTAATAAAGAAATAGAAAATGACAATAAATCACAATGAGGGAAGAGGAAGATTATTAGATATTTTTCTAACCATATAACGCCATGATGGAGAACGTTGGGGCAGGCAAGAAAGCCCAATACGTTGTGTCAATTTCACCAACAACTTCCGAAGCAAAGAACTCCTAGTGGCGGTGCTGGACTTCATCAAGGCTGAAGTATCACTCCAAACAATTGGCACTACATCAACTAAACCCTTCCTATTTGCAGCCTGCATATGAATGCAAAAGAAAGAAGAAAACCCATATAAATGAGTTTCCACGAGCAAATGTAATTCAGATATTGTGGATGAATGAGGAGCAGAGTAACAGTAATAGAAAGCAACACAACTAAAAACTCATGATCTTGAGATGAGAGGGTGAAAATTTTTGAATTGTCAGATTTCTATGTACTATTAACAGTGCAGAGATTCTTAAAAATGTGACAGTCTCTTGTTTGTTTTTTTTGGCCAGCTGATTTGCATTGTAAAATATTGTAATGAAAATAGGCATGGCTATATAATGCTGAAAACCTTTAAATTAAACCTTAAATATGGCTGCTAGTGCTTCCACAACTCCAAGTAGTCGAAATCGATCAGTAACATCGTCTGTGACGGAAGACAGGACTTCATGTGTCCATTCAATGAAGCTGAAAGAAAAAGAAAGAAGAGTATATGTAATGCGAGCAAGAGTGAGCAATATACAACATTCTTCAAGATAAATCACAACCCATAACTTCTACCTAGCATTACAGGCTCCAAGACGGGTGCAAACATGTTTCATTACGTAAGAAGCAGGAAGATATCCTGCCAAATCATTTTAGCTGAACCCCCGATGTCGATATCACATACAATCAAATATACCATAAAGAGTTAAAGACCAAAGGATAGACTCCTCTTGGACCCGTGTATCCAAGAAACTAACTATACTTCCCTCTTTCAAAGGACCAAATGGATTCTCGTTAAACAAGACAAAGGATCATCACTTCCTTAAAGTCTCAAAGTAGTTTATTAGAATGCACCAGTCAATATGAATTTCAAGTGTGTAAGCTAGAAAGGGTTAATCACTTGACGGTTTCTTCACTGGCAATGAGAAACTATGGAATCATCTTAAATGGGTACGCTTATGTGTATCTTGCATTCCTAGTCCATCAGATTTCATGGAATTCAGTAGGTAGCTTACTCATTCTATTGAAATTAAATCAAGTCTGACATGCACATTAAAGTATTAAACAAAAAATTGAGGGAAACCTGGTGAAGACATTTGGCATGTCTGGACGTGTTAGAAGCCTTGAGAGCAACAAGCCAGCTATTCCGCGCATGGGACCTGCACTTGAGAGATAATCCTTGGAGAAAGACAATATCCGAAGGACCAGAGGGGCCGGCTCAAGTCCACTTAAATTATCCGTATTTGTGATACTAGTATCCACAGAAGAGATATCAAAAGGAACCAACACAAGTATAGAAAGCCATAGAAGTATGACACATTTTGCCTCCATCTCTCCTGTACTTTCTTGTCGAAGTGATGTGGCACCAGTTGTGTGATGACACTTCTCCAAAAGAGAAACAGCAAGCTCTAAATCAGAGACTTGATGTGGGAAAAACTTTGTAACTGCCTTGTATCCACAGACTGTAACCAGGGTATAAATAATAATGCACAAAGGCTTGATTACTTCAACAATTTCATCAGATGTCACTCCAAGTTCAGCTGTTTTAGATCGAACTATAAACATCAACGGAGATATAATGATCTCTAGGTAAGGCTCGATAAGCTGACCCTCCTGTTGATACTTATCCAACTGCAGAACAAATAACCCAGTCAAGATTGTGAAGAATGTAAAGCAGATTTATTTGTGCACACCAAGCATTTTAACCTAAAAAAATCTAAGAGGGAGAGCATGTCAGTACGCCATCCATTACATGGACCTCCAATCTCTAAAGCTATTCACTTTCAGAAACCTAGCCGCACAAATATTAGTTACACTGAAAAATCTGAAGAAAAAAAAAGAAAGACATAGGTCCACAATGTCAATTAACACAAGACTACCCATCTTAAACTCATAGATCAACAAATTCTTCTGACACATAGACAGAAAATTGCTTCCAAAACAAATCTACATCAGCATCCTACGTCCACACCTAAACAATGTAGCCGAATACGAGCTACAAAGACAAACTAGCTCTAAATTGACAAATTATCCAAACCATTTCAGCAAAGAAACTATTAAAATGCCCATTTATTGAGTTCAATAGTAAAACCCTAGCTTATATAAAACTTCAGAAATAATCCGCAACCCATTTCAATTTCTATCGACTAACAAATAACTCTACAATCAAATACCTATAATGTTCCAAAACAAAGTAAATTGTGATGAAATGAGATAGAGACTGAAGAAATGGACTTACAATGGATCGAATCTTGTTAACAGCAGAAGGATCAACTACACGACCATTAGCAATAATATCATCAAGAAGAGATTTAACGAGTTTCCATTCTTGTAGAAAATATCTTTTAAGAACTAATTCACAAGAATCATGTTCATCATCTTCATCATTTGATCCTATTAACATCTCCATTGTTGTCGTTGTCTTCGCTAGCGCTTTTTGCTCTTCTACTTCTACTACTTCTTCTTTGGTTGCCATTATTTCGATTGGGAGAATGAGAGAAACAAAGTGAACAGTTTGATTCAAGTCTGTTTTACTATGGCGATTGGCGACTAGACCTTACTCTCTATTTTAGTAAGTGCCGGGCCAGAAGAAACCATGCAAGGGCAAGCACTATGATGGTGCTTTTGGCTTCGCTATAGCTTATTGTAGAGAAGATGACCGCCCACGAAAAGGATTTGAGTTCGGCGATATTCCGAGTCGACCCAGTTTAGAATAAAAAAAAGAAAAATCCACATACTATTGATCATATTAAAGTGTGTGATGTTTTAAACTCCTTCCTATCTTAAATTGTAATCTTTTTTACAAGTTGATTGGAAGCGTATCAACTTCTTTCCGAATGACTAGCCTATTCTGTGAAATAAGTAATTTGTAACTTGTACATTGAAATCAAGACATGCACTACAATTATTCAATCTCTTCAAAAGGGCCACCATGTCATCATTGAGTTCACCGAGAGTTGAGAAGGCTAAAACACCAAAGTTGTAGCCATGGGCGTTGCACTTATTCAAATATTTGTTGCGTTTGCGAGAAACTGCGTTGGAAATAGCAAGGTCGGGCTTGAAAGCGCGGACACCAACACCGATGAAGGGGGAGACGCCATTAACATCAAGGCAAATATCTTTACCACGATCCCAATTATAAACAAGGATATCAGCCAGCCTTAACTCCGTATCGGAATCAAAGAGGAAACCCAAGGCTACTTCTTTCCTAGCAGGAACACCAGCTTTGAAACAAGAATCCGTTAAAGTGTCGCGTACAAGATCATGGAGGAATTTAAGACCTACGTTATTGGCACAATGTAATGCATGGTCACCAAATATATCCATCTCTCTAATGCAACACGGACGCTGACCACCCGCCTCAAAAAGTGGAATACACAATCGATAAGAAAGGACCAAACTAAATTGGTGTGGACCTATATTTTGGTTAAGCCCATTAATGGGACATGCTAATAAGTAGTCTTGTTCATGTTTAATCCTGTTGCATTGCCAAAGTATAGAATCTTGCATAAACATACAATATTTGGTTGATTTGGTTGACATATCTTTCTTCACCGCTTCGAAGTATGGGGCTGCCAAGGTGATCATAAGATGGGGGGCAGCGTCGTCGATGCGGAAGGAAGAAGGCATGAAACCACATACCTGGATGTATTGCTCGAGTGCAGATTGAAAGGGGGTGCAAAATATTGTCTTGTAAGGTCTTTGTTTAAGCCCAAGACGCAAGGAAGTTGTAGGTGCTTATGTCAGAGATGATGTAAATTCCTAGCCCTCCGACTCGGAGAGGTAATGTAGCCAAACGAAATTGTAAAGGTCCAAAACCGGGGTCATCACCGGTGACAAGCTGCTGTAGATATTCAAACAAATGATCATCAAAAACATGTTGGACTTGTTTAACAGCCAAAGGGCTAGTAGTACGCATGGAAAAGTAAAGTCTTGAGGTGCATGTACAACTTCGGAGAGGAGCAATTCACACCGTGGGTCGTGGAGTTTGCGAACAAATGACATGAGTTGGATAGTTTTGTTTAAAATCGTATCATAATTTTTTTCTTTTTCTTTTCAATCTTCTTATTATATTTGATCTTTGTTTTATTAGTTAATCTTGTTTAGCATGTTTTAATTTCCATCTTCTCTTTGTTCATAATCATTTCTAAAGGTTTTGTTTAACCCTTCTATGGTTTTGATTATTGTCTTTTCTCTGTTTTGCAAAAGTCGGTCCTTTTAATTGCATTCATCACTCTCAATTATGTTCAAAATCTTTTCTCTATATTTATTTTTTCTATCATCTGATTTGTCTCTAGTGGAGGCTTAATTTTTATTGCAGGTTTCCTTTGCTCGATTATGGAGAGTTTTCAATTATGGATTAAGGTATTCTTTCAAATATTCTCGAGTATTGCAGTATTGCCCCATCAACAAGAAGTTTTTCTACCCATTCACTCCATGGTGGTTCCTATCTATATGATACAAGTATATCATCATTGTCAGATCAAGTATTGCTCTTCCAGTATGGCAAATTCCTTTTTTTGCCTCTAATCTTCCTAGTCGGTACCATTTTTTAAGGAATCAGTTACTTACTCCTCATGAAATCACTTTGACCGGAGCCAATCATGCATTTGGAAAACCTTCATACAATTTTGAAAAGATATCATATCGATATTTCAGGAAATAGGAGACCTTAATATTTTCACAGCTTCTCCAAAACCCTAATTTCTTTATGTATATCTTAAAAGGTGTTTGGAAGTCTGGTATCAAAGAGATTCGTCATACTTTCTCACGCTGGCATCGATTAGAAATCATGTTTTCATACTCAACGAACCAAATCTCTAGAATCGCTAAGAGCTTGGAAACTACAAGCATCAATGATCAACCACCAAGATAACCTAGGAAGGCTCTTGGTTCAGCAAAAGCTCTTAAATCTGCTTCGGATGAGTGTTCTGCATGTCTCATTGGCAAGATTATGTTTGTTGATCCAATACCTATAGCAGTAGTTACGAAAGAAATCAACTTGCTATGGAGACAATATAGAAGAAAGGAAATCAGGTACATGTGAAAATGCGGGGGTCTAACAACCACACCCAACAATTCGTTTGGCAATCTGAGAGGACTTACTCCAACATACTTTCTACAGAATCAACTAGACAGTCAGACTCAATCTAGAGAAAAGTATATCAAAGAGTTTAGTATCTCTAACTCTTAATTCAATCTGCAATCAGCAAATAGAAATATGCGAACCCAATTGAATATAAGAGGAGTAACTTGAACAGTACCAAATACCAATGTTCAAGTGTCAATCAATTTAAATCAACAACCAAAGGTTGGATATTCTAATTGATTGATCTTAATGCACAACCTGTGATATGTCAATTATATAACAAAATATGATGCGGAAAAGAAATAACACAGACACCAAAATTTTGTTAACGAGGAAACCGCAAATGCAGAAAAACCCCGGGACCTAGTCCAGATTGAACACCACACTGTATTAAGCCGCTACATACTCTAGCATACTACCAATTAACTTCGGACTGGACTAGAGTTGAACCCTAATCAATCTCACACTGATTCAAGGTACAGTTGCGTTCCTTACGTCTCTGATCCCAGCAGGATACTACGCACTTGATTCTCTTAGTTGATCTCACCCACAACCAAGAGTTGCTACGACCCAAAGTCGAAGACTTGATAAACAAATCTGTCTCACACAGAAAAGTCTATAGATTGAATAAATCTGTCTCCCACATAAATACCCAAGAGATTTTGTTCCGTCTTTTGATAAATCAA
The DNA here is from genome assembly GCF_003573695.1 of Papaver somniferum. Classification (NCBI taxonomy): domain Eukaryota; kingdom Viridiplantae; phylum Streptophyta; class Magnoliopsida; order Ranunculales; family Papaveraceae; genus Papaver; species Papaver somniferum. The sequence goes on along the minus strand of NC_039360.1, from coordinate 43,774,181 downwards.
GGTGGACATGAACCAATTGATAAACCGGTCTTATGTTCCCGAAGAACAGCCTAGTATTATCAATCACCTCACAATAATCTTAATCGACTAGCAAAACAAGATATTGTGGAATCACAAACGATGAGACGAAGATGTTTGTGATTACTTTTATCTTTCTTATCGGAGAAATTAATCTCGAGTTAATTATTTCAATTGTACTCAATACGATAGAATCGGGCAAGATTAGAACACGCAACTACAAAGAGAATAGTTGGGTCTGGCTTCACAATCCCAATGAAGTCTTTGAAGTCGTTAACCTACAGGGTATCGAAGAAACCTAAGGTTAAAGGAGAATCGACTCTAGTTATGCAACTAGTAACACACATGAGGTGTGGGGATTAGATTTCCCAGTTGCTAGAGTTCTCCTTTATATAGTTTTCAAATCAGGATTTGCAATCCAAGTTACCTTGGTAACAAAGCATTCAATATTCACCGTTAGATGAAAAACCTGATTCAACCAAGCTAATATCTTTCAACCTTTAGATCGAACTTAGCTTGTTACACACAAATGAAACGTACCCTCATTTAGGTTTATGTAACCGTACCCAAACGTGTACACTATGTTGGCTCACAAATAATTAACCGAGGTTAGCCATGTGATTACTCTCATATCAACCTCATCTTAACCATAACTAGTACAAATGACTCAAATGAAACTAGTTAAAGAGTTGTTTAATTGCTATATTCTCATAGAATTATACAAGAACACAATTGAAACAAAATCGTTTTGATTCACTCAAATCAATCATGAACATTATAGCCACGGTTTTCAAAGATTGCATTCTTTATTATATAAATGTGTAAGTTCATGTACACAACCGATTTTAGAACTTTAACCTTCAAGTATGCAAACGGGTACGCATACTTGAAATACCCGGACCAATATTGGGTTTTGCCAGTACGGAAACGGGAACGCGAACTTTCAATCCCAGAAGAAATTCTCGGACACGAACCTGTACGCCAGTACGCAAACGAGTACGCATACTTAGGTTCCCGGATTTCTCAAACCAACAGGTACGCAAATGGGTACGCATACTATGGTTCCCGGACATGGATTACATATGTGCAAGAGTGAGCAACATGACATATCCAATAATGGTTAAGTGTTATAAACTCTTATTTCAATCATTGAAACTTTCTTAGAGAAAGACAATAGCCATTTTCACATACTATTAACATCAAAGCAATTTTCAAGATATTGAAATAATCATAACGAAACATTCCAAGACTACATCAAATGATTGTATCACACAAACCATGTAAGATGTTACTCGGCAATTTTCACATGATATAAGATGAACTTGTTCGAATCGAAAGCTTGCCAACACATATTTCGATAAATATGTAAGCGAGATAAACTCAACTCGAAATCTCAAATGTATATATAGAAAACTATATCGTAATACGACTTATGTCTCAATATAGGAGATAGAGTAGAAATAGACTTTCCAAGTGATAGATGAGTTTCACTCTCCACATACCTTTTATCGATGAAGTTCCACAAGCTCCCCTTAGTAGTTCTTCGTCTTCAAATGATGAACGTCGTGAAGTCTAAGCTCAACTACACAATCTATGTCCTAGTCCGAGACATCTATAAATAGGATAGAAATCAAGACTTATAGTTTTGATCACTAACATTGACAAACATGCTTGAGATAGCAATGCATGCGAGTTCGACCGAGCATTGCTCTAACAATCTCCCCCTTTGTCAATTTTAATGGCAAAACTATCAATACATATGGTTTACAAAATAAATAAAAAATTGTAGCTTCTCATCCAAATGCTTGATCTCCTTGGCATCTTCAACACGACTCGAAAACTTCGTCACTTCCAATTACTCCATGATTTTAAACGTGTTCAACTCAACATCATAGTTGTTGAAGATCCGTAGAGATAACAATGAGAAAACAAATGCTCTCGATCATTGTTATACAGTGTCATAGTATTATTACACAACATCAAAGTTCAATTGTATCACAACTTTGACAACAATACTATGGTGATATTCACTCCCCCTTATTCAATACATCATCTTGACATGAAAACCACTCCCCCTTACATAATGATCCGTAAACCATATGTATTTGTAGTATGAAACTACACATTAATTCTCCCCCTTTTTGTCAATATAAATTCGCAAAGGTACGAAAACTAGTGGGATCCTCATGAAATTTTCATAGAGATACTTCATGACCAAAGAAGAATAACATACCAACTTATTTAGATGCAATCATAAAGCCGAAGCTAAATGCATTCATCAAGGAATTTATAAAGATACAAGATAACTCCTATAATATTCCACAGCCGCACTCCCCACAAAGATTTGGCAATAAAGCACAAGATCAAAAAGAACTCTCCCCCATAATATGTCATTCCCGAAAGAACAACAAAGACGACCTTGCTTTTACAAGAAAAGAAGGATTTCTTTGGAAATAACCAAATCACATGAAAACATGGATTTTAATCCAAAAATCTCAATTGAATCAACCACAAAAATGATAATTCAATTGGGCATGCTCGACATAAGAGAACTTACGAAGCAACACAATATATGCACAAAAGTGTGGATCGGAGATCGACCAATACTGCGGAATATACAAGGATTCATTCTATTTTCAATCACTATTTGCACAATGACATATAATAGACTTAATCCTTGTAAACAAAAGTTTTATCCTTTCTTTCATCAAAATTTTCATAATGACATAAAAGGCTTTAACTTTTGTTTGTCAAAAGTTCATTCTATCTTTTATCAATACTTTCATACCGACATAAAAGAGATAACTTTTGAACAAGTATGGGATAGTCACAGGTTCACGGACGTAAACAACATATCCCATAACAATTTGCAATGTATAAAATCATAAAGATTAAAATTGCAAAAATAATCTTCCAAAAACTTATAATTTAAAGAAATAAATCTAAAAACATGAAGATGAAAACGTTGGACATAGCTATGTGTACTCACAATAACGGCTATTACAAACCCTAGTAATCCTTCTAAAAACACAAGAAATAAATTCTCAAAAGAAGTTTCCTAGACAAAATAAATCAAAAAACCTCTAAACCCAAAGAGCAATCACAAGAGATAATCATATTTCCGGTACGGAAGCTTCACTGGTTCCAAGACCTTCAAGCTTGTGACTAATTGAGTTGATAGCATCTTCAGACACGGCATTGAGACGATCCTTAAGTCGTGTATTCATTAGAGCAAGTTCGGAGTTGACCTTTATCAATTCAGTTCTTAACCCATCTAGCTATTTTAGAGTGTTTACAAGCAAAAATTTTGCACCGTTAAACTGATCGATAAAATTTTGAACAACTTCATTAGAAATCTCTTCATCATCCTCAATATCTGACAAGTTATTAAAAGATTGAGAAGATGTGTCATCAATTTCCACGAGAGTTTCTTTCTCCTTATCTTTGAGTGAGACACCAAAACCCTTATCAAGAAAACCTCTTGGAAAATTACAATTTCCCGGAGGTGATGTCATTCTTGAAAAAAAAGCCCGAAGTAAGCGTACTTTTCAAGAGTCGGTTTTGGTATTTATAAGGTTTCACAGAAACCAAAAGATTAGGGTTTTCAAAGTCGGTTCGTGATATGTAACAAGGATACCCGTACGAACACAAACTTAGCCCATTAAACATAGACGACTAAAAAAAAAGACTCAATTAATATGACTATACAACGATAATGTTTTCCTGTTGAGAAAGCTCACATATCTTAGCTCAATAAAAGTTGTATTCTTACAGGAGAACAATTTTTAGAGTAAGAATGGCAATTTTGACACAGCAAAAAGATTTAAGAAAATGACAACAATGATTTGTCAAAAACAAAGTACAAATACTTAAGCATGATAGTTCATCAATGATCATCCATCTAAGAACGATGAGAGAATATCATAGAAAATCAGAGAAACATTTCGCCATCAAGTATACCTGAATAAATCTCACTCTGTCTGGATTTTTATTGAGGGTGAGGTTTCAACCTTGTGATTGATTGGCACAAGTATGAGCCTTGAGCTCATTAAATGAACGTTGTTTCCAGTTAAACCTCTTTTTCCTGATCTTTGGAGGAAAACCATTATGATGTGAAAAGTTATCATAAAATTTATTATCACCAAAATATGACGCATAGTGTTGATTCTTACCTGGAGAATTTTAGCCAGACGAAATTGACAGCGTGGAGATAATTTGTTTATATACTTCAATTATCCTTTTTAGGTTGATTTTCGTTTATTCATTGCATCCTTCTTCTGGTACCTTTTTCACATCATTAACAACATAATCTCCCTTTTTGATAGAAGAAAAACCATGAGTTCTTCTTGAACGGAATGGTTAGAAAGACTGTTTCTCACTTGAACATTTGAGGAACACATTGAACTGACTTTCCTAGTGGGGTACACAGGGTGAGTACTAAAACCGATAGGTTTATACATACGATTGTCAGTTACACCTTTCAAAATTAAGTCTAAGGTGTGTTGGAGACGAATAATAGAATTGTCATTCAACCTCGAATTCCTCTTTTATTCACCAACCCCTTTTGAATTACAAAAGAGACACACTTTCTAATCACATGAGTGATTAGACAGAACAGTCTTAACACCATCGTTGGGAGACTTCCTTCCGTGTGATGTGGATATTCCTTGATTAGAGGAGGACAAGTGCACATCATTCTCAACAGGAAGGGATTTTGGTTTTACTTCTGAAACCGATTCTTTTACAGTTAAATCAGAAGCAATTGGTATGGTGGACTCTTTGGAACACTCTTGAATGGAGAGTTTATTAAAAAGATGTTCAATTTCCAAAGCATCCTTTTTGAGTTTTTTCTCAACTAGAGTTCGTGAAGAACAGACTGAGCCTTTAGACGAGAGTCGCACTCATTTACCATACCAACAAGGACATTGACTTTGTGTTTCAATCGGTTGACATCATTAGCCTGGATTATAACAAGTTTTAGAATAACTGCACTCTCTTTGGCTGCATTCCTTTCAACTTCAGAGTCAGACTCGTGAGTAAGGTAGTCAGGAGAACACTTGTCAATGTACGTCTGTTTCCTTGGAACACGGTTCTTCTATATTCGAGAATGACAAATCTTTCTCTTTAATAGACTTCAAAGAAACAAAACTTTTATTTCTGGCGATGCGTTTATCAGAGACAATATCGTCTATCCTCAGATCGCTACAAACACAGACTTATGAGGTCTTTAATGTGTTTGCCTGCTATGATACCAATTGAATATGCGGGGGTCTAACAACCATACCCAACAATTTGTTTGGCAATCTGAGAGGACTTACTCCAATATGCTTTCTAGAGAATCAAGTAGACATTCAGACTCAATCTAGAGAAAAGTATACCAAAGAGTTTAACATCTCTAACTCCTAATTCAATCTGCAATCAGCAAATAGAAATTTGTGATCCCGATTGAATATAAGAGGTGTAACTTGAACGGTACCAAAGACCAACGACCAAGTGTCAATCAATTTAAATCAACAACCAAATGTTGGATATTTTAATTGATTGATCTTAACGCACAACCTGTGATATTTCAATTATATAACAAAATATAAAGCGGAAAAGAAATAACACAGACACCGGAATTTTGTTAACGAGGAAACCGCAAATGCAGAAAAACCCCGAGACCTAGTCCAGATTGAACAACACACTGTATTAAGCCGCTACAGACTCTAGCCTACTACCAATTAACTTCGGACTGGACTGTAGTTGAACCCTAATCAATCTCACACTGATTCAAGGTACAGTTGCGTTCCTTACGTCTCTGATCCCAGCAGGATACTACGCACTTGATTCCCTTAGTTGATCTCACCCACAACCAAGAGTTGCTACGACCCAAAGTCAAAGACTTGATAAACAAATCTGTCTCACACAGAAAAGTCTATAGATTGAAAGAATTTGTCTCCCACATAAATACACAAGAGATTTTGTTCCGTCTTTTACCAAGGTGAAAAGGAACCAATTGATAACCGGTCTTATATTCCCGAAGAACAGCCTAGTATTATCAATCACCTCACAATAATCTTAATCGACTGGCGAAACAAGATATTGCGGAATCACAAACGATGAGACAAAGATGTTTGTGATTACTTTTATCTTGCCTATCGGAGAAATTAATCTGGAGTCAATTATTTCAATTGTACTCAATATGATAGAATCGGGCAAGATCAGAACACGCAACTACAAAGAGAATAGTTGGGTCTGGCTTCACAATCCCAATGAAGTTTTTGAAGTCGTTAACCTACAGGGTCTCGAAGAAACCTAAGGTTAAAGGAGAATTGACTCGTAACACACAAGAGGTGTGGGGATTAGGTTTCCCAGTTGCTAGAGTTCTCCTTTATATAGTTTTCAAATTAGGGTTTGCAATCCAAGTTACCTTGGTGTAGATGGTAGATTTTTGACAAGGGCTAAAATCGTAAAACCATAATTGTACGTGCTCCTGATCCAGCAATCAGATGAGTATTGAGGCTCGTGTCTCTCATCGAAGCATGAAAGCTCATGCCACAAGAATCTCTGACTGATATGTAGTCTCTCAGCTGAGGCAACAACATATCTCATGAATAATGAGCAATTTCAGTAATTACTTTTATATAGAATCGAAATATTGGACAGCTCCTAGACAGCTTTCCTGCTAGTATAGAGCAATAACGTCTTCAGGATGTAACAATGCTTTCCCTGACTATATAAAAGAAATATGACGCTTCAACAAGCTCATATCGCTGAATTCCTAAATAATTAATGCTCCTAGACGATCGTACTAGTATAGAGCCATCAATTAATATTCTTAAATCATTAGATTCATTAACTGAATCCTTGGAAAATATTCTACGTTTTTCATAATATTTCGTTACTTCAATCCATGGTTCTTCCCAGCAGAATTCCATGGGTTAGTAATAAATATTCAACACACGGGTATCTGAGCAACTATCGAGTAAGCCCCGACCAAAATGGTGCAAGTGTACTCAGCAATAATGCACTAACGAGCACCTTAATGCACGAACGAGCATTCCAAAATACGAAGGAGCGATGAACCTATGCAAAATGGGAACAAAATAATTTAAAATATTAATCAATGCGCTAGAGGACTGGGCCACCAGCCGGTCGGTCGTGCCATGGCCAGTCCCAAGCCCAATTCTATATTTTATCATATTTTATTATTTTCCTTGATCTCATGAAAATCCCTTCATTTGAACAAATATCTTTCGTTTTAAGGAAACTCCTCAGTTTCATGGTGTTTCCTTCGTATCAAGGAAGTAATATAAAATTGGGAAAGGTGTCGTGGGACCGTGTCTACTAGCCGGACGGCTATGCCCTAGTCGTGGTCTGTCCCACACCTAATGATTCCTCATTATTTTATTATTATATCCCTCATCTCATGAAAACTCCTTAATATCATGATATTTCCTTCAAGTCATGAAAATAATATAAAATTAAGGAAACTCGTGGGACCGGGATTTAGCCGCCCGGTCATGCCCCATCCGGTCCCACACGCCCCTTATTTTATTATTATTATTATTATTTTTTATGTTTTCTTCATTCCATAAAATTCCTTGATTTCATGATATTTCCTTCAAATTATGAAAATTCCTTCAAATCATGAAATAATACATAAAATTAGGGAAAGCTCACGAGACCGGCCCCTAGCCGTCCGACCATGCCCAAGCCGGTCCCACGCGCCCTTATTTTATTATTTTTAATATTATTTGTTTCCTTCATCTCATGGAAACTCCTTCACTTCAAGGAAACTCCTTGATTTCAACAAAACTCCTTGGTTTCAACAAACTCCTTGATTTCATGATATTTCCCTAAAATCATGAAAAATAATATAAAATTAGGAAAAGTGTCATGGGACCGGGCTCTTTGGCCGGCCGTCCATGCCTTGGCCATAGCCGGTCGCACACTTCATGATTTCATGATATTTCCTTCAAATTATGAAAATTCCTTCAAATCATGAAATAATACATAAAATTAGGGAAAGCTCACGAGACCGGCCCCTAGCCGTCCGACCATGCCCAAGTCGGTCCCACGCGCCCTTATTTTATTATTTTTAATATTATTTGTTTCCTTCATCTCATGGAAACTCCTTCACTTCAAGGAAACTCCTTGATTTCAACAAAACTCCTTGGTTTCAACAAACTCCTTGATTTCATGATATTTCCCTAAAATCATGAAAAATAATATAAAATTAGGAAAAGTGTCATGGGACCGGGATCTTTGGCCGGCCGTCCATGCCTTGGCCATAGCCGGTCGCACACTTCATGATTCCTTAACTTATTATTATTATTTCCTTCATCTTATGAAGTTTCCTCAGTTTCAGCAAAATCCTTGGTTTCTTCATATTTTCTCAAAATGTTGCTCAAATGCACATCAGAAAACATCAAAATTCTCAGGACTGAGACACGGACACTTTAGTGACGCGAGTATATTACCTTGACCGACCAAGGTTGGCTCTTTGGCTTGCAAGAGGCCGGTCCCACATATTTTTATCATTTGACCTAATTTGTTCATATCAGGTTCAAACTCTTCCAAACAATTTGGAATTTCAGATTGTCAGTCGATCTCATGACCACCCAGGGCCGGTTTCATGACCCCTTGGTCGGTCCCTCATCCCGTCATAATTAGGTTTTAACACCTGAGGCTTCAGACGAGCATTATTTTAATAAATGATTAAACCAGCATTTGATCATCTTTTCACCAACTGGTCTTCAAGAGACTTTGGTATTTTGTTCACTCGAGCACCTGGGCGCTACATGGTCGATCCATCATCCCATGTAGCCGGTCCCTCCTTCACTCCGTGGTTGATTTTAAATAAATCATCAATTGATCAGCAATTGATCAAAATTAGGGTTTCGAATCCAAAGCTCTGCAAAACATAATTCTGAGCAGATTCAAACACTAATAATTTTACGTTGATCCCGTGATCAACATTCTAATACTCGGTTCCAGTATTTTAAATTAATATTTTATTTGGTCATGATACCAATAATTCATCAAACGAGCAAAATTTGCTCAAACGAGCAACATTTGCTCAAATGAGCAATATTTGCTCACACTAAGGAATATTGGTTCAACTATCAATATTCAACGTTCTATCGAATGAGCAATATTTACTCACCTTAACTATCAACATTTATTCGACAATTATGCTTCTGTCTCAACAGACACGTTCAATTCATGAGTCTCAGAACATTCGAAAATCACGTTCGACTCAGCAATACAAGGACTCATCGTCCCATAAAGTCAACAACTGACTAACTAAATACACGTCTGCCTTGCAGATTCCACAATCACGAGACATCAATCGTGTTACATGGGGGATATTAACTAGGGTTTTGGTCTGGCGGTCTACGGCACATGTGTTCATACACACGATGAGAATGTGAGAAAATCGTGCAATCAGTTGAAGGAGTTAACAAAGTAGTGGGTAGAAAATCAACCAACTCTCTGCACGATGAGCAACTGGTTTTAACACGATTTCCATTCCCCACCGTTTGACTCCAGCAACTGTCACACTTCATGGGATCAAGGTGTTTACAATTCTATCAATATAAATAAGTCTCTGAATCAGGATTGAAAGGAGAGGACAATCTTTCGTCAAACAGACAACACGAGATTAATAACTCATCGTCTGAGCATTTACTCTCAACAGAGAAAATTCAATCAGTCATAGCTTATTTTTATTTCTTCACGGAATACACAACACACCCACAATCTTCGATCACCATTGATCTCACACATTTCTCAGCTTCCCTCCTACAGATCGACCCATCCTCTTTTGTGACCGAATTGACTCTGGAACGACCATTGTCTTGGTTTAGGCCGGAGTCCTACAGATTGATCTCTCCAATTCAAAGCACTCCCTTTTTGCAGTGCATCTGTGTGAGGTTTAACAGTTTCCCCGGTTCAAGGAGTTTCCTCCGCACGGTCCTCTCCTCAATTCCGTAAAAAACAGCAACTCGTTTTTCCCCATCTACAGATTGGCGACCACAGTGGGAGATCATTCTCTCGGTTTCAATCTTACTTCTCGCAAAAATGGTCGGTCTTAGGTCTTCATCAGGAACTTCAGATCCTAACCATAATATTTCAAATGGTGACGCTCCGCATGCTCGTTCGAACGAATCTGGTAATATTCGTCATTCCTACTTCACTTCTCATTTTCCCTCTATTGATACATTAGACGGGAAAATCCTATCATTGGCTGAATTGGCACGGAGGCAAGGAATTCTGGCTGGGAGCATCAGTCGATTGAAATAAGCGATCGATGAACTATTCAACTGTATGATAGAGTTGACAAGACTTTTGTGGGCAGAAGTAGTGGAACATCTCAACTCTACTGTCACTGATACTCCTCAAACCAACAGTTTCACTACTTACGAGAAGCCAATAGACCAGGAGGTTATACACTTGATTGAAAATCTATGCGAACTCCTGCACTTCTCAAGGGATCAACGTACAAACACATTCGCTGCACTCAACCAAATATCGTCGGACGCGCAACTGACTCCGTCATGCCTAGAATTTGAAGAAACATCCATGATGACTGAGCATTCAATCAACAACATTACTTTCGGAGAAGAAGACCGCATGGCGAACGAAGGGCATAATCGAACCCTATACGTGACTGGCTTCATCAAAGACTCTGAGTTTAAGAGAGCTCTTGTTGGTACGGGCGCTTCTACAAACATTATTACTATGAAGACTCTCAAAGAATCCAAGTTCCCACAGAATAAAATCGTTCACCATCCCATCTTGATGACAAGTTTTGAAGGAATCCAGATCCATACATATGGATATGCTTACATAGACCTGAAGGTAGGACCTATTCAGTCAAAGGCCAAATTCCATGTGATCGAACAAGAGAATGATTATCACATGATACTCGGACGACCATGGCTCCATGACAACAAGGTTGTTCCCTCAACGTACCATCAATGCATGAAGGCTCTTCTCAACAACAAGATTGTTCGTATCGCGGCTTCGTCATCTCCTTATGCTCCTGTCTATGATGCTGAATTTCTTGAATCCCAAAAGAGCATCCCCGAACCTCCAAGCAAAATTTACAGTACTCCACTCCCAAGATGGAAGTCCATTGAAGAAGTTGCTGACAAACCATCATCCTCAGGTGCTAAGTCGATCAAGTCATCTGCTTCACCGATTAAGCGCCGTAAGGATCAAGTCTCTGCTCCGGGATATAATTTCATAGCCAGTCATGATGCGAAGGGGAGGATCATTTACTGCCAACACAAAGATTAGCAATTAACCGGAGAGAACGATGAAAAGTCTCCCCACCCTGAAGAACCATGTTAGAGCGAACCATCACTCGACGAAGAGGTTCAACATGCTCCACTAGAATTGCAAGACGACACTGATTCCACCACTGATGATCTCGAGACAATCAACATCGGGACGGAGGACGATCCAAGGCCAATTTTAATTAGTTCCACGCTGTCACCATAGGAACGAACGGAGCTGATCAATCTGTTGAAAGAATATCATATGTCTTCGGCTGGGCGTATGAAGAAATGCCTGGTCTAGACGACAAATTAGTCACGCATCATCTGCATATCACTCCTGGCTCCAAAGCTGTCAAACAACAGCCTAGGTAGTTCAGACACGAAGTTGAGGAACAAATCAAAGTCGAGATTCAAAAATTATTAACAGCGGGATTTATCAAACCTATTCAGCATCCAACATGGCTGGCGAACGTTGTTCCCGTCAAGAAGAAGAATGGTCAAATCAGATGCTGCGTTGATTTCAGGAATCTGAACAAATGTTGTCCAAAGGATGATTTTCCCCTACCCAACATTGATATGCTCGTCGATGCAACCAGTGGTCACGGTATGTTCTCATTCATGGATGGTTACAGTGGATACAACCATATCAAGATGTACGAGCATGATGCCAACAAGACCACATTCCGTACTCCTATCGGGAACTTTCACTACACCGTGATGCCCTTCGGATTGAAGAATGCATGAGCCACTTATCAACGAGCCATGACTGCCATATTCCACGACATGATGCACAAACAAGTGGAAGACTATGTTGATGATGTGGTGGTAAAGTCGAAGACTCGAGCATCCCACCTCGAAGTTCTGAGACAAGTTGTTGAAAGATGCAAAGAATAGAAATTAAAGATGAATCCTCTGAAGTGCGCTTTTGGCGTTTCCTCCGGAAAGTTTCTAGGATTCTTGGTCACCGCATAAGGAATCAAAGTTGATCCAGACAAGACGAAAGCCATTACTACCATGCCTCCCCCACGCACTGTGAAAGAACTCCAGAGTTTTATGGGCAAGGTAAATTATATTCGACGCTTCATTCCTGGATTGGCTCAACTCATTGCTTCGTTCACCCCTCTACTGAAGAAAGGAGCAAGTTTTACATGGATAACCGTCCAGCAAGAACCATTCCAGAGAATACAGCAGATACTGCTATCACCTGCTGTCATGAAATATCAAGTGCAAGGACGACCACTAATACTCTACACGGCTTCCAGTGATGTCGCTATTGGAGCACTTCTTGCTCAAGAAGACGAAGAAGGCATCGAACGACCGATCTGCTACTCCAGCCGTACAATGAGAGACACTCAACTCCGATAACCAAAAGCCAAAAGAGCATGTCTAGCATTGGTGCATGCAATCCAGAAGTTTAGGCACTATTTACTATCCAACAGAGTCATGCTCGTTTCCAAAGATGACCCTATAAAGTTTTTGCTATCAAAGACATCCTTGATAGGGAGACCAGCAAAGTGGCTAATTCAGATATCAGAGTTTGACATAGCTTGTGTACCACCTAAAGCAATCAAAGAACAAGCAGTTGCATACTTGCTCGCTGTTTTTCCAGGGGAAAATACAAAAATGTTACACGAAGATGTACCAGGCGAATTTCCAGAGGTCTTAGTTATCAAAGAAGAGACGTGGCTTTTATACTTCGACGGATCCGCCACGCCTAGCAACGATACTGGAGGAGCGGGCGTAATACTAGTATCTCCATCTGGCGAAGTGTTCTCACACTCATTCAAGCTGGATTTTCATTGTACCAACAATTCAACAGAATATGAAGCTTTCTTACTAGGCTTGTCTTTGGCCAAACAAGCAGGAGCAACACACCTTGAGATAAAGGGAGATTCAAAACTACTGGTCAATCAAATAAACGGAGCATACTCTCTCAAAGAAATCACGCTCGCCTCATTCAGAGCTGAAGCTCAGAGGATATTAACTCATTTTGCCGATGCAACGATCGTCCATACTGGATGAACTAACAATAGGCATGCCGACTACAATTCTCGTTTCTAAGCTGCAATTCGAAGGAGCAGAGAAAACAATCACAGTACATAGGTGTACTGTGTCATCTACGTGGCTTGCTCAAGTCGAAGGCATCCAAGAAAACGATTGGCGAGCACCTATTATTCATGAATTGAGCAGCTCTCTGTCATAAGGGAAAGTCAGCCTCAAGGAATTAAAGAATTACTTCTTGCTTCACGGAGCGTTATACTATCGAAATCCTGATGGGTCCTTATCACGATGTCTCGAAAACGACGAAGCGGACGAACAACTCAGACACATACATGAAGAAATCTGCGGACATACGCTGGTGGTAACACTTTACAGAAATCTTCAAAGGATGGGATACTATTGGCCTTCTATGGAAACTCAGTCAAGAATCCTGCAAAGATCTTGTCCCAATTGTCAGACGCCTCCTCATCACCTAGAAGATTTGACAGTCCATCACACTGGGGACTGGAGGGAGCCTTACATCAAATACCTTCGAGACAATGAATTGTCGTTTGAAAAGAAAGAAACAATCAAACTCATTCAGAGAGTTAAAAGATTTGTCTTTCTTGATGGAATCTTATACCGCAAAAGTTTTGGTGGGAATTTACTGAGATGCTTAGCTGAACATGAAATCCCAACAATTTTAAAAGAAATGCACGATGGAGAGCATCAGAGAAAAAGGAAATTATTTTTCCAGATTCATGAGAAATACTATTGGCCGACCATGGAAGACGATGCAGTTGCACACGTTCAGAGGTGTCATCAATGCCAAATCCATGGTAATCTCATCCACACTCCTTGTCTCCCATTGAATTCTGTGAATAGTCCATGGCCTTTCTATAGCTGGGGACTGGATATCATCGGGAAGATAAATCCAGCATCTTCGAAGCAGCATGAATACATCATCACTGCAACTGAGTATTTTACCAAATGGGTTGAAGCCATTCCTCTCCGAAGCACCACTGGAGTCACGATTGCAGCCTTCATCAAAGAATACATAATATATAGAGTTGGTGTTCCTAAACACATCATCACCGATAATGGAACTCCTTTTGCCAACAAACACGTGACAGAACTGCTCGAGGAATACGGCATCAAACAAGTTTTCTCCACACCATACTATCCCTAGGGAAACGGACAAGCAGAAAGCACCAAAAAAACTTTGATCTGAATTCTCAGTCGAACAATTCATGATAATCCGCGAACGTGGCATGAACAATTTCCTATGGCCTTATGGGCCTATCGGACCGCACCAAGGATCTCGATCGGAACTTCACCGTACTCTCTCGTCTATGGAGCCGACGCCATACTCCTAGCAGAAATCAAAATTCCTTCAGCAAGGATCGCAACAACCAGTGGAGTACAGTGGGATGAAGCCGAAGTATCCAACTCAAGAATTGTTGAACTGGACATGCTTGAGTCGAGGAGGGCTAAGGTAGAAAAATACGTAGAAACATATAAACAAAGGATCTCCGGAGCTTACAACAAAATGGTAAGGCCTCAAACATTCCAAATAGGAGATTTGGTATTGAAAACAGCAAAACACATTCAACAAGATTTATCTGCTCCCAAGTTCTCTCCGAAATGGGAAGGAACATATGTAGTCATCAAGGCAGTATCCAGTGGGTATTACAAGATTTTAGCTGTTGACGGAGGAGTGGAAGGAAATATAATCAACGGTAAATGACTCAAAGCATATTATGCCTGATCCGTAGAAATCATCATTTCATTTTCAAAATGTAATTTATATTCCTCCAAAGAGCGTGCAAAATGCTCCTTTGTTCATTAAACATCTCATAAATGAACAAAATTTCGTTCATGATCAATTGTTCTACCTAAAGAAAAGCCTCAACTTATTCGAGAAACAACAATCATAAATGCTCATCTAGAGCACACCGTCCAATAACAGATAATTCTTATTGGACATCATCTTCAGTTTCGTTCGCAAGTTTTCATTCCTTATCCTCAGATCCTCAATTGCTTTATCAACTCTCGCTGATTCCAAAGCGAGTGCTCTCTCTTCCTCCATAATAGTAGTCGACGAGGAGATCATGTAAGCAACAACGGCAGCCCTATCAATCTTGATGATTTCGATGCGACGACGAAGCCAACCTACATTGAATTTCAAGAGCTCACAATTCGAGATCATATCATTCCACCTGTAAAGCTCTTTATTCTTGATATCCCGCAAGCTCTTCCTGTCCATCTCATCAATAATAGGCAACAAGCCAGCAACCGTGGTCAAGAGAGTTGGAAGGACACCCCTCCATGCTTATGTGGTGGCAATATGTCCGTATTTTTTCCAGATTTTGGTGTACAGAGGCGCATGACACTTGGGCACGATGAAACCGCCAACAAGTTTATTATATGGGCAAGTATTTTCCATGGGAACGTCAAATGGAAGCCCAGCAGTCGGGTACTCACGAAGAACTCCAACGTAAACGTCTACAATGTTGATCGAGTCGTCGTCAACATGATCATCATCAATTTCTGCTACTGCCGGTTGTCTTTTCTTCTTCTTCCCGTCCTCTACAACATGAATATCAACCTACAAATACAACAGTCAAGTTCAATATACATTTGGATAAACATTGTTCAAGAAGTTCTCTTTCAAGACTTACAGATGTTCCGGCACCTGCACAAGCAGGTTTGAAACGGGCAGGAATCTTTATTATACGCTTGGGTCTTGAGCTATGCGGGGAAGAAGAAGAACATTGGTCGCATTGGTTCATCTTCAACAAACACTTTCTTTAATCATCCATTGACTGCGCAAAGGAAAGAAACAGAAGAAGGAATACCACATACCAAATTGGATTTCTTGCCTCCCCACTTTAATGGAGACATGGGAGGAGATGAACTGCTGTCTGACATGTTGATGAAGGTATGATAATCAAGATTTTATTTGTACGATAAAACTAAGTCAAGAATGGAGGAAATATTTCCGTAAATGATAAGCCCTAAGTCTTGAAGATATATACAAGATACAGTGGATACTTATCTTCTGCGAATAGTCAATTCAGTTGCGAGTTTTACTAAAACCTAAGTTTCAAACGAGATCAGTACTGGAGACGCGAAGGAAAATAACATACCGGGGACTGACAATGGCCAAATATGGACATGGTCAAAAAGACGCATGTAATTGTGTATATTACATGTTTTCTCAGCTTATGCGACGTATCCTAGTATTTTTCGCAGACGAAAATCACCAGGGCGAGCCAGAAGGAATCATGATGGGTTTTGGCACATGAGCATTGGTCCATTTCATTAATTTCGATCAAGAAGAATCAACATCAATAAAAGGTTTTCTCATTCAAAAAAAAAATCTTAATTCTGAAATGAAGCTGCTCAAATGAGCAAAAAGATGTCTACTACGAAGACTAAGAAAATTTTCAGATGTTTAAACAAGATTATGAGTAAGACTAATCGTCAGAGTCATCCGATTCTTTGTCGTCATCATCATCATCCTCTGAGGAATCCTCTCCAGACTCTTTCTCAGAATCACTGTCTGAATCATCAGGGAATTCTTCTTCGATATCGCCATTTATTGCCATCCAAGAGGTCTTCTTCATCACATTCAGCTTGAAGATCATCCTTAACCTGTCGCTCAATCTCCCTGTGCGGTGTATATGGCTTACTATTGCTTTCTGGAAACCTCCATACAAGTTCCTCTTCTTCATCTTCAACATCTGAATCTGAAGCTACACCATAAGGACGGGATCGGAGTCTCTCCTCGGCCTCTTGCGTTTTCCGCTGAATTCTACGTCTCTTCTCTTGATATTCAACAAGTATCTCTTCCCTTTCCTTTTTCTTCAAGAACTCATCATGGGTAACTTTTGGATCATAAGGAGGCACCTTAACATGAACACGTGCTTTGGCCATCGGAATCCTGGAATCTTCATCAGAAGAGCTAGAGGAATAATCACTGCTGGAAGACACCATTATCTGAAGCAAGAAACGCGAATCATGGATATGCCAATATCAATTTCACAACGAAATGGTAATCCTCAACTCTTACCTGTTTATGATTTCACTACCAATAGTGATTGTTATACAAGAATTAACACTTCAAAACTTGCTCGCTTCTTCGAAATCTACAAAAGACGAGCAAAACTCAGGTTTTCATAAAATCATAAACACTTTCACTGTGTGAACATTAAGCACTGAATTATGAAAAACTAAAATATTATTTCATCATAAATAATTGTTTACTTCTAATAATTACACAACATTCAAGTTTCGATTTTTAATATATATATTCATATTGTTAGAGCATTGCTCGGTCAAACTCGCATGCGTTGATATCTCAAGCATGTTTGTCAATATTAGTGATCAAAACTATAAGTCTTGATTTCTAGTCTACTATAGCTAAGTCTCGGACTAGGATAGAAAGTGTAGTTGAGCTCAAGGACTTCATGTCGATTCATCATACAAGTAGAAGAACTACTCAAGAAACCGGTGGAACTTCTCGACAAAAAGGTATGTGAAGACTTGAACTTATCTGTCACTCAAGAGTCTATCTACTCTATCTCCTACTTCTTGAGACAAAAAGTCGTATGCTATATATAGACTTAGATTATACACATTTGGTATTTCGAGCCGAGTATACCTCGCCTATCTATATCTCGAAATATGTGTTGGTAAGCTTTTCGCTTCGACCAAGTTTATCTTTACCTAGTGACGAAAGTCATGATATGTTTCAATCACTTTGAAAATTGCTTTGACGAGAAATGGTGTAACAACTGTATAACGTCCTCTAAGAATGTTTCAATGATTGTAATGAGAGTTTAGATTACATAACCAAAGATGGACATAAGCATTATTGTGGAAACACATTTATGTATAATTCTTATTCCTTGAACCAAAGTTTTCGAACTTTATTGATCAAGAGAACCGGAAGAATGGCAAGTGCCAAGTCTGCGAACTCAGTCCGCGAACTGCCGAAGTTCTCAAACCCGAGAGTTTCTGCTGGAGTTGACAAACTACTTGCGTGAGCTAAGTCCGCGAACCCAGTCCACGAACCGGCGAAGTTCTCATCCCGAGAGTTTCTGCTGGAGTTTGTAAACTCTGTCCGGTGTCTTAAGTCCGCGAACCTAGTCTGCGAACTTGAGAAGGTTATATATCTGAAGATGATTTCTGAACTTAAACTTTAAAAAGACTAAGGAATGCAGTTTGCAAACCATGGCTATAAAAGTTCATGAACTGATTCAAGTGAATCAAATCATCTTTGCTTCAATTGTGTCTTGTGTAGTTACAAGCGATTTACTAGCAATTGAACAACTCTCTAACTAGTTCATTTGAGTCATTTGAACTAGTTATGGTGAAGAAGAACATGGTTGATATGAAATGCTCATATGGCTAACCTTTTGGTTAACTATTGTTGAACCAACAATGTACACGTGTGGGTACGGTTAACAAACCTAGAAGCGTGCAATTCATTTGTGTATAACAAGCTAAGTTTTCGATCTAACGGTTGAGAAATATTAGCTTGAATCTAAATCAGGTTTTCATCTAACGGTGAATATTGATTTCTTTGTTACCAAGGCAAAACCCCGATTTTAAAGACTATATAAAGGAGACATCTAGTATTGTGCAAAACTAATCCCCACACCTTACGTGTGATACTAGTTTGCGTACTAGAGTCGGTTCTCCTTTAACCTTTGGTTTTCTTCTTCTAAAACCAGGTTAACGACTTAAAGACTTCATTGGGATTGTGAAGCCAGACCGATACTACTTTTATCGTAGTTGTGTGATCTGATATTGCATCTTCTATCGTACGAGTACAATCAGATTGATTGGATTGAGATTTGATATCTCCGATAGGCAAGATATAAAAAGTAATCACAAACATCTTCATCTCATTGTTTGTGATTCCACAACATCTTGTTTCGCTACCACACGATTAAGATTGTTGTGAGATGATTGATTAATCTAGGCTGTTCTTCGGGAATATAAGACTGGATTATCAATTCGTTCTTGTTCACCTTGATTATTATCAAAAGACGGAACAAAAAACTTTAGGGTTTTTCTGTGGGAGACAGATTGATCCTTTGATAGACTTGTCTGTGTGAGACAGATTTGTTTATTGTCAAAACCTGCGATTTTGGGTCGTAGCAACTCTTAGTTGTGGGTGAGATCATCTAAGGGAATCAAGTGCGCAGTATCCTGTTGGGATCATAGGCGTAGGGAGTACAACTGTACCTTGGATCAGTGGGAGACTGATTGGGGTTCAACTACAGTCCAGTCCGAAGTTAGCTTGGAGTAGGCTAGTGTCTGTAGCGGCTTAATACAGTGTGTGTTCAATCTGGACTAGGTCCCGGGGTTTTTCTGCATTTGCGGTTTCCTCGTTAACAAAAATTTTGGGGTCTGTGTTATTTCAATTTGCGCATTATATTGTTTTATCTTTATAATTGAAATAATACATGTTGTGCGTTTTTTAGATCATCAATTAGTATAATCCAACCCTTAGTTGTTGATTAACATTGATTGATCCTTGGACATTGGTCTTTGGTACCGTCCAAGTTATTCCTTGTGTTTGATTAAAGACTCGCTGATTTCTATTAGCTTGAGTAAATCAAAACAAGAAAGAGATATTAACTCCTTGAGATACTTTTACCTAGATTGAGTCTGACTATCTAGTTGATTCTCTAGAAAGTGTTTCGGAGTTAGTCCATACTGATTGCTAAGCGAAATATTGGGTGGTGTTGTTAGACCCCCGCTTTTCCACATATATATATATATATAAATAAAAACGTGATTTATTCACGTAAATAAAAAAAAAAAAATTTTGACGTGAGCAAGGCTCACGTAAATAAAATTCGTGGATATTCCACGGTTTCATTAAGAAAAAAATCCGTGAACAACCCATGGATTTATAAAAAAAAATCTTTTTCCTTCGTACTATCATTTGTCTTTGAAACGAGGGTTTATTTCGATTTTGTGAAAGTTCACACCTTTTTTTTAAGATGAAGTTTTGGTTCTCATGAAAGCTCATAAACAAAAATTTATCACTGGACACAAGTCTATGAATTTTAAAAGAAAAAAAATCTCTCTTAAATCAAGGATTATTACTAGTTTCGCAAACTAACGATCGGACGAACGTACGTTCCTAAAACAAAGGTTTTTCATAAAACTCACATTCAAAGTATGTACATACACATATTATTTTATGATGAAAAACTCATGAACAAACTTTAAAAAGAAAAAATTGTTGCGTACCTAGTCGGCGTCGGCCGGAATATGGCTGGACGGTGATCGGACGGTGGCTGTTCCGGCTGGAAAATTCCGGCGAAAAATTCTTCTCCTCCTGATGAGGTGAAGATGATGAAGAGATGAAGGTGGTGGTCATGTAGGTGAAATAAAAAAAAAGATTAATTCCCTTTTATATCAAATTTTATTTCCAAAACCTAATTTCACAAGGATTTCCTTATTGGGCCCGGCCCATGAATCCTAAACCGACCAAGGTCCCACAGCGGTTCTACACTAATTTATGCTCATTATGTGATGCTCTATCATGCCACTTGGATCTTCGTTCAAGCCGTGGTTCCCTCGCACAATCAAAAAACCGGTAACATCTTATCTTACGACTAAGTTCAATTACTTGTTTCGTTCGTAACTGGAAAATCACCATCCAGTGTTGACTGAGGAACATGACTGTCCCTCACTAAGCAGGGGACTTAACGTAGATGGTGGATTTTCGACAAGGGCTAAAATCGTAAAACCATAATTATACGTGCTCCTGATCCAGCAATCAGATGATCATTGAGGCTCATGTCTCTCATCGAAGCATGAAAGCTCATGCCACAAGAATCTCTGATTGAGAATACTGTCTCTCAGAGTGTATGTAGATATGTAGTCTCTCAGCTGAGGCAACGTCATATCTCATGAATACTGAGCAATTTCAGTAATTACTTCTATATATAATCGAAAGATTAGACGGCTCCTAGACAGCTTGCCTGCTAGTATAGAGCAATAACGTCTTCAGGATGTAACAATGTTTTTCCCTGACTATATAAAAGAAATATGACGCTTCAACAAGCTCATATCGCTCAATTCCTGAATAATTAATGCTCCTAGACGATCGTACTAGTATAGAGAGATCAATTAATTATTCCTAAATCATTAGATTCATTAACTGAATCCATGGAAAATATTCTACGTTTTTCATAATATTTCGTTACTTCAATCCATGGTTCTTCCCAGCAGAATTCCATGGGTTAGTAATAAATATTCAACACACGGGCATCTGAGCAACTATCGCGTAAGCCCCGACCAAAATGGTGCAAGTGTACTCAGCAATAATGCACTAACGAGCACCTTAATGCACGAACGAGCATTCCAAAATACGAAGGAGCGATGAACCTATGCAAAATAGGAACAAAATAATAAATAATAAAATATTAATCAAGGCGCTGGGGGACTGGGCCCACCGGCCGGTCGGTCGTGCCGTGGCCAGTCCCACGCCCAATTCTATATTTTATCATATTTTATTATTTTCCTTGATCTCATGAAAATCCCTTCATTTGAACAAATATCTTTCGTTTTAAGGAAACTCCTCAGTTTCATTGTGTTTCCTTCGTATCAAGGAAGTAATATAAAATTGGGAAAGGTGTTGTGGGACTGTGTCTACTAGCCGGCCGGCTATGCCCTAGTCGTGGCCGGTCCCACACCTCATGATTCCTCATTATTTTATTATTATATCCCTCATCTCATGAAAACTCCTTAATTTCATGATATTTCCTTCAAGTCATGAAAAATAATATAAAATTAGGAAAACTCGTGGGACCAGGCCCTAGCCGGCCGGTCAGGCCCCATCCGGTCCCACACGCCTCTTATTTTATTATTATTATTTTTTATGTTTCCTTCATTCCATGAAATTCCTTGATTTCATGATATTTCCTTCAAATTATGAAAATTCCTTCAAATCATGAAATAATACATAAAATTAGGGAAAGCTCACGGGACTGGGCCCTAGCCGGCCGACCATGCCCAAGCCGGTCCCACACGCCCTTATTTTATTATTATTAATATTATTTGTTTCCTTCATCTCATGGAAACTCCTTCACTTCAAGGAAACTCCTTGATTTCAACAAAACTCCTTGGTTTTAACAAACTCCTTAATTTCATGATATTTCCCTAAAATCATGAAAAATAATATAAAATTAGGAAAAGTGTCATGGGACCGGGCTCTTCGGCCGGCAGTCCATGCTTTGGACATAGCCGGTCCCACACTTCATGATTCCTTAATTTATTATTATTATTTCCTTCATCTTATGAAGTTTTCCTCAGTTTCAGCAAAATCCTTGGTTTCTTCATATTTTCTCAAAATATTGCTCAAACGCACATCAGAAAATATCAAAATTCTCAGGACTGAGGCATAGACACTTTGGCGACGCGAGCATATTACCTTGACCGACCAAGGTTGGCTCTTTGGCTTGCAAGAGGCTGGTCCCACATATTTTTATCATTTGACCTAATTTGTTCATATCAGGTTCAAACTCTTCCAAACAATTTGGAATTTCAGATTGTCATTCGATCTCATGACCACACAGGGCCGGTTTCACGACCCCTTGGTCGGTCCCTCATCCTGTAATAATTAGGTTTTAACACCTGAGGCTTCAGACGAGCATTATTTTAATAAATGATTAAACCAACATTTGATCATCTTTTCACCAACTGGTCTTCAAGAGACTTTGGTATTTTGTTCACTCGAGCACCTGGGCGCTACATGGTCGATCCATCATCCCATGTAGCCGGTCCCTCCTTCACTCCGTGGTTGATTTTAAATAAATCATCAATTGATCAGCAATTGATCAAAATTAGGGTTTCGAATCCAAAGCTCTGCAAAACATAACTCTGAGCAGATTCAAACACTAATAATTTTACGTTGATCCCGTGATCAACATTCTAATACTCGGTTCCAGTATTCTAAATTAATATTTTATTTGGTCATGCTACCAATAACTCATCAAACGAGCAACATTTGCTCAAATGAGCAATATTTGCTCAGACTAAGGAATATTGGTTCAACTATCAATATTCAACGATCCATCGAATGAGCAATATTTGCTCACCTTAACTATCAACATTTATTCGACAATTATACTTCAGTCTCAATAGACACGTTCAATTCATGAGTCTCTGAACATTCATAAATCACGTTCGACTCAGCAATACAAGGACTCATCGTCCCATGAAGTCAACAATTGATTAAATAAATACACGTCTGCCTTGCAGATTCCACAATCACGAGACATCAATCGTGTTACATGGAGGGATATTAACTAGAATTTTGGTCTGGCGGTCTACGGCACGTGTGTTCATACACAGGACGAGAATGTGAGCAATTCGTGCAATCAGTTGAAGGAGTTAACAAAGTAGTGGGTAGAAAATCAACCAACTCTCCGCACGATGAGCAACTGGTTTTAACACGATTTCCACTTCCCCACTCTTGGACTCCAACAACTGTCACACTTCATGGGATCAAGGTGTTTATAATTCTAGCAATATAAATAAGTCTCTGAATCAGGATTGGAAGGAGAGGACAATCTTTCGTCAAACAGACAACACGAGATTAACAACTCATCGGCTGAGCATTTACTCTCAACTGAGCAAATTCTACCAACCAGAGCTTATTTTTATTTCTTCACAGAATACACAACACACCCACAATCTTCGATCACCATTGATCTCACACATTTCTCAGCTTCCCTCCTACAGATCGACTCATCCTCTCTTGTGACCGAATTGACTCTGGAACGGCCATTGTCTTGGTTTAGGCCGGAGTCCTACAAATTGATCTCTCGAATTCAAAGCACTCCCTTTTTGCAGTGCATCTGTATGAGGTTTAACAATTCTCTCGATTCAAGGAGTTTCCTCCCCACAGTCGTCTCCTCAATTCCGTAAAAACCAACAACTCGTTTTTCCCCATCTACACTTGGTAACAAAGCATTCAATATTCACCGCTAGATGAAAAACCTGATTCAACCAAGCTAATATCTTTCAACCGTTAGATCGAACTTAGCTTGTTACGCACAAATGAAATGTACCCTCATTTAGGTTTATGTAACTATACCCAAACGTATACACTATGTTGGCTCACAAATAGTTAACCGAGGTTATCCATATGATTACTCTCATATCAATCTTATTCATCTTAACCATAACTAGTTCAAATGACTCAAATGAAACTAGTTAAAGAGTTGTTCAATTGTTATATTATCATAGAATTATACAAGAACACAATTGAAGCAAAATCGGTTTGATTCACTCGAATCAATCATGAACATTATAACCACGGTTTGTAAGGATTACATTCCTTATTATATAAATATTTAAGTTCATGTACACAACCGATTTTAGATCTTTAACCTTCAAGTATGCAAATGGTACGCATACTTGAAATACCCGGACCAAGATTGGGTTTCGCCAGTACCCAAACGGGTACGCATACTTAGGTTCCCAGATTTCTCAAACCAACAGGCACGCAAATAGTTGCGCATACTATGGTTCCCGGATATGGATTACATATGTGCAAGAGTGCACAACATGACATATCCAATAATGGTTAAGTGTTCTAAACTCTCATTTCAATCATTGAAACTTTCTCAGAGGATGACAATAGCCGTTTTCACATACTATTAGCATCAAAGCAATTTTCAAGGTATTGAAATAATCATAACGAAACATTCCAAGACTACATCAAATGATTGTATCACACAAACCATGTAAGATGTTACTCGGTAATTTTCACTTGATATAAGATGAACTTGGTCGAAGCGAAAGCTTTCCAACACATATTTTGAGAAATGTGTAAGCGAGATAAACTCAGCTCGGAATCTCAAATGTGTATATAGAAAACTATATCGTAATACGACTTATGTCTCAATATAGGAGATATAGTAGAAATAGACTTTCCAAGTGATAGATGAGTTTCAGTCTCCACATACCTTTTATCGTTGAAGTTCCACAAGCTCCCCTTAGTAGTTCTTGAAAAAGCGGAGGTCTAACAACCACACCCAATATTTCGATTAGCAATCTGTATGGACAAACTCCAATATACTTTCAAGAGAATCAACTAGACTCAATCTTAGTAAAGTATATCAAAGAGTTAATATCTCTCTTTCTCGATTCAATTCTTACTCAAGCAAATAGTAATCTGCGAGTCTAATTGAATACAAGAGAAATCACTTGAACGGTACCAAAGACCAATGTTCAAGTATCAATCAATTTCAATCAACAACCAAAGATCGGATTTCCAATTGATTGATTCTAACGCACAACCTGTGATATTTCAATTATATAACAAAATATAATGCGGAATAGAAATAACACATATACCAGAAATTTTGTTAACGAGGAAACCGCAAGTGCAGAAAAACCCCGGGACCTATTTCAGATTGAACACCATATTGTATTAAGCCGCTACAGACACTAGCCTACTACAAACTAACTTCGGTCTGGACTGTAGTTGAACCCCCAATCAATCTTACACTGATCCAAGGTACAGTTACGCTCCTTACGTCTCTGATACCAGCATGATACTACACACTTGATTCCGTTAGCTGATCTCACCCACAACTAAGAGTTGCTACGACCCAAAATCGAAGACTTTAATAAACAAATCTGTATCACACAGAAAAGTCTACGGCAATAGATAAATCCGTCTCCCACAGAAATACCTACGAGTTTTGTTCCGTCTTTTGATAAATCAAGGTGAACAGGAACCAATTGATAAACCGGACTTATATTCCCGAAGAACAACCTAATATTATCAATCACCTCACAATAATCTTAATCGACACGGCGAAAGAAGATATTGTGGAATCACAAACGATGAGACGAAGATATTTGTGACTACTTTTATATCTTGCCTATCGGAGATATTAATCTCAAGTCAATCGTTACGATTGTACTCAAAACGATAGAATCAGCAAGATCAGATCACACAACTACGAGAAAGTAGTACCGGTCTGGCTTCATAATCCTAATGAAGTCTTTAAGTCGTTAACCTGGTTTATAAGAAGAAATCTAAGGTTAAAGGAGAATCGACTATAGCTAATACAACTAGTATCACACAAGAGGTGTGGGGATTAGGTTTCCCAGTTGCTAGAGTTCTCCCTTATATAGTCTTTTAAATCAGGGTTTGCAATCAATGTTAGATTGGTAACAAAGCATTCAATATTCACCATTAGATGAAAACCTGATTAGATTCAAGCTAATATCTTTCAACCGTTGGATCGAAAACTTAGCTTGTTACACACAAATGAAATGCACGATTTTAGGTTTGTGTAACCGTGCCCAAACATGTACATTTGTTGGTTCAACAATAGTTAACCAAATGGTTAGCCATATGAGCACTTTCATATCAACCATATTCTTCTTTACCATAACTAGTTCAAATGACTCAAATGAACTAGTTAGATAGTTTTTCAATTGCAAGGAAATATTATGTAACTACACAAGACACAATCGAAACAAAAACGATTTGATTCACTCGAATCGGTTCATGAAATTTATAGCCACTGTTTGCATGTTGCATTCCTTAGTTCATATAAATATAAGTTCACAAACAATCGTCTTTAGATATAACCAACTTAAGTTCGCAGACTTAGTTCGCGGACTTAAGTTCCCGGAAGGAGTTCACAAACTCTAGCAGATTTTCTCGGGTCGAGAACTTCCGCCAGTTCGCGGACTGGGTTCACGGAATGAGTTCACAACTCTTGTTTTGGTTCTCTTGATCGACAAAGTTCGCAAACTTCAGTTCAAGGAAAAAGGACTTATACATAAATGTGTTACCACACAATGCTTATATCCATCATTGGCTATATAATCTAAATTCTCATTTCAATCATTGAAACATTCTTAGAGGACGTTATTATATAGTTGTTATTCACAAACTATTTTTCGTCAAAGTAAGCAATTTTCAAAGTGATTGAAACATAGCATGACTTTCGTCACTAGGTAAAGATGAACTTGGCCAAAGCAAAAGCTTACCAACACATATTTCGAGAAATAGATAGGCGAGAAAAACTCGGCTCGAAATAGCAAATGTGTATAATCAAAGTCTATATAGCAAAACGAATTTTGTCTCAAAGATAAGAGATAGAGTAGATAGACTTTTGAGTGATAGATAAGTTCAAGTCTCCACATACCTTTTAGTCGATGAAGTTCCACCAGTTCCTTGAGTAGTTCTTCGTCTTGTATGATGATTGTCATGGAGTTCTTGAGCTCAACTACACTTTCTATCCTAGTCCGAGACTTATCTATAATAGACTAGAAATCAAGACTTATAGTTTTGATCACTAACATTGACAAACATGCTTGAGATAGCACCGCATGCGAGTTTGACCGAGCAATGCTCTAACAGTTCTTCGTCTTCAAATGATGAATGCCGTGAAGTCTAAGCTCAACTACACAATCT
Organism: Papaver somniferum; assembly: GCF_003573695.1. NCBI lineage: Eukaryota > Viridiplantae > Streptophyta > Magnoliopsida > Ranunculales > Papaveraceae > Papaver > Papaver somniferum. Next base: position 43,746,434 of record NC_039360.1, on the reverse strand, counting down.
ATGTCCTAGTCCGAGACATCTATAAATAGGCTAGAAATCAAGACTTATAATTTTGATCACTAACATTGACAAACATGCTTGAGATAGCAACGCATGCGAGTTCGACCGAGCAGTGCTCTAACAACATGGATAAAATCTTTATGTTTTTTAACTAAAAACTGATGATGAGTGTGAAGATATAAACAAGTGTATGTTAAGTTTGCAAAAGTATACAACAAAAATTGCGATACCAAATTAGAAGTTCACAACACAACAGTGGAATGTGAAGTTCATGAAGCTATTGATTGAACACCACAATGTTTCAATCATTGATGATGCAATTAAGGAATTGGGTAAGAAAATAAAAGTTGACTCGGAAAAATGTAAACCATGATGAACAAATGAGACTATATCCAGGGCGGAAATAAAGTTAAATAAACCTCTAAAAAGGGAAGAATGGTGGAACAATAATGTCGGGAAACAAGTGTGGGTCAGGTATCAATGGGAAAGACGGCCACACATCCTTAGCGCAGACTGTTACATTGTTGATCATGATGCAGTAACATGTGCTAGAATTGTTGTTAAATTAAATCAAGAAGTAATGACAGACGAAGAATATGTATTGCACTGTCAGAAGAAAGAAAAACCTAGCCTTTTGAATAACTCAGAAGATGATGGAATATCAGACACTATAAGTAGCAAGAGATCTAGAAGACAAGACCCTGAATCTAACTTCAAGTAGAATGAACACAATACTCTTATGTATCTCATACATACAATGATGTTATACTTGTGAACCACAACCACACAATATGTATGGAGGGTGCTCAAATGAATGGAGATGGTACCTCATCAGATTGCACCCATATTAACTCCCCAAGTTAACAACGGAATCATGTAATCTTGGTAATTTCTCGTTCTCTCCTTTTTATATTGATTTCTAACCATCACTATATAGTTATTTTTTCGCTTTATACTTTGGTTTCCATCAAGGTTTTTGGAATCTCTGTTTTCTTTAACTATGCTTTTTTAATTTATAGTCCAACTCTCAGTATGAGAATTCTGTCTTGGAACGTTCAGGCATTTAAATACATTGTCACTAGAGACTATCTGACAAATCTAATAAGAACCCAAAACCAGACATTGTTTTCCTTTGGAAACTAAACTAGTTAAAGAAAAGGTGTTTCCTTTTTTATCTCGTTATCAATTCCCCAATAATGTTGTTATTGACCCGATTGGCCGATCGGGTAAATTATTTTTATTATGAAAAAACGGTTTTATTGTGACATAATGAATGCTGATAATAATATCTTTCGTATTGTTATTCAATTTGATCCTAGCATGCCATAATTCTTATTAACATGTATGTATGTCCGAAATGGTTATGCTAGGAAAAAATAGCAGTGGTCAGATATCAAGACTATATGAGAAAATATTTCTTAGCCTTGGTTAGTCCTAGGAGACTTGAACCCTTCATCTTACAGACTCCTCAGCTAATACTAGCTCATCTTGTGATGGCTGGGTTAACAGTGTAATAAATGATCGTGGGCTAGAAGATCAAGGTTTCATAGGAAAATATTTTACTTGGAGCAGTAATAATCTAGGAGCTAGTAGTAGAATATCTAGGATTAACATGGCACTAGGAAATGGGGATTGGTGTATCCATTACCCTAACTCTAGATTGTTACACCCAAATCATTTAGGAAGCGACCATTCACCTATTCTTCTTGTAACTGATTGCTCTCGGAATAAATTTTGGATTTCTTTCAAATTTTTCTTTACTTGGCTCAATGATAGCACTTTTTCAGATGAAATAGGTTAAAGCTTGGGATATATATATGTTAGTGGTTCGCCTAGTTTCCAATTTGTACAAAGAATAAAGTCTATTAGGCAAGCACTCTCTAAATGGAATAGAGCATTTCGACTATATTAAGCAGCAGGTTAACAGTTTACAGTCCCATCTTGAAGGTTTTCATAATCTACCTCTTAGCACTGAAGTTCAGAATCAAATAATAACAGTTAATTTTGGATCTCAGCAAATGGCACAAAAGAATAACTGACTTTTATCAACAAAGTCAAGTGTAACTTTCTTCAAGTAATATGACTAGAACACCAAGTTTTTTCATGCTAAAATCAACCGGGAAAATGCAAGAAACAACGTTGATGTCATTCAAGACCAAAGTGGCAACTGGATTCAAAATAGAGAGGAGATAATGCTTATTTTTCTGTTTATTTCATGAATATTACTCCCTCCGTTTCTGGAAAAGAGATACTTTCACTTTTTCATTTAACCTAAAAATAGGCCAAATTGAAAAAAATGAAAGTATCTCTTTTCTAGAAACAGAGGTAGTAGTACTTTCACAGTTCTTACTATTGATGAGGGACTCTTCATGGTTCTGCCAACAATTGTTTCAGCTGAGGACAATACTAAGCTTTCTAGGATTTCATATTCACAAGAAATTCATGATTCTTTAAAATCTATGGAAAACTGGATTGCTCTGGGTCTAGAGGGTTTTCCAGCACGGTTCTATAAAAACCAACATGAGATTGTAGGGAATGATGTCCGCAAGATGGTTCAATTTTTCTTTCAAACTAAGCACATTTTAAAGCAGATAAACAAAACCTATATTTTCTTGATACCCCAAGAATAAGAAAGCAACTGTTGCAGCTTATTACAGGCCAATTGGATTATGTAATACCTCCTACAAAATAATCTCAGTAATCTTGGTAAGCATATTGAAGCCGATTATGGAGAAAATCATCTCTCCTTTCCAGACAACATATGTCTCAGGGAGGATGATCAATGATAACACCATTATTGCACAAGAAATCATTCACTCTATGAAGAAAAAGAGAGGTGGAAAAGGATGGACTGCACTCAAGCTGGATATGTACAAAGCCTTTGACATGCTTGAATGGAATTTATTAATCAAGGTACTTATTTATTTTAGATTTAGTGATGATTTTTGTGACTTGGTATATCAGTGTATCAGCACCACTACCCTATCTGTCATGCCAAATGGTTCACCTTGCTCTGAATTTCATCCTACTACGGGTATCAGGCAACGTGATCCACTTTCACTATACTTATTCATCGCGGCTATGGAATTCTTATCCGAGCATCTTACTAAAGCCAATGAAGACAAAACTGTTGTTGGCATTAAAGTAGCAGGTGGTAACTCAACTTCTATTGATCATCTACTTTTCGCATATGATTGCTTGTTGTATAGATCAGAAAGTTATTTAGTTGATTCTATTTGAGATTTAATTTGATAAAAGTAAGATTGATTATCTTTACAGTCTTTATCTTAGTTGATATGTGAACTGACAAAGGAGTTTATATTGATTAAACGGAAAAACCTTTGTACTCAACTTATCTCTGATTAACTTGTTGATCTATGAGATTGATAGAGAGGTTAATAAAACAGGTTAGTCTTTTTCAGTTTCGGATTATGATCCAAAGGAGTTGAGTTGTTGAAGTATTTACAACAGGTGAAGCGACTTGAGATAGTGGACTCTATCATGGGTTTCACGTGCGTAGACCAAATTTGGTTGTAGGCACAGGGATATTGAAGGAACTGAGTAACTTGGAGTTAGTTTACTTGTCCTTAACTATACGAAGTTGTTATGGTCAATTTGTATAGCGGCTTAATTATGAGAGCATTCAAAACTGGACTAGGTCCGGGATTTTTCTATTTTGCAGTTTTCCTCGTTAACAAAATCTTGTGTGTCGTGTGATTTACTTTACTTCTACATGATATTGCTTTGTCTTTATAATTAAAGTATAAATATATTTGTACGTTAATCAACACTTTGTTTGAACTTATGCTATATACCAAGTGTACATCTTGTTTAAGTAATATCCTTGACAGTTCATGTCTGTATTAGATTTTACAAGGTGTTTCTTTAGTAGGTTGATATCAAAAAGATTGTGGTGTACTCGTTACCCCCGTCATTTTAATTGGTATCAAAGCAGGCAAACACGATAAGATCTAACAATCTGTGTTTGGTGCGATCCAACCTACTAAGATAATGAATTTGGGTTCAAACGAATCGAGTTCAGTTAACATAGTGCCAATATTTGATGGTACCAACTATCTTGGTGGAATTATGTTATGAAGTATTTTCTTCAATGTCGTGACTTTAATACTTGGGTATTAGTTGTCGACGGATACGTACGACTGAAAGTGGAAAATTCAGAAACTGAGTTTAAGAACTTAAATTCGTACACTAATGAAGAAAAGGTTTTTGCCAATCAGAATTCAGATGAGTTGAATGCCATAATACATGCAGTAAGCCGAGACCTTCAACATCATGTATCCAAGTGTCAAACATCCCAGGATGCTTGCGATAGTCTTGAGATTGTATTTGAAGGTAATACATCACAAAAAGAAGCTAGACTTCAGAGTCTCACTTCTAATTGGGAAAACCTTCGTATGGATGACAAAAATAAGTTTGAGGAATTTCACTTCAAACTCTCTGAGATTGTAAATGCATCTTTATCTTTGGGAAAAACTATTTCTGAAAAGGATATAATATGCAAGATTCTCAGATCATTACCATCTAGGTACGAGTCTAAGAAAAATGACATCATGGAAGCAAATGATCTTTTAACACATTTGTTGATGGTGGATTTTTTTGTGAAGGTTATATTCATAAAATCACATCAAAAATTATGCATTGATCTCTGGTCAGTATCGGAATCACAAGAAATTCATGTCTTAACCTTCCGCAAGAGAAGTGAATTGCAGTTCTGTAACCTCATGAAAGTAATAATATGTGCGACGATATTAGGGTTTCTGAAGCATAGCCTTTAATATTCCATATATTTCATGATTATGCTGAAAGACTCAGCGTCTGTTTTGAATTCAAAATTCATCTATGGTGTATGAACTTGCCCAGAATAATATTTAGAGCAAATATGATGTTGATCACATCATAATATTTACTTACTCAGGATTCATGGCTTTTCTCAACTAAATTCCATGGAATATAATGGATATTTACCTGTTGGGCATATTGGACAAGAAATAAAAATACAGGATGTAGCGGGATATATGATCAGCAATTATTATTTTATTTTTTGGAATTTTTTGAATACACAATACATAACTACAATTTGAATACCGATGAACAATGACCACACCACCACGCTACCAATTATGTGGTTCAGTTTGGAAGTGTTTTTAATTAAAAAATAATATTTAATAAAATTAAAACTTATATTAAAAAAACATTTATTCTTTTTATTTAAGCCTTTAAAATACTCCATGCACATTTAAAAACTTATAACCAAAAATTTATTAAAAAACTTCCTCATTTAGTGTGATACATTTCAAAATATTTATTAATTTTATGTAAAATATAAATTAGATTATTTATTTATGTATAAATACATGTTGTTCTATTTTTAAAATCACTAAAGAAAACAAAACAAGTTCAGCTTTTTAAAGGAATCCAAACTTCGTATAGCTGACAAGTCTATGAAAACCAAGGATACTTCCATGATAACGGTGGCAGATGTGATTGTAAGTATTTTCTTATTATTAATTTAGAGGTGGCATACATGTTATGACTCTTGTTTTTAGATCGCACAACGCATCAGCTATACGTCTCCTTATCTTTCTTTTTTTTGTGTACTTTTCTTCTACTTTACCATCTATTATTTGTGTCTTGCAGTTGATGAAGGATACTATTACCATTGTTGAGGAGTTATGAATTTTAGTAGCCGAGGAGCCACTAAAATTCAATATTTTAAAGCTTTATTTCAACCAATTATGCCTACATCCACCAAAACGGCTACGACTTCTTCATTATTATGGAACCACTAAACAGAGAATTACACACTTAACGATTGATAAATCAATCAACAAACTACGATTCAACATTGTGTTGATCATAAACCCTAAAATAATTCTCATGAACAAAAACGCTCCAATATTGCCGAATAATGTCTAACCAAACAAGATAATACTTATTTCACATAACCGAGATGATCTCCTTCTAAACGATGTATCTTCCAACACCAACGATGATATTCCACTATCAACGAACAATGCGACCTTCTCTTCACTAAAATTCCACCCCAAAAGGTGGGATGGAATCCCTAAAGACTTTAGAGAACTACATTGTGTATTCTCTAACTCTCTAGAAAACCTCTAAAATTCCATGTCTAAACACATAGCCTAGACCTCCTTATATAGGAGTCACAAACTTGATTCCCAAGTATTAGTCTCCTTGGAAAAGGAAACTCTAACCAACTAGGAAACCTATTGTTATTTAGGTAACCTATCTAAATATGGAAATCAACCTAAACTAGGAAACCTTGTGTTTCTCTACACAAAGGATTTCTAGTATGTTCCGGAATTTTCCGGAACCTTACAAAACACCGACAATTATCAAACAGTTACTGCAGTTGGACAGACCGTTACTGCATCAGTTGTACACCTGCTATTGTTAACGTGTACATAAATGTACACCTGCTATTGTTAACGTGTACATAAATGTACACTTGTTGATTTTAATGTGTACATAGTTGAACCACATGCTGAATTTTTGAAACTTCTAGGTTTGAAAGATATTAATTGATCTGCTTCTTGATTTTAATGTACACTTGTTGATTTTAATGTGTATATAGTTGCCAATCGCTGAAGATGCAGACTCTATGATCGTCTTTAGTATGGCAGAGGCATGGTAGCGGAGCTGAGCTAGCAAATACAGTGGATTTTGTTGCCACTAATATAATGCATGGAAAAAGACCGAGGGTACATATATCCTTTTTTCATCTTACTGTATTTATACAATTGGTGTTCATGTAAATTACCTAGTTGTTAGCGAAACTATAGCATTCTTGTTTGACTAGGCCATGCAAGTTAAAGAATGACATATGTTTTTGCATTTTAAGTGTGTTTGAGCACAATTACTAAGTGCATGAGGTTGACATCAATGAAAACCCCACTTTTTGTTATTACGAATATTGGATTTAACTAGCTCTCAATGAAGTTGCCATGGTTGCGGTGTCTGTGAACCTTTCCATTTTTACAATGTCTCCATGTAGTCGCAAATTTCGATTAAATCATATTATCGTTCATTTAGCACCTCGGGCGTCAGATGAGATTTTATATAGGTCACTATTTGTGGACTTGTTAAATTTTTCCTTCTGGCTATGGATATTTTCTTTGTTAGTTGTTACTGAGTATAGGCTCCCATGAAACTAGGGTGTACAAACTAGTGCACATGTAAATAACAAAGGTGTACATAATTGTACACATGTTGGTTTTAATGTGTACATAATTGTACACATGTTGTATGTGTTTCTCTCTGTCTATATGTGCTTATTCTATTTTACATGTACTAAGTTTTTGTCCGATTGTAGCTGTATTACATGATATTCAAAAATGAGGATATTATATCCTTACTGTGAATGTGAATTACATGATATTCAAAAATGGGAATACTATATCCCTGAGGTCCACATCTTCGTGAACTACCATGTCTTGTTAGAGTAACTTAGAGTTTAGTTTCTTCAAAATTTTAGGAGACACCACGAATTCTTTCAATTGTGTTAAATTTCGAGGTAATTTTCGCTCCGCATCCTTTTAATCTCCATGTGCTTCTGTACTAGTACTTTATTAGTTTCGTAAAGTCTTTCTTGCAGTGCATCTTGTTATATCTGGTACTGATTTAACTGCATTTTCTCCATGCACTCTCTAGCATCCACTGTTTTATATTCATATCGTTTTAGACAATCTTTTTTATGTAGAACATACAAGTTCCTCTAGGTTATTTTTGTTCCTTGGAAATGTGCACAACTGTTGCCCGCAGATTTTTTGCTAAATTCACTATGACAGTATGTTGATATGTATCTAACATTTTTTTTTCTGAATATGGTAACAGGATGACGACACTGCACTGCTAGAGCAAGCACTCGCAATGTCACTAACCGACCATCAGTCTATTCCATCTGGTGGATTATTATTGGAAGACACTGATGAATTTTTGTACACCAATGTAAACTAAGTTTTTAAAAAAATGAGAATTATATAGTCATATGGGTACTCTTTTTGTAGCTCTCGGAAAGATCTTTCCAAATATATAAAGTTTGCGAATTTTGGACAAACGGTTCGAAAGATAAATTGTTTTTTTAAAAAATTTATATTATTTAAAATTGCTGACATCACCGTGAGTCATTTTGGACTAAACTGTAAATATTTGGACTAAACTGTAAATCCAGAAGGTTATTTGTGTACTTTCCTTAAAAAATGACTAACTTGTACCTAATTGAATGGGTCATGACTAACTAGTATATTTGGATGGGATTTTGGACTAAACCGTATTTTCCCCAACAGCTATAGGTCTCGGCATAGGCCAATATGCTGGAGTTTTTGGGTCTCATAACCGCCACCTCAAAAAAGGAAAAAATAAAAAAAAAAAACACCTCAAATTCTAAAAACTATTGAACCTTTCCATGGATCCCAAGTAATGTCTAACCCCCTCTCCTATATAAAAGAACATAGTACTCCACGTTGTACATTCACAAGAACAAAACTAGAGTCACAAAACTCTAGTAGCAAATTCTCCATCTCTTTCTTTCCCAAATTCTCCATCAATGGTTGTTTCCGCCGGTTCCTCTTCATCATCCTCTGTTTTTGAATTTCAACTCATTGGTCCTCCTTCAATCCACCGCCAAACTCCTTCATCACCAAAACAAAACACAAATTCAACAATCCCTGATTCATCTCCTGCTTCAGCATTTATAGACCTAAAGGTTTCAAATTTCAACAATCTAAGCACAAATTATGCACCTCATCATCCCTCTTTATCACATCTCAGAGGATTCACGGAGAATGGATCAGCAACATATGTTTCAAGTGATAATCCATTACTTGATTTCTTCTTCCATGTAGTCCCCAATACACCACACGAAAGCGTAACCCAAAGATTATAATCAGCTTGGAAACATGATCCATTAACAGCTTTGAAGTTGATATGCAATCTGAGAGGTGTGAGAGGAACTGGTAAATCAGATAAAGAGGGGTTTTATGCTGCTGCCTTATGGCTTCACAAGAATCATCATAAAACCCTAGCTATTAATCTCAAAGCCATGGTCGATTTTGGGTATTTCAAAGATTTACCTGAAATTTTATTTAGGTTACACGAAGGGATAGGCATCCGAACAGAACTAAATAACGAATGGACGATTGAGAAATATAGTTATCCAGTTGATCCAGAGACTGGGAAACGTGATTTTAAGAAGAAGTCGGATCAGAAGAAAGTGAAAGCGGTACCGGAGTATTCAGATTCTGAAGATGAGTTGTGGGAAGATGAGTTGTTGTTGGAAAAGCCAAAGAAGAAGAAGCAAAAGAAGAAGGAGAAGCGGATAGAGGTATCAAAAAGAGCACTCAAAAATTGATGTGACTCAATAATGTTGTAGTAAAAAGGTTCGTTGAGACTTGTGAAAGCAAAAGAATTTAGACTTAAAAATTAAAGAAAACTTAACTCAAAATTTGATTTCAAGATATGAGAAAATAACCAAGACACTGATTTCACTATTACACATGAATGAATGATGGTAAATAACCCAAAACTCTAATTATCTTTAAGTCCCTTATTTTCTTAACTCACAAATAATCAGGCAAATTCTCAAAATTAATTGTATCCCCTAAGCATAGATTATCTAATCAAAGCATAACCTATCTAATTGAATCACAACTAATGAAGAAAATTATGCAAACAATTAAAACTCTGCAAAATCAGTGATTGAGCGAATTATAATTAAATATTAGAGAAAATATAATAGTTACCAAATTATTCATGCGTAAATAGCTTCCTCATTGCCCCAAGGATTGGGTTTAGCTCCTCATTATTACAAAGAAAACTAAATAGAAGAAATAAAAGAAAATTGTCAATTGTGTATATATATTTTTCCTTATTTTCTTTATTAAGTCTTTAAACAAATTCTCAACAAATCTGAGTGAACGAATCATCTTACTACAATATCATTGAGATCACATCAATTTTTGAGAGGTATAACAATGACACCGAGTATAGAAACCTGCATGATAGAGTTTTTGAGATATTTGCTGAGTTTTTGATTTCTGATTTGAAGCATTTGAATTCTGGTGAAACTAGAAAGATTACTCTAGCTTCTAAATGGTGTCCGTCTTTAGATTCGTCCTTCGATAAGGCTACTCTCTTATGTGAATGTATTGGTAGAAGGATTTTTTCCCCGTAGTTCATGTCCAGAGTATGAAGGTGTTGAGGAAGGCCATTATGCTTATAGGATTCGTAATAGGTTGAGGAAAGAATATTTGGTTCCTCTCCGTGAAGTTTTAGAATTGCCTGAAGTTTATATAAGTTCTAAAATGTGGGAGTCGTTGCCGTATAATCGTGTTTCATCTGTTGCTATGAAGAAGTATAAGAGCTTTTTTGAGAAACATGATGAAGAAAGGTTCAATCAGTATTTAGAGAGTGTTAAGAAAGGAGAGACAAAGATTGTTGTTGGTGCATTGTTGCCTCATGAGATCATTGCTTCTTTGGATGAAGAGAATGATAATGATGGTGATTGTAGTGTTGCGGAGCTGCAATGGAGACGAATGGTAGATGATATGTCCAAGATTGGGAAGCTAAGTGATTGTCTTGCAATTGTGGATGTGTCTGGTAGTATGTATGGGACACCAATGGATGTCGCTGTAGCTCTTGGTTTGTTAGTGTCGGAGATGTGTCAAGATCCATGGAAAGGAAAAGTTATAACCTTCAGCAATGATCCTCAGTTTCACAAGATCGAAGGTGACAATTTGAGATCGAAAATACAATCCATTGAAGATGTGGACTGCGGATATTCAACAAATTTTCAGAAGGTGTTTGACCAAATATTGCAAGTGGCAGTTGATGGCAAATTGAAGGAAGACCAGATGATAAAGCGCCTTTTTGTGTTTAGTGATATGGAGTTCAACCAGGCTTCAAAAAAGTGTTGCTACAGTTACGCTGATCAGTCGAGGCCAGCCTCAGCTGAGGAATGGGAGACTGATTACCAGGTGATACAGAATAAGTTTAGGGAGAAGGGATACATGAATGTGCCGGAGATTGTGTTTTGGAACCTTCGAGACTCTAAATCAACTTCGGTGTTGGGTGAACAGAAGGGTGTGGCAATGCTTAGTGGGTATTCGAAGAATTTGATGACTCTTTTCCTTGAGGGTGGTGATCTCGGGGAATTGACACCCATTAGAGTGATGGAAAAGGCAATCTCTGGGGAGGAATACAGTAAACTTGTCGTAGTTGATTGATAACTAGTTCTTGAAAGCAAATATGCTCTGAAGGATCTTTATTCTCTGATTTTAAGTTTGCTCTGTAGGATCTTTATTCTCTGATTTTAAGTTTTCAAATTATGCAGTTTTCTATTTAACAGCCTACCAAATACAAAAATATGTATTTACCACTACTTTAAATATCATAAGAAACTAAGATCTGGGTACAGAAAGTGCAAGCTAAGCAGTCAAATTACTCACCACCATAACCGCTGATGGCATGGCCTGTTAGGCGTCAAGTATTAATCCAGCTTAGCAAGTAAAGACTGCAGATAAAAAATAAATCAAACAATTATGCCCAAAGCTTTCAGCCATGCAACATGCATATAGAAAAACATCTGTTGTGCATCAAACCTAATGATAATACAAGAAGGAGAAGATAAAATACTTACCAGAATCCTTCTGAAAAGAATTATATGTGGGTATCACGGCCAAAACCTATAGAGCAAAATAACTATGATGAGAAAAGCATAACCAGCAACTACATCTTCTTTAGTGTTCAAGGGAGAAGAAACTAGAGATGCATGCACACTTTAGCTTTTTCAAAATCCTCCTTCCTCCGATATAATCATAGACAACATTTGCATATGGATCAAGCATCAAACGGTGGCATTCAGAATATCCACAATGAAAATTAGAAACAATTCAGAGGAAAACTTACTCAAGACACAAATAACCGTGCTAATCTGTAACTTCAAATAGAAAAGGTCAACTTACCCATCAAACGGTGGCATTCAGAATATCCACAATGAAAATTAGAAACAATTCAGAGGAAAACTTACTCAAGACACAAATAATTGTGCTAATCTGTAACTTCAAATAGAAAAGGTCAACTTACCCATTAATTGTGAAATCCCGTTTCATGCAATTCCTCCAAATAATGAAATCCCGCTCCTGCAACCACAAGATTCGAATATCACTAGACCTGGACCCTTTTCTACTAGAAGTGCTAAAATTTGATACTTGTTATACATGAGAATCGCAGTTTTGTCAATACAATTCTGGATGAATCAAAAGAAAACAAACCTCAATGAATGTATCATCAACGTGCACATGGCAGGTAGGAAACCCTCGTCCAACTTTGACAGCATGAAAATGAATTCACTACCTACAGATAGCAATAGAAGTTTAACATAGTCAACCCAACTATTGTAGTTCCGTAGCTAAGTGCTTGAACCAACACAAGATGATAAACATGAAAACTGTAAGCTACCTGTCAAAGACTCTAAGCTCAGCCAAAGTTATAACATCAAAATCCTCTGGAATTTGCTTCAAAAAGAGATTCCTCACACACCCTCCAACCAGATAAACCCCGTATCTTACAGTTTCAGAATTTGCAAACGATTTATACCAGTGCTATCACTTGCTTGATAAGCTCAAATGATTATTAAGGAGTAGCACAAAGCCACAAAAGAAGGTGAACTCTACATACCTTTTCTTTTCAACTCCTTCAGAACAACTTCTGCTGGCTGCGAAGTCATGGAAGAAGTATTTTTTAGTTCTTTAGCATTTCATTGCTTCCACTTCAGAGCCACAACACCAGCATTAACTTCATGAATACCAAAACATTCCATATCAAATAATAGCAATAAATAAATAAGAATGTGTACTTCAAGTAGTCGGATACACGCATCAACACCAAAAACAGTAAGAATGAAAGGAGCAGTAAGTCAATACCCACCACGAAGAACAGGGGTATTGACCTCTACCACTGGCTTATGCAGGCTTTGCCACCACCACCAAAATCAGCCACCGGCGCAAACAACAAAAAGAAAAGGCTATTGGAGCCAGAACCCAATTGCCCCCATGCCTTCTGTTGGCTCCGCCACCACTGGCACCAACTAACACCAACAACAACTAAAAGGTCCTGGGAGCCCATAGGGGTACCACACCAATACCAACAACAATTAAAAGGATTCTGGAGCCACCATAGGTCATGGGAGGATTGTCCCCTGGTCTAGGCTGGCTCCAACAACAATTTAAACGGTTCTGGAGCAAGTGTCCATGTCCAACAACACTTAAGGCTTCTAAAGCCAGCAAAGGTCGTGGGAGGGCAATTGGCTCCACACCGTACACGGCATAATTAAGGAATGAACTTTAAAACTCACTTTTTTTATGAGAAGTTCATTATCCATCATCATCATTGGAGAAACCTTCTTGTTTGGATAGGTTTGTTTCCAGGGCCGTAACTGAGCGTTCTAACCTAACACATCCAAGAATATCAGAATAAATCAAAATCACTCCGTCTTAAGAAACAATGAAAAGCTGCATTTAATTAAAGAATAAAGAGTGTAAATTTGTACCGGACAAGGAGAAAAGTGACATGGCGCCTATCACGATTGCGTAAGATGGCCTTCAAAACAAAAGGAGCCAAAACAAGTATAGGAAGTCATAGAAGTATGACAGATTTCCATCTCTCCTGTACTTTATTGTCGAAGTGATGTGGCACCAGTTGGAAACAGAAAGCTCTAAACAGAGACTTGATGTGGGGAACTTCCTAACTGCCTTGTATCCACAGCTTGTCACCAGGTATAAATAAAAATGCACAGATTCATCAGATGTCATTCCGAGTTCACCTGTTTTAGATAGAAATAGATACATTAACGGAGATGAAAAGATCTCTAGCTAAGGCTCGATAAGCTAACTCTCTAGTTGATAGTTATTCTACTGCATGACAAAGAACCCAGTCGGGATTGTAAAGAATGTGAAGTAGACTTATTTGTGTAGAAAAACATTCCAACCTAAAACAATCTAAGATAAAGAGCATGTCAGTACACCTATCCATTATGTGAACCTCCAATCTCTAAAGGCTGTTCAATTTTAAATCTTTGTGGCAATAAAGTGAGGTTACGTTAAAACATCTGAAGAAGACAGGTCCACAATGTAAACCAAACAGACTTTAACTGTTAATTGCTTCCTGAAACAAATCTACAGCAAACAAAACTGCGTCCACAACTAACAATGTAGTTCGGCTACAAAGACGAACTAGTTCCCAATTGACAAATTATCCCAACCATTTCAGCAAAGAAAGATTTAAAATGCCCACTTCTTGAGTTCAGTGGTAAAACCCTATCTTGCGTAAAACTTCCGAAATAATCATCAACCCGGTTCAATTTCTCTCGACTAACAAATAATTCTACTAGTATCATTTACTTAAGCTATAATGATTGTCAAAAAATTGCATAATTGGCTGCCATTGTTTAGAGTCTAGACTGAGAGAACGAGAGAAACAAAGTACATACTTCCGAGTCTCCGACTTTGAGTTTGACTACTGCAGAGAAAATGAGGAATTTTTCTATTTCCCGTGCCGGGTAAGAATATTCATTTATTTCCCGTGCCGGGTAAGAAACTTCACACAGTACTACTGTATTTTTTTTTCATTCAAGTTTTGCCACTATAGTAAATAGATTCAGCCTCCACTCTCAACTTACCTCTTTGTTTTTCTGTTTGCTTTTGCTTTGATGGAATGAATTATCATTACCTTTAAAATAAATTCTTTTGATTTTGTTTTGCTAATTTTTTAAATAACTCTTTTACACCTTGTTTGTTTTTTTCCTGACTCATCTGAGTCGTTTGAATCTAAGTGATGTTACTTGATTCATCTGGATCTGCCTCAATATGTTTGTTTTTTGAGTCAGATCTGACTCAAAAATATATGAGTTAGTGGCTTGGTCCCATGAGTCAGAGGCATTTCATTCCCTGACTCGAATGGATCCGAATCACGGGTTAGGTCTGACATCTTACTCGAGCCGAGTCAAAAGACGAGTCAAATTCAGACGCTGGGTCAAAAAACAAACAAACACACTCTTAATTCTTCTTTACAAAATATTCTACTTTTTGTTTTAGATCACCAAAGTTATGTTAAAAATTCGTAAAACTAAATAACTATTGCTTGTTGTATCACAAGATAATTAGTCTCGTAATTGTTCATATGAGTTTGAGCATCCTAAAACAAGGGCATGGTCTAGATTTACTTCCAAATTATATATCTGTGTTAAGAGCATTGCTCGGTCGAACTCACAAGTGTTGCTATCTCAAGCTTGTTGTCAAATTTAGTTGTCAAAACTATATATTGATTTTTAATCTACAATTAGTTAAGTCTAGGTCTAGGATAGAGGTAGTTGAGAAACGAACTAGTCATCATTTGCATTCTACCGTTTGAAGGCGAAAATCAACCGAAGCTTTTGGAGAACTCCATCAACAAAAGGTAAGTGAAGACTGAACCACCTATTTCTCAAGTTATATTCACTTTTTTATCCTTGAGACGTTTGTCGCATAACTAATTAGACTAGCTTGCATAGACAAGAATTTCGAGTCGAGAATCAAATATTTAGTTTACGAATTTCTTGAAATATAATGACTAAGCTTAATGAACATTTGTTCATACTTGATCAATTTCGGTGGAGAACAATTTATTGTTCGGAACCAAACTCATGATTCAAGTTTATCATTCGAAAGTAGCCTGGAACAGTGATATGTGTCATTGATGTTATTCGGGAATGTTTCGAATTGATTTAGAAAAATGTAGAACTATTATATTCGGAATACAAGACAGTGTTATCAGTCTTACAAACTGAGAAAACTGTTATATGTCTGAAGTCGTATTACATGTATTCGTACACGTAGCGGAGTAGATATATATCGACTTACAGATTTGTGTGATACGCGTATTCGTATGCACATCGTGGGAAAATCTGTTTTTTTCGTGATCCGGATAGGTATGTATATTCGAATACAAACCATTTTGGAACTATGGTAAGGGAATCTGGTTTAAGTATTCAAACCGGTATTCAAACCGGTACAGTTCTATGTTCCTAAATCAGTTTAGTACCTAAACCGGTACGAAAACTGAAAAGGTTCTGTGAACTCCGGAACAGGTAAAGTCTTAAGGTTTCCAAACCGGCTCACAAACTGAAAAAGTTTTGTCAACTTCGGAACTCAATTTTACACCTAAGTTTGCAAACCGGTACGTGAATTGAAAAAGTTCTGTCAACTCCGAAACTCGACTTTACTCATACGTTTGTAAACTGGTCCTCATACCATGACTTAGCCGATTCACGAACGACTCATGTATTTGTACTTTGTGCATTTACAAATTATGTCGATTGTGTTCAAATGCGATTACATTATTTCTACGAGATGATTTGCATTTGATTAATTCTCTAAAAACACTAGACTCATTTGATCACATGATTGTGATTCAAGATTATTAATGTCTTTGTGTTCATGAAAATGAGTGTTAAGCTTTTAAGTTCAAACCAGATAGTTTCGGCTAACCATGTGGGACATAGCCTTTATACACGGTTCGGTTAGGTTTACCTAACCAAAGTGTATATCTTGTTTATGTGAATAAGATTCAAAGTTTTCATCTAACGGTGAATATTATTTGCTTGGTTCCAAAGTTATCTTAGCTTAAACCTAAAGCAACCTATGCTTTGAAGTCTATATAAGGGGAACTATTGGCAACTGAGATGTTTGAATCCTGACACTAATTTTTGGTGTGTCCTAGTTGTATCTAGAGTCCCCCTATCCAGAAACCTTTTTAGGGTTTAGCGACTATCAACGATTTCATTGGGATTCGTGAAGCCAGGTCCAGTTATCTTTTATCTTGATAACTTGAGTATCCTTATCTTGTTCGATTGTTGATTTATCACTTGAACAAGATATATAGCAATCACAAAGTTCTCTTCATCTCAACTTTTTGATTCTACAAGTTTTATACTTGTGAGGTGAATAATAATCTAGGCTTCACTTCGGGTTTCATAAGTCCGGATTTTGAGGATAGCTAGACTTCTGTCAAATGGTTATCGATTTCCATCACCTTGGTCCTACATTTAATCTGATCATCTGTTTCGATTGTAAATCAGGAAATCAATTATATATGCTTAATCTGTGGGAGGCAGATTTGGTTTAAAGTCTTCAATTGAGTTGAAGCAACTCTTAATTGGTGTGACATCATCTAAGGGAATCAATTGCGCGGAGTCTTAAGGAGCGCGACTGTACCTGAATCAGTGGGAGACTGAGTTCGGTCTCAACTACATTTCAGACTGAAGTTAATTGGTAATAGGCTAGTGTCTGTAGCGGCTTAATACAGTTTGGTTTTCAATCTGGACTAGGTCCCGGGGTTTTTCTGCATTTGCGGTTTCCTCGTTAACAAAAATTTTGGTGTCTGTGTTATTGTGTTATTTCTTTTTCCGCATTATATTGTTTATCTTTATAATTGAAATATCACAGGCTGTGCATTGATCAATCATAGTAGATACATCCGACCCAGTTTTGTTGAATATGACTTGATTGATCCTTGGACATTGGTATTTGGTACTGTCCAAGAACTATCCTTGTGATTAGGTTCACTGATTCAATTTTATAAAAGTTCTAATCGCAAGAGATATAGATAAATAACTCTAGACACTTTCCTTGATTGAATTTTAACTCTCGGAGTTGTGTTGAGTTCTTCCATACATATTGCCTAAGAAAAAGTTGGTGGTGTATTTTGGTACCCCTAGTGTTTCCAATCTTTGCATCAAGATCGATTTGAATATCAGAGATTGAATGGTGGTTGGTCGCAAGTGGCAACTGTTTGGCGTGACTACCTCCTCTAGTCCAAGAAAGAGTCGGGAGATTTCTTTGGCGGAGGTTTTATTTTGTATTTTGTATCACTTGAAGTAATATTATTGGAAAGACGACAACCTACCACACACATTCCATTTTATAAACTTTGACACTTCATATGCACTTGATGCCCAACTGTTAAATAACATAATTGTTGTTACATGAATTACCCCTCTTGATTTGTTAATCATTTGAGGAATAATAAATAATGTGCGAGATATATACCTTTATTCAACCAAACTGAATGACGTTAAATGGAAAATATAAGAATACTCTGTTGGTATTTAAGTCATCATACTCTTCGCGGCATGATTATAAACAATTACACTTTGGGGGATTAAGATGTTTTGCATTGAAGGGGTTTTTACACCGCAAGATTGACTTAACGGATCCTAATTAGTGAATTCGATACAATTGAAAAAATGTTTGTTTCATGGTCACTCAGCCAATTATATATTATTTTAAAAGAGGACTAGATGTTTTTAATAGAGGACCCGGTGCAACTTTGAGAGAGTTTTGATGCTTTTGGTATGCATCTAAAGCATGCATTTAAGTTGAGAGCAATTCTTATGTGGAGTATTCATGATTTAAAACATATGAAAATATTTCTAGGTGTGAAGTTTACATTTACAAATCATATCTAGGGTGTGTAGATGAGAATGAAAATTGATTGGTTAACTCACTCTCGAAAGATTATATATTAAAATTGTCGGATTTTTCTGAAGTCGACCCATCTTTTCAGTTCCTTAAGACTGGAAATAGGGGAGAGAGGATTTGCACAAGTTCGATTAAGTGGATGACGGAGACCATACATATTCATTATATTCTTAGTTAGCTTACCAAAGATGAGGAAAAAAATTTAAGAAGAAGTTGATTGTGATGATATTGATTCATCAACTAGCATTTTAAAGAGGTCGAGGATGCTTGATATTTCAACATGGGTGTATAATAAATATCGCCATTGTATTGATGCAATGCATGTTAATAAAAATGTTATTGAAAATGTAGTAAATGTTGTTCTCGACATAAAGGGAAATCGAACTATAATGTGTGTGCAAGGAAAATGTAACACCCCCATTTACTTATATGTTTGGGGTTAGGCTGCCCTTAATAGAAACTTGGGTTTAAATAACAAATAAATAGGTTAATAAAATAAATACAGGTTAAGTTAGTATTTGGAATGAGGTTCTTCAACTAGTTTCAAAGAAGAAAAGTCTGCAGCACCAATAAGTTAGTCGGAAGAAGAAGTTAGTTCAGTTGCAAGAATAGGTGATTCTAGGACTTTAATCTCAAGGTTTAGGTAAGTTTAATCTTGCTTTATCATTTAATATCAATTAAGTTTCAATTGTTGATCCTCTTGAAAATTTAGGTTAAGAGTTGAATTTTTAGGGTAAATTTCGAGTTAGGGTTTTTCTGTCACCTAAAAGAAAGAGTACTATCTGAACCATAAATTGAAATCTAATTGTTGGATGTTTGTGAAATTTGGATATGTAACACATTACAATGCCATATATATTGCTCTCCAAATTTCAGGATGATAGGACTTAAAGACAACACATAAACACTTGTAGTTTATAGAACTTTTCTGTAGAATTTTATGAATCCAGACAGCTCTGTAAACCTAAGTTTTATATAGTTATACTACTTAGAGTTAGATGAAGTTTTAATACAAGTAACCCATTTAGGTCGTTAGAATGCTTTAAAATTTTCAAGTCAAACCGAGTTCGGGAGGTGCCCAAGCAACAGATCTTTTATGTTACACCTGTAAAAATTCAGATAGGTTGAGCGAATAGAACATATCATAATTCGATATTCAATCGTTAGTTTTCTTCGAAATTCGTAAAAAATGACCTTGAGACTGTTCATATTGTGTGGTGAATATTTCGTTATAATCAGATAAGTATACATGGCGTATTTGATAGGTATAACAGAGTTATACATATGTGCTTTCAGGGTAAATTATTAAAATGACCTAGTATGTGGTTGAAGTTTGAATTGAGTTTTGTGTATGTGTTTTAAGCTTATTATGTGATGAATTTTATGATGATTTTAAATGGTCTTGTATGTGTTGGAGTATTGTTAAGATATAAATCCTTGTTTGGCGGTTCGTTATGCTTGGATACAAATTCTTTTTTATCTACTTGCTAAGAGGTCAGGTCTGCAAAGATATCACGCTTGGGAGAACCGGTGAGCATTAGACGTATATGTTGAAATTTATAATTTGAAATCAGGTATCACAATAGCTATCATGCTTGTGAGCGTACACCATATAATGGTTTTTCGTTGAGTTTGTCGAATTCAGGGACATCACTGTTCAAATAGTATGTCGCGTTGGGAAGTTGATGCAATTGTTTAGTTTTTGGTATGTGTGTATTTTTATGGTTGGTGCACGACTGAGAGTGGGCCTTATGTTATTTGATTTTGAAACTTAGTCTCCTGATCTTCCTACTGGCACAGTTTAGATGTTATTATTACTTGATACTTCTGTTACTTATATGCTTATCAGTGTATATAATGGACTAAGAGTGAACTTGCGTTTCAAGGCTTTGACCTTATGTTGATTCACTTTCAGGTAGCAAAATAAGTAAGTGGGTTAGTCATGGGGTTTCCTGAGTTTCCGATGCAGTATCTGAGATGAAGTGAAACCTCTTCCTTGATGTAGCTTTCTGTTGAATTTGTTTTCCCTAAACCACAAGAAGGTTATTACGTTGTTATTTACTTCAACTGCTTGATTATTTTAATTTAGGATTATAACCATTTAAAATATTATTTATCTATTTGATAATAGATTTTTTTTCATTGTTCTAAATTATTCTTAATTTAAAAAGAAAAATTTGGACCTACGGTAGTGTCACTACGAGATTCTAGACTCAGTTTTAGTGCCACAATTAGCGGGGTGTCACATGAAGATATGAGGCTTTTGAATATTCAGAGTGTGCATCGGTAAATATCCTAAAATTGGAAAGACATTGTACCATATGCTCTTTACGCTTTAGGTAAGGAGGAGACAAGAGACTTTTTTTACAGATATTAAAAGAAATGAAGTTCCCAACTATATTTTTTCATCGAATCTTGAAAATAGTTGGATTCTTTAATCTCTTGGTCTGTATTATTTAAAGTCGCATGACGATCATATGATTATGGAATAATTTTTTGTCGTTGTTGTTTCAACATGTTTTTCCATGCTTCCCGGACCTTCGGAAGGCTCTTCATCATATCAAATCCTGATCTCCAAAGTCACAATCAAAATTGAACCTCAAGTGGCCAAATATATGGTCATTGAGGCATTATGTTTTCTGGAAAAGTATTTTCGTTACCAGCGTCCATCTGGTGGTGTATCTTGTCGATGAAGACCTAACTTGTGGACAAGTTTAATTCCGATGGATGTATCCTTTTGAAAGGTAATTACTTAAATTTTAGATCAACGAGCCAAAATTCACTCAATTCAGTTGTATTATGAAGAAGTTGTGAGTGAAATACTAAAGATCGAAAGGGTGGTTAAAAGTCTGACACTCGGAGAGTGAAAAGGTTCCGGAACTTCTAGTTTCATTAGGTTCGTGAGCCTAACAATAGAAACAAGTTAAAGATCTATTTTAGTCAAGTTTTTGATGTTTCCATTAGGGCTGCACAACGGTCGGGTCGGATCGGTTTTTGGTCCTACCGACCATTGCATCATAGTGATCGGTTTATCAAAAGGAAGCCCCGATTATGGATGGGATTTTATTCGGTTCGGTTTTAAATCACCCTATGTTTCATCTGTACGGTTAAGGTCGGTGGTCGATTACCCAAACAATCCAATTCTCAGGTCATGAACAAAGTTCAAACCCAGATTCACATGTTGCAAAAAGAAGAAAAAAAAACAAACGAGTGATTTTAGAAACACTACACTTAAGATCTCTGTAATTTAGAGATATATAATTAAAGGCAAGGGTGAATAGAAAAAGATGCATTGTTGCAATTTTGGATCTTAAGACTCATTCTACATCAATAATGACAAACTTTAGTTTATCTTCTCTTATAGGTGTATTTATGAGCTAGAATCCAAAATAAAAAAGATCTGACATGTGCCATGCATACAATCACTATAATTATCACTGATGATCGATGGAAATTTTAGAAGACTATCGATCAAAATTAAATGAATCTGGCAGCAGCAGTTGTTAGTCCTTAACAATCACACTTGTATGGAAAACGTAGATCTAGACACTCGCATCAATTAAGATTTATGAAGCCATTAGAGTGGTAGGGTGGTGGTGGTAGACTGATAGGAGAGAAGATGATGAAGAAAAAATGGGGTATTGTCGCTACTGCTCGAGTGAAAACTTGAAAGAATTAAAGCTTGTGAAGTGAAAGGGTTTAAATTTCCATGATCGATGGCTCACATCAATTCTAGGTCAATGGTTATGGATTTATAATCGGTTAGGTACTAATATATACGGTTGGTAACAAGTTCAACCCAGGTAGGAACCTAAACTAGAACGGTTATGAACTGTCTATAACGTCCAAGGCTGAAATAAATATCGGGTTTTGTTAGCTTCGGTTATTTTTAGGTCGGGTCGGATGGGTTAGTCGGTTAAGTCGGTTGTTGTGCAGCCTTAGTTTCCATTTGTTAGAGCATAACTCGGTTGAACTCACCAAGCGTTAGTATGTCAAGTTTTGTTGCCATATTTTAGTGTGTCAAAACTCATCAAAAGTTGCTTGATTATATATTAGAGTCAATTTCGTTTAGGTTAGACTAGAAAGTCTAGGAATGTTGAGACATGAAAGTACTACTCTGAAGGCCTGAAGAATGTGACGAAGTAGCGAACTACAACGACGACATCATCCTTCCACTTGAGGTTAGTAATATTGACTTGAACGGTTTCATTCCTAACGTATCTTTCAAGTTGTGCTATATTGAAAACATAACTGCGAAGCTGTATATATTGTACATATTATATAATACTCTAGTGACGTGAAATGGTCATATTTGTATGATCATAGTATTATGGAATTAGACTACGAAGAATAACGCTTATTTTTGAACTTCATAGATATGACATCGACATATTCTTGTATATACTGTTATGATTATGTGAATGGGTTATGGTGAAGATTTCATCCTAGGAAACAATGTTTTATATTTTTTTTAAAGGAAGTACATTCATGAACTTGTTTTGTGAATCGAAAGGGAAATCATTAGGCTTATTGGTTCGGCTATTCATTGAAAATCTTTGGATGACCAATATGTGTGAGAGGGTAGAACCGATCTTAACCTTGGTTATGTATCTTGGTATAACTAATCACAATGTCTGAATTATAATTTGGTGTGACTGGTTTTTATTAATTAGCGTAACCGATCCTAAGTAATCACCATGTGATGGTATGATCGATCTTTTGTAATTGGTGTGACCGATCCTAGTAATTGGTGTGACCGATCACAAGTGTTGTGTAATCGATCCTTGTAATTGGTAACCGGTACTGGTAACTGGTGTAACTGATCCTGGTAACTAGTGTGACCGATCACAAGCAATATCATGGGAATATGGAACCGATCCTGGTAACTGATATAACCGGTCCTGGTAACTTTTGTGACCGATCACAAATATTTCCATATTAAGGTATAACCGATCCTAGTAATTGGTAGAACCGATTGAACCTATGTATGTGATTTGATATTTGATCAATCACATAGTTATCTTGGAATACAGGTCAACCAATTATAAACTTGTTTGGAAGTGTGGTATAACTGATTCCAAGAATGTAAATTCATGTAAATATGAATAAGGATTTACAGTGAAGAAATGTCAACATACTTTGAACACGTACAATAACTCTTATCATTTATTGTTCAAAGATATTCCTTAGTACTCAAGGAGATCATGTGCCGAGATAAATTAAGAATCTTTTAATTAAGGTTTTTGGTTTTATATTCTTTAATTACCTGCAATTAAATGCATATCTCTAAAGAATAAAAATTAGTAATGTGCATTTACTAATTTGAGATTTTCTATTGGGAAATTTCGGAAATATTGGACAAGCATTTACTGGAATTAGGAAATCCTAATTTTGTCATTCATTGCATATCTTGAGAATATTTTCGGTTTTGGAAATTCCTTGATGTCCAAACATCCTTAGTATATAAATACCTAAGTTTGCATTTCTAGAAAACTATCTTAAGAGCGAGGCAAACTTTAATTCTTGTTGTTTCTGGTGGAGCCGTCTATTCGGAAAGGAAAGTATCATAATTATGTGAAATCTCTTACGACCACTCGTTTAAAGACTTTTATGGGATCAAGAAGCTCTACGAGTACCGTTGGTGGGAAACTAGATAATTGCAGTGTTATTAGTTTTCGATTTATTTGATTGACTAACGGTTGTTAAAACTTTGATTGCACCTAGTTTGTTTATTCTTGAGAATCTTCTCTTCTGATATAAGATTCAATCAAACTAGATCGAAGTATCGACGGGATCTTTAGAACTGTTGTTAGATCTAAATAAATCTTGTGATAACCCATTGTTAACAGACTCTGTTATGTGTGTGATTGATCACAAGAGATTCAAGTGGTGTTGTGCAGGTTATTATTGAAGATTAAAGAAGATTTGAAGACGAAGAAGATTTCTTATTGGTTTTCATATCTTTGTGTGTGCACAAACCTTGAGCGGCTGGGATCCAACTAGAATCAGATTTATTCGATTGGTTAGTTGCGTGAGATCGGCATCGCTTTATAGTTTCTCTTTGAGATCTATACTGATTGATTTCGAATCTAAACTTAACTACTTTGGTAGTTATTGGATAGACTGATCTAACCAGACAAAGGGGTTTATTAGATTAAACGGAAGAGCCTTTGCGTATGACTTGAGATATCTTTATCTTGGAAAGAATCAATAGAGTTGTTACCAAACAGATTCGTTGTTCCTTTGTTTTTTGAAATACGATCCAAAGGAATTATACCAGTGCATGATAAACGCATTTATGTGTCTACTTTGTTCTCTATGTTATGTATTGTTAGACTCGATTAAATACTTATTGTGTTATTTTATGTTTTTGTAGATGTTTTTGGAAAAATAAGCTCTTACGGCGAAATTGGCTCGAAAAGTGGTGTTTTACACCCCAGGATAGAGACTAAAAACACCCCTGAAATGCGCCAGAGGAACCCAGAAAAAATGCTAGAAACACCCCAAAAAAATTACTTAAGGCACCCCAAAGGACATGTGTTATTCGGACTCCAGCAACAGATAAGGGGTGACCACTAGATAAGGGGTGACCTTCTTCACAAATTCAAAAAAATATTTTTGCGGGAAAATATTTCTTTTCACAGGCAGATTTTTCGATCGGATTTTGGAGGAGTTTTTGTGCGATTCAATCGCTGAAACTTCATGGGTAGTTGTGATATGTCCTAAAAAAGCTAGTATGGGTGTTTGTTTCGATCAAATTTGTCTGGATAACTTGGTTTAATTCAAACAGGGAGTTGGAGGAAAAACATGAGCTTACACGGGTTGTGGTGAATCTAAATGTGTAATGCACGTGTTTGGAAGCCTTAATCAACACTTTGGAACGTGAAGAAGATTTATAAGGAATTTAATCCAGGTGCAGATGCGTAAAAATCAAAATCATTGATAAAAAAAAGAAAGAAAATATCCCGAGTAAATGAAGATTATTTGGAGTTAATGGAGGAGATTCAATGTCGCAATCACGTATAAATATGTTCACAAGGTATCATAGAAGGGGTGTCGAGAGTTTGGGGGGTGAGGAGAGCCAGAGAAGAAGAAAAAAATCAAGTTACAGAGCTGCCATTTTTCTGCTGCTGCTGAAGAACACGAAGAACATAAGACCCACAAGGGGTAGTCTATTTTGCTACAAATTCAGCGACTGTCGTCCGACAGTCTTATTTATTACAGTGACAGTCTTATTGTTACTATCGCTGGACAGTCTTATTTGCCGAGGGTCATAGTTCTCTGGTTTGTAACAAATATAATTGTTACAAACCCGGTTTTGAATTATTTATCCCTTTTCATCATTTGTAAACACCCTTTGAGCAATAATAATGATTTTTGAGCGTGTTTCCAACATGATGAGCGGCTAATTCTCCCACAACCAAGGCAATGAGGAAGCTATTTACGCATGAAGAATTGTTAACTATTTTATTTTCTCTAATATTTAATTATAATTCACTCAATCACTGCTTTTGTAGAGTTTTAAATTGTTTGCGTAATTTTCCTAATCGGTTGTGATTCAATTAGATAGGTTATGCTTTGTTTAGATAATCTATGCTTAAGGGATACAATTTATGTTTGAGAATTTGCTTGATTATTAGTGAGTTAAGATATAAAGGACTTAAAAGATAATTAGAGTTTTGGATTATTTACCATCATTAATTCATGTGTAATAGTGGAATCAATGTCTTGGTTGTTTTCTCATACCTCTCGCCCACTTTGTTAATATTTTTGTATATAATTTTATTAAATCTTTAAATTTAATCTTCACAAGTTCGAGAGTTTGAACCTCATTACTACAACATCATTCAAAAAATCATTATCATTTTGGCGGCGCCGACGCGGATTTGTGCTTAGGTAGAATTTTTTTAATTTTTTTAATTTCATTTGTTTTTTTTACGTTTCTTTGGGTGTGTCTTTGTATTACATGTTTGAAGTTGGATACTAAAGACTTCGAATCAAAGCTTAAAGCTAAAATAGAAGGAAAAAGACAAAGCAAAAAAAAAAGAGCGAAAGAAAAAATTAAAAAAAAAGAAGAGAGAGAATTTATTTTTTTTATTTTTTTTAGAGACCTTAAATTTTTTGTAATTATTATTATTATTATTTTTTTATTTCTTTTCTTTTGCACTTTGTTTGGACTTTGGACTTGGACAATTATTATTTTTTTTATTTTTTTAAACCCTAAGGAAGGGTATATTAAATATAAAACTGTTTGCAGGGAAGGACGATGATTACAATATCGTCTCGGCCCCTCGGGTTCGCACATGACATAGGAGTCGTGGCCCGAGTCGACTTCAGCGGTTCTGCGCCCGTCTGGTACGGGAGGTAAGCTTTCGAAACACCCGCGAATCCCCTGTCAGCGGGTTTATTGTATGCCTTAAGGTGAATATACGCTGAGGATTTGAATACGGTTGTTTTAATTTCCTAGTAAAAGGCAAGGCCTGGCCAAATTAAGATAAGGACTCGGATTTCATCACCGTTTCCTTCTTGCCCTCCTTAGGAAAACGAAACCAAACGCGAACCTAAGATTAAAATTTTGACTAGAACGAGACCTATAGGGTAACGATCTTAATAGGAAAGTCGTTCGAAAAATATTGGTTACTCTTTTGAGCATACTTTGAAGTTCATGATGGTTTCTGCGAGTTGAATGCGTGACTGCGCCGCCTTATAATGGTGAGACCTTGGGTATCAAAGCTCCTCGCAGCTTCCCTCGTCTCAATTCAACTTACTTAAACTCGGATTGATTCCAGAGAGGTTTGCTCAGATTGTAACGAATTCCTTTTCGAAAGATTAGAAGTTGGTCTAGTAACAATCTAAGTGGAGCCATCATGCTTGTTGTTTGCTAGATTTTATAGGTTTGATTTGGTCGAGTCAGCCTTGTTTGTGATTGTGTAGAATTCCCTTGTAATTAAGAATGTCGAACTGGTATGATAGAAGCCAATACAATGATTATCGACCTGAATTTGAATATGGACATCATCCTTTCTATGACCATGTTGGAAATAGTGGTTGGGAACGCCATCCTTTGGAAGGATATGGGTCATACCCTGGTGAGCCCAATTACTATCCACACATGCATCTGTCTTACGAGCAAGAAGATTATAGTACTAGTTCTTCGTCTCTAGAGGATACAATCAAACTATTGAAAAGTAGTCCTTTTTATGATCCCTATGTTCCTATTCCTCCTTTAGAAGAGTCCCTCAGGAAGTTAGCTGAGTCGACGCGTAAGTTAGCTGAGATGAATAGTATAATTATAGATGAAAGAACTACAATAATGAGTGAACCTTCTTTAGAAGACAACCTCAAGCGGATAGCTGAGACGAACAAAAGAATTGCTCGAAATTACTTGAATTTCCAATATAGTGTATCCAATAATACCCTTGAGAATGAAGATAGTTATTTACATAATCAAGATAACAAGGTTAGAATTGGTAGCACTACTTGTTTTGATAAGGTTCGATCTTTTTCATGTTATTATGATGAGGATAGTGTTGATAGAGAATCATACTTATGTAGGAATAGTGATCAGGAAATGGTTACTCCAATTGAGCTTTACAATGATAATATTATTTATAGTTCAAATCCAAATAATTTTAATAATTATTCACCTATTCAAAAGAACGAGGATTCGACTAGAGATACCCTCGTTTTAGACGATGTAGTATTTCTTGTTTACAAAGCCGATAATGATTTAGAGGAACGAGTTTATTTTGAGAATAATGTTTTAGAGTCTAGCGATTTAGAAACAATAGTCTTAGACGAAGAAGATGAACTCGTAGAGATGAGTGAGGATGAACCTGACTTAGAAGAAGCAATTGACCATTTTCAGGATTCCGATGATCTAGAAATTAGGGAAATTGTAGTTAGTCTACCTAGAGACACCCAAAACTCTAAGTTTGGGGGTGATTATCATTCTCCATGTGCTTTACCTTTAACTCTTAGAAAGTTCCCTCGTGTAGGGCTTGACATTTGTGCCTCAACCATCGTACAAGATTATCTCCATACACGTTTTCCCGAACCTAATAATGTCCAGAAAGAAGTTCAGTCATTAGAAACCTATCCTCTGGTTGATGTGGTTTGCCCAGGCTATGATACCCTTATTGACTTTGTTTTCCCACCAAATAGTTTTCCTCCAAATGTGGGAACGTTTATATTTCAAATGTGTCAAATTTTTAGTTGTGAAACTAAACCTAAATGCTTTAGGAAATTAGAATCAACACATTTTCTTAAGAATGACTACTACCCTCACTGTGGTCAATTTTGTAAGTCAAACCTGATTGACTTAGAGGATCCTCAATTATTTAGGTTATTATTATGTGCTTCTAAATTTTTATTTGAGTTTTTACAGACTCTAGGACCTAATAATTCGGATCTCACTTTTGAGGAGTTGCAGCCTAAAGAAATATATTTAGACCCTTTTATAGAACCTGAACCTGAACCACAATTAGATGTAGTTGTCTTAATCAGGAAACTAGGTAAGGGCATGCTAGTCTTGTTCATTTCCTTGGTTTACTGCAATTTCCTTTGGTCAGCTCTATTTGGTTTTGAAGACCCACAGTTATTTCGGCTATTGTTATACGGTTCGAGCTGACTAATCCTTTCCTAAGTCTGGCTGAAGACTTTAAACTTAGCACTTCTTGGGAGGTAACCCATGCTCATGCAACATGGTAATATCTTTCCTTAACTCTTTTTCTTCAAGTGGTAACAGTTTCTCCTTGTTCATGCTTTTAATTTTATCTTTAGAACATCGAGGACAACGTTAGATTTAAGTTTGGGGGTGGGGAAGAAACTTTTTGTTAGCTTTTAGTTGCAATAAATAAACTCCAGAGCCTAGAAATTTATGTTTATTAAGGTTGGCACTAACCGATCTAAGTGGATGGGAACATTTTGATTGTAGGAGTTGAGGAACCAATCTGATTAGATGGAAACATCTAGAAGAGTCTATTCATAAAAGCACAAGAGCTCAGGTGTTAGAAAATAAAACATGGTAGTTTCGCCATATCCTCGTGATGGAAACATCGAAAAAATCCTGATCACTTTTTTTTTTACCATTACTAGGGTGAAATAGAGTGACTGAGATGAAAAAAAAATTGAGACCAGACCACCAGACCAACCGGAATAAATACAATAAAGTCGACCACTGGTACCCTTGTATATGCCAGCTGAGTTGACCTAGAGTTAGGATTATCGACCACTGGTTCCCTTGTATTTGCCAGTGTGTTGATATTAGTCCAGACCAGTATCTCAGTCCATTAGGATAGGTTCACCTTAGTCAACATCATCCACATTTTTCTCTACATCCATCTTCTTAATCTATCCATGTGATTGGTTGACTCCGGTTTATGATGTCCAGAAACTATCTGAGTAGAGCTCTGTCACTTTATATGAATTTTATTATGCTTGAGTGCAAACTCGTGTACAACAATTGGAATTTCGCATCAGGGTACTTCCTCCTGTAGTCAATAAGTATGCCAACCAAGGAGATTCTTTAGTACCTTCCAAGGTTCTGCATAGATAGATAGGGTCTGGAGTAGTGGTTTTGTGGGCACACCTCTGGTAAACCCTCCCGAGATTAACTCGGTTTTATTTATTTTTTATTAGTTTTGCTTGAGGACTAGCAAATAATAAGTTTGGGGGTATCTGATAGACGCATTTATGTGTCTATTTTGTTCTCAATGTTCTGTATTGTTAGACTCGATTAAATACTTATTGTGTTATTTTATGTTTTTGTAGATGTTTTTGGAAAAATTGTCTCGAAAAGTGGTGTTTTACACCCCAGGATAGAGACTAAAAACACCCCAGAAATGCGCCGGAGGAACTCAGAAAAAATGCTGGAAACACCCCAGAAAAATTACTTAAGGCACCCCAAAGGACATGTGTTATTCAGACTCCAGCACTGGATAAGGGGTGACCTTCTTCACAAATTCAAAAAAATATTTTGGAGGGAAAATATTTCTTTTCACAGGCAGATTTTTCGATCGGATTTTGGAGGAGTTTTTGTGCGATCCAATCGCTGAAACTTCATGGGTAGTTGCTTTATGTCCTAAAAAAGCTAGTATGGGTGTTTGTTTCGATCAAATTTGTCTGGATAACTTGGTTTAATTCAAACAGGGAGTTAGAGGAAAAACATGAGCTTACACGAGTTGTGGTGAATCTAAACGTGTAATGCACGTGTTTGGAATCCTTAATCAACACTTTGGAACGTGAAGAAGATTTATAAGGAATTTAATCCAGCTGCAGATGCGTAAAAATCAAAATCATTGATAAAAAAAGAAAGAAAATATCCCGAGTAAATGAAGATTATTTGGAGTTAATGGAGGAGATTCAATGTCGCAATCACGTATAAATATGTTCACAGGGAATCATAGAAGGGGTGTCGAGAGTTTGGGGGGCTGAGGAGAGCCATAGAAGAAGAAAAAAATCAAGTTACAGAGCTGCCGTTTTTCTGCTGCTGCTGAAGAACACGAAGAACATAAGACCCACATAGGGCAGTCTTATTTTGCTACAAGTTCAGCGACTGTCGTCCCACAGTCTTATTTGTTACAGTGACAGTCTTATTTGTTACTGTCGCGGGACAGTCTTATTTGCCGAGGGTCATAGTTCTCTGGTTTGTAAGAAATATAATTGTTACAAACCCGGTTTTGAATTATTTCTCCCTTTTCATCATTTGTAAACACCCTTTGAGCAATAATAATAATTTTTGAGCGTGTTTCCAACATGATAAGCGGCTAATTTTCCCACAACCAAGTCAATGAGGAAGCTATTTACGCATGAATAATTGGTAACTATTTTATTTTCTCTAATATTTAATTATAATTCACTCAATCACTGCTTTTGCAGAGTTTTAAATTGTTTGCGTAATTTTCCTAATCGGTTGTGATTCAATTAGATAGGTTATGCTTTGTTTAGATAATCTATGCTTAAGGGATACAATTGATGTTTGAGAATTTGCTTGATTATTAGTGAGTTAAGATATAAAGGACTTAAAAGATAATTAGAGTTTTGGATTATTTACCATCATTAATTCATGTGTAATAGTGGAATCAGTGTCTTGGTTGTTTTCTCATACCTCTCGCCCACTTTGTTAATATTTTTGTATATAATTTTATTAAATCTTTAAATTTAATCTTCACAAGTCCGAGAGTTTGAACCTCATTACTACAACATCATTCAAAAAATCATTATCATATAGTGGACTCCTTGAAACATTCTTGAATAGAGAGTTTACTCAAAAGAAGTTTAGTTTCTAAAACATCCTCTTTGAGTTTTCTCTCAAGATGATTTAGTGAAGAACAGACTGAGGAGTTTTCCTTACGAAGGACCTTTAGAAGAGAGTCACGCTCATTTACCATACCAACAAGGACATTGACTTTGTGTTTCAACCGGTTGACATCATCAGCTTGGATTCTAACAAGTTTTAGAATCACTGCACTCTCTTTGGCTGCTTCCCTTTCAACTTCAGAGTCAGACTCCTCAGTAAGGTAAACCGGGTAACACTTGTCAATGGAAGTCTGTTTCATTGGAACACTAGGTTCGTCTATATTCGAAATCGACAAATCTTTCTCTTTAATAGATTTCATAGAAACCGACCTTTTGTGTCTGGCAACGCGTTTATCAGAGATATCACTTCTGTCGATATTCAGATCGCTACAAACACAGAACTATAAGGTCTTAACGTGATTGCCTGCTCTGATACCAATTGAAAAAGCGAGGGTCTAACAACCACACCCAATATTTCGTTTGACAATCTGAATAGACAAACTCCAATATACTTTCAAGAGAATCAACTAGACATTCAGACTCAATCTATAGAAAATTATATCAAAGAGTTTTATATCTCTATCTCTCAATTCAATCTGCAATCAGCAAATAGGAATTTGCGAGCCCGATTGGATATAAGAGAAGTAACTTGAACCGTACCAAAAACCAATGTTCAAGGATCAATCAACTTCAATCAACAATCAAAGGTTGGATTTTACCAATTGATCAATTCAACGCATACCTGTGATATTTCAATTATATAACAAAATATAATGCGGAAAAGAAAGAACAAAGACACCAGAATTTTGTTAACGAGGAAAACCGCAAATGCAGAAAAACCTCGGGACCTAGTCCAGCTTTGAAAACCACACTGTATTAAGCCGCTACAAACATTAGACTACTACCAATGAACTTCGGACTAGACTGTAGTTGAACCCTAATCAATCTCACACCGATTCAAGGTACAGTTGCTCTCCTTACGTCTCTGATCCCAGCAGAATACTACGCACTTGATTCCCTTAGCTGATCTCACCCACGACCAAGAGTTGCTACGACCCAAAGTCGAAGACTTGATAAACAAATCTGTCTCACACACAAAATATATTGGAATAGATAAATCTTACTCCCATAGAAATACCTATGAGTTTTGTTCCGTCTTTTGATAAATCAAGGTGAACATGAACCCATTGATAAACCAGACTTATATTCCCGAGGAACAACCTAGTATTATCAATCACCTCACAATAATCTTAATCGTATGGTAGCGAAACAAGATATTATGGAATCACAAACGATGAGACGAAGATGTTTGTGACTACTTTTAATCTTACCTATCAGAGATATAATCTCGAGCAAATATTAGAGAAGATAGTACTCAACACGATAGAAGAAGTAAGATCAGAACACGCAACTACAGAGAAAATAGTTGTCTTTGG
Organism: Papaver somniferum; assembly: GCF_003573695.1. Taxonomy (NCBI): domain Eukaryota; kingdom Viridiplantae; phylum Streptophyta; class Magnoliopsida; order Ranunculales; family Papaveraceae; genus Papaver; species Papaver somniferum. Next base: position 43,713,145 of record NC_039360.1, on the reverse strand, counting down.
CTTCACAATCCCAATAAAGTTTTCAAGTCGTTAACCTACAGGGTTTCATGAAAAACCTATGGTTAAAGGAGAATTGACTCTAGCTTATGCAACTAGTATCACACATGAGGTGTGGGGATTAGCTTTCCTAGTTGCTAGAGTTCTCCTTTATATAGTTTTCAAATCAGGGTTTGGAATCTAAGTTACCTTGGTAACAAAGCATTCAATATTCACCGTTATATGAAACCTAATTAGATTCAATCTAATATCTTTCAACCGTTAGATCGAACTTAGCTTGTTATACACAAATTAAATGTACCTTCACTTAGGTTTAAGTAATCGTACCTAAATGTGTATACCATGTTGGCTCAACCGTAGTTAACCGAGGTTAGCTATATGAACACTCTCATATCAACCTTATTCATCTTAACCATAACTAGTTCAAATGACTCAAATGAAACTAGTTAAAGAGTTGTTCAATTTTTATATTCTCAAAGAAGTATACAAGAACACAATTGAAGCAAAATCGGTTTGATTCACTCGAATCAATTCATGAACATTATAGCCACGGTTTGCAAAGAATGCATTCCTTAATATATAAATGTACTGGTTCATGAGCCAACCGATTTTAGAACTTTAACCACTCAAGTATGCATAAGGGTACGCATACCTAAGTAGCCGGTCTGAGTTTGGGTTCGTCAGTATGCGAACAGGTACGCATATTTAAGTACACTTCCAAAACCCAGCAGAAATTCTCGGACCTATACCTTACGCAAGTATGCGTACCGGTATGTGTACTTGGTACACGGAATTTCACCACTACAAGTATGCATACGGGTATGCATACTTTAGTTCCAGTCATGGATCACATACATGCAAGAATGCACACTATGTTTATAATCCAATGATGGTTAAGTATTCTAAACTCTTATTTCAATCATTAAAACTTTCTTAGAGGATGACAATAGTCATTTCACACAGTATTAGCATCAAAGCAATTTTCAATTTATTGAAATAATCATAATGAAACATTCCAAGTCTGCATCAAATGATTGTATCACATAAACCATGTAAGATGTTACTCGGCGATTTTCACATGATCATCTTTTGTTTCGTCAAGAATATAAGATGAAATTAATTGAAGCGAAAGCTTACAAACACATATTTCGAGAAATATGTAAGCGACTTAAACTCAGCTCGAAATCTCAAATGTGTATAATCGACAACTATATAGTAATACGACTTTTGTCTCAATATAGAAGATAGAGTAGAAATAGACTTTCCAAGTGATAGATGAGTTTTAGTATCCACATACCTTTTGTTGATGAAGTTCCACAAGCTCTCCTTAGTAGTTCTTCGTCTTCAATCGTTGAACGCCGTGAAGTCTAATGCTCAACTACACAATCTATCCTAGTCCGAGATATCATTATAAGTAGACTAGAAATCAAGACTTGTAATTTTGATCACTAACATTGACAAACAAGCTTGAGACAGCAACGCTTGCGAGTTCGACCGAGCAGTGCTCTAAAAAACAGGATACTTAAGGTCCAAGTATTTGAGGCTATATAAGAAGACATCCAAGGTTCAAACAAGATGCCTCCTCCTACCTCTCATACTACAATCCACATTCCAAAAATCTAAGGTTTACCTCTTAACAGGAAAACTATTCTTCTTATCCTTAATCTTCTTATTTGTATTATGATTAGCTAAAAATTTTGTTTGATTATTTGTGAATTCAATATTCGAAGCGTGAAACTTTATTAGTTATACAAGTTTATTTCGATTTTTAGTTATTATCGCTTGTCTTCTTCATATTTAAGGTTTACAATTATTTTCTAAATTGTTTGGGTGCGTGATTTTACTAATCATATTATTACTAGTAAAGAGTTGTAAGATACGTGTAGTAGTCAAACGCCTCATACAAAAGTAGAGGGATTATGTGGAACAATTGTGCGTGAATTCAACACTAGTGAGCAAACCGATCTTATGTGTTTTATGTTAGAATCAACCTAAAATTCACAAACCCTAATGCATTAGGCTGAGTTACACATTGAGAGCTTGTTCATAGGGGCTTAGATATATAAAATCTGGTAATCGAGCGCTTCCATATCCAATGACAAAAGGAGTTTTTGGGGTAGCATAGCTTGTTGCTATTTCACGGTTGGTGACACATTATTATAACGAATGACTAATAAGTATGTTGATTGAGTTAACGTTTGGTAATGGCGAAAGACTCCATAGCCATCTCTTTCTTCTTCTTGTATGTTCGTAATTATTCAACCAATCCCCTTTTTATATTTACTTTTATTCTCGTAGTAATTCCTTAAGAATTTGAAGGCTTAACTAAGGGATCGTGAAACACAAGTTATATTATAATCTTGGTAGTTTTGAAATGTGTATCTTGATTTGGTTATTCACATAATTTTATATATTCTAAGGTCATTCTCATGCAGTAAGGCTATCAACAATTTTCGATCAAATTCAAGATTCGATAACTTCAATCTAAGATCGTATACCAACACTCGTTAGTCGAAATCCAAATTTGAAGTTTCCACATGAATTTAATTGATACTAGTTTTAAGGTTGATTATTTTTGTAATGAAGACATGATTAGTTATAAAACCTTAATGAAACAACAACATGATTATTCGCCATGTTGAGGCAAGGTAGCGACAGTCTTCCCAACGGTTTGAGGAGTATTTTGGAAAGATAATAGGAAATCTGCTAGAAGATCTAAAAGTGAGACTACTAAAGAGAATTAACATTCGACTTACTACGAGTTTCACAGATGTAGGAATATAACTGAAGCAGATAACTTGGTTGGTATACTTCGTATCAATTACGTCTAGTCCGAAGTTTGATAGTAGGAAAGTGGTATAATAATAGCTTAATTTTGTGTGTGTTCAAGCTGGACAAGGTCCAAGGATTTTTTTTTAATACCCCGATTCGGAAGGTAGGGTTCGCTGATTGGAATATATATAATGGGTTGTCCTTTCCTGATACCGAGGCATTTTCAGCAAATTGGCTCTAGAGTTGGCAGAAAGCTTTGCAGTTAAGCGCATTCGGGCGGGAGTAATCTAGGGATGGGTGAGGTGATCTCCTGAGAAGTTGTTGCTGGATGATTGCAGCGGTGCCCGTTAAAAAAAAGAAAACACTGCCGGATAATCGCAGTGGTTAAGTGGGGACAATATTGGTAGATGTCGGGCCATTACATTTTTTACTTTGTAGTTTTTCTCGTTAACAAAATTTCTGGCATCTTGTTTTACACTTTTTTAGGCATCACATTAAATTGTCTTTATATTTAAAAGTACAAGCAATTTGTACCATACTCATTATCGTGATTTAAAAATATCTTTATAGATTATCCAAAGATTTTTCTTATCTGCTTTGATCCTTGATTAAACTTCACGCTAGAAATAAGAGCATAAGAATTGTTGATACCATCGAGTCATTATATTTTGGACTCATTGTTAGCGATGTGGTAGTACCTAAGTTAAGATGACTTTCTCATATAGATACATGCGCGTATGATACAAACATGACAACCTCATAGGCATTTATGTCGTATGATCACATTTTTATGGAGCAAGGATCAACATGACAAGAAGGATCGTTTAGTGTCTTCATTACTTGAAAGAATTCAGACGCATTTTTTATCATCCTAGTGTAAAATATCAGAAAACATTCGGATCCCACTAGAAACAAGTGATGATAAAAGATAGAAGAAGATCACAACAAGCCAAAAATAAGCACAAAAATAAATAAGAACTACTTATTGTTACATGCCCCATCTCAAGATAAATATATGATGGGGCATTGCCAAACTCTTGTTACCAAGGAGTTGGGTAAGCAAGTTAATGCTCATGAATCATCTCAGAATGATAGTATTTGCCTCTCGTGCTCGAAGCATGATCAATTGGGTGTAATTTCTTGACCAGGCTTGATATTCTCCGTCCAGTTCCTGTTTATTAAAGATATGATTAATCGATCGAGTTCTATATGTTATTGGAGTAGTCATCATCATTGCAGTTTTCCTTTTATAGCATGTTTGGATCTTTAATAGGTCATCTATTTTGGGCCGAAATTTAAACTAACTAGGTCATATAATTTGGGATGGAGGGAGTAGTAATATAAACTTTTTTTAGGAACTAATAAATACATCATAAAGTTTAAACACTAGACAAATATGGCAATATATTGTGTGTGGGAAAGTAGTCCTTTTGGCTAGGATTGGTGAAAGGACAAGAGTACCCAAATACACCACAATCTTTTTGTTTCAACCTAAAAATCCTCTTACCAAGTGTGATCGTCTATGGAAAAATTCGATACAATACAACAACTTCGATATTCACACTTTGTGTGATTGTCTATAGATACAAGATCGAGACAATGCGACTACCAAAGTGTGATACTTGATAATAGGTTCGGACTTAACCAAATTCTATAGGATCACTATCAAGTATATCGGAGTTAACGTAAAGTGCAGTTTACCTTAAATTATATAAAAAAATATAATTGCGGAAAACAAAAGTAAATCACACAGCAAGATTTTGTTAACGAGGAAACTGCAAATGCAAAAAAAAACCCGGGACCTAGTCCGGAATTGAATACTCTCAGAATTAAGCCGTTATACAAAATCTACACCTACTTCGTATAATTGATACCAAGCAACTACTCCTAGTTCACTTAATTTCTTCAGTATCCCTGCACTTCCGACTTCGATGAGTCGTGCACTGATAATAATTTTTTGAATGATGTTGTAGTAATGAGGTTCAAACTCTCGGGCTTGTGAAGATTAAATTTAAATATTTAATAAAATTATATACAAAAATATTAACAAAGTGGGCGAGAGGTATGAGAAAACAACCAAGACACTGATTCCACTATTACACATGAATTAATGATGGTAAATAATCCAAAACTCTAATTATCTTTTAAGTCCTTTATATCTTAACTCACTAATAATCAAGCAAATTCTCAAACATCAATTGTATCCCTTAAGCATAGATTATCTAAACAAAGCATAACCTATCTAATTGAATCACAACCGATTAGGAAAATTACGCAAACAATTTAAAACTCTGCAAAAGCAGTGATTGAGTGAATTATAATTAAATATTAGAGAAAATAAAATAGTTACCAATTATTCATGCGTAAATAGCTTCCTCATTGCCTTGGTTGTGGGAGAGTTAGCCGCTCATCATGTTGGAAACACGCTCAAAAATCATTATTATTGCTCAAAGGGTGTTTACAAATGATGAAAAGGGAGAAATAATTCAAAACCGGGTTTGTAACAATTATATTTCTTACAAACCAGAGAACTATGACCCTCGTCAAATAAGACTGTCCCGCGACAGTAACAAATAAGACTTCACTGTAACAAATAAGACACTCGAACGACAGTCTCTGAAACTGTAGCAAAATAAGACTGCCCTTTGTGGGTCTTATGTTCTTCGTGTTCTTCAGCAGCAGCAGAAAAATGGCAGCTCTGTAACTTGATTTTTTTCTTCTTCTCTGGCTCTCCTCAGCCCCCCAAACTCCCGACACCCCTTCTATGATACCTTTTGAACATATTTATACGTGATTGCGACATTGAATCTCCTCCATTAACTCCAAATAATCTTCATTTACTCGGGATATTTTCTTTCTTTTTTTATCAATGATTTTGATTTTTACGCATCTGCAGCTGGATTAAATTCCTTATAAATCTTCTTCACGTTCCAAAGTGTTGATTAAGGCTTCCAAACACGTGCATTACACGTTTAGATTCACCACAATTCGTGTAAGCTCATGTTTTTCCTCCAACTCTTTGTTTGAATTAAACCAAGTTATCCAGACAAATTTGATCGAAACAAACACCCATACTAGCTTTTTTAGGACATATAACAACTACCCATGAAGTTTCAGCGATTGAATCGCACAAAAACTCCTCCAAAATCCGATCGAAAAATCTGCCTGTGAAAAGAAATATTTTCCCGCCAAAATATTTTTTTGAATTTGTGAAGAAGGTCACCCCTTATCCAGTGGTCACCCCGTATCCGTTGCTGGAGTCCGAATAACACATGTTCTTTGGGGTGCCTTAAGTAATTTTTCTGGGGTGTTTCCAGCATTTTTTCTGGGTTCCTCCGGCGCATTTCAGGGGTGTTTTTAGTCTCTATCCTGGGGTGTAAAACACCACTTTTCGAGCCAATTTCGCCGAAAGAGCTTATTTTTTCAAAAACATCTACAAAAACATAAAATAACACAATAAGTATTTAATCGAGTCTAACAATACAGAATATTGAGAACAAAATAGACACATAAATGCGTGTATCACTATACCAACTGCTTCTGAGTTAACCGGATTTTTTTTTGTTCCAGAAGCAAAATCAAAATCCCTTCCTGTTGGAAAAGATGTGCATGTGTCTTCCTCTAATAAAAGAATATCCACATCACTTGGAAGGGAGATATCTCCCACCGATGGTATTAAGACTGTTTCATCTAATCACTCAAGTGTTCAGAAAGTGTGTCTTTTTGTGATTCAAAAGGACATGGTGAAAAAAAGAGGAAATCTAGGTTGATTGACAATTTTATTGACCATGTTCAACATACCTTAGATTTAATTCTCAAAGGTGTAACTGGCATTCGTATGTCTAAACCAATTGGTTTTAGTACTCACCCTGTGTACCCCACCAGGAAAGTCAGTTCGATGTGTTCCTCAAATGTTCAATTGCAAACCAGTCTTCCTAAACCATTTCGTTCAAGAATAAATCATGGTTTTTCTTCTATCAAAAAGGGAGATAATGTTGTTCAGGATGTGAAAAGGGTACCAGAAGAAGGAAGCAAAAATAGAGAGATGGAAGACAACCTAAAAATGATAATTGAAGGTTATAAAGAGATTATTAACAGGCTGTCAATTCCCTCTAGAAAAATTTCTACAAGTAAAAACTATGCGTCTTATTTTGATGATAGTAAGTTTAGCGATAGCTTTTCACATCATAACGGTTTTCCTCCGAAGATCAGGAGAAAGAGGTTTAACTGAAAACAACATTCATTTAATGAGCTCAAGGCTCATACTTGTGATAATTAATCACAAGGTTGAGATCTCACTCACAAAATTCCTGGTTGAGTGAGATGTGATCAGGTATACTTGACGACAAAAATGTTTCCTGATTCTCTAACTATTTTCTTATCGTTCTTAGCTGGATTATCATTCACAAACATTTCTGCATAAGTATTTGTGTTTTGACAATTTTTTGATTTCTTAATTCCTGATTAGAAATTTTATTATGTCAAAATGCTACTCCCTTTCTCTGAATTTTTTCTCTAAGTGAGAATGTAAAATTTATTGAGCTAAAATTTTTGAAATTATTCACGTAGAAAAACACTGATGTTTAAACAGCCTCTTTTTTTGTTTGCGTTATGTTGGGTATTTTTCGTCTATGGGTCAAGTTTGTGTTCGTACGGGTACCCACGTTACTTGTCAACGACTAACTTTGGAAACCCTAAACTCTGGTTCTTGAGAAACCATTTAAATACCAAGACCTTTTGCTTGAGTACGCATACTCCAGGTTATTTGTCTTGTCCAGAATGACATCTCCTTCGGGAACTTGTAACTTTGCAAAAGGTTTTCTTGATAAGGGTCGTGGTTTCGAAGAAGAGGGGAAAAGAACTCTTGTGGAAGTTAATGACACCTCTCCTCAATCTCCTGATATTTACTCAGATTGTGAGGATGATGAAGAGCTTTCTGTTGAAGTTGTTCAAGATTTTATCGGTCAGTTTAACGATGCAAAACTGCTTCTTGTTGATACCTTAAAAAACCTCAATATGTTAAGAACTGAGTTGAAAAAGGTTAAATCTGACCTTGCTCTCATGAAAACACATGTTGAGGTTCGTCTCAAATATAATACCTTGTCTAGAGATGCAGTCGATACCATCTGTCACAAGCTTGAAAGTCTTGGAACTTATGAAGCTTGTGCACGTGAACGCTGATTTTAGTATGTGACCGGTTTTCTCTCTTTTTGAGTTGTTTTTAGAGTTTGTTTTTGATCATTGTATAGTAAACTTCTTATGAGAATTTATTCTTGTGTTTTTAAGAAGGATAACTAGGGTTTGGAATAGCCATTATTGTGAGTACACATAGCTATTGCCAACGTTTTCATCTTGCAATATTTTTAGATTTATTTATTTAAATTCTAAAGTTTATTTGGAAGATGATCTTTGCAGTATTAATCTTTATGATTTTATATATTGCAACTTGTTATGGGATATGTTAGTTTACGTCCGTCAACCTTGATTGTCCCATATTTGTTCAAAAGTTAACTCTATTATATGTCGGTATGAAAGTATTGATAAAAGATAGAATGAACTTTTGATTACAAAAGTTAAGCCTTTTATGTCATTATGCAAATATTGATGGAAGAAAGGATGAACTTTTGTTTACAAAGATTAAATCTATTATATGTCATTTTGCAAATAGTGATGAAAAATAGAATGAAGTCTTTCATTATTCTGCAGTATTGGTCTTTCCCTGATCCACATTTGTGTATGTAATGTGTTGCTCCTTAAGTTCTCTTATCTTGAGCATGACCAATTGAATTGATCACTTTCCTTGTGGTTAATTCAATTGAGATTTTTTGGATACAAATTCATGTTTTATGTGACTTTTTAATGTCCAAAGAAATCCTTCTTTTCTTGTAAAAGTAAGGTCGCTCTTGTTGTTCTTTAGGGAATAACATTTTATGGGGTAGAGTTCTTAATTGAATTTGTGCTTAATAGCCAAATCTTTGTGGGGACTGCGGCTGTGGAATATTGTAGGAGTTATCTTGTATCTTTATAAACTCCTTAATGAATACACTAAGTTTCGACTATGTGAAATCATCGAAACAAGTTGGTATCTTATTCTCTTTTAGTCATGAAGTATCTCTATGAAAATTTCACGAGGATCCACTAGTTTTCGTGCCTTTGCCAATTTATATTGACAAAAGGGGTAGAATTAATGTGTAGTTCACACTACAAATACATATGGTTTACAGATATGTAAGGGGGAATGGTTTTCATTGTGAGATGAAGTATTGACTAAGGGGGAGTGATACATATCACCATAGTATTGTTGTCAAAGTTGTGATACAATTGAACTTTGATGTTGTGTAATGATATTATGACACTGTATAACAATGATTGAGAGCAACTGTTTTCTCATTGTTATTGTACGGATCTTCAACAACTATGATGCTGAGTTGAACATTTGGAATCATTGGAGTACTTCGAAGTGACGAAGATTTCGAGTAATGTTGAAGAACCAAGGAAATCAAGCATTTGGATGAGAAGGTACAAAGTTTATTTATTTTGTAATTTGTATGTATTGATAGTTTTGTCACTAAAATTGACAAAGGGGGAGATTGTTAGAGCACTGCTCGGTCGAACTCGCAAGCGTTGATATCTCAAGCTTGTTTGTCAATGTTAGTGATGAAAACTATAAGTCTTGATTTCTAGTCTACTTATAATGATGTCTCGGACTAGGATAAATTGTGTAGTTGAGCATTAGACTTCACGACGTTCATCAATTGAAGACGAAAAACTACTAAGGAGAGCTTGTGGAACTTCATCAACAAAAGGTATATGGAGACTAAAACTCATCTATCACTTGGAGAGTCTATTTCTACTCTATCTCCTATATTGAGACAAAAGTCGTATTAATATATAGTTGTCTATTATGCACATTTGGATTTCGAGCTCAGTTTAACTCGCTTACATATTTCTCAAAATATGTGTTTGGTAAGCTTTCGCTTCAACCAATTTCATCTTATATTCTTGACGAAAGTCAAAGATGATCATGTGAAAATCGCCGAGTAAGATCTTACATGGTTTGTGTAATACAATCATTTGATGTAAACTTGGAATGTTTCGTTATGATTATTTCAATAACCTGAAAATTGCTTTAATGCATAATAATGTGTGAAAACGGCTATTGTCATCCTCTAAGAAAGTTCCAATGATTGAAATAAGAGTTTAGAATAAGTAACCATCATTGGATTATAAACATAGTGTGCATTCTTACATGTATGTGATCCATGACCGGAACTAAAGTGTGCATACCCGTATGCGTACTTGTAGTTGTGAAATTCTGTGTACCAAGTACACATACCGGTACGCATACTTGCGTAAGGTATACGTCCGAGAATTTATGCTGGGTTTTGGAAGTGTACTTAAGTATGCGTACCCGTTCGCATACTGGCGAACCCAAACTCAGACCGACTACTTAGGTATGTGTACCTGTATGCATACTTGAGTGGTTAAAGTTCTAAAGTCGGTTGGCTCATGGACTAATACATTTATATATTAAGGAATGCATTCTTTGCAAACCGTGGCTATAATGTTCATTAATTGATTCGAGTGAATCAAACCGATTTTTCTTCAATTATGTTCTTGTATACTTCTATGAGAATAGAACAATTGAAAAACTCTTTAACTAGTTTCATTTGAGTCATTTGAACTAGTTATGGTTAAGATGAATAAGGTTGATATGAGAGTGTTCATATTGCTAACCTCGTTTAACTACGGTTGAGACAAGATGGTGTACACGTTTAGGTATGGTTACTTAAACCTAAATGAAGGTACATTTCATTTGTGTATAACAAGCTAAGTTCGATCTAACGGTTGAAAGATATTAGCTTGAATCTAATCAGGTTTTCATCTAATGGTGAATATTGAATGCTTTGTTACCAAGGTAACTTAGATTGCAAACCCTGATTTGAAAACTATATAAAGGAGAACTCTAACAATTGGGAAACCTAATCCCCACACCTCATGTGTGATACTAGTTGCATAAGCCAGAGTCGATTCTCCTTTAACCCTTAGGTTTTTCACGAAACCCTGTAGGTTAACGACTTGAAGAATTCATTGGGATTGTGAAGCCAGGCCCAACCATTTTCTTTGTAGTTGCGTGTTGTGATCTTACTTCTTCTATCGTGTTGAGTACTATCTTCTCTAATATTTGCTCGAGATTATATCTCCGATAGGTAAGATTAGAAGTAACCACAAACATCTTCGTCTCATCGTTTGTGATTCCACAATATCTTGTTTCGCTATCATACGATTAAGATTATTGTGAGGTGATTGATAATACTAGGCTATTCTTCGGGAATATAAGTCTGGTTTATCAATTGGTTCATGTTCACCTTGATTTATCAAAAGACGGAACAAAACTCATAGGTATTTATGTGGGAGACAGATTTATCTATTCCAATAGACTTTTCTTTATGAGACAGATTTGTTTATCAAGTCTTCGACTTTGGGTCGTAGTAACTCTTGGTTGTGGATGAGAACAACTAAGGGAATCAAGTGCGTAGTATCCTGTTGGGATCAAAGACGTAAGGAGCGCAACTGTACCTTGAATCAGTGTGAGATTGATTAGGGTTCAACTACAGTCTAGTCCGAACTTCATTGGTAGTACGCTAGTGTCTGTAGCGTCTTAATACAGTGTGGTGTTCAAAGATGGACTAGGTTCCATGGTTTTTCTGCATTTTTGGTTTTCTTCATTAATAAAATTCTGGTGTCTGTGTTATTTTTTTCCCGCATTATATTTTGTTATATAATTGAAATATCACAGGTTGTGCGTTGAATCGATCAATTGGTAAATCCAACCTTTGGTTGTTGATTGAAATTGATTGATCTTTGAATATTGGTCATTGGTATGGTTCAAGTTACTTCTCTTATATTCAATCGGGCTCGCAAATTCCTATTTGCTGATTGCAGATTGAATTGAGAGATAGAGATATAAAACTCTTTGATATACTTTTCTATAAATTGAGTCTGACTATCTAGTTGATTCTCTTGAAAGTATATTGGAGTTTGTATATTCGGATTGCCAAACGAAATATTGGCTGTGGTTGTTAGACCCCCGCTTTTTCACTCCTTTTACATGGTTTAAAATCCTATTTAGAGTTTCAGACCAAGCTTTCTTATTTTAGAAGTCAAAAACACGTCAAAAGGGTCTCGAAACATTTGTCGCAGTTATCATGGTCCTTTGCCACGACCCTAACCACTCTAGGACCAAAAACTACTCAAATTCTCTGAAAACTTCTAATACTCGTCATGGTTCGTTCCCACGACCCTGAGGACTATAACCACCCAAATTCGGAAAAATTCTATGTTTAAAAAAGCCTGAAAATCGCCATCATCGAAATTACACGACCTTGGCGAATTTTGTTCCGATTTTCTTATTTATTGCGTTTCACTGTTTTGTTCGAAACCATGATCTGTTGATATACGGCGTAGATCCGGATGATTGATGGAAGAAACACCAAACATATCCCATACTTCTCCCTCCCACCGGCCGGATGATGGAAATGGACTGACTACCGGAGATAACTTCTTTTTCCGACCTTGGAATGGCCTTATTTTTTTTTGCGTTGGCTTCGTCTTTTCTTTTCTTTCCGAATTATGTATAAAAATTTATGACTGTTGAGGTTCATATCCTTTCCTTTGGGTTGTTCTTGTATTTTCGATATCCTTTACTTTTTTTGTCATATTTATTTCAATTCTCTAACTCTTAGCCTTGGCTCTAGATACATAGATGCTTAGAGTACTTCATTTTTTAGCTATTTTAATGCCTTCTTAACTCTTTTTCACCTAATACGGGACATAAGATAGAAAAAAAACGCAATAACAAGCAATATCCAGGAACTCTAACAAAAATAAGTATAAATTTGACACTAAAAATATGTAAATTATGCACTTATCATTAGGCCCTTGACTTTTCAGTGGATAACAACTGATCTCATTATTATATATGAAAATAATATGTTGCTATTTAACATAACTGTCAAAATTAAATTAATAAACGAGATTGGAATTTTCGGATATTTTCAACTACGTCGCAATTTATTTCTCGCTACGATGGGGATCCCGGGAGGTGCCAACCCCCCTAGAGGATGCGGGATAACGTCCCATCCCGAAATGGTACATCTTTTTCCGTAAATCTATTTTCAGTTTAGTTTGAAATTCAACATATGTGACCTTTACTATTAGCCTATTGGAGGTATCCGTTGGTGATAAACAAACATTTCTAACTGATGCAAATCATTTACAAATAATGATGTTTGATTCTCAGTCAAATAACCAAAAACTCCATGTCTTGTTTCTTTTGTAAAAGCATCATAAGAGTTCTCATTGTATGTTCTTGGTTGAATCAATGGATACAAACCTTGAACTCGATTTTGTTGTTAAATGGATTTATTGTATCCTTGAGGCATTATTTCACATATCCATTTGTACTCGTCAAAAGATCAGGAAGGATCAAAATAATTGCTTAAAAGAAATCTTCACAAAGCCTTGAAGTCACAAATACAACATCCCTGTTTTATATCTTATCCTTTTTTAGCATCAGAGTTCAAACATAAATTATGCCCTACGGTAGTTAGGCCAAGCACTATGGTAATGCATTTTGCTTGTATAGCCACATCAAAACGAAGACCAACTACTACAGGACATCACGTAGCTATAATATGGTCATATGTCTTAGCTTGGCTTAAGAGGGGAACGCATATGTTCTCAGTTGTTAGAGAATATATTTGTACTCGTGCTAAATGCTTATGTGTGTGGTTGAGTGGAGTACACGTGTGGTAACTGATAGATGAGAATTATTTTTTTACGTTAGTAGCCGGTTGAGTGCGTCAACAATTGTGTCTGTTTAAATAGTCAGAGTACTTTGCTTTTCATATTAAAAATTTGTGTAACAACTATTTTAAAATAAAATCAGAGAGATTGTCCAGTGACATCATCTCTTTTCCATAGTATCAGACACCTAACAAACCCTAAATTCACAAAACTTTTAATTCAAAAGCAGAATAATCTAAACATATTGCTTTAACCTTTAAACCTCTATCCAAATTATCACTTCCGAAAATTTCATTGTTCAAATTTCAATCATACTCAATGATAGACGTATCTATGCGTCTATTTTTGATCTCGATTTTCTATATTGTTAGTACCCATTTTTGCACTTATTTTAGCATTTTATGTCTTTGTAGGTATTTTTGGAGAAATAAGCTATTACGAAGAAATTGGCTCGAAAAGTGGCATTTGAACCTCCAGTGAAAATTACTAAACGCACCCCAGAAATGTGTTCAAGGCACCCAGAGGAGTTGATAAAGGCACCCATGAGTTTTATTATTTACAACCCAAAATTACTACTTGTAACTCACAAATTGCTATTCGCACCCCAGGAATTGTTATTTGTACCCCCAATTGCCAAAGAGACACCATAAATGTATAAGGGGAGGTTATCTTCTTCTCAAATTGAATATGTGCTAGCGGGAAAATTTTGTTCTTCACGACATATTTAGAGTTCGAAATTTGGGGTTGTTTTAGGGAAATTCAATCGAAGATTTTGATGGGATGGACTTCTTATGGCAAGACATGGTTGATATGGTTGTTGGAATCGATCAAGGTGGGCTAGATAATCTAGTTTTGAATTAAACAGGAAAAGCGCAGTTTTGATCTGCGAGTTTTCTAAGATGAGTTCGGTCGTGATTTTCGTGGAGCTATTCATGGAGTAAGATTGGATTGGGCATGTCATTCTAAAACACGAATGAAATATGCCTTAGATTCGAAGAAAAAACAAGATTTATTTTCTTTCTCTTGAAAACATGGCAGCTTTAATATTTTTGGAATTTTGGTTTGTTAAACAACGAAATAACTTGGATATGGAGACGATATTCCTTATGGGAATTGGGTTGATCGAATAAGGGATGTTTGACAGCTAACAGAGCCGCGTGAAGAAAAAATATAAAGAAAATCCGTGACTTGCAAGGGAGGAAAGAGAAATATGTCAGGAAGATTTGATAGCCATGTGATATATATATAGGCTTCTGGGAGGTCAAGGAAGGATCATCGAGAGTTTTGGGGACTTAGAAGAGGTTGCAGAGAAGAAGAATCAGAGTTATTGGTGTTGAAGAAAAAGGTATGAAAAACATTGACCTGCTTAGGTCAGTCGCTAACTAGAGAATTGTCGTTATTGCTACAGTAACTAGGATAGAACATCGTAACGCTTCAATTCAAATCCGCGACACATATTTAAATTTGCAACACTTTTTTGGGTTTCATTGTAACAGTTGATCTGTAACGCATATTCAATGTTGGATTTTTAGTTTTTATATAATTTCACCTTCTTGTACACTTTTTGAGCTATGAACACATCTTTTGAGCGAGTGATTAATATGAGGAATTAAACCCCATTGCTCAGGCGACAAAGGAAGGTATTTTTCCAACAATTATGTGGTAACATCTTTCTTTTTCTTAACTAGTTGTGTTTTCACTTGATGGTGCATGCTTTGTAGTTACAATCTTTTTAGATTTGTTGATGGATCATTTCAGTATCCTAGCTACTAAATATTATCGACGTAATCCTCCCGCTGGAAGTGAGATTCTAACCGATCCTTCATTTGTTGATTCATATCCTGATGATGAATTCGTTCGAAATCCAAATTATAATTACTAGATTAATCAAGATCTAGCAATTTTAGCTTGGTTATTTTCAGCTTGTACTGAAAAAGGTCATTCACGGGTAATTGATTGCACATCTTCTCATGAAATTTGGATCCGGCTAGAACACAACTACAGTTGCAACCACCAAATCACATTTATTGCAACTCAAGACAGATCTCATCTCAGTAAAGAAGAGTTCATATTCAATTCTGACTTGCTTCAACAAGGCAAAGTCAATTTCTCATCAATTAGCTCAAATTAATAGAGTTATTCCCGATGAGGATCTGGCCAAGGACTACCGTTTGAATTCAATGCTTTCAAAACCTTTCGTTGTGCTCAACAACTCAAGAGTGAGAATCTAATTACTTCTTCTGAGCTATTAAGCTTATTACCATCTGAAAGATATTAAGTGAATGTGGAATCTAAAACTGATCTCACTGCTGCTTGTACAAATGTCTTTCAACATCCAAATTCTTCTCTACTTCATTTTGTAAAATACTTTCCTGGTTCATATGGTTCAAAATCTGGTAACCCTCCATCATATCTAGGTACACTTCCTATGACAATTCTTCTTTTTCTCCTAATTACAATCACTGGAGTCTTGCTAGAGGAAATTTTCAAAGATCTGGTGGTTTTAGAGGAAATAGGAGTGGTGGAAGATTTCGTGGTGGTTTTTATGGTGGCATATTTGACAATGAAGGGAGATTTTACAGGGTTGAAGATTTGGTAGAGGTTGTAGTCTTTTTTATCCTCCAATTAAGTATCACAACTACATTGAATATCAAATTTGTAGAATACCTGGTCATTCAACTGCTGAATGTAGATACATATACAATTCAAATGACAACTCTATGGCTCAAGCTTACAACACCAACTATGATTCTTATGGTTCTTATGGTGATACTTTTGACAAGTTCTGGTGCCGGAACTTGAAGATTTTGCTATGTAAAATGAAGACAATTCATCTTCAACTTCTAGTTGGAATCCTGACTCAGAAGCTACTCATCACATCACTTCTGATTTGTCTAACCTAAATTTTCACTAAGAATATCAAGGCACTGATTAAGTTTGTGTCGGAAATGGTTCAGGTTTGCACATAACTCATACTGGTACTTCAATTTTTCAGACTGATAAAAACAAGTTTACTCTATCTAATGTTCTTCATGTTCCTTATATTACAAAGAATTTGATATTTGTTAATCAATTTACCAAAGAGAATAATTCTTATGTTGAATTTTATCATGATAAATTTTATGTGAAGGATTTGATCACCAACAAGGTTATTCTTCATGGTCCTGTTAATGATAGATTGTACCACATGGAGTTCATTTCTTTTCAGCTCAAACAAGCTCTTACTTCAGTTGTTTCTTCTGCAACTAGTTGGCATAATAAATTGGAGCATCCAACTTACCAGATTTTACGACATATTCTATCTTTAGTTGACGAGGTTATACATTCTTATTTTTCTACTAGAGTTTGTTCTGCTCGTCATTAGCTAAGAGTCATTCATTACCTTATCCTTCTGTTTCACACAATGTTGTTTATGGTCCTTTGGATTTAATTCACAAAGATATAGGTTTTTTCCTTTATGCTCAATAAATGGTTATAAATATTATGTTTCTTTCATTGATGCCTATAGTAGATTTACTTGGTTATATCCATTGGCTTATAAGTCTAAGGTCCTTGCTACATTTATCAAATTCAAAGGTCGTATGGAGAATTTACTTAATACAAGAATAAAGGTGTTGAACTATTTCTACATATTTGGATTCTTGTGGAATAGGTCATAGAGTGTGTTGTCCACATGCTTATGCTCAAAATGACACAATTGAAAGAAAATATAAGCATATAGTGGACACTGGTTTGGCTCTTCTTAATCATGACTTTGTGCCTTTGTCTTATTGGTCCTATGCTTTTGAAACTGCTAATTTCTTGATCAATAGACTACGTACACTAACTTTGCATAGGAAACTCTATTTCAGTTTCTTAAAACTTTTGGTTGTGCATGTTTCCCCTGTCTTAGACTATTCAATGCTCACAAATTGCAACCAAGATCTGCCAAACGCATCTTTTTGGCTTATAGCCTCATGCACAGAGGGTATAAATGATTCAACCCTCTCACCAATAAGATCATTATATCTAGATATGTTAAATTTGATGAGTGTAATATTCAAGCATCTTTCGATTTCCACTTCATTATAATCCTACAGTTTCTACTAAGTTTGTTCAACCTACAACCTCTTCATCAAAATCCATTTCAAATGACTTGGTTATTCCCTTGTCTAAGTTAACTACATTTTTACCTTTATCTGACCAATCTAAAGCTTCCACCTCATCCGCACCTCCTCCTACTAATGCTCATTCCATGCAAATAAGAGGCAAGAATGGCATTGTAAAACCCAAAGTATATGCATCTGATGTACAATCAGTTTGTAAAGATATTACTGTATCATCTTGTTATTCTGAATCTTTGTAAGGATCCAAAATGGAGGCCTGCTATGGATGTGGATATTACAGCTCTACTCCAAAATGACACACGGAAACTAGTTCTTGCAGTGACACGATAAAATATAACAGGTTGTAAGTGGATCTTTAGTGTCAAGAGAAATGATGAGGATGTGGATGGGGATATTACAGCTCTACTCCAAAATGGCACACGAAAACTAGTTTTTGCAGTGACACGACAAAATATAACAGGTTGTAAGTGGATCTTTAGAGTCAAGAGAAATGATGATGGCACAATAAAGAGGTACAAGGAAAGATTGGTTTCCAAGGGATATAATCAGGCGGAAGGGATATATTATCAAGACACATTTATCCAAGTGGTCAAGCCAACAACATTCAGAATAATACTTTTTATTTCTCTCTACAAAGAATGAAAGATAAAGCAATTGGATATGAAGAATGCTTTCTAGCATGGTCATCTGTCTGAGGATGTTTTTATGATTCAGCCAGGGTACACAAATAAGTAATTTTCTAATCATGTGTGCAAGCTGCAAAGGTCTCTTTAGGGGCTAAAAACAAGCTCCTAAGGCTTGGTTTGACAAACTCGGCCAATATTTGCTACAATGTAGATTTCAGTCTCCAAAAACCAACACCTCACTTTTCTGTAGAGTCACTTCTACCGAGGCATATTATTTTCTTATCTATGTGGATGACATATTACAATAAGTTCTCCTACTTCTATGAGTCTCATTCATAATTTGAGGAGAGAGTTTGTCATCAAGGATTTGAGAGAGTTGCACTTCTTTTTTGAAATTCAAGTTTCTAGTAATTTTGCTGGTGTTCTTTTATCTCAAGAGTAATATATCATGAATTCACAAACCAAGACCAAGACGCTTTCTGTAAAGTCATGTTCTACTCATATTGCTACTGTTACTTCTGATGCTTCATATCTTCCTTTTGATGATCCTGTTCTTTACAGAAGTACATTTTGAGCATTGTAGTATGCCACCATAACAAGACCAGACATAGTTTTTGCAATTAATAAGGCTTGTCAGTATATAGATTCCCCAACTGAGGCACATTGTATTGTTGTCAAAAGGATACTCATATATCTTCATGGTACTTTCTCTTATGGTCCACAATTCAAAAGATTTGTTTCCTTGCAGTTACAAGCTTTTTCAGGTTGGGCAGGTTTAGTGAATGACAGACGATCAATCAACTAGTGGAATGACAATCTTTATGAGTCCAAACTTGATTTCATGGTGTTCAAGAAAGAAAAAGACTGTCTCCAGATCCATCACTGAGGCTGAGTACATAACACTGGATGATGCAACTTCTGAGTTGGTTTGGGTGCAATCTCTTATGTTTGAGCTACAGTTTACTTCACCAAAAACTCCAGCGCTTTGGTGTGATAATATGGGTGCCACTTATTTGATTGCTAATCCCATATTTTATAACACGATGAAGCATATTGAGATTGCTTTCCATTTTGTCAGAGAACTGGATGCATCTAAATCTTTGGATGCGAAATTTACTTCTACTCAGGATTAAATTGCGCATATCTTTATTAAAGAATTGTCGGTCCAAGATCAGTGTCTCTTCTCCTCCATCGACATTGAACTTGAGGGGTTGTTAGATAATAGATTTGTACTCGTGCTAAATGCTTGTGTGTATAATCAATGGTAACTGATATATGACAATATACGTATGGTAACTGACAGATGACAGTTATTCTGTACGTTGGTTACCGGTTGAGTGCGTTAATAGTTGTGTCTGTTTAAATGGTCAGAATCCCTTGCTTTTCAGATTAACAATTTGTGTAACAACTATTTTGAAATGATATCAGAAAGATTATCCAGCGACATCATCTCTTTTACAGAAGTTAAGAAATACCTGACAGAAACTTTTAAAAATATACTTTACGGATACCGAGTTTCTGTATGGTTTTTGAACAAAATATTCATATTCGGTTTTCAATTTCTTACTTATCTATATTCCTGTTGATGGTGGTTTTTAGCTCAGGGTTAAAATCGTAAAATTGTGCATCTGGCATGACGTCACCATGACCTCTAGCACATTTATTGACCATTAACACATTTATTGAATCAATCAACATGCTTACGTAAGAATTACTGGGGTACCTTTTTTTCTACACAGGTCATGTTCCACGGCAGGACCCTTTGCATTGACTTCGCCTATGCCGAAACCCTAACTCTCATTCTACCGTGTCAAGGCATGCCGACCGTGCCAGCCGCACCACTGTGCCAATAGCGAACCGTGCCAGCCACATCTACCGCGCCAAGGCATGCCAACCATGCCAGCTGCACCACTGTGCCAATGGCGAACCGTGCCAGCCACATCTACCGCGCCAAGGCATGCCGACCATGCCAGCCGCACCACTGTGCCAATGGCGAACCGTTCCAGCCACATCTACCGCGCCAAGGCATGCCAACCATGCCAGCCGCACCACTGTGCCATTGGCAAACCATGCCAGCCACATCTCCGCGCCAAGGCATGCCAACCATGCCGACCGCACCACTGTGCTAATGGCAAACCATGCCAGCCACATCTCCGCGCCAAGGCATGCCAAACATGCCAGCCGCACCATGTGCCAACGGCATGCCAAACCCTTTGGCCCCACCGTGCCAAGCCAACCCCACCTTGCCATGGCCCTAGCCATGCTAGCCACATCATGTGCCAACTTCATGCCAAACCCTTGTCCCCATCGTGCCAAGCCAACCGCACCTTTCCATGGCCCTAGCCATGTTATCCACACCATGTGCCAACGGCATGCCAAGCCCTTGGCCCCACCATGCCAACACACCTTGCCATGGCCCTAGCCATGCTAGCCGCACCATGTGCCAACGACATGCCAAGCCCTTGGCCCCACCATGGTCCTAGCCATGTTAGCCGCACCCTGTGCCAACGACATGCCAAGCCCTTGGCCCCACCATGCCAATCCAAACGCACCTTTCCTTGGCCCTAGCCATGCTAGCCACACCATGCGCTCATGGCATTCCAAATCCGCGGCCCCACTATACCATGCCAGCTTTTCCTATGCGGCTACCAAAACGAAGGCGTGCGACAATCAACGGTCGCCCTTCAATCCCATGAGCAAATCCTAGCCGTCCAAGGTTACCAGACAATGCATGGTAACCTTTGACCTAAAACCCTAGTTTGGCCATGCCAAACTGCCCCAAATCATGCCATGTCAATGGCATGCCAACCTTGTCGCGCCACCATACTGGCCTTCCCTATGCGGCTACCAAAACGAAGGCGTGCGACAATCAACGGTCGCCCTTCAATCCCAGGAGCAAATCCTAGCCTTCCAAGGTTACCAAAAAATACATGGTAACCTTTGACCCAAAACCCTAGTTTGGGCATGCCAAACCGCGCCAAGGCATGCTATGCCAATGGCATGCCAACCTTGCCGCGCCACCATGCTGGCTTTCCCTATGCGACTACCAAAACGAAGGCGTGCGACAATCAACGGTCGCCCTTCAATCCCAGGAGCAAATCCTAGCCGTCCAAGGTTACCAGACAACGCATGATAACCTTTGACCCAAAACCCTAGTTTGGCCATGCCAAACCGCGCCAAGTCATTCCATGCCAACCTTGCCACGCCACCATGCTGGCCTTCCCTATGCGGCTACCAAAACGAAGGCGTACGATATTCAACGGTCGCCCTTCACTCCCAGGAGCAAATCCTAGCCGTCCAAGGTTACCAGACAACACATGGTAACCTTTGACCCAAAACCCTAGTTTGGCCACGCCAAACCGCGCCAATGGCATGCCAACCTTGACGCGCCACCATGCTGAACTTCCCTTTGAGGCTACCAAAAACGAAAGCGTACGACGATCAACGACTACCTCTTAAGATGCAAAATCTCGACCGTTGAAGGTCACCAAGACAGCAAGTCTCCCAAGATCGACTTTTCAGGCGACAACAATATGCTACATGTTTTCCACGAAAACCTTCGAGACATCAACACATATCACAAACTGGGGGATCCTCTTTGGGTATTGGTTTGGCGGTTTACAGCGTGCGGTGTACACTACGCTCGTCATAAGGAAGCGTCATAAGGATGAGGCGGTTACAGGGAGTAATGGTGAAACGCTCTTTTTTATGGAACATCAGTTCCATGCGTTAACGGTTACCACCTCCTCCCATTTACTTACCCATTTTTTCCATGCCTTAATGAGACCAGAGTACGTTTCACTTCGACTTGTATAAATAGGTCTTACCTATTTCCACCGAACAACAAGTTCAGTGAGGAGCAATACAACACTCAGAAACATTCGCTAGCTTTCCATATGTGAGCTTCCCATTTTCTGATACAAGTCGGAAACAACTACTCTTCCAGAATCAACCTGGTCTCGACACTTTCTTCGCTTCCCTCCCCAAAACCAACCCATTCTCCTTTACTTTGTGACCGAAGCAAGTATGGAACGACCATTTCTTGGTTTAGGCAGGATTAATATAGATTGATCTCTCGAATCTAAAGTACTCCCTTGCAGTACATTGTTTAGGGTTTAAACTCGTTTCTCACCCACACATCCGAAATTACCGAAATTAGCATAAATTGTTTTCACCCTCAAAAAATTGGCGACCGCAGTGGGTGATCAATCTCTTGGTTACAATATCTATTTCCTATTTTCAATCTCATCTTTCATTTCCAATTTCAACATGGTGGAACTCAGATCTGGATCAGTTGTGAGCCACGAGAATACTAACACAGAATATGTACCTGGTGTTAACGCACCTTCCAGCGGCATCACTATGTCACCTACTGAACCCAGCAGCACTGAAAGCACTCCTTCAGGTGTTACACCGCCGATCACCAGGGCTAGAGCCGCTACCGCCTCTAATGCTCCTATGCAACCTGCCAATCCGGGCAACACTAAAAGCCCTTCTCCAGGTGTTACACCACCAATCACCAGGGCCAGAGCCGCCGCTACCGCCCCTAATGCCTCGTCAAGCATGGCACCTCCGACTGCCACCAAGGCTCCAGTTACCTCGTCAACATGACGAGAAACCGGAGGAGCCAGAGGGAGCCGACCCTATATCACCATCGCCGATTTGATGGAGCGGCAGGAGGTTCTCGCTCGAGCACAAACAAATATGGTCTCAACTCAAAAATAAGTACTCGTCTTTCTAAAGGCTCTAACATAACGGCTACCACATGAGTCACACCCTCTAGGGCCGACGAGAAACGTCCCCAACACTCATGGCGCAGAAACCTCGACAGAACGCATTGATGTAGACGAGAGGGATCATATCGGAACCCCGCCGGAGAGAAGCCGACCGTCCAATTTTGTCACAAGAGAGGATTTGGAACAACTTCTCCGGAATCGGGTCAAAAGTGATGGAACAGACATACATCAGCATCAACCTCCCTACACACCTGAGATACAAAGAATTTCACTTCCAAGAGGGTATTCTTCCCCTCAATTTACTATGTATGACGGCACCGAAATGCATGAGAGTATATCTCTCGATTCCTGGAATCCCTGGGCGAGCACGAATACAATCATGTTCTCCGTCTAAGGGAGTTTTCGAAATCGCTTACTGGAAGAGCGTACACGTGGTACAACAGCATCACGCCAAACAGCACCCCCAACTGGGGTGACATGGTTACATCGTTTTATAAGAAATTCTTCTTCGTGTCCGAACAAGTTACCTTCTCTGACCTAGGAAGGATGTACCAACGAGACAACGAGCATCTGAATGAGTTTGTCAAGAGATTCAGGGTTCAAGCACTATACTGTCATGACCCAAACGTGACTGAGCAACAATTGGTGAATTCCTGCATCAACGGTATGACTCCCATTTACCGCGCCTTGCTGGAAAACCTACGCTTCTGGACATTCTATGAACTCCATGAAGATGCCAAGCCATCAGGCACGACAACACCAGCATTATTAGAAAGAGCCAGACCAACCAGAACCGAAGACATGCGCGAAACTCGCAGAAGTAGACGTCTCTCCGATAAAC
Source organism: Papaver somniferum (assembly GCF_003573695.1). Lineage (NCBI taxonomy): Eukaryota > Viridiplantae > Streptophyta > Magnoliopsida > Ranunculales > Papaveraceae > Papaver > Papaver somniferum. The sequence goes on along the minus strand of NC_039360.1, from coordinate 43,689,258 downwards.
AATACAATGCTGGCCCCTCCTCTGTGAGCGTGGTAAACGAGGGAGGAAAAAGAAAGGCCCAAGTTGCAGACCAGCAACCTAACGTGAAGCACCAGCACGACGGGCAACTCCGCCACGGAAAGCCGCCGCTAAAGCCCCCATGCGTCATTACGAAGCTGAAAGAGATGCCCTGGATTTCCCGTTTCCCATTGAGGAAGTGATCGATCTCTTAGAAGCATGGATCCAAGATGATGTTATCAGACTACCATCCCCAGACGCCCACCGACTGAGGCTGAGATGGCAAACCCCAAATATTTCCACTACCACAGATTTGTTCACCACCCAACCAGCGATTGCAACAGACTGAGGAATATCTTCAAAGAAAAGATAGAAGCAGGGGAACTTCAACTAGGAAGCGAGGGAGTGCACCGAGACCCACTTCCGGTGAGGAATTTTGGAGTCTCTGGGGACTCCGTGCACGAGACTGTACGATCCATGATGCAGCACGTATGCGAAATTCTCTACCTTTCCAAGGTGCAGCGCCAAGATATCTTCACGGCTCTCAATCGTGTCGTGTCGGGCAAACAACTTTTTCCCTCCACGAAAGTCACACCAAGAGCCCACGCGCTCCCTGCAAGCGGAATCGAAAAGGAAAACTGGGGACTGCTGATCACGTCCTATTTAAGAGACATTGAATTCGACAACACGCTAATCGACACGGCCTCTGACTTCAACATTGTTACTTTCAAGATTCTGAAAGCTGCGGGATTTACGAAACAAGAGGCTACCCATTCTCCATTCGTGATTAAGAATCTGGGAGGTGAAGCCTTGAACGCCGACAACAAGGCGAAATTAGGAACCTCCCTTCTACCGATGTTAACGCCCGAAAAAATCTCCAACAAACCATCTCACTTGCTGCCGCATCGACAAGTTACCGATGGGACTCGGACACCTGGAGATGACATGTTGGCACTAACTCACAGATTCCAAATGCAAGTAAGTTTGGCCGGCGATCTTCTTTGCAACCAGTCATTTTTTCTCCCATCCCGTCATGGAGACTCAACACGATTACTGGCGCGGACGCTGTCAAGAGGTGTGAGTGGGGCGCTGAGCCATTCAAGCGCTTTGCAAAGAATTTGGAAGCTGCCATCAAAACTGACAAGACCAAAATTCAAACGGTTGCAAAACACCCGAACTCATTTCAAATCAGAGATATAGTGGTCAAAGTGAATTCGTTCCAAGTCGGGAAGATGACGGTGAAGATAGCTGCTCAGACCGATTCACCCGAGGAAAAAGAAGGCGAGCCATATCTGGTGGCAGACGTCCTTTTGGGAGGTTATTGCAATCTCATCAACACAGACAAGATGGGAGGCGTGATAATTCACTCGCGATGGCTCAAGCTTTTCAATCCCTAAAAACGATGTACTACCCTCTTCCGACGCTCTCCCTTTTAGTATTTTCTTCAGCGATTTCTCCTTCTGCTTGATATTTGTATTTCCCCAAGATGAATGCACCGTTTGTATTCTTCTTTAGGTTTTCGTTTTTATTCAAAAGACATACATTTCTTTCCGAATGAGTTTTCTAAATCTCAGAAAAATATACCAAACAAATCCCAAATCATTGAGAAGCCATTAACCATCCAATAACAACCAGAAACACCAACTCATTCTAAGGGAAGGCTTGGGTCTTTCAGAAGTGAGAAGTTTTATTCAAAGACAGAAACTGCAACTAGTCGCCGCGAATACAAGGAAGGTAAACAAAGAGAGAGAGAGAGAGAGTCTGCAAAACATCAGGACGACTAAACGAAGAATAGGAACAATGAAGAAGAAGAAGCTAGTCATAGAAAGCTAATGCGTGAATGCCTCAGTTAGATCTTTTCAAACACTTTCCCCAACAATCTTCCGGACAGCAAAGATTCCATCCGGAGGCCACATCAACAATAGCAGCCTCAATATCCCACCCCCGAGGTCGTCTCAGCAGCAACATCATCCGTCTTTTTACCAACATCTGCCTCGACAACCAACCCAGCGTATGCGACCGTAATTTCTCCAATTCCACCGACAGCAGCGCTGCCGTTTTCTCCAAAAGTTATTTCAGTTTCGTCAACCGCAACATCATCCTCCTCCTCGGAAGTCTTCCCAGCGACCTTTCAAGGAGAATTTCCCGATCCACCAGAATCAAGAGTTGTGACATCGTCCTGGACGGGGGAACTACGTTGATCTTCCTCTAAAATTTTCACAAGCTCGGTCTTCCGCCGTTTCAACTGAGAAGCAGACTGTCTTGCCCTAACAATGGGTCGTGAAGAGGTTTTGTTGCACCAAACCCTCCCAACACACAGGGGTGCTTCGCAGCCTTCCCGTTCTTCTCCAAAAGGTATGTCCCGAATGATTTCGCCAGCTTCACGAAATAAGGATTCAATTCTATTCAACGCCTCCTCATGAGAGGAAGACTGGTTTTCATCGATTCCAAGATCTCCCCCCGAAAAATTGGAAACATGTCTATCATTGGAAGATCCCATTATGCGCTACAGAACTAGAGAAATAATGGAGGATAGACACGATTTTAGAACAACCGTGCAAATAAAGGATTCAAGATCATCTCTTAAAACCAGCAGAGCAATGAGGTCCCGAAAAAGAAAGCCTCCCACTAGCCGCGGATTGAGGCATGATGTCAGATTCTAATAGCTAGGACAAGATGTTTTGGTGAAATGTTCCACACTTGATATTGTGGATTTTCATTCAATATAAAGAGCCGTATACGACTATTATTACAGAAGATATTGCAAGACTGTATACCAAAAATACAAGATTGACAGACATTAGAATGTCGACATAATATGACAGCTATAGCTTAGAAGGATACAACTGTAGTTACTGCTTTGAATGAGTGAGGATAGCTATATCCTTAACATCCTCCCTCAAGTTGAACATGAGTTGTTGAATGTTCAACTTTTTCCTGAGATAAAGAAACCTTGGTACTGACAAACCCTTAGTGAAGATGTCAGCAACTTGGTCTTTAGTCGAGATGAACCGTACAAGAAGCTGCTTGTTTGCTACTCTTTCACGCACAAAGTGATAATCAATTTCTATTTGCTTCATACGAGTATGAAAAACTGGATTGGCAGTGAGATATGTAGCCCCTAAATTGTCACACCAGATTGACGGAGCTCTTATTTCAACACCAAGTTCTTTTAGCAAAGATTGAATCCAGATTAGTTCAGAAGTTGCTATGGCTATGCCTCTATATTCTGTTTCAGTGCTCGACTTGGAAACAATTTTCTGTTTCCTTGCGCTCCAAGATACAAGATTGTTGCCAAAATAGATGCAGTATCCACTAGTGGATCGGCGATCATCGAGACTTCCAGCCCAATCAGACTCAGAGTAGGCATGAAGACTGATATTTGAAGATTTTTGCAAAACCAAACCATATTGAACTGTGTGTTTGAGATACCTGAGTATGTGTTTGATTAGCTCCCAATGCTCGATGTAAGGGTCTTGCATGAACTGGCACACTTTGTTTACTGCGACAGCAATATCAGGCCGAGTGAGATGTAGATACTACAATGCTCCACAGACACTTCTATAAAGCGTTGGATCCTCAAATCTTTGTGTACCCAATCTGCTGATTTTAGTGTTCACAGCCAAGGGAGTAGCAACTGGTTTTGCAGCATCCATCTTGGTCCGTTTAAGCAGATCAGTGATGTATTTTTGTTGACTCAACAAAACTGAATCTTTTTGCTTAATAACTTCTATCCCTAAGAAGTAGCTGAGGTCACCTAAATCTTTGATTGCAAAAACAGAATTCAGAGCAGATATTAGGTTTGTAATAAGAGAAGAATTGGAACTTGTGATGATAATGTCATCAACGTATATTAAGACATAAATTACTCCATCTGAATTCTTCTTGATAAATAGTGAATTGTCTGCAACAGATCCTTTGAAACCCAGCTCAACTAGGTACGTGCTAATCCTTGAAAACCAAGTGCGTGGAGCTTGCTTGAGGCCGTAGATTGACTTTTTCAACTTGCAAATGTGAGTTAGAAAGTCTGGATGAATATATCCAACTGGCTGCTTCATATAAACATCTTCTGTCAGAACACCATGCAGGAAAGCATTCTGAACATCTAATTGTCGCAAGGACCAACCATTTGCCACAACAATGGACAAGACAAGTCTGATAGTGCTTGGTTTAATCATAGGACTGAAGGTTTCATTATACTCAAAAACTTCTCTTTGATTGAAGCCCTTAGCTACTAGTCGAGCTTTTGGTCTGTCAATTGTACATCTGCTTTCTGTTTAACCTTAAAAACCCATTTCGAGCCAATCAAATTCATCCATGGTTCATGTGGTACGTAGCTCCACGTACCATTACGAATATGAGCATTAATCTCATCATCCATGGGACGTATCCATATTGGATTTTTCGATGCTTCTGTATAAGACGATGGAATGGTGAGTGATGTCTCTGCAAGTGGATACTTTGTTGCTGTAAGACAAAGCTTGTTGACTGGTTTTTTGATACCATGTCTAGCTCTAGTGGTCATATGATGTTGTGTAGGTGGTGCAGGTGGAGCTAATGGAGCCGACTGCAACATAGATGGTTGTGGTGCTGCTGAAGTGGTTGTCTCTGCAGAAGGGATTGCTGTAGTAGATTCTGGTGCTGCTGTGTTTAAAGTTGGATGCACATTATCCATATTTGGAGATAAAGGTGGTGACTGCAAAATATCCATACCAGGCGACATTGGTGGAATATGTGGCAGATGAGAGGATGGTTGAGAAATAATATTCTCATGAGATGAATTAGAAAAAGTGGGTGATGCAACTATTTTTGTGGATGGCCTGGAAATGGGTTTAGTGATACATACCTGTTGCTTGGCAGCAAATGGGAAGCTTGTTTCTAAGAACTTGACGTGTCGAGAGATATACAACCTTCCTGTAGGTACATGTAAACATAGATATCCTTTGTGCGCGCCACTGTAACCAATGAATACACACGATAATGATCTTGGTTCAAGCTTATTAGAGACATATGGGCGAAGGCATGGGTAACATAGACAGCCAAAAACCTTTAGAAAGGAGCAGTCAGGTTTTTTGTTGTATAAGAGTTGGAGTGGAGATTTAGCTTCATGTTGGGATGCAGGTAGTCTGTTAATAAGATAACATGTAGTTGAGAAAGCTTCTACTCAGTATGATTTTGTCATGGAGGCATGAAACAAGAGAGCTAATCCGGACTCAGTGATATGTCTAAGGCGTCTTTCAGCAATGCCATTTTGAGCAGATGTGTGAGGACACGAAAATCTATGTATAACACCAGAATTATTAAGGAAAGAAGCAAACTTCCTAAACTCTCCACCATTGTCAGATTGAAAAACCTTGAGTTTATGACCTGTTTGATTTTCTATCAGCTTTTTGAATTGAATAAAGATGGGAAAGGCATCTGATTTTCTAACTAGTGGATAAATCCAAGTATAGTGTGAGTAAACATTTAGAAGAAGAAGATAATATCTAAAACCATCTTTTGAAACATGTGGTGAAACCCATAAATCAGCAACAATTAAACTCAACGGTTCATCAATAATTGTACTAATAGTAGGAAATGGAAGTTTATGACTCTTGCTCATATGACAAGAGTGACAATAATCAAACTTCTTATTTGAAACAGGAAGGGAAATATTTTTAATCATCCTAAAAACAGTGCGAAGCATTGGGTGACCCAATCTTTAATGCCATAGAAGGGCTGTATTGGATAGTAGAGCAGCTGGTGTTGTATGTTGAATCTCTCGAACAACATCAAATACATAGAGCCCATTCTTAAGTCTGCCTTGCAATAGGGTTGTCCCCGACTGGATTTCCTTCACAACAAAAGAAGTTGCATAGAATTCAAAGAAAACGTTATTATCTTTGCAGAATTTAGAGACCGAAAGTAAGTTAGTCTTTATTTGAGGGACATGGAGAATATTATTTAACTGAAAGGATATGTTATTATGAGAAAAGGAAGCATTACCAATATTTTCGATATGGAGAGCCTCACCATTTCCTATGCGCACTTGTTCAGTGCCATCGTAGTCATGCCGAATGTTGAGATTGTTGAGATTTGCAGTCAGGTGATGAGTTGCACCAGTATCCGTCACCCAGTTGTTATCAGCAGGATCACCAGGGAGAGACAAGTATGCAGCTGGTTGTTTGTTGTCGTTGTCCACTTTGTTACGAAACCAGCAGAATCGATCATCATGATTCTTGCGTTTGCAAATCTCACAAGGACCTTCACCTTGATACATGTTTCTAGGCTGACGGTTGGATTGATTTTGTGGACGATTGTTTGGATATCTCCTTTGATCTTGCTTCTGAAATGGTCTTGAGTTTGATGAGGTAACAACATTGGCTAGCGGTTGTTGCAATACGGCTAATTGTTGTTCAAGACGGAGATCAAATGAAAGCAGATGAACTTCAAAAGTATCCATGTCGATCTTGTCGACAGTGCTTAAGGCTGTGACAATGGAGTCATAAGCCTGATCTAGTCCAGCTAGAATTGATTCCTGCATATCTTCTTCAGAGAGAGGATAATTGTATCCTTAACACTAATGAAACTATTTTATGCCTACGAGCGTAAGGGAATGCTTGGCCACACGAGGAAAATTAGGGTTTGGGGAAAAAACGTGGAAGTACATGTTTGAGGCACGCTTTCCCACTTTGCTACTTCTCTGCCGCCATCACCGAGATTTGGAGAAAGTAAGGCCGACAAGGTGACATGAGGTGAAGGAATAACACCCCCTTTCTACGGGCATAACACTTGCGGGATTCTGAATAAGGAAAGAACTTCTTATGTGCGTCATGTGAGGGAAATAGGCAACTATGCCCACAAAAGCGAGCAACTACCGGACAGAGCCGTCCGCCACACTCTGCCTCACCAAACCGTGGCATGCCTTCCAAGCCGTACGTGCATGCTTTGCCTCGTCAAACCGCGCCATTTGCCTTGGCCCCACCATGCCAAGCCGCCGTGACTTGCCTCTCCAACACCAACAACTCGCCGATCCAACGTCACGATGTTCCCTAACCCAGCCAAGGTGATGCATGGCCAGACTAAGCCGACAATTTTCATCTCACCCCTCCACGGTCTGCACCACCAGTACGATTTATGTAAGGCCTCCAACACGGGAAGCACAAACTCTCTTTATCTCTCGAAAAGGTTAGTCGAACTTTCCTGACCATCTTATCGTGACTTTATTGTTTCGATTTTCGTCATATCCTGTCACCATCTTATGCTTACCTCGCAACAATGCTCCTATTCCGAGCTAAGCAGGGGACTTAACGTTGATGGTGGTTTTTAGCTTAGGGTTAAAATCGTAAAACTATGCATCTGGCATGACGTCACCATGACCTATAGCGCATTTATTGACCATTAGCACATTTATTGAATCAATCAGCATGCTTACGTAAGAATTACTGGGGTACCTTTTTTTTCTACACGGGTCATGTTCCACGGCAGAACCCTTTGCATTGACTTCACCTATGCCGAAACCCTAATTCTCATTCTACCGCGCCAAGGCATGCCGACCATGCCAGCCGCACCACTGTGCCAATGGCGAACCGTGCCAGCCACATATACCGCCCCAAGGCATGCCAACCATGCCAGCCGCACAACTGTGCCAATGGCGAACCGTGCCAGCCACATCTACCGCGCCAAGGCATGCCGACCATCCCAGCCGCACCACTGTGCCAATGGCGAACCGTGCCATCCACATTTACCGCACCACTGTGCCAATGGCAAACCATGCCAGCCACATCTCCGCGCCAAGGCATGCCAGCCATGCCAGCCGCACCACTGTGCCAATGGCGAACCTTTCCAGCCACATCTACCGCGCCAAGGCATGCCAACCATGCCAGCCGCACCACTGTGCCAATGGAAAACCATGCCATCCACATCTCCGCGCCAGACCATGCCAACCATGCCATCCGCACCACTGTGCCAATGGCAAACCATGCCAGCCACATCTCCGCGCCAAGGCATGCCAACCATGCCAGCCGCACCATGTGCCAACGGCATGCCAAACCCTTGACCCTACCGTGCCAAGCCAACCGCACCTTGCCATGGCCCAGCCATGCTATCCACACCATGTGCCAACGACATGCCAAACCCTTGGCCCCACCATGCCAAGCCAACCACACCTTGCCATGGCCCTAGCCATGCCAAGCCAACCACACCTTGCCATGGCCCTAGCCATGCTAGCCACACTATGTGCCAACGGCATGCCAATCCCTTGACCCCACCATGCCAACCGCACCTTGCCATGGCCCTAGCCATGCTAGCCTCACCATGTGCCAACGACATGCGAAGCCCTTGGCCCCACCATGGTCCTCGCCATGCTAGCCGCACCCTGTGCCAACGGCATGCCAAGCCCTTGGCCCTACCATGCCAAGCCAAACACACCTTACCTTGGCCCTAGCCATGCTAGCCACACCATGCACTCATGGCATTCCAAATCCGAGACCCCACTATACCATGTCGTCCTTCCCTATGCGGCTACCAAAACGAAGGTGTGCGACAATCAACGGCCACCCTTCAATCCCAGAAGCAAATCTTAGTTGCCAAGGTTACCAGACAACGTATGGTAACCTTTGACCGAAAACCCTAGTTTGGCCATGCCAACCTTGTCGCGCCACCATGCTGGCCTTCCCTATGCGGCTACCAAAACGAAGGCGTGCGAAAATCAACAGTCGCCCTTCAATCCCAGGAGCAAATCCTAGCCGTCCAAGGTTACCAAACAACACATGGTTATCTTTGACCCAAAACTCTAGTTTGGCCATGCCAAACTGCGCCAAGGCATGCCATGCCAACCTTGCCGAGTGATGAGTGCCAAATATTGTATATATTTATCCTTTTTTGTTGGCATTTAACTCATCTTTTATGCATTAATTCTACATTTTATCCCATATTCTGTATTTTCATTGTTTTCAAGAATAAATATTTTTCTTACTTAATTTTGCATTTTTAGGTAACAAATAAAATCTGGATGAAGTGCGGAGCGAAAAGAGCAGAAAAGTAGTGAAAAGCCGGGAGAAATTACGCGAGGAAGCCGCGAAGAATGGTGCGCACAACCTCATTTTCTACACACAAAAGCGCATCCGTTCTCAGCCATCAGATCAGTTCTCAGGAGCATCCGACGGTCGCTCCTTCATAGAGCATCAAAATCTGAAGTCTCTGCCGAGCACCACAGCGCTGAAATTCCAAGCCTTCAGATTAGATGGTAGTTGAATCCAGCGGTCACCTCATCACTGTGCATCAAATCCTGATGGTTCCGCCCAACACTACAGCACCTAACCTAATCTAGCACCGTTGACTTTGTTGTGTTCCGCATCCAACGGTCGCTACAAACTGCTTCTCTCTTAGACGTCCGATCTACCTACCATCGTCACATCCTACGGACCAGATCGCTGCTCATCAACTTCAGATAATCCCGCTTCACACCCTAGCACCAAACCCTATACTACCACCCAAACACTCCCTCCTTCCCAAAACTTCATCTCCTTCACCCGACAGTTGCAGAGCTCTGCAACTCCACCACCTCCCCCCTCTGTCGCTGTCGTTTCCTTCACCACCACCAGTTCCATCACTGCCACTACCATCTCTTCACCGACAACACCCTAGCCTAGTTATTTTCTTCATCTCACAACCTCTGAAACCCTAGGTTTTGGGGTGAGTAAAATAACTCGAAATTAGGGGACAATAGGAGCAGAGGAAGAGCAACAAGGACTAGAGGAGGCATGGGTCGAGCAAATTTTGGGAGTTTGTAAGTAAATTTTGTGTAATTTAAAAAAGCCCTAATTGTACTGTGTATTGATATTTTTGGGGAAAATGTGTGTAAACCCTAATTTGATAATTTGGGTATAAAAGGGAAGTGATGTGAGATGTAAAAACTGTTCTTGGACTAGCCAAGTTTCCACCCAATTTGGGTTAGCCTAATTTCAATTGTTCATTGTAGTGTCTTGTTTCTGTTAGTGTCTTGTTACTGTTAATGTGCAATTTTCAATTGTTCCTGTTAGTGTCTTGTTCCTGTTAGTGTCTTGTTCATGTCATTCTTAGATGTGTGAAATGTTTTAGGATAAAATTGAATCAAGGTAAGCCACATTTTACTCTCACAGTGCATATCATGTATGCTTTGTAGTTAGGATAAAACTATGTGATATTACCACAACTCATACCTTATTGACATTGTCAGATTCTTTGACTAATTGTGCTTTAGTCAGACATTTAGTGCTTAGGATTGACACATCAGTTGTGATTCAACTATCCATTGGTGAAACACCTTAGGTAAAAGGCAGGCTTGAACCTTACCTTTACCTGCTGTAAGGAAGAATTGGCATGATCAGTTGAATTCATCTTCTTGTCTTCACTGATTTGTTTTGCTCTTTTTCATGTTTAGAATCATTCCATTGTTCACTGTTTTCTTTCTTTCATTTGCTATTTTCTTCACATCACTGCCCTTGGCCTTAGGCCTTGGTTCATCCTTTGTGTCATTTTGTTTTGCCTTTGTGTTCTGTTGTTGCTGTTTAGTCTTTCCATTGCTTGTACATTCTACTTGCACTCCTGCTTGCTTTTTGTTCACTGCTTAAGCAGCTGCAGCTGTTGCTGCAGCTCTGTTGTTACTGCACTGCTGCCTTTCTGCAGATGTTGCTGCCAAGTTGCAGCTGCTACTGCATTTCTTCTACTGCAGCTGCTTCTTCTGTGCAGCTCTTCCTCTGTTGCCCTGCAGCACTGCTGCATTGCTTCCTGCCACTGTCTTTCTTGCACTGCTACTGCCTGCCACTCCTTGCCTTGTGCTGCTGTTGCAATACTGACTTCTCTTCTGTGGTTGTTGCATAGCTGCTGCTTGCTTTGCTCCAAAGCTCACTTCATTCTTGAGCCCAAGTTCAACTCAGTGAAGCCCAAAGGCCCAGATTCTTAACTGTAAGACCAAAACCAAGGTCTAGTTCACTAAGGCCCAGTTAAGGCAAAAGCCTAGTTCACTACTAAGCCCAACTTGCAAGTGAACTGTTAAGCCCAACTCCTAGTTGAACTGTTGAGCCCAAAGCTCAGACCAGTTTCTAGAACCACAGCCCATTTGCACTTTAAAGATAACTGAGCCCAAGCTCAGTTCATTTTATGTTTAACAAACCCACTAAGCCCAATCCATTCAAAGGGCATTCAAACCCAATAGTACATTAAGCCCAACACTTCCAAAGGGCTTCTAAGCCCAAAGCAAATCTAGGAACCCAATTAGCTAAAACACTTCCGAAACACACCCGATCTCTGTGGATCGACCCGTACTTGCACGAGCTACAACTGACGACCGTGCACTTGCGGTATTACTGTAGGCCCGTTTCCATCGCATCATTTTTATACCCTCTTCCGGACCTACCACCGAGCCACCATGCTGGCCTTCTCTATGGGGCTACCAAAACGAAGGCGTGCGACAATCAACGGTCGCCCTTCAATCCCAGGAGCAAATCCTAGCTGTCCAAGGTTACCAGACAACGCATTGTAACCTTTGACCCAAAACCCTAGTTTGGCCATGCCAAACCGCGCCAAGGCATGCCATGCCAACCTTGCCGCGCCACCATGCTGGCCTTCCCCATGCGGCTACGAAAACGAAGGCGTGCTACAATCAACGGTCGCCCTTCAATCCCATGAGCAAATCCTAGCCGTCCAAGGTTACCAGACAACGCATGGTAACCTTTGACCAAAAACCCTAGTTTGGCCACGCTAAACCGCGCCAAGGCATGCCATGCCAATGGAATGCCAACCTTGCTGCGCCACCATGCTGTCCTTCCCTATGTGGCTACCAAAAACGAAAGCGTGCGACGATCAACGACTACCTCTTAAGATGCAAAATCTCGACCGTCGAAGGTCACCAAGCCAGCAAGTCTCCCAAGATCGACTTGCCAGGCGACAACAATATGCTACATGTTTTCCACAAAAACATTCGAGACATCAACACATATCACAAACTGGGGGATCCTCTTTGGGTATTGGTTTGGCGGTTTACATCATGCGGCGTACACTACGCCCGTCATAAGGAAGTGTCATAAGGATGAGGCGGTTAGTAAATACAGGGAGTAATGGTGAAACACTCTCTTTTATGGAACATCAATTCCATGCGTTAACAGTTACCACCTCCTCCCATTTACTCACCCATTTTTTCCATTCCTTAATGAGACCAGAGTACGTTTCACTTCGACTTGTATAAATAGGTCTTACCTATTTCCACCGAACAACAAGTTCAGTGAGGAGCAATACAACACTCAGAAACATTCGCTAGCTTTTCATATGTGAGCTTCCCATTTTCTGATACAAGTCATGAAACAACTACTCTTCCGGAATCAACCTGGTCTCGACACTTTCTTCGCTTCCCTCACCAAAACCAACCCATTCTCCTTCACTTTGTGACCGAAGCAAGTCTGGAACAGCCATTTCTTGGTTTAGGCCGGATTTGTACAGATTGATCTCTCGAATCTAAAGTACTCCCTTGCAGTACATTGGTTAGGGTTTAAACTCGTTTCTCACCCACACATTCGAAATTACCGAAATCAGCAGAAATCGTTTTCACCCTCAAACAGTTCCCAATAGTATTTCTCATTTAACTCTTTTACTTATGTCTCCAGTTTCTCTTTTAAGTATTTTTTAATCCTAACAAATATTTGTTAAAATACAAAACTGAATAAAAATTTGGATTAAAATTTTATTTTGGCGACAACTCAGTTTCTGTATTATAGCGCTCAAGCTAAAACATGTGACCTCGTGTAATGAGTTCTTTTTATTGGTTCTAGCTTAGCTGTATTGAAAATACAGCCAAACAAAATGGCTGATCACAATTTTGGCCTTAGAAAATTTACAGCAAGCCAGACTCACATTATTCACCTACTGGTATCCACACGGCAAATACAGTCCCTGGCGTGCTTACACACTTATATAAACTGCTACACATCTACTGTTTTTTCCCTCCACATTTCTGTACATGTGAAGCGATGAATCCGTTGCGGATCCTGAACTGAACGTCATGGACCAGTACGGTTATAACACATAAATATGATAATTTTTTGTACAATTACAACCTACACTGGCACACCAGGAAAGACCAAGATTTCCTACTCCGTCAAACGAGAAAGGAAAATTCACGACCCTCGAAAGAACATTCCAGAACCCCCCACCTCCTTCCCTAAAATAATTATACTCCTCCTAGAACCGTCTCCTCACTCTTTATAACCTAAAAAAAAAACCACATTAACACCTCCACAAAAACTCTGAAAAACCCATCGTCTCCTCTCTTCAAACCACCTCTTTCTTCTTTCACAGCGCCACCACCACCACCTCCGTCCATGGCGGAAGAAGCGAAAGCGAAAGGAAACGCCGCTTTCTCAAGCGGCAATTTCACAGAAGCAATCAAGTGTTTCACACAAGCAATCGAATTAGCACCAACAAATCATGTCTTATACTCAAACAGATCAGCAGCATACGCATCGCTTCATCAATACGCCGAAGCTTTAACAGATGCTGAGAAAACTGTTGAAATTAAACCAGATTGGAGTAAAGGGTATAGCAGATTAGGTGCTGCTCAAATTGGTTTGGGTAATTTTGATGAAGCTATTTCAGCTTATAAGAAAGGTTTAGAAATTGATCCAAACAATGAAGGTTTGAAATCTGGTTTATCTGATGCACAAGCTTCTGCTACGTCTAAATCGAGATCGAGTTCGAATCCGTTTGGTAAGATTTTTGATAGACCTGATTTATGGGCTAAGTTGATGGCTGATCCATCAACGAGGATGTATTTGCAACAGCCTGATTTTGTTCAGATGATACAGAATATTCAGAAGAATCCTGATATGGTGAATTTGTATATGAATGATCAAAGAATGATGGCTGTTCTTGGGGTTTTGTTGAATATTAATATGAGAACGGCTAACCCTGATGAGATGATGGAGAAGGATGGTGATATGGGATTTAAGGCTGCTGAGTCCGAGTCCAAGATTCTGCCTGAGAGGAAGCAGCCGCCGCCTCCAAAACCAAAACAGAAGGAGCCTGAGCCGGAGTCCATGGATATTCCTGATGAGGAGAAAGAAGCTATGGAGAAGAAAAAAGAGTCCTTGAAAGAGAAGGAACTCGGTACTGCTGCTTATAAGAAGAAAGATTTTGAGACTGCTGTTGAGCATTACACAAGAGCTATGGAGCTTAATGATGAAGATATTTCTTTTATTACCAATAGAGCTGCTGTGTACTTGGAGATGGGCAAGGTATGATGATTTCTTATTTCTTGAATTGTCCCTTAATTTTGTTAGAGTTGTTTATTATTTTGTTTGCTAGGGTTAGCTAATTCTAATGGTACCTTGATAGTGTGTATGTTTTAGGGTCTAATGTAGGTGATGTTAAATGCCTTTTGTTGGGAGTGTTATATGTACTGGAAAACTCATCGAGTATGGTTTGAGGGTAGGGAGTAATGATCAGGTTAACTGTTCAGTGGATATATGACTTAGTTGAGATGGTGAGGAATTTGGTAATGGGGTTTAGAAACTCATAGAACAGTATAACAAAATTCTTCTGCGCTATAGATGCTGTGTTGTGTTAGATCAAACAACCATGAAAGATGTAGAGGACAGGGGGGTTGTATAAGAGCGAATCATTACAAATTATGCTTTAGATCAAACACCATGAAAGATGTAGAGGACAGGGGGGTTGTATAAGAGCGAATCACTACAATGGGAAGTGTGTGTATGTATGAAATATTCTTTTCATTTGGGTTTAATTTGCTTTTGGGATTCTTATCATCACTAATTGGTTTCCTATTAGGAGTAGTTATCTGGGACTGCACCTGATGATACTAGAGTCAGTCTAGTTAGCCACATTGTTGTTTTGTTGCTGAAAATTATTTTCACTTGGGATTCTTATTTTCATTTGGGATTCTTAACATCGCTGGACTGTATCTTCTGATATTAGAGTCAGTCTAGCTAGCCACATTGTTGTTTTGTTACTGATTTGTGAATATCACGGTTGAACAGTTGATTTGCTAGTTAACCACTTTTTAGTGGCAATGTTGGATCGTATTAGTACACTGAACATTCTTGTTAAGAGATCGACACTCCAGAATGCAAATTTGTAAGTTGTGTAGGCTACTACTATATTTTTTATTTATATTTTTTTGGCTGCAATTGTGTGTTTATGCTTGTGCTTCTGCTGAGATGTCTGTCTGATAAAGAAAATGTCCTCCGTGATTTTTGTGGTTCATATGTTCTGCACTTAATGGTGCATATGTTCTGCTTTGTTTGTTTCTTCTAGTTGAGTAACAATATGAAAACCTTTTTTTTCCGCAGTATGAAGAATGCATCAAGGATTGTGACAGAGCTGTTGAGAGAGGAAGGGAACTCCGCTCTGACTATAAGATGATTGCAAGGGCGTTGACTAGGAAGGGGGCTGCTTTTGTGAAGATGGCAAAAACCTCACAGGACTATGCTCCAGCAATTGAGGCTTTCCAGAAAGCTCTTACTGAGCATCGCAATCCTGATACACTGAAAAAGCTTAATGAGGCCGAGAAAGCCAAGAAGGATTTGGAGCAGCAAGAATATTTTGACCCTAAGTTAGCTGATGAAGAGCGTGAAAAAGGTATGCTGTTTCCCTCTCTATTTGGTTGTAATTGGTTGTAATATCAGTTCTGCGGCACTTGTTAAGATGAACTGCTATGTAGACTTGAGCAAACTGGATTGTTTATATTTAATCGATGATCCTAATATCTGTTCCTCACAGATGCTCAGTTCTCTGTTCTTTCCGCATTTATGGCTACACTCTGTCAGTCGAATCTCATTTATGTGTTGGTCTGCAGGTAATGACTTTTTCAAGCAGCAAAAGTACCCCGAGGCTGTAAGTCACTATACAGAAGCCTTGAGAAGGAATCCCAAAGACCCAAAGGTATTATTATTGTCTATCGATCTTAGTTTTCTGGAAGGATTTCTGAAGTGCGTATTGATTCAGCTTGTGACATTTGTTCTGTTCTAACACAGGTATATAGCAACAGAGCAGCATGTTACACCAAGCTAGGAGCCCTACCCGAGGGTCTGAAGGATGCGGAAAAGTGCATTGAACTTGATCCAACATTCCCCAAGGGTTACACCAGGAAAGGAGCAATCCAGTTCTTCATGAAGGAATATGACAAAGCACTAGAGACATACCAAGAAGGACTAAAACATGACCAAAATAACCAGGAATTGATGGATGGTGTAAGAAGGTAGAATACTTGATCCTGCAGATATGATTTTTATTTTTGAATATTGAAATACCAAATTGCACTTCTTAATTATCATATATAAGTTGCATTCTTAAGTTGATGTCTTGGAATGTTACTGCAGATGTGTGGCACAAATTAACAAAACGAACCGCGGTGATATCAGTGCTGATGATTTGAAGGAGAGACAGGTGAGAAGATCTGTTCTTTCTACCTTCTTTTTGTAATATATTAGTCATCTCTAGAAAAGAGATTACTCGCAAGTACTTCCAGCTATCAGTTTAGATAACAATTGTGTTATTTTTATTGTGCAGGCCAAGGCTATGCAGGATCCAGAGATCCAGAACATTCTATCTGATCCAGTCATGAGACAGGTATGTGAACCGTCAGCAATTCATCTAACTTGACTGAACTTAAGTTTCTCATCATCTGCTAGATGATCTTAAGGGACTTGTATAGATAGTCTGTTGAATTTTTTTTTAGGCATCTGGATACATCACTTTGAATGCTTGTTTCAAAGTGGTCACTTAGTAGATGCTAAAGTAAATCAGAGTAGATGTTGGTCTTTGTCAAAGTGAGACGAAAAGTGGCTCCTTGTATTCTCTGAGACACGCTTTACAATGTTTTTTTTTTTTTTTTTTTTTTTTTTTTTTTTTTATTTATTGACATAGGAGCTTGTTGTCTGTGTATGACAGGTGCTGAGTGACTTCCAAGAGAACCCTAATGCTGCACAAAGTCATCTGAAGAGCCCTGAGGTCATGGAAAAGATCCAGAAGCTGGTCAGTGCAGGGATCGTTCAGATCAAGTAAGTGGACAGAAATGGAAAAGGGGTGGCGACGAAGATCACAGAAGTAGAAATGATAGTGAATTTACTTTAAATTGGACATGTAGGGTTTCAGATTTGTGTGCTTTTTTTCTCTTCTTCTTCCTAGCAATTACTGTAATATCCATTGGTAATACCTGGGGAGTGGAGTCCTGATTTGATTTTGATTTAATGTCTTTCTTTGCTCCCTTCTTTGGTTGCGAATTTTAATTTGTTGTTAGTTTTATCATATCTCAACTTGAACTTTCTTCTGCTCAGCATCTAGATTTGTGGAACTGTTGGTTGCCTTACAATTCCGGAAAGTGTGGGCGAGTCTTTCACTAGACCTGGGTTCCCGTAAGATTGATGTTTTGTGCACTCTCCTCCAACGCCAAATTTGGCTTGGCTAGGAACCCATTTTGGCGCACACTCCAAAATGTGAATGTGACGGGCATCTAATGATTTTCCATGTAAACATTATACAAGGGTGACAAGAGGAACAATGGTGGATTTTTGTACCCAAACAAATAATACAAGGACCGCGAAATCATGCCGTTATCATCACAAAATCTTTCATCTTTTGGAACGCTCAAGTACATATAAGAGTCGAATCGACGAAAAACTTTACGTCTTTCTCACTAATTTCAACTAAAGCCTTTGATCAAGCTCCAACTCGGATAGCTTATTTAGAGATTACTCCTTGCAAATCTGTACTGCTTTTGTTTGACAAGGAAACGTTGCCCCTTTAAAATCCATTGCATGTATCCAAATTTAAGTGAAGTATTAACGCAGTTATGCGCCATATTTCTAGGGTACGTGACGTGAACCCAGTTTGACGATTAGAGAGAAAATTTAGCCTCAATTACTACTATCATGCAATCAACTTTTTCCTAATCATATTTTGGTTCGAAAGTTACAAGAGTCGTCTACTATAATTTTTTTTTTCCTTTTTCATAAACCCTTCATTTTACTCGTACTACTTCAATCATAAATACATCCATCAAGTTTTCAGAGAGAGGGGGAGGGAGAGATATGGGTGAATCAATTTCATCAAACAAGTTGCTGTTATTGGTTATCGCCATGGCAACGATGACAAATGTTTGTGCTCAAGGAAGTCCTGATGGTTATAATATAAAACATAATTATGGTGATTCTTTAAAGAAAAGTATATTGTTTTTTGAAGGACAAAGATCAGGGAAACTACCATCTTCACAGAGATTAAAATGGAGAAAGGATTCTGCTCTTCATGACGGAGATGATGTCGGTGTAAGTATTTCTTTCTTTTCTTTATGGGGCTAGTTGATTGCAAAATTTCTCTTTCACCATGTAAATCTTCTATATGGATTATGGAGTTTTATCATAGCCCATTTTTCATTTTGAAAATTAAAGCAAAATTTTAAAAAAAGTGCGACGCCTGAGAGATTCGAACTCTCGCGGGGAGACCCCATGTACTTAGCAGGCACACGCCTTAACCACTCGGCCAAAGCGTCACTTTGTTGACATATCTTAAGCAGAAACAATCATCAACCTTATACAGTCGGTAGAGATGATCAACCGCCACGAGAATTTATAGCGTGTGAATTAGCTTGATTTATATGGGCTGATACCAGCTCTACTAGGGGCTGATAATGATCAGGATCACAAGGATCTTTTTATGGGCCGGTATCAACCCTTACTAGAGCTGGTACCAGCCCATATAAATCATGGTGAATTAGAAACAATTTTGGTCATTGGATTTCCATACATGGCTAAAGATGGATGAAATTTATGCAGGTGAATTTGGTTGGAGGTTACTACGATGCAGGAGACAATGTGAAGTTTAACTTTCCCATGGCATTTTCAACGACAATGTTGGCATGGAGTGTGATAGAATTCAGCAAGTTGATGGGTACAGAGCTGAAATATGCGTTGGAAGCAGTTCGATGGGGATCAGACTACTTACTAAAGTGTACTACTAACGCGAATTTGATTCATGTTCAAGTTGGTGATCCGTATGAAGATCATAAATGTTGGGAGAGGCCCGAGGACATGGATACGCCTAGAACAACGTACACCATCAGAAAAGACCTTCCAGGGTCTGAAGTTGCAGCAGAGATGGCTGCTGCAATGGCTGCAACTTCAATTGTTTACAAGAACATTGATCCTGTTTATTCGGCTAAGCTTCTGAAAAGAGCTATCATGGTACATATGAATTAACATATTTTTATTTTTAAGATCAATATATATTGTTTAAATAAATTCCGTAGACAAGTTGATCAATGTTTTATTTGTTCGGGTGATAATACAGGTATTTGAGTTTGCAGATAAACACCGTGGATCATATAGTGATAGCCTCAAAGAATGGGTTTGCCCTTTCTATTGCGACTATAGTGGTTACCAGGTAAGCTTAACACACATTTCAGTGCTTCAAACGCCCATACACCGTTTTTGAGTTTTTTATTTGCGCCGGGCACACTTTGCAGGATGAATTGATATGGGCAGCAGCATGGTTGCATCGCGCTTCGGGCAAGCGATTTTACTGGAATTATGTGATGACCAATAACCATTACTTGGGAAGAATATCAGAATCCCGTGTGAACAAATCCAATTCTCCATTTTCAACATCTGGAACATCAGAATTGGGTCTTAACAAAACACCATGTTCTCCTTTTTCAAAGTTTCGAGAAGCAGAACCCGGTTCTGCAGGTTCGCATAAAAGTGGTGGATATGGTAAATTTGGAGTAAGAGAACCCAATGGTTTATATAGTGGTGGCGGTATTTTTGCTGAATTTGGATGGGATGCCAAGTTTGCTGGAATTAACATATTCTTTTCTAAGGTATATACATAATTAGCTAATTCATCAGCAATATTCTGATTACGCTTAATCTCAACCTAAACATTTTTTGCTAAATATTTGTAGATGCTCATGAAGGGTGAAGAGTACTACGTTGATCCGTTTCGATCCAATGCGAACAAGTTTGTGTGTTCTATTTTACCAGAATCACCATCCAGAAGTGTCGAGTACTCACCAGGTTTGTATCGTCGCTACGCCTGAAACACCGGCGGGCCAACGCCAAACTTGTATAAACTGTAAACTAATGTTTGTGCACATATGTATCAGGTGGGCTACTATTCAAACCAGGAGGGAGCAATATGCAACATTCAACAGCTCTTTCATTTTTATTCCTAATCTATGCTCGCTACTTGAAACATGGAAGTGATATCATCCATTGTGGAAATAATGTTTCTGCCACTTCTTCCAGGCTTATTGAGCTCGCTAGGAACCAGGTATTAACTTGGGACCCCGTCAAACCATCTAAAAAAAGGATTTGAAATTGACTAGTAGTCCCTCAATTCCGTCCCGTCTTAGTAACTTGTTCTCGTGAAGGGGCAAGGGGCTTGTTGTAAACGACCATTACAACAAGGCCGACGCGAAACAAATATTACACGCCATTACTTGAATTACCTTAACGATGTTTTATAAAGTAAATTGAGAGTGTAGTTGTAAAAGCAAAACATGAACAACTGAAAATCAGAAAAACCAAGCTATTTGTTTTAGGTCCCATTTGATTGGAACGATTTTTTGGGGACCATGTTTTTTTTTGGGGACCATGGTTTTATTTTGGGTAAAGACATTAGAAGTAATTCTAGGTCACCCCATATCTAGTTATTTATTTAATACCTAATCTACCCTCTTAATTAATTTTAAGTTATGATTAGTGAATCATTTAGTTAAAAACAATTAGTGAGATTAAATTGAAAGATGGGTTTATTATTAGTTGAGTAGAATTATTGAGAGAGTAGAGTTAGAGAAGATGAAGGAGAAAAACATGGAAAATAATTTTTTTTTTCCAATTCACTAAGTTTGAGCATTCAAATGATGAAAACTCATCTGATTCTTCATCTCCATCTCCATCCTCTCCTAGAATATTTGTTAATCTTCAAAATGATCCGGATTTGAACTGGATTTTGAACAGTTCGGTTACTTTATATGAAGAACAAGTAACCGAACTCATGTGAAGCTGTAGTTCGGTTGCCCCGTGAGATGAACAAGTAACCGAACTCATCTTAAAGTGTAGTCCGGTTACTTGTTCCAAACACGCAGGTTACCGAACTCTCTAATAATTTCTATGAGTTACAGCGTTATGTTCGGTTGGTTCTCAACTAACCGAACTTTGGTGTACAAAGTTCGGTTGGTTCCCAAACTGCATGCACTTTTGATCTAACTGAACTTTACGTAATATAAGAGTATATAAGTTTACAAAGTTCGGTTCTTTCGCAAACTTGAACCTAACAGCTAACCAACCGAACTCTGAGTTCGGTTTCTACGATAAAATTGTGAAGTTACCGAACTTAACAAACAAAAAAAATGTGAAGTTCCAGCGTCTATTGGCTAAGTTCGGTTACTTTGTAGTTTTAAAAGCTTTTGCGAACAAACCGAACTCTATTGGCTAAGTTCGGTTATTTTGGAACTCAACATAGTGGCCACAACAACACAGTTCGGTTAGACTGGATTTGTTTTTTTTCGGTTCTAAGGGTGGAGTTCAGTTACTTTGTAGTTTTATTTTTTTTGTGAAACAACCGAACAGAGAGTTCGGTGACTTAGTTTTAAATCCAATAGAATCGAACTGTTCTTCGTGTTCTTCATTTTCAAGAAGTTCGGTTAGTAAACTAGGGTTTTTTGGAAAAAAATCGACCTAATCGAACATGGCTCTGTAACTCCTATTAAAACCCTATTTTGATGATTTCTATTCGATTGAAGCAATCAAAAGCAAATTAAAGCGAAGAGTTTGTTGGAAAATACCTCCGGAGTGGTCCCATAGCAGAATCAGGTTGCGGCTGGCGTCTTTTATACTCGATAAAATTATTATGTAACCGAAATTAATTGTGATTGCATTGATGTTGTTACATTTCTTAAATAGGCGGCGGTGGTGGTGGTGGGAGGAGGTGGTGGTGGTAATCGGTGGTTGGTGGTGGTGATAATCGGAGGTGGCGGTGGTGGTGGTAATCGGCGGTGGTGGTGGTGGGTAATCGGTGGTGATAATCGGAGGTGGTGGTGGTGGTAATCGGCGGTGGTGGGCGGTGGTGGTGGGAGGAGGTGGTGGTTATATATATATATATATATAGGTGGTTATTAGGTTGGTTTTAAATTAAATTAGGTTAAGGGTAGGTTAGTCATTTCAACGTTTTAGGACACCCCTTATCACTATAGAGAAGGTGGCCTAATAAAATCATGGTCCCTTAAAAAATCCATGATCCCTAAAAAATCATTCTTCGATTGTGTTACTGGTCTATGTGACTATGTCCATGGGCCATGGCCATCATTTTGCACATTACCAAAAGAACTCACCCTTCTATGGACAAAATCACAAAATCCATTTTAGTTCAGAGTTCTGGGTCATGGTCTATGCGGGCTAGGCCCATGTACACAAGCACCATTTTCTATCATTATAGGATCAAAGTTCCAATCTGCACAATCTAAGGTAAATTGTGTAATCGGATGCTAAAAGATGTCAACAAGTAACTATTTAGTTCAGAGTTATTTCAACCAATCAAAAAAAGAAAAAGTTCGTAATTTTCTGCTTCTTTTTTTCCATGGTGTATTTCTCAGAAAAAAAAAAGGTTCAAAGTTATTTTTACCGTGCAATTTTTCTTATGAACTGTACTTAACCATATAAAATCTTACAGGTTGATTACATTCTGGGAAGCAATCCAATGAAAATGTCATATATGGTTGGGTATGGTCAAAAGTATCCACAAAGGATACACCATAGAGGATCATCATTACCATCCATTGATCAACATCCGAATCGTAGCTTGCAGTGATGAACTCCTTACTACACAACAGACGAATCAAATCGGAATCCATTAATAGGAGCCGTTATCGGTGGGCCTGATATGAATGATATATGTCGATTCAAGAGCTCAATTCGTTAATTCAGAGCCCACTACTTATTAAATGCACCCCTTGTGGGTTTATTAGCCTACTTCAAGGCTCATCCAGTTAGGTAGCGTTTTCTTAAGGGGAAATTAGTGGGAGATCCAAAAAAAATAATATTCTGGTTGTCAGGCCCATAATTAATTTTGTATACCGTGACACCCATAATTATATGAATCAATACATAACTGGTTATGCATACTATCTTTTCAGGCATAACTCGTTATGCATACTATCTTTTTCAGGGGTATAATTGGCAGCGCAACTTGGACGTAACATGTCTAAAAATCCGCGCCTTAGAATTTTACAAATTTTATATCGTTGGAAATCTTTTTAAAAGAGCTACGCAACGAGTACAAACAAGAATATCAAATTTTTGTTTTTAACGAAAAAATCGGAGGTGATCCTCATTTTAGGGAAATTTTTTGATAACTTGATACTTAACCATTATGCAGTCACCAAAAACGATGCATAACACATTCTGCAGACGCATAACGAATTATGCAACCATTTTTTCGACTGCATAACAAGTTATGCATCTATAACAAGTTATGTAACCATTGTTTTGGTTGATTTTAGCCGTACATATAAAAAATTGATGCATAATGCAATATGCATCCATATTTACGAATGCATATCAGGTTATGCATCTATTTTCTCGATGCATAATGCATTATGTAGCCATATTTTCGGACGCATAACAGGTTATGCAGGTTTTCTGGACTGCATAACAAGTTATGCAACAAATTTTGTAGATGCATAACAGGTTATGCATCCATTTTCACGAATGCATAACATGTTATGCAGTCCAGAAAACCTGCATAACCTGTTATGCAGGTTTAATTGCAGATGCATAACAGGTTATGCAACCGTTTTCATAGCTACATAACAGATTATTCAACCATTATGAAAAACACCAACACTAATACATATTTGTAGCTTTCCAACCAACAACACCAACTTCTCAAACTCATAAGTATTTTAGTACTTATCCACATGCCGTAGGTATATAATTGTCATCAATTAGGTAGTGACAAAGATAATTACATACAAATATCATTAATAATTGTAAGATTGTTTTAAGTCCACATGCCGTAAGTGTATAATTTCCATAACTTTACTCTGGACGAAATGCAGCTTTAAGCATTGCTACAACAGGTTTTCAAAAGGCACCAAATTTCTCGACTGCATTTGGAGTAAAATTAAACAATTGTATGTCCAACCCCATTATAAGCCTCATCTTCAAACTTGTTAACAACAACCACCACTTGGCATAGCTTAGTAGCTTTCTGACTCGAGCACTTTCCCAAGTCAACTTCCAGATATGCAAACTTTGCAACAACCAACCATCAACTTCCGCATTTCCCTTGTTTCCAACTCCAGATACTACGGAAAATAGATCACGTAGTCGATTGTAACATAATAACACTAACAAAATAAAATCACTACAAACGAACTAAACTTGGTAGATTACATAGTATGTTAACAGATCAAAAAGAGGCAGAGCAATGGTTCAAATATATATTTCTTATATTTTAGTGCAAGAGCAAACATAAACAACAAGACCAAGTTGCAGATGTGGAACTCCATATACTACTTCCATGACTATGTGAAGAAATCAAATGCCATTTGTCTTCTCTTAAACGAATTCACAAACAGTTGCAGTGCACAACCAAAACGAAAGAGAAAAAAAACTACGAATATTTACCAAAAGATCAAAGAGGCTTCTGGATATCCAGTCAGTCAGTCTCACTACCAATTACTAACAGTCCCTTTTACTAGATATGGTTTCCTAATTTCTTAGTTTATCAAATTTTTCCCCAACTAAAATACACTCTCTGTGTCGTATCCCTAATTCATTTCATAAAATCAACTAGTGATTATGGAGAACTAGATAGTGTTAACCATGTGATACATGGGAGATCAGAAATCATTCAAAATCATTGTAGTAGCAAAACCATAAGATATAGAGAACAATAAAGAGTGAAATAATTACCCAAGTATTAGATTTCTTCTTCCTCCGAGAATAGAAATTGAAGAAGGGTATAGTTTGTTCTAAAAAAGTAATCCCATCGTTGCTTTGTTGATTTTAATCAACAGATTTTCACAAAGAAGAACTGAGACAAAAGCAGAGAGAAAGAAGATCGTATAAGAGAGTTTTGGTTTATGTAGTTATGGATCGGAGAAGAAGAAGAAGAAAGACCCAAACATAATTTCAGAAATTATGGGTTTGGGAGATATTTTTCTTAGAAAATGGGTGCGCGCCTGAATTTTTTTGGACATGGGTTTCACAGTGTCCAAAATCTGGAAAATGGGTGTGGCTGTAGTTTTCACTTTTCTTAATTTTCATTAATCAATCTCATCAAAAAATTGTAAATTGAATTTATTCAAATAACTGTAATTGACAGGGGGTTAGTCGTGGGAGAGTTCGAGAGATTTTAATGTATTTAGGTTTTCTCCTGTTAGTCTTGAGGGAGTTTGAGGGAGTCTCTTTAAATCTCCGTTAGTCGTGGGGGAGTTTAGAGGAGTCTCCTAAACTCTCTAGAAAACACATGTTAGTCGCTTGGGAGTTTAAAAAAAGCTCTTGAACTCCCTGTTAGTCATAAAACCCCACAATACTAGGGAGTTGGTTGCTTTGGGGAGTTCGAAGGAGTTTTTAGTGTATTTTGGTCTCACAACAAATCTCTCAAAAGAGTAGAGATTTGGGAAGGAGTTTGGTGCGTAGAAAACCATAGGAGAAAGAAGAGGAAACGTTTTTTTCCAAGTATGTTTTTTTTCTTCTTTGATCTCCATGATTGTTTATAATAGTTTGATTTGTGTACTATTTTGATTGTTTTTCATATCTTTGATCTCCATGATTGTTTATTTTGATTGTGTGTATAGTTTTTTTTTGTGGGTACTCTCTCTCTGTCAAAACCCTAATTTGTGGTTCAAAAGATCTTGGTAAGAAATTGCATGATTTGATTATAATGATATATTTAAATTCAACCGTTGGAATATGATGAAATTTGAGTATGTCGTAGGTTACCTTGTTATAGAAGTACAGTAAAATTTTAACGCGGATCAGGTCACGCTTGCTACTGCAAATCTTGCACAATATATGACTACGGTCTGCTGAGTTTAAATCCCGAATAGGGGACTGATTCCTATTTATCTCATTCTCCGCTTATCGGACAAAGCTGAAATTTTTTAGTATGATATTTGTATATATGAAGGTTACCTACTGTAGAAATTTCATTAAGTTCTGATCACTTTACGTACACCAAAGTGTGAGAAATCCGGAACTGAATTCTGTATGCACGTATTGAAAGTAGTCGGGTTCTGAGTAATGTATCTTTTTAATGAACCGTTGGAATGCTATGATTTTTAAGTGTGTTGTGGAATATTGAGTTGTAAGTATACCATAAAAATTTAAAGAGGATCAGGTAAGTATTAGTACTGCAAAGATTGGACAATCTGAAACTGTGTTTCGGTGAAACAGAATTCCTTTACAGCTATCTTCATAATTTGTTATGTCATCATGCATTAATTGGCTTGCTACTTTGCATGGGTGTCATTGAGAATCACTATCACTTGTTAAGTCATCTTATTTATACACATACTTCTCTTCTATTCTATATGCCAAAGTTCAATACAGTGCCGTACTTCATTCCGTATTGGCGTGTTTTAGCCGATTCATTCGGTGCTTTTGTTATAATGATATCTTTAAACTCAACCGTTGGAATATGATGAAATTTGAGTATGTCGTAGGTTACCTTGTTATAGAAATACAGTAAAATTTTCACGCGGATCAGGTCACTCTTGCTACTGCAAAGCTTGCAAAATATATGACTACGGTCTGCTGAGTTTAAATCCCGAATAGGGGACTGATTCCTATTTATCTCATTCTCCGCTTATCTGACAAAGCTGAAATTTTTTAGTATGATATTTGTATATATGAAGGTTACCTACTGTAGAAATTTCATTAAGTTCTGATCACTTTACGTACACCAAAGTGTGAGAAATCCGGAACTGAATTCTGTATGCACGTATTGAAAGTAGTCGGGTTCTGAGTAATGTATCTTTTTAATGAACCGTTGGAATGCTATGATTTTTGAGTGTGTTGTGGAATATTGAGTTGTAAGTATACCATAAAAATTTAAATAGGATCAGGTAAGTATTAGTACTGCAAAGATTGGACAATCTGAAACTGTGTTTCGGTGAAACAGAATTCCTTTACAGCTATCTTCATAATTTGTTATGTCATCATGCATTAATTGGCTTGCTACTTTGCATGGGTGTCATTGAGAATCGCTATAACTTGTTAAGTCATCTTATTTATACACATACTTCTCTTCTATTCTATATGCCAAAGTTCAATACAGTGCCGTACTTCATTCCGTATTGGCGTGTTTTAGCCGATTCATTCGGTGCTTTTGTTATAATGATATCTTTAAACTCAACCGTTGGAATATGATGAAATTTGAGTATGTCGTAGTTTACCTTGTTATAGAAGTACAGTAAAATTTTCACGCGGATCAGGTCACGTTTTCTACTGCAAAGATTGCACAATATATGACTATGGTCTGCTGAGTTTAAATCCCGAATAGGGGACTGATTCCTATTTATCTCATTCTCCGCTTATCGGAAAAAGCTGAAATTTTAGAATGATGTTTGTATATATGAAGGTTTCCTGATGTAGAAATTTCATGAAGTTCTGATCACTTTAGGTACGCCAAAGTGTGAGAAATCCGGAACTGAATTCTGTATGCACGTATTGAAAGTAGTCGGGTTTTGAGTAATGTATCTTTTTAATGAACCGTTGGAATGCTATGATTTTTGAGTGTGTTGTGGAATATTGAGGTGTAAGTGTACTGTAAAAATTTCAAGAGGATCAGGTAAGTATTGGTACTGCAAAGATTGGACAATCTGAAACTGTGTTTCGGTGAAACAGGATTCCTTTACAGCTATCTTCATAATTTGTTATGTCATCATGCATTAATTGGCTTGCTACTTTGCATGGGTGTCATTGAGAATCACTATCACTTGTTAAGTCCTCTTATTTAGACACATACATCTATTCTATTATATATGCCAAAGTTCAATACAGTGGCGTACTTCATTCCGTATTGGCGTGTTTTAGCCAATTCATACGGTGCTTTTGTTGCAAGGAGTTGCTAAGGGATTTTCTTTGATTAACAATTTGGCTAAGTAGCTCTGCGTGTTAGTACTGTGTAATCTAGTATCACATTTTTTTTTATCATGTTTACATTAGACTGTTTGGTGTTATTACTATCCTTGCTTTGTTAAGTTCTAGTATTAGTCTAAGTACTAATGTAGCTAACATGTCACACCATAGAATGGAAAAATCCAGCCAACCTGCTGAAAAAAACAAGAAAAAAAAGAATGTTAGGAAGAATAAGAATACGGAACCGGAAACGGAAGTGACTACGAATTACAAACAATGGACAACTCGAGAGACTGAGAAATTATTGGAACTGTTGGTAGAAGCTACACTTGAGAAGAAGAAAGACACTAGTGGATGTTTTACTAAGAGAATAGTGGAAGAGGAGATACTTACAAAACTTAACCAAGCATGTGGTTGTGACAAATCTTTTGAGAACTGTAAATGGAAACATAGATGGCTGAAGACTAGATTTGGTCAATACCAGGATTTGTTTAAATCTTGTACTTCTGGATTCGGTTGGGATGATGCTAACAAGATGATTACTGGATCCGACGAGATGTGGAACAATTACTTTGAGGTATGTGTGTGTTACTTACTGAAAACTAAATTTGATATTTTTTTCTTCTATTTTGTGCAGAGTTCTAATTCATGCTTTATCCTTTATTTATTTTTTGTATGTTAACAGAGCCATCCAAACCAAACTAACTTAAGGGAAGATAATGGTAAAGACTATGGTGACTTGCTTATTGTTTTTGGGAATAAATGTGATTCTGAAAAAGTTACAGTTGATCTTACCCATGAGGGTACAAGTACTAGAACCTGTGATAAGGAAGATGAACAAGATGATTACTTCGATGTTGATTATACTCAACGAGAGCAATATGATAATGCTTTTAACATATCATACGTGGGATATGGCTTAGAGGAAAGTGATGAACAAGATAAAGATGAAACTCAAGATATGAACACAAAGAAAATTCCTGTCAGAAAAACGACACCAAAGAAAAGACCAAGGTGTGACATTGGTGACTCTTCTACATCAACTAATCCTACTGGGCAGTCTGATTATCTAGAGAAATTGATTGCTAACAGTTCATCGATTGCTTCTTCTATTGATTCAATGCATGCTCTTATTGCGAAAGAGAAAGAAGACCGCAAAATTGAAAAAGAAATGCGCAGAATTGATAAGGATAAGAAAGATAACCAAGTATGGGATCTTGTTTATGGCATGAATGAAATTTCTTTGGAAGATAAGCTGAAAGTAATTGAAATGCTGGACAACAATCACAAGAAGAACTTATTCATACGTTTTACTCCTGAAGAGAGAAAGTTGTGGATTGGTTCAAAGTTAAAAGCATAAACCTGTCATCTTTGCAAGTTTCTATTAGGTTTAATGGGCTTTTAGAGTTATAACATTTGATCGTTTTTCTTCATAACTATTAGTATTTAATTTTTCTTTTCTCCTAGTTGAGAACTTATTGTTATGGATTGATTTCTACTAATTTTTATGGGTTGACATCTTTATGGTTATTATGATTGAATTTATGAACTTTATATTCTATATGCTTATTTTCTATATACATATACTTTTATGCTTTTGAAATAATGATGATTCTAATAAAAAAAAGTGCTTTTATCATCTTTTTAGGTGAACATGTCTGATTTGAATTTATCTACTGATAGTGAAGATGAAGCCTTTGATACAGAAGAAGAAAGCAGTGATGATGAAGAGGTAAGCAACAATAATGAATTTGAACTATCCATATTTTTGAATATACTTTCAGCGGTGCATTCATGGTTGATTGATATAATTTACAACTAAAATTTTGGAGATTAATACAATTATTTGGTAAACAAAAAGAGAATTATTCCCTCTGTTCTTAAATAATAGGCTGGTTTCTATAAATAAATTTTTGAAAAAAATAGGCTGGTTTCCTAATTGGGAAAGTCAAATGTTAATTTAGTTTTCTGGGACCACTTTTCTCTTAACTTCTTTTGATGACAAGTGTCTATGGATCATTTCACTTTACTTCTTTTGTTGACAAGTGTCATGGAGACCATTTCACTTCACTTCTTTTATTGACAAGTGTCATGAGGAACACTTTCAATGATTGGTTCTCTTAATTTCCTTAATTTTCTCTAAAATCAAAATCAGCCTACTAAAAAAAACGGAGGGAGTATAAAATTAAAATAAACATCAACAAAGGCCTGCATTATTATTATTAGTTACTGGTAAATGAAGACAAGCGTCATTATACATAAACGAAAAATTAACTAGCGTGCAAATCCACCGCAATATATTAGCTCACACTCTTAAGTCAATAACACTTTTCCAAGAACAGGTGATAGTCGAACTCGCGACTCTCTCCATCTTCATCTTCCACGAAGGAAATTCGACGGGAATCCAGTCTACTGCTAAGTCAATTCTTAACATGATTATTTTCACAGGGGGTTATTCCTTGAGTGATTTCGGGGGAGTTGAGTGTATTTTAAATCTCAGGGATTTTGAGAGAGTTTGAGAGAGTGTAGGGAGTTTGAGAGAGTTTTGTGTTTTTGAGTTCAGGGAGTTTGGGGGAGTGTAGGGAGTTTGAGAGAGTTTATTAGAGGGAGTTTGGGGGAGTTTGAGAGAGTTAACTCCTAACTCATTCTCTTTTAAGAAACAATAAACCCTTATTTTCAAATAACATTGATCTTTAATCAAAAGAAAAAAATAAATGAAAATGATCATATCTCTGTATCAATAGTATGTTATTTGGTGCAACGAGATAATTTTTTCTCCCTTCAATTTAACGGTCTCCATACAATTCTAACTCCCTTTGTTCACGAACATTTTCTCACATATCATCCGCTATACTCTTTCTCCATGCATTAGCTTCTTGACGTTGTTGTTCTTGAGTTTGTTGTGTCAAAATTTCATCGTCATTTACAAGCGTTGATGGATGGATATCTTCCTCTTCCTCGACCGGAAACTCATCTGAACGTCATTCTTAACGTAAGAAGTTGTGTAGGCCTGCACAAGCTGTCATTATCTCCGCTTGCACCTGATACGGAAATGGAGGTTGAGACTTAAAGATCAAGAAAAGAGACTTCACAACACCGAACAATCTTTCAACTACATTCCTCAAAGAAGCATGACGCATGTTAAATAATTCTTCAGCCTTTTTCGCATGATTACCCGTACCAGAAAATTCTTTCAAATGATAACGTTGGCCACGAAATGGTGTTAAACAATATCGTCGGTTTGGAAACCCACCATCCCCCAAGTAATATTTACCTGAATAAAACAAAAAAAGAAAACTTCGTCAAGTAGAACCCGAATATAACTTAACCAAAATACTCAAAACTTCACATTAGATAAAAGTAAAATTACCTTGCGGTATTTTCAGTCCATTTCTTTTTGTCATTGCGTCGTTAAGTATTTTCGAATCATGAGCAGACCCTTCCCATCCACTGAGCACGTATATGAACTCCAAGTCGAAGTTGCAAACCGCTAACACATTTTGAGATGCAATTCCATGTCGATTCCGATAAACGGCTGCATTTCTTTTCTCTACCATTGTTGGGATATGTGTACCGTCCATAGCTCCAATGCAATCCTTAAAGTAAGGATAAAATCGTGTACTCTCACGAATTTTAAATGGAGTTGCACTTGTTGGCTTAACCATCATCCTCGGAGCTATAGAATTTAAAGCTCGCAACATCCTGTTGAAGTTTTTACTAACTGTCCACCGAGAGCGACCAAATGTGTCACGTATTGTGCAATATCGTGAACTTTGGCCAACAACGAGTAAAAATGTACCAAACATTTCTTCAATAGAAACACATCTTGTATCACATAATGATATAGTTTCTCTAATGATACAACATAGTTTTAGAAAAATATCAGGGTACATCCTATAACTTCTTCGAAAGTCTTCTGGGTCTTGACGCAAAACTCTCCTTATATAGTTATATCCAAACAAAGATTCAAGAAACAAAACAAAAGCTTTGCAATCTATAATAAGCTTGAACACGACTCTCTAAAAAACTTAAAAACTGAGATCTAGACTCATATAAACAATTTTGACCACTACCAAGACCTTCACCCCTCTTTTCTAGGTTATCTGAAACAAAGCTTTTCTCTTTGTAACCATGCCTGATTTTTTTTCCTTCCAAAAATCCTAAGTTATATTAATAATAACTTCCCGTTTCTAAGGTTGACTCGTTTCAGAGAGAATAAAATTTTTAGTTTTAGTAAATTCAAGTGAAAAACAATTACAATCACCTCCTAATATAACAATTACAAACTTTAATTCCATGAAGATATCTAACCATTCTATGTTGATTTTTATGGTTTAGAAGTTACAACAACAGTAGCAGAACAAGTTTAAATGGGTTGGTTTAGATTGAAATTATCTCATCCAAACCACATAAAACTCTACAATCAGTAGTGATGTTAGAATATACAAATCACACCATTTCTCAATTGGTTTTTCATAAAAAAAGAAAGTAAATAGGGTAACAAAGATAATCGGAATCGGTCTAGATCAGTACGAAAATTCATATGGATCGGTCTTCTGTCACTATTGGTTGCTATTGTTTTAAAAATAATTGTTTTCTTGCTGGTGATGCTTTCGATGTTAAGGATGTCCCGCGCCATGATCAGTTGCTTCCGGTCTTTAGCAAAGAGGCTGATAACGATGCTCAGAAGTTGAAGGGTCCGGGTTGTTATTCCTAACAACTCTGATGATGAGTTTCTTCTGGAGGACAATGATGAGGAAAGGTCCGAGGGAGAAGAGGATGGCAAGGAGAACCTGTTAGAGCATAGATCGGTCGACCTCGCATGCGTTGCTATATCAAGCATGTTTGTCAATGTTAGTGATCAAAACTATGAGTCTTGATTTCTAGTCTATTATAGCTAAGTTTCGGAGTAGGATAGAAAAGTGTAGTTGAGCTCAAGGACTTCATGGCGATTCATCATGCAACGACGAAGATCTACTCAAGGAACCGTGGAACTTCATCAACAAAAAGGTATGTGGAGACTTGAACGTATCTATCACTCAAAAGTCTATCTATTCTATCTCCTACTTCTTATCATACAAAAAGTCGTATACTATATAGACTGGATCATACACATTTGACATTTCGAGCTGAGTATTCACTACTTATCTTTTTCTCGAAATCGTGTGTTGGTAAAGCGTTTTGCTTTGATCAAGTTTATCTTCACCTAGTGACGAAAGTCATGAAAAGTTTCAATGACTTTGAGAATTGCTCTGACGTGAAACGGTCTGTGAATAATGGCTATATAACGTCCCCTGAGAATGTCTCAATGATTGGAATGAGAGTTTAGATTGCATAACCATGTATTCCTTAATTTGAAGTTTTCGAATTTTGTTGATTGAGAGAAACCGGAGGAATTGGCTTTTCCAAGTCCGCGAACCCAGTTTGCGAACTCAGTCCACAAAATGTCGGAAGTTCTTGTACCGAGAATTTCTGCTGGGATTCCAAATTCGTTCATGAAGTTCAAGTCCGCGAACCTAGTCCGCGAACTGGCGGAAGTCTCTTTACCGAGATTTTCTTCTGAGTTTGGAAAACTCTACCGGTTGCCTTAAGTCCGCGAACTTGTTTGTGAGCTTAAGTGGTTATGATCTAAAGATGTGCTATGAGCATGAAACTTAAATTACTAAGGAATTCTTTATGCAAACTGTGGCTATAAAGTTCATGAGCCGATTCAATCGAATCGAATCATCTTTGTTTCAATTGTGTCTTTTGTAGTTACATAAGATCTCATAGCAATTGAACAACTCTCTAACTAGTTCATTTGAGTCAATTGAACTAGTTATGGTGAAGAAGAACTAGGTTAATATGAATTTCTCATATGGTTAACCTTTTGGGCTACCATGTTGAACCAATATACACGTACACGTTTGGGCATGGTTTTCACAAACCCAGTAAACGTC
Organism: Papaver somniferum; assembly: GCF_003573695.1. NCBI lineage: Eukaryota > Viridiplantae > Streptophyta > Magnoliopsida > Ranunculales > Papaveraceae > Papaver > Papaver somniferum. The sequence goes on along the minus strand of NC_039360.1, from coordinate 43,655,210 downwards.
TACCCAAGTGTGTGTGACAAGCTAAGTTTTCGATCTAACAATTGAGAAATATTAGCTTGAATCTAAATTAGGTTTTCATTTAACGGTGAATATGGATTGCTTTGTAACTAAGGCAAAACCCTGATTTGAAGGCTATATAAAGGAGACATCTAGCATTGTGCAAAACTAATCCCCACATGTCTGTGTGATACTAGTGCACTCGCTAGAGTCGATTCTCCTTTAACCTTCGGTTTTCTTCTCTAAAACCAGGTTAACGACTTAAAGACTTCATTGGGATTGTGAAGCCAGACCGATACTAATTTTATCGTAGTTGTATGATCTGATCTTGCATCTTCTATCGTACGAGTACAATCTATTGATTGGCTTGAGATCGTTAGAGTTCTCCGATAGGAAAGATAAAGAAGTCACAAACATCTTCGTCTCACTGTTTGTGATTCCTCTATAAACCGCTTGTGTAGTCAAGAAGGATTGTTGAGAGGTGGTTGATTAATCTAGGCTGTTCTTCGGGAATATAAGAACGGATTATCAATTGGTTCCTGTTCACCTTAGATTTTATATCTTAAGACGGAACAAAAACCTAGGGTTTTTCTGTGGGAGACAGATTTATCCTTTGATAGACTTTTCTGTGTGAGACAAATTTGTTTATTATCAAGTCTGCGATTTTGGGTTGCAGCAACTCTTAGTTGTGGGTGAGATCAGCTAAGGGAATCAAGTGCGCAGTATCCTGCTGGGATCAGAGGCGTAGGAGTACAACTGTACCTTGAATTATTGGGAGACTGATTGGGGTTCAACTATAGTCCAGTCCGAAGTTAGCTTGTAGTAGGATAGTGTCTGTAACGGCTTAATACAATGTGTATTCAATCTGGACTAGGTCCCGAGGTTTTTATGCATTTGCGGTTTCCTCGTTAACAAAACTTCTGGTGTCTGTGTTATTTCTTTTCCGGATTATATTTTTTATATAATTGAAATAATACAGATTGTGCATTAAGATCATCAATTGGAAATCCAACCTTTGCTTGTTGATTGATATTTATTGATCCTTCGATATTGGTCTTTGGTACCATCCAAGTTATTCCTTGTATTTGATAAAGACTCGCTATTGTTTTTAGCTTGAGTGAAAATCAAATCAAGAGAGAGATATTAACTCCTTAAGATACTTTAATCTAGATTGAGTCTGACTGTCTAGTTGATTCTCTAGCAAAGTATTTCGGAGTTAGTCCATACAGATTGCTAAGCGAAATATTGGGTGGTGTTGTTAGACCCCCGCTTTTTCAATTGGTATCAGAGAAGGCAAACAGTGTAAACCTAATAAGTTTATGTTTGTTCGTTCCTTATAAATTTCCCTATGGGAAATTTCTTTGGAAAACTTGCTCCTGGCATCTGTAACGCACACCAGATTTCCTTAAAGATTGTTCAGAGATTATTATGGAGAAAACCTTTGGATTCTCATGATAATTCTTCTTCATCTAAAAGGGAAGTTTGAGATGTTAAGAATCAATCAGAAGAAAAAAATAAAAAGAAGGAAAGACTGAGAAAACGCTCAATACATTCAAGGATATGAAAACTCACTAGATTAACTCTTGATCTTTTTGAGGAATATTATCAAGATGGATCAATTGATAAAGATCTGTTCGAAGCGTTCGAAGGCGTTTTTAAAATCTTAGAAAAACTTAAATCTATTAAGTCTAAGAATCATTCCGAAAAGGGTTCTGTATATGTTAAATCTGTAAATACTGAACAACCAAAAAATCGGAGGTATCCTTCTTCAGGCCAGAACAAACGAAGGAAAGAAAGCTCTAACTGTCCTGACTATCATCATTACTTTGATTATACCACAGGGACTATTCACACATATCAACCGAAAATGTCACATGAGAATATCTCTACACATTCTGCCTCTTGGTAACGAGACTGGCACTTCCTCTTTGTATATATCTTGTAGAGGGGCAAGAAATAGATTGTGTTGTGTACAGATGTGCTTTCTACTGCATCCGTTGTTTATGTTGTCACGGGTTGCATAACCTTTAGTGTTCCAATGGCTAAGAAAATCCCATAAGTCTTATGTGGATCACGGTTCGTGTTCGTCCCAAGCCCATGAATGAGGGATATATGTGTGTATGTGGTCCGTGAACTTTCTTCTCCCTCTTCTTCCCGTCCGCGTACGTGAGCTTCTAGGGTTTTGTGTTTTGCCTCCATTAAAGCTTCTTTGGAGAAATTGAGAGAAAGGGTATTCAATCCAAGTAAGTATTTCTCTCTTGATCCTTGCTTAGTTCTAGTTCCATGATGAATACTAGAAACACAAAAATGAGTTCTAAAAGCTCAAAATCCTCTAGCTTGAATCCTCCTGATGATCAAGACTCTCTTAGAATTAGGTTTGTGAATGATTCTTGTTCTAGAATATTTGATAAGATTGCTTCAAAATGTTTTATTCTAGAAAAGAAGTTGGATTTTTCTATTGGGCATGAAGAGGATTTAGTATGTTTTTCAAAATTCAAGCTTGGAAATATCTTTGATGGTCTTGGTCAAGGATTTGATTCTCTTACAAGGGTTTTCTATGCCAATATTCATGATGCTGATTATGATAAGATGGAATTAAAATCCATGATTGGTAGGAAAAAGTTTCTTGTTGATAGAGAACTAATTTCAAGGATTACCGAAATACCGTTGGGTGACGTACGGCTACCTAGACCAAGTGATGAACGTCCTTTGTATGATGATATATCTATAGGACTTTGTGGAAAGAAGTTTGTTTGGAGTCAAGGAAAGTTCTCGACTAATGATCTTAGAGTTGCTTTAGTAGCATTAGTAGCATTTGGAAAACTCGGCATCTCTAACCTTTGTCCCTCCACGATTGAGAATTCATGGTGGAGTTATGAGTTTGCGGAATTGGTCTACTTCATTGTATCCGGTAAGACAAAACTTGATATTTGTGGCTTTATCATCTTTCAAATGATGACGATGACTTCTCACATCAAGATGTTGGGCTACCCTTTTTTGATTAGCCGGGTTTGCCAGGATCGTGGACTCAATTTTATTGGAAATTCTCTTGGAGTTCTTAAACTTGTCCGTCCATGTACCTTCCGGCGTATAAGGGAAAATGTTCGAAAGCGACAAAGAGGCACTCCTCTTGATGTTAAAGACCCTACCACCTTGAGGCTTATTCAGAAAATTCACAAGGGTGTGTGTAAGGTTAATGCAAGAGTGAAGTGCTTAAAGAAGCAAGTGTCGTTGATTGCAACCAAGTGTCCCGAGCTCAAGGAAGAGTTGGATTCAATTCAAGCATCCTGGAAATTTTCCGATGATGAAGATGATGAGTAATGCTTTTAATTTTATGCCTAGTATATCTTGTTTTTGGATTAGTTGGAAGAATAAATAGAGATTTAATAGTGAAGATTGTGACTACACATAGCTATTTTTGTTTTCATCTCTTATGTTTATTTTTTAGGTTTATTGGTTTTAAATTCTAAAAATATTTGGAGGTGTAGATGGGGAAAAATGATTTGCTGGTTTTTAAGGAATTGAGGAGACAACCATATGGAGGAGACTCCCCGAACCGAGCGAAATGTTAAACCTCACACAGATGCACCGCTGCAAATGGGGTGCTTTAGATTCGAGAGATCAATTTGTAGTACTCCGACCTAAATAAAGACAATGACCGTTCCAGAGTAAATTCGGTCACAAGAAAGGATGGGTTGATCTGTAGGAGGGAAGCTAGGAAATGTGTGGAATCAATGATAATCAAAGATTGTGGGTGTATGAATTCTGAATATGATAAGCTCTGAATGATTGAAATTGCTCAATTGAGAGTAGTTGCTCAATTGATGAGTTGATGATCTCGTGTTGTCGATGAGACGTGAGATTGATGATACTATTGATGCTGATGATCCAATCATGATTCAGAGACTTATTTATATTGCTGTAATTTTAGACACCATGACCCCATGAAGTGTGACAGTTGATGGAATCAAGGAGTGGGGAAGTGGAGATCGTGTTTGAAACCAGTTGCTCAACGTGTGGAGACTTGGTCTTTCCACCCACTACCTCGTGAATTCCTTCAACTGATTGCACGACTTGCTCACATTCCATAGTGTGTTTGAACACACGTGCCGTAGACCGCCAGACCAAAACCCTAAGCGATATCCCCCCAAAGTGACACGATTGACATCTCGTGGTATGTTAGTCAATTGATGACTTCGTGGTTTGATGGGACGATGAGTCCATGTAGTTGTTGAGTTGAACATGATGTTCTGAAACTCATGAGTTGAACATGTCATGAGACAGAGGTATAGTTCTTACGATGAAGTGAGCAAGTATTGCTCATTCGATGGATCGTTGAATATTGATTGTTGAACCAATATTCCTTGGTTTGAGCAAATATTTATCATCTGAGCAAGTGTTGCTCATGTGATGAATTGTTGAATATTTGATCATCCGAGCATGTGTTGCTCATCTGATGGATTATTGGCAGCGTACCAAAAATATTAATTAGAATACTGGTCGTTGAACCGAGCATAATTAATAAAATTAATGACCATGAGGTCGTCGGAAAATTATTAAGGTTGGAATCTAGAATGATGATCATTGGATTCAGAAACCCTAATTTGATCAATTGATGATCAATTCATGGTTCGTCAGAATTTGAACCATGGGACGAAGGAGGGAGCGACTACATGGGACCGTGGATCAACCGTGTAGCGTCCATATGCCCACATGAGAAAATACAAAGAACTCCTGAAGAGTTGACGATTTTTTGGTGAAAGAATGATTAAATGTTGGTTTAATCATTTATTCGAAAATGCTCGTCTGAGCCTTAGGTGAGAAAACCTAATTAATTATGACGGAGTGAGGTACCGACCATGGGGTAATGAAACCGGCCCTGGGTAGTCACGTGACCGCCTGATGATCACTTCATGAAAATCCAAAGTGTTTGGAAGAGTCTTGGACCTAATACGTGCAATTGTGCAAATTAGGTCAAAACTGTGAAACTTGATGGGACCGGATTCTGTAAGCCAAAGAGTCAATCTTGGTCGGTCAAGATAGCGTGCTCGTGTCCCCAAGGCGTCCGCGTCTCAGTCCTGAGAATTTTGATATTTTCTGGCGTGCAATTGAGCATTCATTCGAGAAAATATGCCAAAATTAGGGTTTCGACGAAACTGAGGAAAACACCATGAGATGATGGAAAATAATTATAAAATAAGGAATAAAGAGCGTGGGACCACCGAGGCCAATGCATGGTCGGCCGGTCGTGGCCACGGTCCCGTGGTGCCTTTTCCTTAATTTTATAATATTTTGATGATTTTATGAAAAATTCATGAGTTTTGAGAAATTTGATGAATTTAGGGAGTTTCCATGAATTCAAGGAGTTTTCATGAGTTCAGGGAAGCAAAAAATATTAAAATAATAAAAACAAGGGTGTGTGGGACCGTGGAGGCGCGGTCGGCCGGCTAGGGCCCGGTCCCACGAGTTTCCCTAATTTTTGGTCATGGCACGGTCGGCCAGTCAATGAGTCCAATCCCTTGGCGCCTTGGTCAATATTTTGATTATTTATTATTTTCTTCCTATTTTGCAATAGGTTAATCGTTTCATCGTATTTTGAAATACTCGTTCGTGCGGTGACTGTTAGTGCATTGTCATTGAATACACTTTCACCATATAAATCGGGGCTTACTTAGAGGTAGCTCAGACGCCCGGTTGTTGATTATTTATTACTAATTGTGGAATTCAGTGGAGAATAATTCACAAAACTGAGTAATAAGATGATTATTATTAATTCATAGGATCAGATGAGGATTCGACTACGAATTCAGAATAATAAAGTGAGCATTACCATTCCATGGGATCGTAGATTCGACCATAGAATCAGAGTAATTAAGTTTTATCTATTACCATTTATGAGACCAGTTGTAGATTCGATCATGAAATAGTAGTAATGAGATAACATAGTTATTACTATTCTATGAGATCAAGCTGTGGATTCGATCATAAAATCACAACAATTGTTTATTTCCATTCCATGGGACCAGTCGTGGATTCGACCATGGAATAAGAGCAATAATAGATTATTCTGGGAATTCAGTAGTGAATGTCACGGAAGAATTAATCTTAATTAGGAATAATTAACTTTATGGCTCTATACTAGCAGAGCAAGCTGTCTAGGAGCATTAATTATCCCGATATGAGCTTGTCGGTAAGTCATATCCTTTATATAGTCAGGGTAAACTCGTTGTTTGTTCCTGAAGACGTTATCGATCTATACTAGCAGAGCAAGCTGTCTAGGAGCCGTCCATCTCGTGATACTATATAGAAATAATCACTGAAAGTGTTCAGTATTCATGAGATATGCCGTTGTCCAGTCGTGAGACTACATATCTACATGTACTCTGAGAGAAAGTACTCTCCGTTGAGAATTCGATGAGAGACCCGTGTCTCAATACTCACGTCCGATTGCTGGATCAGAGATTCGTATAATTATGAGTTTACGATTTTAGCCCTTGTTGAAAATCCATCATCTACAGTAGGATGATATTATTGCAGTATTAATCTGTTTTGAAGTATTGCAACATTTTTATGGGATATGTATTGTTTGCGTCCGTGAATTTGAAGGTCCCATATTGTGTCAAAAGTAAAGTCGTTCACAAATTGATATTCGTATCGATGAAAGGACGAATGGACTTTTGACAATTACAAAAGTTATGCCTATGCAGTCATTTATTTGATGGAAAATAGGATGAAATCTTTTGTTTGACAAGGATAAAGTCTATTATGTCGTTATGCAAATAGTGATGGAAAATAGAATAGATCCTTGTATGTTATCCACAGTATTGATCTTCATTGATCCATTTTGTTATGTTTTACCGTGAAGTATCCATTGTGTATCTTATGTTGAGCACCTTACAACTATGTCGATTAATATTGGCCTTGTTGGAGCATTCTTGAACTAAATTAAGCATCTTGATTGGTTATTTAGTTATTTGCTCCGAAAGTCTTCTTTTGTCGAGTAAAATCTTTTGACAATTAAATTGATTACTTCGGTGATTAGTTTGGGTGTGTATTCTAATTAGATTAATTATAGGTTCTCTTGTAATTAATCTAGTTGAGTTTTTCATATATTCCACAAGTTCTTGTGTTGAGTATATGAACGGCTATACTAATCATGTTCTATTGGTTGATGTAGTCGTATATTCCGTAAGGTTTTCCTTATGTTGAGTATTTGAACGATTAAGGTAGTCATCTCCGTGTGGTTATCTTAGTCGTTGCTCCGTGAGTTTTCTTATGTTGAGCACAATCAATTAATTGATCACTTTTGTGGTTTGATTTAGTTGCGTATCCCAATTAAATTAATCATGGGTTTACTTGTGGTTAATTTGGTTGAGTTTTGGATATAGAAAATCATTTCCATGGTTTTTGGTGTCCAATTAAAAAATCCTTCTTTTCTTTCGAAATTAAGGTCGCTCTTGTTGTTCTTTCGGGAATGACATCAAATGGAGGATAGTTCTTTTGAACTTGTGCTTAATGGTAATATCTTGCAGGGTGTACGGCTGTGGGTTATATTGTATCTTAAAACTCCTTGATGAATGCATTTAGCTTCGGCTTTATGATTGCATCTAAATTAAATTGGTATGTATTTTTTCTTTTAGTCTATGAAATATCTCTTGTGGAATTTTCATTATGATCCCGTTCTTTTACCTTTGCCAATTTTATTGACAAAAAGGGGGAGAAATAATGTAGTCCACACTACAAAGACATATGGTTTTCGGATCATTGTGTAAGGGGGAGTGGTTTCCATGATCGAGATGGAGTATTTACTAAGGGGGAGTGATACATATCACCATAGTATTGTTGTTAAAGTCGTGATGAAATTGGTCTTTGATGTTACATAATGATACTATGATACTGTATAATAATGATCTAGAATCTCGATTTATTGTTATAGCTACGGATCTTCAACAACGGTGGTGCTAAACTTACAACCTTTGGGATCATTGGAGTACTTGGAAGGACGAAGATTTCAAGGAACGTTGAAGATTAGAGTATGGAATAGTATCCACTAAAGTTTATCTTTTTTGTATTCCATATGTATTAATAGTTTTGTCACTAAAATTGACAAAAGGGGAGATTGTTAGAGCATAGCTCGGTAGACCTCGCATGCGTTGCTATATCAAGCATGTTTGTCAATGTTAGTGATCAAAACTACGAGTCTTGATTTCTAGTCTATTATAGCTAAGTCTCGGACTAGGATAGAAAAGTGTAGTTGAGCTCAAGGACTTCATGGCGATTCATCATACAACGACGAAGATCTACTCAAGGAACCGTGGAACTTCATCAACAAAAAGGTATGTGGAGACTTGAACTTATCTATCACTCAAAAGTCTATCTATTCTATCTCCTAATTCTTACCAGACAAAAAGTCGTATGCTATATAGACTGGATCATACACATTTGACATTTCGAGCTGAGTATTCACTACTTATATTTTTCTCGAAATCGTGTGTTGGTAAAGCGTTTTGCTTTGATCAAGTTTATCTTCACCTAGTGACGAAAGTCATGAAAAGTTTCAATTACTTTGAGAATTGCTCTGACGTGAAACGGTCTGTGAATAACGGCTATATAACGTCCTCTGAGAATGTCTCAATGATTGGAATGAGAGTTTAGATTACATAGCCATGTATTCCTTAATCCGAAGTTTTCGAACTTTGTTGATTGAGAGAAACCGGAGGAATTGGCTTTGCCAAGTCCGCGAACCCAGTTTGCGAACTCAGTCCGCGAACTATCGGAAGTTTTTGTACCGAGAATTTCTACTGGGATTCCAAATTCGTTCGTGAAGTTCAAGTCCGCGAACTCAGTCCGCGAACCTAATCCGCAAACTGGCGGAAGTCTCTTTGCCGAGATTTTTTACTGACTTTGGAAAAATCTACCGGTTGCGTTAAGTCCGCGAACTTGTTTGTGAGCTTAAGTGGTGATGATCTAAAGATGTGCTTTGAACATGAAAGTTAAATTACTAAGGAATTCTTTATGCAAACCGTGGCTATAAAGTTCATGAGCCGATTTAATCGAATCGAATCATCTTTGTTTCAATTGTGTCTTGTGTAGTTACATAAGATCTCATAGCAATTGAACAACTCTCTAACTAATTTATTTGAGTCAATTGAACTAGTTATGGTGAAGAAGAACCAGGTTAATATGAATTGCTCATATCGTTAACCTTTTGGGTTACTATGTTGAACCAACATACATGTACACGTACATGTTTGGGCATGGTATTCACAAACCTAGTAAACGTCTACCCAAGTGTGTGTGACAAGCTAAGTTTTTGATCTAACGGCTGAGAAATATTAACTTGAATCTAAATCAGGTTTTCATCTAACGGTGAATATGGATTACTTTGTAACTAAGGAAAAACCCTGATTTGAAGGCTATTGATGAGTCCTAAAAAGTGCATATTTCTATATCTTTTTGTTGGCATTTAACTCATCTTTTGTGCATTAATTCTACATTTTATCCCATATTCTGTATTTTCTTTGTTTTCAAGAATAAATATTTTTATTAACTAATTTTGCATTTTTAGGTAATAAATAAAGTTTGGATGAATAGCGTAGCAAAAAGAGCAGAAAAGTGGTGGAAGCCAAGAGGAATCACACAAGGAAGCCGCGAAGAATGTTGTGCGCAAGACCAAAAGGCTAGAACTGGGCTTGAAGAGGAAGAATTGTTCTTAAAGAAGATATGGGCTTGGCATACCCAAGGCCCAAAACCCTCACCCAAACCCATTTCCAATATCCATACCCGCCTTCATATTCAGCCGTCGGATTGGATCATCTCAGCATCCTACGGTCGCTTCATCGTCGAGCATCGAAGTCTGAAGCTCCTGTCAAACACTACAACACCTAACTCCATCTTGAGCCGTCAGTTTCGTTGTATCGGGCATCCAACGGTCTCTTCCCGCTTCCTTCCATCTCGCCGTTAGATCGATCCATCATCTTCGCATCCAACGTATCATCCTCGCTATTCATCAACAATTGCTAAACCCACTCAACACCCTAGCATCTAGGTTTATAACCCAAAACCAAACAAACCCAATCCATTTTCCATCGAGCCATCTCCTTCTTTCCCTTTCTCTTCCTCTACAGACGCCATACCACCACCATTTCCACCACCTGCTCCGCCACCAACTCTCTGTCACCACCTCAACCATCATCATAACCACCACGTCCATCAAAGGAACCTAATCCCATCATTTTCTCTTCTCCTTAGCCACCTATTTTCTCAATTCCTGCACGTTTTCTATCAGAAACCCTAGCGTGTAAAATTGGGAAATTAGGTCGAAATTGAGAAGCAATTGAAGCGTGGGGAGCATCAGGAGAAGAATTGGAAGCATGGGTGAGAGTTATCATTCGTTTTCAGAGAGTTGGTAAGGAGTAATTTTAAAACCCTAATTTCACTGTTTTGGGGAAGAGGGTGTTAACCCTAATTTTTGATTGTTGTATAAATAGGGATGATGGGTGTGTGTTAGAAATCATGCCTGGACTAGCCAGTGTGTCAATTAGGTTTAGTTTTAGATTTCCTTGTTTTCCAATTTCAACTTATGCTTCACTGTTTAGTTCTTAGGTTTTGTTTAAATGTTAGTTTCTTCAATTAAATATCAGTTTCATCATGTGAATGTATTTTTCATGTTATGTTTGTGTTAAGTTCTATGTATGTAATGTTTCTTCACATGATCCTGTAATTTCCCTGTTTAAATCTTAGAGAAGACAACTGAACTTTGTTGGATAGCCATTTGGGTTAGACCCTGTTGAGCTCAAAACATTTAGGTTATTAACATTCCAAAGGTTCACTGGCTTGTGATTAGTGGTGCTTTAAACAGACCATTAATGCTAGGATTTAGTGATAATCTAAGGGATTCACAAAGCCATATTAGTTAGAGACCTAGACCCTAAATGACCTGTGATTGCCTATGCTTTAATCAGATAGGCAATGCTAGGGGTTATCCAAAGACTTTAGGTAGTTAACTAGCCACATGACAGGGATGTAACCAAGGTGAACTAGCTAGGTGAAGGAGAATTCTCATCCATCTCCATACACTTCATTCCCATCCACAATTTCTCTCCCATGTTATGTTTTGGTTAAGTTTTTCTTATTCATTGCCACTGATTTTTCTTTGTTCCTTTGCCACTGTCATTCACTGCTTCTTTGGTTTACTGTCACTTGTTTCTTCACTTCAATACACAGCCAAGTCTCTGTGGTTCGACCCGTACTTGCACATTTGCCACTTTCGACACCGTGCACTTGCGTTTATAATTTGTAGGACCTTTTAGAAGCCTACCAGCTATATAAAGGAGACATCTAGCATTGTGCAAAACTAATCCCCACACGTCTGTGTGATACTAGTGCGCTCGCTAGATTCGATTCTCCTTTAACATTTGGTATTCTTCTCTAAAAACAGGTTAACGACTTAAAGACTTCATTGGGATTGTGAAGCCAGACCGATACTACTTTATCATAGTTGTGTGATCTGATCTTGTATCTTCTATCGTACGAGTACAATCTATTGATTGGATTGAGATCGTGAGAGTTCTCCGATAGGCAAGATAAAGAAGTCACAAGCATCTTCGTCTCACTGTTTGTGATTCCTCGACAAACCGCTTGTATAGTCAAGAAGGATTGTTGAGAGGTGATTGATTAATCTAGGTTGTTCTTCGGTAATATAAGACCGGATTATCAATTGGTTCATGTTCACCTTGATTTTATATCTTAAGACGGAACAAAAACCTAGGGTTTTTCTGTGGGAGACAGATTTATCCTTTGATAGACTTTTCAGTGTGAGACAGATTTGTTTATTATCAAGTCTGCGATTATGGATTGCAGCAACTCTTAGTTGTGGGTGAGATCAACTAAGGGAATCAAGTGCGCAGTATCCTGTTGGGATCAGAGGCGTAGGAGTATAATTGTACCTTGAATTAGTGGGAGACTGATTGGAGTTAAACTATAGTCCAGTCCGAAGTTAGCTTGTAGTAGGCTAGTGTTTGTAGCGGCTTAATACAGTGTGTATTCAATCTGGACTAGGTCCCGAGGTTTTTCTGCATTTGCGGTTTCCTCGTTAACAAAACTTCTAGTGTCTGTGTTATTTATTTTCCGCATTATATTTGTTATATAATTGAAATAATACAGGTTGTGCGTTAAGATCATCAATTGGAAATCCAACCTTTGGTTGTTGATTGATATTGATTGATCCTTGGATATTGGTCTTTAGTACCATCTAAGTTATTCCTTGTATTTGATAAAGACTCGCTATTGTTTTTAGCTTGAGTAAAATCAAACCAAGAGTGAGATATTAACTCCTTGAGATACTTTAATCTAGATTGAGTCTGACTGTCTAGTTCATTCTCTAGCAAAGTACTTCGGAGTTATTCCATACAGATTACTAAGCGAAATATTGGGTGGTATTGTTAGACCCCCACTTTTTCAGAACCCATATGAGGGGAAGCTTCCCAGAGTTGTCGAGCCAAATATTGGGTCCCATGTTTGTAGTGTTAATGAAGATGATTCAAGTGCTCACGACAAGTAACCTTTATAATTCTAAGCGGAGAATGCTTTTAGGCTGTCATCACTGATCTTCACAGGTCCCTCCTGCGAGACTTTGGGATCTCTGGCTTCTTCCCCATTCGGGTCCATGTCGCAGGCTGAGATGTTGAACGATGTTCCTCCATAGGTTCCCGACTTTCATCGGGCCATGCAAGTTCTGGTACGTTCCCCTGATTGTGTTTGTTTCTCCACTTCTCACTATTTACCCTATTTGTTAACTTCTTGATCTCCATTTTATTTGTAGGCCCACAACTACCAAGTGTATCTGAGAGATTCTCATGAGGCTTCATATGAGAGAACTTGTTCCCAGAGAAGGAGCTGCAGTGTGAGCGTGCACAATATCGGAAGTTAAAAAAGCAAACTACCGATCAATCAGGTAACAAGTATACCATAACATTTTCGTACTAACCTATTATAGACACACCTTCTATAATCATACAGAAATAATAACTGCAAAAAGATTACTTCAACAAGGTGTAACTTGGTAAAGTATAATGGGGAAAGAAAAGTAATCACACCTTCTATTACATGATAAATTACCAAGTATGTTAACGTACAAGTATGACTATAATAGAAAGTATAATGGGGGAACAAAAGTAATCATACAATGCACAAGATTTTATTAGCGAGGAAAACTGTTTGGCAGAAAAACCTCTAAACATAGTCGTCCAATTCCGAATACTCTTAGAATTTATCCGTTACACAAATTGGCTACCGGAACTTCGTATATTTGAGACCAAGTAAACTATCCTTAGTTACTCAGTTCTTTCAGTATCCCTGCGCCTGTAACTAATATGGCCTACGTACGTGAATCCCAAGATAGAGTCCGTTATATTGAGTCGTAACCCGATACAACAAAAGACTAAATCTATTTCAGTAACCACTCACTTATCAATCTCCCAAATCCGGGAATGATCAGAGATAAAATATAGTATAAAGGATCTTTTATTTAATAATATAAAATCTGGTCAGAGATTAAACCAAGATAAATTTGGTCAGTGAACAAGATCTATCTAAGCAACTCTACAAGGAGAAGCAACTAGACAATTTGTTCGATATTTACAACAAGTCTTAGGTCTATCAAGATAAATTGTTTGTTTGGATCCCAAGGAATTAAGTGTGCAAGAAGAATCTCAAAGATCAAATACCAAAAAAATAAAAGTCTTCAAGTCTTCAATCTCCGATCTTCAAAGTAACCGCTGCACAAACAACTTAAATTACTAATGATCAATCACATACAGAAGGGAATCTGTTAATAATGGATGATCAATGGTTCTATCTACAAATATTGAATCACTAGATCTGTAATAGGTCATTCTCGAACAAACTTGAGTGACTTTATATCAGAAGAGAAGGACCATAAAAATGAACAAGTTTGATAGACCAAGAAAAAACAAGTTTGATTGATCAAGAATAACTACATCGTTAGACAATCAAATCAATTAATTGAGAACTAAAACAAAAATATTAAAAGCTTGTTAATCCCAATGAAGACTTTAAATGAATGCAACACAAGAGATTTCACCTAATTAGATTACTCTTTTCTATCGACGAGTAGGATTCCCACATAAACTGTTAGGCAATGTGTCAAGGGATGAGTTTGTAAGAATACAAGATCTACTATTTATAGTGTCATGAACAAGGATTGGGTGGAAGATAAGGTATTACCAATTCCAAAATTTCTCAAAGATAAAAGATATGCAAAGAATATTATTTCCCGAAATTAACAAATACTAATTGTATTCCAACTCATAAACTGTCCACATGTTTTACTAATATAGTAACTATAGATATGCAAACTTATAAGACATGGTAAGCATATATTTTCGAATATCCAAAAGATATTGAAATTTCGGTTTCAAGATCCTTCCTTGAGTATCAAATGAAAATACTTTTAAATCATTATATCGATATCTTCTGAACATTCCAAGTTCAATCATTGTACATCTCAATGTTTGCAGAAACTCGAAGATAATAAACATATCGAAAATGTATAAACTAGATTGAAATCTTTCCAAATCGGTCCTGGGACCAGTCCTGCCACTAGGGATCGTTCCTGAACTTAGAACCAGTTCTGATATCGGTCCTGAATCCATCTTTCAACTACGAAACAAGTTGCACAAGTCTACTTCAAAATTTCTTTCAAACATAACTACAAGGTTTGAACTCATCCGTATATTCAATATACTAAATAATAACGAATACCAACTAGTGTAATATTGATTCACAAATTCCATAGATTAGTTATACTTCATAACTCCATATACTCAAGTTGTATACAACAATTAGTATCATTCCTTAATACTTTGATCATAGGATAATGACCAAGTCACCAATACTAGAGACAAATACACAACCTTTACTTTGTATGTTGTGTTTTCAATAAATACCGACTTCAAAGAGCAGGGATAAAAATGAAACAAGTCAAGTCTGTCGTTACTAACCTCGCACTGAAGGATGATGTGTTCAATGATGCCGATACGTCTTCAGGTTCTTCATAAGTAACAATAAAGAGCTTCAATATTTTTATTTTCCTAGTCTAACCAAACAAAGTTGACTCTAGTAATTAACTCAAGTATCTTCGAGTTTTGGAACCAAACTTGATAACCAAACTTGATATAACAATGTTTGGTGAGTTCAACCTAGAAATGCTCTAACAACTATCATATTTGACTCGTGCATATAATATTGATTATACATATGATATGTAGATAAGGACCGGTGCAATTGGATTACTGTCGCCAGCCTGTTATAAGTGAATTTATAGAAAGAACAATATTATATAAAATGATCCAAAATTTCCAAATGTGTTTTAGTGTTGGAATGTTGTTTAGCCTTGTACAAATTATTCTCGCTGCACTTACTGCCTCGGCATTGCAAGGTCTTTGTTGCAGTATGCCTCTTTTATATTCTCGACCAATTGTTTTCGCGTAACAGTTCTTTTTTTGTTCCATAACAATCATATTTTTCTTTATGCAATGCTCTGTAGACTAATTAAAATTAAAACAATAATTCTTGTGATTATGGATTATGATATATAAAGTAGAAGTACATACATGGGTGTGACTGTGAATGTGATCATATGCTATAAACGCACACACGATAATGTTAACAATACAATCCCAAAAGTATCGTCGTGTACATTGATATAACCAACATGGCTATTTCAAAGGATTTTGAATGCCAGTGATCATATAACTGCCATGGCACACCTGAAAGAAATGAACACTCTTATTCCTTTTCATTTTGGATCCCCCACACTAAAGCATATGTGAATAAGTCTCAAGAGAATTCCTCTCGGCACCATACCTCAACATTTTAGCAATTTGATAAGCATCAATTGTAGTCTTACTTTTTCTCCTTTTATGACGACGTTTCATAGTGTTTGGAGCATAAAAACAAGATACCTATTGATGCAGGTGTTGAAATTACAGGTGGAGTTATTGGAAGCATACCACATTGGGTCACGTCGGTGCAACGAAAGATTTTTCAAGTAGGTCCTGGATTAGTGACTCCTAACATTTTCGTAGGACTTTTGACCGGCGTGGAAAATACATGTCAGTCAAGAAAGCCCTCCAGGAAGTTCCTGCAAATAACAAGGTTCCGTTCATAATCTATGTGAAGGAAGGTGTATACTATGAGTGGGTCATTGTCACAGTGAGAATGACACCAAGACAAAGATCACCCACGACCAGGGATATACAAAAAAAGACAGAGACTTACTTAACAGTGACATTTGGTATGTCTAACTCTATAAACTTTTGTCCATGTTTAAACTGCATCCTTTGCGTTTCCCTTTTCATTTTATATGCACCTTCGTTTTCCTTTATTGAAATAGGTTGAGTTTAGTTCTTCCACAATTTCAGTTTTTAATTGAAATGAGTTATGTTGTTTAATTCTTAATTCTAGTTGGTTCTGGTTTTATTAATCGAAAAACAGGTTAATTATCCATAGAAGTTACCAATACATTTAAATTTTGTTATCATCCAAGAAAGTAGTTAGAGTTAGAAGTAGAAGTAGAGCTGTAAGCGATAAAATAATAATATTACAATTAATTATTTTTTTTTACTACTAGTTTTAGGTTTTTCGGATTGTTAATAATGAATATCTTGTATAGGTAACATAACAAACATCTTATATGGATAGCATAACAAATATATACAATATAAGTTTTTTAAAGTTTCATGCTTCTCATATGTGATTCTTGTGATAATTTTGTATGTTTAAAAATATGAAATATATGCAATTCATTTGACATTTTTTGTATTTAAAAATTTAAAATACTCCATATGTCTTGTAATTGTATCTGAATAATCTTTTGTTTTTCTAGATTTTTATTCATTAAGTTTCTTACTTGCAATCATGATTAGTTTTTATTATTATAGAAAATATTGGAAGTTTTAAGTTTCATATGAGTTGTCAATTTTCCATTCTCGTCTATTTATATAGGTATAGATAAAAAAGTACGAAAAAAACAATTTATAATTTCTGTTCACCGTAGGTATTGTATATGTTAAGGACGATTACGTTGGCATCCATGAGATAACACTAGCTTTTCTTTGGACACATGTTTTTTTCTTATTGAAGTCAAGAGAAGTGTCCTTGACCCAAACTTGAACGAGAGAGCAAATTGGACTGGTGTGAAGACTGGAAAACTCCCCCATAATATTTCAACAAATTTACCACGACTTCTAATCTCATGAAGGGTGGACAATTCATTAAATATTCCGGTGCACCTAACACACCAGGGTTAATTGATTAGTGATAGGCACATTTATGTGTCTTATATAATCTCAATTGTATATATTATTAGTGCTCGAATTTATATTTATTATGGCTTTTTATGTCCCTGTAGGTGTTTTTAGAAGAATAAGGATTTGCAGCGAAATTGGCTGAAAATGCGGCGTTTGGACCTCCGTTGATAGAGTGCCGGAAGCGCCCCAGAAGTGTACCGGAAGTACCCCAGAAATGCCCCGGAGGAACCCCGAAAAAAGTGCGGAAAATGCCCCAGAGGACACTTGCTATACGGACCCTTGATTTTGGATAAGGGGTAACCTAATTACTAAGGGGTGACCCATTTACAGGCAGCTGCTAAAGGGACACCAGGACTGGTTAGGGGGTAACCCATCTTCAACATTTGAAACGTAAAATTTGGCGGGAAACTAATTCTCACGCCTGGAAGATTTTCGATATAATTGTTTGGGTAGTTTTAAGGAGATTAAAGGGCTGGAAATGTTTGGGCTTATTCTATGGACTTATAGGAAGCTAACAGGGGTGAGTTGAAGGGCCAGAAGTGGCTGGAAAATCCGGGAGAGCTAAACAGGGTATACGTGAATATTCTGGGAGATATTCTCGAGAATTTGTTCACAACAGGGACCGGGAATATCTCTGGTGATTGGTTCGGATATATGGAAGTTATTTGAGAATATATTCACTGCGACGTTGGATTCTATGTTTAGAATATATACAAGGAAATCTCGGTGATTCCTGTGAGAGTAAAGAGAAAATATTCTTGCATTCAACCGAGAGGATTCAGAGTTATGACGGGATATTTTCATCCCTTGTTGGCTATATAAAGAGGTTACGAGACTCATAGAAGGGTTGGAGAGTTTTGGGTCGAGAGTTTTGGGGAGGTTTGGAGGCGAGCAGAGAGGCGCAGGAGGAGTTGCAGAGAAGTTACCTGCTGCTGCTGCTGCCATTAACACGCCTGAAGAACACGAAGAACGGACTCGCAGCAGCAGTCGTTTATCAACAGCAACATCGACTGTGCTTTGTGGGTCGTAGATTTTCAGCGACAACAGCACTTCATCTCTGTCGTTCAACTTGGACGCCTTCTGTGGGTCGCAGAATCCTGTTTTAGAACATTTACTTATCTTTCTCTTCATTGTAAAACACTTTTGAGCATCAATGAAATATTTTGAGAGGTTTTTCACCATGATGAGATAAACCCAACACTGGGACGACGGAGGAGGCCGTGTTTCATCCATGTGGTAATTTAAATTAATTCTTTATTTACTTTTTGCACCAATTTTAATTGAAATAAGATTTTAAATTAATTACTTGTGATTTCATTTGATGGAGTATGCTTAGTCTTAGGGATTTTTGATATTCCATGCTTAAGAAATACAAGTAATATTTTATAAAATCTATCTTGGCAATAAACTAGAGTTAATATTTGTTTTGTTTTGAACTATAATCGCCTAGAATTAAATTCTGAACCACTTGAAAATGAAAAATGGCCGAATCTTTAGTCCCAGTAACTCTCTACCAATTTGTCAATATTTGTATATATATTTTTAAAATCTAAAAATCCATCACCTTCACAAGTTCGAGTTTGAACGATACCCCTTACCACCACAACTACAACCCACGAAAAATCTATAATCAATTAGTCAGATATAATTCAATGACATATTAAAATAGTCTTGTGTGATTTAAAGTTTCTCTTTGGTGTAAAGTGCTTTTTGGTTTAGCTAGTTATTGGAGAAGTTCAGTCATTGGTCGCAAATATGCATGGAATCCAACAATCCATAATTTTGTTAAATTGACCCAGAACAGACTAAACTTTCAGCGTTTATATCATCACATGCTTCTTAAACTGATCACAAACCATAATGTATGCGCAAGGCAGTCATGTCCACTTAGACAAGGCTAGGGAATGTGATGTTATCTAAAAAGATCACAATAGTGTCAACCCGTTATTTCATCAAAAAGGTTCTCTCTACAATTCTAATTCATTGTTGTTGCACTTGTTCATTATTGATTTTAAATTTTCATACGTGGATACGAACGAATGAAATTTATACATGTAAATTTGGTTGGGGGTTAATACGATGCAGGTGAAAATATAAAGTTTAACTTTCACGTGACAGTTTAACAACAATGTTAGCATGGAGTGTGATATAATAATTTAGCAAGTTGATGGGTATAGAGATGAAACATAAATTACAAGTAGTTCGATGGGGAACAAACTACTTACTAAAGTTTGCTAGCAATCCGGGTGTGGTTTATGTTCAAGTTGGTAATCCATATGCAGATCATGAATTTTGGGAGAAGCTTGAAGATATGGATAAGCTTATAAAAACGTACACCAGTAGAAACACTTTTCAGGGCCTGAGGTTGTAGCAGGGATGGATGTAACTTCAATTGTTTATAAGAACAATGATCATGTTCATTGAGCTAATCTTACGAAAACAACAATCATCCTACGTATAAATTTAACATATTTTTATTCTTAAGATCAATCTATATTGCTCCAATAAATTTCTTAGACAAATTACTGAATACATTTTCTTTGTTTGCATGTTAATATAAGTATTTGATTTTGATGACGAATATCGTGATTCACATGGTGATAGCCTCAAAGAATGGGTTTGCCTTTGCAATTTCGACTATAATGGTTATTGGGTAAGCTTGTGAACACTTTTTTATGATGGAAATAACACATTCCATTACTTCAAACGCCCTTTAACCTAATTCTGACTCTATACACCATTGCTGAGTTTTTCTATTTGTGTTGGTTAAATCTTGCATGATGACCTGATATGGGAAAGTAGATTACAGATTTATTAAAGAAAAAGTAAATATAAAAAAACAAAAGTGCGACGTCTAAGAGAAAAATGCGATGTCTGAGAGATTCAAACTCTCGCGGGGAAAGCCCATGCTCTTAGAAGACACACGCCTTAACCACTCAGCCAAAGCGTCACATAGTTGAAAAATCTTTAATAACAACAATCAAGTAAGCGGGTAGAAAACTTGATAATAACAAGGAATGTACGGTGTTAGAGCATAGCTCGGTTGAACCCACAAAGCGTTGGTATGTCAAGTTTGGTTGTCATATTTTAGTATAAAAACTCATCTAGAGTCGCTTGATTAAATACTAGAGTCAAATTTGTTTAGGTTAGACTAGAAAGTCTAGGAATGTTGAGACGTACAAGTATTACTCCGAAGACCTGAAGAATGTGAAGAAGTAACGACTACAATGAAGACATCATCCTTCCGCTTGAGGTTAGTAATATTAATTTTATCTTGTTTCCCTTCCTAACATATCTTTCAAGTCGAACTATATTGAAAACATAACAAACGAAGATGTATATAATAATACTCTAGTGGTTAGACTTGGTCATAACATTATGATCAAAGTGTCAATGAATCTATTGAATTATGAAATATATACACTTATCTTTTGGAACTTCGTAAATACGACATCGACATAATATTTGTATATAGTCTCTTGATTATGTGTAAGATATATATTTATGATTTCACCTTAGGAAATAATGTTTTGCAATATTTGTTTAAAGGAAGTACATATACGAACTTGTTTCATAATCGAAAGGAAATCATGATTGGTCAGGTTCTTTATTGAATATCTTTTGAATGGCCAATATAAGATGACAAGGTAGAACCTATCTTAACTTGTTAAGATTTGAGGTATAACCGGTCATAGCCTATATGATTTAGTATGTTGTGATCGGTCACAAGCTACTTTGTGAAGCATGTGTAACCAGTCACAAGCTACATTGGGAAGTTAGTTGTAATCGGTCACAAGCTACCTCTTGAAAGCATGGTGTAACCGGTCACAAGCTAATTAGGGAAGTTAGTTGTAATCGGTCACAAGTTTTTTTGGAACCAAGGTGTAACTGATCACAAGCTAATTATAGAAGTAAGGTGTAACCGATCAGAAGCTACCTTTGGGAAGCAAGGTGTAATTGGTCACAACCTGGTTTACGAAACATGGTATAACGGATCACAACTTACATTGTGAGGTTGGTACAACCGATCCCAAGGAGAAAAACTGATTTTCCAATATTCACATATTTTTATGTTTTGTGTGAAGGTTGGAATTAGGATTTGCTGAGAAACTTCTAGATGTCGACATATTTGAACATGTACATAACTCTTATCATTAATTGTTCAAAGATATTCCTTAATACTCAAGGTAATCCCAGGTCCGAAAAATTGAAAAACACTTAATTATGATTTTCATAATATATTTTTTAATTACAAGCAATTAAAGCATATCCTCTGGAAAATATTATTAATTAATATGCTAGACTAATAATTAAAGTTTTCTATGAGATTTTTCGGAAATATATTTTGGTAATTAGTTGGAAATAGGAAAATCGAAATTAGGTACTTTAATGTGAATATCTTGAGAATATTTTCGATTTTGGAATTTCCTTGTTGTCCAAACAACCTTGGTGTATAAATACTTGAGTTTGCATTTCCTGAAAATCGCTTTGATGAAAAATAGTTTGTGAATAACAACTATATAACATCCTCTAAGAATGTTTCAATGATTGAAGTGTAGAGTTGAGATTATGTAACCACCTTTGGATATAAGCACATATAGTGTGTTCGCACATTAGTGTATAAATCCATGAACCGGGAACCAAGTGTATGCATATGTATGTATACGAAATTGGTGAAGGAGACAGGTTAAGTATGTGTACCGGTACGCATACTGGCGGAAGTTTTCACCCGACAATTTCTGATGAGTTTGGGAATTAAAAAGCTCTTAACTAGTCACCTTAAGTATGCGTACTCGTACGCATACTGGCGGAAGTTTTCTACCCGAAAATTTCTGCTGAATTTGGAAACTAAAACCAACTCAAATCCGGTTGCTTAGGTACGCATAACCCTACACATACTTAAGATGGTTACTTTATCAAATCGGTCAGTTCATGAACTTAAACATTTAAATTATAAGGAATGCAATCTTTTCAAACCGTGGCTATAATGTTCATGAATCAATTCAAGTGAATCAAACCGATTTTGTTTCAATTGTGTCTTCCAAAAGATCTAAGCAATTGAACAACTATTTAACTAGTTCTTTTGAAGTCATTAGAACTAGTTGTGGTGAAGATGAATATGGTTGATATGAAAGTGCTCATATAGCTAACCATTTGGTTAACTATTGTGAACCAACTAAGTGTACACGTTTAGGTACGGTTACTCAAACCTAAATGGAATACATTTCATTTGTGTATGACAAGCTAAGATTCGATCTAACGGTTGAAAGATATTAGATTGAATCTAATCAGGTTTTCATCTAACAGTGGATATTGAATTCTTTGTTACTAAGATAACATTGATTGCAAACCCTAATTTAAAAACTATATAAAGGAGAACTCTAGCAACTGGGAAACCTAATCCCCACACCTCATGTGTGATACTAGTTGTGTTAGTTATAGTCGATTCTCCTTTAACCTTAGGTTTCTTCTCGAGACCCTGTAGGTTAACGACTTAAAGACTTCATTGGGATTGTGAAGCCAGACCGGATTACTTTTCTTGTAGTTGTGTGATCTGATCTTGTTGTATCTATCGTGCAAGTACAATCGTAAGATTGGCTTGAGATTGATATCTCCGATAGGCAAGATAGAAAAGAAGTCACAAACATCTTCGTCTCATCGTTTGTGATTTCGCAATGTCTTGTTTCGCTAGTCGGTTAAGATTATTGTGAAGTGATCGATAATTCTAGGCTGTTCTTCGGGAATATAAGTCCGGGTTATCGATTGGTTTTTGTTCACCTTGATTTATCAAAAGACGGAACAAAACTCGTAGGTATTTCTGTGGGAGACATATTTATCTATTACCGTAGACTTTTCTGTGTGATACAGATTTTTTTATTAAAGTCTTCGACTTTGGATCGTAACAACTCTTAGTTGTGGGTGAGATCAGCTAAGGAAATCAAGTGCATAGTATCCTGGTGGGATCAGAGACGTAAGGAGCGCAACTGTACCTTGGATCAATGTGAGATTGATTGGGGTTCAACTACAGTCCAGACCGAAGTTAGTTTGTAGTAGGCTAATGTCTGTAGCGGCTTAATACAGTGTGTGTTCAATCTGGACTAGGTCCCGGGGTTTTTCTGCATTTTCAATTTCCTCGTTAACAAAACTTCTGGTGTCTGTGTTATTTGTTTTCCGCATTATATTTTGTTATATAATAGAAATATCACAGGTTGTGCGTTGAATCGATCAATTGGTAAATCCAACCTTTGATTTTATTGATTGATCCTTGGATATTGGTCTTTGGTACCATCCAAGTTATTTCTCTTGTATTTAATTAGACTCGCAGTTTTCTATTTGCTTGAGTAAGGATTAAATCAAGAGATTGAGATATAAACTCTTTGATATAATTTTTATTAAGATTGAGTCTGACTGTCTAGTTGATTCTCTTAAAAGTATATTGGAGTTAGTCCATACAGATTGATAATCGAAATATTGGGTGAGGTTGTTAGATCCCCGCATTTTCAATTGGTATCAGAGCGGGCAAACACGTTTAAGACCTCATAAGTCTATGTTTGTAGCAATCTGAGTCTGTGGACAAAATCTCATTTTTGGCATATACGCATACCAAAATGTCCTCCAAAGCTTTTAATTATGTCAAATGTGTTGGGATTGCCTCAAAGGATTACTCCTTAGACGATTCTTCTGAATCCCGAGGAAATGAGACAATTGACACTATATCAAAAGCTGAAATGAAGCTCATCGAAATCTCTAAAAAATCGACTGTGGCTATTGATTTTCATAATCATGCTCAGCTTATTGATGAATTTGAGAAGTCTCTTAGTCGAGAACGGGAACTCTATTGTATAATTGAATCCTTCTCCAACAATATTGAAAAACTTGTTAAAGAAACTACTCTTCAGCGTTAAAAGATTTGTGTTCTTGAGAATATTGTCAAAGAAGACTCAATTAGAGAAAACCGTTTGATTGAGACACATTCATCTGATCTAAACAGACTTCGTGTTGAGAAGGAGAAACTAGGTGCTTCCCTTATTCTAGCCCAAGAACAGTGCAAATCCTTGAAAAAGGAAAACTTTGTTTTAATGAGAAATTCTTCTGTTCTTGAGAATATTCTCAGATAGATTTACAGTACATGAAGATATGTTTTCCCAAGGAAGTACCTGCTAAGAAGTGTTTACATAACTTGCGATCCTCTAACAGGGATATAAAGTCAAAACAGGCTCCTGTAAATGTTTCTCCTCCACGAAACTGTTCTTTCTGTGGGAAAAAGAATCAATATTTTCTTCATTGTTTTACCAGGAGGAAACAAATTGCTAATCTCCATAATTTGCTTCTTTCTACTGTCACTGAAGTAAATCGTCTGACGACATCTACAATGAATCTCTTGCCCGCAGAAAACCAGAAATCTTATAAAAATGATCTCTTTTCAAGAAATCATCACAGGTTACGTGTTCCTCATTATGGCATAAACTCTTGTGTCACTAATGAAGACTTTCTCTGTGATTATAAGTGTTAGAGCATGGCTCGGTTGAACCCACTAAGCGTTGGTATGTCAAGTTTGGTTGTCATATTTTAGTGAATCAAAACTCATGTTAAGAGTCGCTTGATTATGTACTAGAGTTAAACTTCATATAGGTTAGCTTGAAAGTATTAGGATATGAGACATTACAAGTATTGCGAAGACTTGAAGATGTGAAGAACCAAGGAGCTACAACGACAACAATCATCCTTCCACTTGAGGTTAGTGATATTTGACTTGAACTGTTTCATTCCCTAACGTATCTTTCAAGTCGTGCATATTGAAAACATAACTGCGAAGCATATTTGAACTCTAGATAGACATAGTATTAAGGAATATAATACGAGGTTTATTGCTTAACCATTAAACTTTGTAGATAAGACATTGTCATAATCATTTGAATGCTATTGTGATTATGTATGCATATGAGGTGAGGATTTCATCCTATTGAACAATGTTTACATGTGTTCTAAGGAAGTAAGTTCATAAACTTGTTTTGTGAACCGAAAAGGAAATTGCCAGGTGTTATTGGTTTTGTTATTCATTGCATATCTTATGAACAACCAATATGTGTAATAAAGTAGAACCGCTCACAACTTGTTGTGTTTTTGGTAGAACTATTCAAAAAGGCCTGACTTTTGTATTGGTATAAATTTTATTAGTAAAACCAATCTTAAGTAATCACCTTGGTATGATCAGATTATGTCTGCCTTGGGGAAAGGGAACCGATCCTTGTAAGGGTTGCAATACATCAAGGGGAACTGATCCTTGTATGGGGTGCATCAAGGTTTACAACAGAAAGGGGAACCTATCCTGTGAACATGTGCAACACATATAAGTTAGATACCATATATATGTGGGGAACCGATCCTAGTACCTAGTCAACCAAATATTTTGGTAAGCTAGTGTGACTATGCGTAGTACTCACATGGAGGTAGAACCAATTTTTTTTTAGGGAGAACCGTAAACCCATGATTGTGATTGAATGTTGGTTTGAAGCAATTATAAACTTGTTTGAAAGTGTGGCAAATCGGTTTCAAGATTGTAAGTGTGGAAGAGAACTTACAAAGTAAAGATGTCGACAAACTTTGAACACATGCTGAGAATGTTTATTTCTTTAATTGTTCAAAGATATTCCTTAACGGCTAAGGGAAGAGAATCCCAGGATCGAAACACAAATAAGTTAAGAATCTTTTAATTAAGGTTATTAATTTCATTTGTATGGAAATTACAAAATTAGTAATGTGCATTTACTAATTATATTTTCCAAGAGGTTTCGATTGTTATTTTTGGACAGATCATTTCCAGGAATTATGAAAACCGAATCTTTGCATTTATGAATATCTTGAGAATATTTTCGGTTTTGGAAATTCCTTGGTGTCCAAACTTCCTTGTCTATAAATACACGAAGTTTGCCTTTCTAGCAAACTAATCCTTCGTAACAACAAACTTCTTCTTTTGTCTTTGTTACTGGTGTAGCCGCCTATCGTAGAGGAGAGTAATATAATTAGGTGAAATCTCTTACGGACGCTCGTTTTAAAGTCTTCTTTGGGATTGAGAAGCTCTAGCGCGACCCGTTAGTGGGAAACTAGATAATTACGGTTTATCTTTGTTTTCGATTGATTTGATTGACTAACGGTGGTTGAAATATGATTGCACCTAGTTTGTTTATTCTTGAGAATCTTCTCTTCTGATATAAGATTCACTCAAAATAGTTCAAAGTTTCGACAGGGATCTTTAGACTGTTGTTAGTTCTAAAGACGATCTTGTGATAATCCATTGTTAACAGACTCCGTTCTGTGCGTGATTGATCACAAGAGATTCAAGTGATCGTGTGCAGGTTTTTATTGAAGATTTAAGAAGATTTGAAGACAAAGAAGATATTGAAGATCTGACTTGGGTTATATAATCTTTGGTGTGCACAACACTTGTTTCGGTAAAAGAGGATCCAATTAATAATCGGTTTATCCTTGTGGTAGATTGGATTGATTAATTGAGTAGATCGGCATCAATACGTTTCCTTGGGATCAAAGGAATTGATTGGCTTAATCTTAAACGATTACCTTAGGGTGATTGAACATAAGATATATCTAGACCTAACGAAGGAGTTTATGTTAAGATAAACGGAAGAGCCTTTGTCCGACTCATATCACTTGGTTGAATAGAGTTGATACCAAACAGATTTCTTGTTCCTTTACTGTTTGAAATACGAACCAAAGGGATTTTTCCAAGTACGTGACTTATTCATAGGTCGGAGGCGTGGGAATACAGACGGAACTAAGTGAACTATAGGGTTAGTTACTTGGTCTCAACAATACGAAGTTAGGTGTAATTTTGTGTAGCGGCTTAATCCTGAGAGTATTCAATTCTGGACTAGGTCCCGGGGGTTTTCTACATTTGCGGTTTCCTCGTCAACAAAATCTTGCTGTGTCATTTATTTTTATTTTCCGCACTATAATTGTTTTATTATAATTAAAGTAAATTACACAAAATTTAATTCCTATTTACTTGATAAGCAATCCTATTGTGTTTGGTTAAGTCCTAACCTTTGTCTCAAGTAAACATACTTCGTTGTTGTATTCTCTCGATCTCGTATCCATAGACGATCACACGAAGTGTGAACCGATTAGTTGTATTGTCTCGACTCAGTCCATAGACAATCACTTTCGGTGAAAGGACTTATAGGTAGGAAAAGTTTTAGCTTGAGGTATATTTGGGTACCCTCACCTTTTCAATTGATATCAGAGCAGGCAAACACGAAAATATCTAACAATCTGTGTTTGGTGCGACCCAACCTATAAGAAATGAATCTAATTGATTCAATTAACGTCTCAAGATTTTCTGAAGATCTTTCACAAGACTCTGATGAATACTCTGCTGATCTTGTCGAGATCTTAGACAAAGAGATTGAACATAATCAGTCTCTTATCGGTAATATCATGGGTGATAAAAATCTGGCAAATTCTTTGGTTGGTTCCAAGAATTCTATGAAATTTTCAATCTCAGCATCTAGACGGTGTAAACAGACTAACAAGAAATCCTCCAGGAAATTTCTTCAAGAAGGATGGAGTTATTTATGTCAGAAAATTTATTCTACAAAATTTCTGATTAGTTGTGTTATAAATCTTCATAAGAGATTGAGATTGATATCTCCGATAGGCAAGATAGAAAAGAAGCCACAAACATCTTCGTCTCATCATTTGTGATTCCGCAATATCTTATTTCGCTAGTCGATTAAGATTATTGTGAGGTGATCGATAATTCTAGTCCGTTCTTCGGGAATATAAATCCTGGTTATCGATTGGATCCTGTTCACCTTGATTTAAGACGGAACAAAACTCGTAGGTATTACTGTGGGAGACAAATTTATCTATTACTATATACTTTTCTGTGTGATACAAATTTGTTTATTAAAGTCTTCGACTTTGGGTCGTAGCAACTCTTAGTTGTGGGTGAGATCAGCTAAGGGAATCAAGTGCGTAGTATCCTGGTGGGATCAGAGACGTAAGGAGCGCAACTGTACCTTGGATCAGTGTGATATTGATTGAGGTTCAACTACAGTCCAAACCGAAGTTAGTTTGTAGTAGGCTAGTGTTTGTAGAGCTTAATACTGTGTGTGTTCAATCTGGACTAGGTCCCGGGGTTTTTCTGCATTTGAGGTTTCCTCGTTAACAAAACTTCTGGTGTCTGTGTTATTTCTTTTCCGTATTATATTTTGTTATATAATAGAAATATCACAGGTTGTGCGTTGCATCGATCAATTGGTAAATCCAACCTTTGGTTGTTGATTGAAATTGATTGATCCTTGGATATTGGTCTTTGGTACCATTCAAGTTATTTCTCTTGTATTTAATTAGACTCGCATATTTATATTTGCTTGAGTAATGATTAAATCAAGAGATTCAGATATAAACTCTTTGATATACTTTTTGTTAAGATTGAGTCTGACTGTCTAGTTGATTCTGTTAAAAGTATATTGGAGTTAGTCCATACAGATTGCTAATCGATATATTGGGTGAGGTTGTTAGACCCCGCATTTTCTGAAGACAAACGAAAATCTGAAGACGACATAGTTTTTTTTCTTAGTTTTCGTATCTTGTGAATTGTGTGCACAAACCTTGATCGGAGGGGATCCAACTAGAATCATGTTTAACTTTGATAAACTTGATTGTCTAGTTGCGTGAGATCGACATCACCTTATAGTTTCTCTATGAGATCTATATTGATTGATTGCAAATCTAGAGTTTGATTATTTCGGTAGTCAAAGTTTAGATTGATCTAACCAGACAAAGGAGTTTATTATATTAAACATAAGAGACTTTTTCAATGACTCATAATATCTTATTACCATGATTGAATAAAGTGGTTACCAAACAGATTTATCCTTTACTGTTTGGAATACGATCTATAGGATTGGTGATTCACTTGCGTGACTCGAGAAGTCGAAGGCACGGGGATACTGAGGAAACGAAGTATCTAGGGGTAGTCTACTTGGTCTCAACTATACGAAGTTTTTATTAGATTTTGTATAGCGGCTTAATTCTGAGAGTATTTAAAACTGGACTAGGTCCCGGGGTTTTCCTGCATTTGCGGTTTCCTCGTTAAACAAAATCTCGTTGTGTCATTTACTTTATTTCCGCATTGTAAATGTTATTATATTAAGTAAATTACACACATACGTTAATCCTTGTCACTTGATATTGATCCTATAGTGTTTCGGTTTAATAACATACCTATTATCAAGTGATTACTTTGTTTTCCTATTGTCTCAATTTTTTATCCATATACGATCATACAAAGTGAATACCATATTTGTCGTATTGTCTCGACTTTGTCCATAGACGATCACACTTGGTATCGGATTTATAGGTTGATATTTAAAATATTGTGGTGTATTTGGGTACCCTCGTCTTTTCACACGGTGACGAAATATGGAGTCCTAGCATACAACTCCTCTGGAATAGGTGCACAGTGAAGGTGTAACCCTGGCCTTGTGCATGGGATATGGTCAACTGGTCATAAGAATAAATATGATTTTGTTTTGGAAAAGAACAGTTTAGTCCAAAAACACCTCCAAAAGTACGGATTAGTTCAATCCTAGTTAACTAGGTACAATTTAGTCCAAAATTAATTTGAAAAGGTGTAAAAACTTTCTTGTCCTTCGCACGCGTTTCATAAAGCACACATGCAGCGAATCACAACGTTCTGTAACTAAGCATTTGTTAGAGCATTGCTTGGTCAAACTCGCATGCGTTGCTATCTCAAGCATGTTTGTGAATGTTAGTGATCAAAATTATAAGTCTTGATTCCTAGCCTATTTATAGATGTCTCGGACTAGGACATATATTGTGTAGTTGATCTTAGATTTCACGGCGTTCATCATTTGAAGACGAATAACTACTAAGGGAGCTTGTGGAACTTAATCGAAAAAAGGTATGTGGATACTTAAACTCATCTATCACTAGGAAAGTCTATTTCTACTCTATCTCCTATATTGATACATAAGTCGTGTTTACGATATAGTTTTCTATATACACAATTGAGATTTCGAACTGAGTATATCTCGCTTACATATTTCTCGAAATATATGTTGGCAAGATTTCGCTTCGACCAAGTCCATCTTATATCATGAGAAAATTGCCGAGTAACATCTTACATCGTTTGTGTGATACAATCATTTGGTGTATACTTGGAATGTTTCGATAATGATCATTTCAATAACTTGAAAATTGCTTTGATGCTAATAGTGTATGAAAACGGCTATTGTCATCCTCTAAGAAAGTTTCAATGATTGAAATGAAGAGTTGAGATTATGTAACCATCTTTGGATATAAGAATATATAGTGTGTTCACATATTAGTGTATAAATCCATAAACCGGGAGCCAAGTGTATGCATATGTGTGTATACGAAATTGGTGAAGGAGACAGGTTAAGTATGCGTACCCGTACGCATACTGGCGAAAGTTCACGTTCGTGAATTTCTGCTGAGTTTGGGAATTGACAAACTCATAACTAGTCACCTTAAGTATGCGTACCCGTACGCATACTGGCAGAAGTTCTCGAACTGAAAATTTCTGCTGAGTTTGGAAACTATACAAACTCAAATCCGGTTGCTTAAGTACGCATACGCGTAGGCATACTTAAGCTGGTTACTTTATCAAACCGGTCAGTCCATGAACTTAAACATTTAAATCATAAGGAATGCAATCTTTGCAAACCGTGGCTATAATGTTCATGATTGATTCTAGTGAATCAAACCGATTTTGTTTTGATTGTGTTTTCCATACAATTGAACAACTCTTTAACTAGTTTCATTTGAGTCATTTGAACTAGTTATAGTTAAGATGAATAAGGTTGATATGAGAGTAACCATATGGCTAACCTCGGTTAACTATTTGTGAACCAACATGGTGTACACGTTTAGGTATGGTTACATAAACCTAAATGAGGGTACATTTCATTTGTGTGTAACAATCTAAGTTTGATCTAATGGTTGAAATATATTAGCTTGAGTGAATCACGTTTTTCATCTAATAGTGATTATTGAATGCTTTGTTACCAAGGTCACTTGGATTACAAACCCTGATTTGAAAACTATATAAAGGAGAACTCTAGCAACTGGGAAAACTAATCCCCACACCTCCTGTGTGATACTAGTTGCATAACTAGAGTCGATTCTCCTTTAACCTTAGGTTTCTTCTTGAGACCATGTAGGTTAACGATTTAGAGACTTCATTGGGATTTTGAAGCCAGACCGAACTACTTTTCTTGTAGTTAAGTGATCTGATCTTGTTGTATCTATCGTACAAGTACAATTATAAAATTGGCTTGAGATTTATTTCTCCGATAAGCAAGATAAAAAAATAATCAAAAACATCTTCGTCTCATCGTTTGTGATTCCACAATATCTAGTTTCATCATCATACGATTTAGATTATTGTGAGGTGATTGATAATACTAGGCTGTTCTTCGGGAATATAAGACCGGTTTATCAATTGGTTCCTGTTCACCTTGATTTATCAAAAGACGAACAAAAACTCTTGGGTATTTCTGTGGGAGACCGATTTATTCAATCCTATAGACTTTTCTGTGTGAGACAGATTTGTTTATCAAGTCTATGACTTTGGGTCGTAACAAATCTTGGTTGTGGGTGAGATCAACTAATGGAATCAAGTGCGTAGTATCCTGCTGGGATCAGAGACGTAAGGAGCGCAACTGAACCTTGAATCAGTGTGAGATTGATTAGGGTTCAACTACAGTCCAGTCCGAAGTTAATTGGTAGTAGGATAGTGTCTGTAGCGGCTTAATACAATATGGTGTTCAATCTGGACTAGGTCCCGGGATTTTTCTGCATTTGCGGTTTCCTCATTAACAAAATTCTGGTGTTTGTGTTATTTCTTTTCCGTATTATATTTTTTTATACAATTGAAATATCATAGGTTGTGCTTAAGATCAATCAATTAGAATATACAACCTTTGGTTGTTGATTTACATTGATTGACACTTGAACATTGGTCTTTAGTACCGTTCAAGTAACTCCTTTTATATCCAATCGGACTCGCAGATTTCTATTTGCTGATTGCGGATTAAATTAAGAGTTAGAGATATTAAACTCTTTTATATACTTTATTCTAGATTAAGTCTGACTGTCTAGTTGATTCTATAGAAAGTGTATTGGAGTAAATCCTCTCTGATTGCCAAAGGAACTGTTGGGTTTGGTTGTTAGACCCCCGCATTTTCAGAGAGAATAAAGAAATCAAACCTAAATAAAAAACACTTTATAAACCCTAACCTAACCGAGAGAAAATCTAAAATCAAAACCCAAAATCTTCATAATCAAACACCATTGATGAGTGCAGTAGAAGTAACATCATGGTAAATGCGAAAAAAGTAGTTTCAAAGAGAAAAACACAAGAACTACCGGAAGTTTCAAAATTAATTGAAGTAGAATAAACTTCAAAATCATCAGCACCTAAGACGAGATCAAAATATTCAAAGATTACACCAGTTTCAACATCAATTGTAGCAGAAGAAACTTAAAAATTATCACCACTTAACAAAAAATTCAATTTTCAAAGAAATCACCACCTAAGAAGAGAACAACAGGTTCAACATCTGTTCGGGGAGCAAAAGGTAACAACTCTGACCTGTTGTGTGTGTTTTGAAGTTGCTTTTCCCATCTTTGTGGTAGTAGTGTACAGATCTGTACACCTTCATGTTATTTCAGTAACATATGACCTGTTCTGTGTGCTTCAAAGTTGCTTTTCCCATCTTTATGGTGGCAGTGTACAGATCTTCACACCCTCATGTTATTTCAGCAACATATGACCTGATGTGTTAGTTTTGAAGTTGCTTTCCCCATGTTTGTAGTAGTAGTGTACAACTTTGTACATCTTCATGTTATTTCAGCAACATATGACGTATTGTGTTTGTTCTGAAGTTGCTTTTCCCATGTTTGTTGTGGTTGTGTATAGATCTGTACACCTTCATGTTATTTCAACAACATATGACCTGATGTGTTAGTTTTGAAGTTGCTTTCCCCATCTTTGTTGTAGTTGTGTACAATTTTGTACACCAACATGCCGTTTCAACAACATATGACCTGTTATCTGTGTTTTGAAGTTGTTTTTCCCATATTTGTGGTGCTAGTGCATAGATCTGTACACCTTCATGTTATTTCTGCAACATATAACCTATTGTATTTGTTTGAAGTTGCTTTTCCCATGTTTGTTGTGGTTGTTTAAAGATCTATATACCGACATGATGTTTCAGTGTCATATGCCCTATTATTTGATGTGGTTGTGTACAGTTTTGTACACCAGCATACTGTTACAATTACTTATGGCATGTCGTGTTTGTTTTAAATCTGTTTTTGTTAGATTTCTGTAAGAGCGTACATATTTGTACACCAGCATTGATTATGGCCTGTTTTGTGGGAATAATGTTGTTCTAGTTAGATCTCTGTAGGAGTGTACACATTTATGCACCTGTATGATATGGTCCTATTTGATTATGGTATGTTAGAATTATGTACCCCTATTTGTGTGTACATAGTTGTACACGTATATGGTTATAATGTATTACTCTTCTTGGTTTTTATTCCAATTTGTCCATTTTCGTAGATACCAAGAAACCTTA
Source organism: Papaver somniferum (assembly GCF_003573695.1). NCBI lineage: Eukaryota > Viridiplantae > Streptophyta > Magnoliopsida > Ranunculales > Papaveraceae > Papaver > Papaver somniferum. The sequence continues at coordinate 43,621,225 of NC_039360.1, read as the reverse complement.
AAGATCAGGTCTCCATGCAATCAGTGAGTTTGTGAATAAACACTTTTAAGAGGATGAAAAACAAAGAAAAGGAAAAGTATGGTTCACTAAGTATCAACTAGAGAGGAAAAATGAAAGCCCATTTTGGCATGTTATAGATATCTTTGTTCACACAAAAAAAAAAACAGAAAAGAAAGATGAGAAGATCCCAATAAAAAGAGAGATGATATATGGTTTAAGAACTCGAACTCAATCATGAAAATTGTGAGACAGTACCACCATGATCATACAACAGATCATTATTTTATTTTTTGATACTCTCAAGAAGAGTAAGAAAGTGGCAGTAAAGAGCACACCTGAAGATTTGTTTCTAATTTTTGGACTAGAGATGGTGGCAACAAAACATGATAAAGGAGAAGCTGAAAAATTTCCATCTGAAAGAACATATGGTGCTCTGATAAACCGAATAACTCTGAAGGATCCAAGTAAGTTGGGAAATTAGGTGTAGAGAATGAAATATTACGTATAATGAGGGAAAATCCAAAGTTGCAAAATGAGATCGAAAGAAACGCAAAAGACTTAGTAGTGTTGTTTGGTATGTGCCTATGTATCAGAGTCTTTTTTACTCAGGAGAACAGAAGCATGGTTATCAAGAACAAGTATGCACACTTTTCTGAGTCTTTGGATAGGATGAAAAAAACTTGCTGGCCGATTCATATACATGAGCATCTGATGGATAATATTAGGAAACATATCCATTCACCAATTAAAGTTAATGGTTGTGTGATTTATCTGTTGGTAAGTTTACATATGCACAAAGTTGTACACCTGATATATCCATTCACCATTTTAAATAATTTTGTTCATTTTGTTTGTTGCTTTCTATTACATTTCTAACTATTCACCTATTTGTTGATGCAATATTGGTTTGCTGAACATAGTAAAAACATGATGCCAAGCAATGAAAAAGGTGTGCCAAGGCTTCTCAGGTGGATCATCAGTGACATCAGTAGTACAATCGAGAGAGACCTGAATGACGCCATGAAAAAGATATCTCGATAAATTTTTTACAATGCTGATTTCTTGCTCCATGTGTACATTAATATACACCTTAATAAGGTGTACAAGATTGTACATTGGTGATAGATTTAAAAAAATTTATCCCGTGTACAACAATGTACACCTATAACACATGTGTAAAATATTGTACACCTGTGATCAATATTGATACTTTGTCATGTTTTCAGGTTCAACCAGGATGATTAAAGGCTTACCATGATGAAGAGCGATTGCTTTTGGATGAGTACCGGAATATGAAACAAGCAAATAACACAGATGCACTGAAGTAAAAGCTGCGCATATTAGATATGCAAAGAGAGGAACTACATGATGAGCTTGCTGAATTGCAGACTAAACATGAAAGGCTTGTTACTTTCATTGAAGAGCAAAGCCGAAAAGTTCATGTAGCTGATCTGAAGAATTTACCAGAAAGCGACGTGAACGATTTACGTGTTGACACTTTGGAGCAAATCTTTTCATTTACAAAGGAATTACGACGTAATGATGATGATGAGGAGGAAGTTGAGGAGGATGAGGAGGATGATGAGGACGAAGAGGGTGGCGGAGGTGATGATGAGGATGATGATGAAGAGGATTTGGAGGATGAGGAGGACAAGGATGATGATGCTGAGAAGGAGCTAGGACAAGGATGATGATGCTGGGGATGACGACAAGACTGCTAATATGTCGAGGTATAACATAATTTTTATTAAAATTTCAGTCAATTCTTTTCATCTTTTTTATGTGTGTGCATAGTTGTACACCATTGTGAAGAAACCATACCTTTTCTCAAAGTTTGCATCTTTTAACACTCCTTCATCAAAAGCCAGTGGGGAAAATGAAGAAAAGGATGGAAGTGAATCTGACAAAGAAGTTGAGCCTGAAACTGCTAATAAGCCAAGGTACAATGATCCCAACTTACATTTCTTTTACATAATTTGCACACTTGTGTACAACTTTGTATACCCCCTTTTTTTGTTGCATTTTTCAGAGAAGAAGACGTGGATGATGGAACAAGCCGAGGAGTTGAGAGTGAATTTGACAAAGTAGTTGAGTATGAAGCTGCTAACAAGCCGTGGTATGAAGAAAACGATCCCAACTTCCATTTCTTTTCGTTTTCTGTATGTGTGTACAAAGATGTACACCTTTATGATTTCTTATGTATTTGTGTACATACTTGTACACCAGTGTACAAATTTGTACACCCTTAGAAATTCTTTAAAAATTGCATTTTTCAGTACTCCTCCGTCAAAGACAAATGAAATCCTGAAGATCAAGAAGACCAAGTGCACCTTGATGACCAGAATGTGATGGATGCAACTCAAATATCTGAAGAATCATTTGATAAAGATACGATAATCTCAGTTCAAACTATATCGCAGTTGGATCCTGAAGGCATCTTGCTGGTTGGAGAAAACGTGCTTTTACTCACACATGGAGAAGATCCAGAGACGACATCCTATATGACAAAGGAAGAAATTTATGTCATTCTAGAGAACTTGTCTGACATTGTGTTCATGAAGCTCGAAAAAGGTTGTTATAAAACGGCACCACCTGAAGTGAAGGAAAAGTTGACAACCATGATTCATAACGATTGTCTGAGATTTTCATTATTGATCCAAGAGAATCCTAAAGAAAAGTCATCGCAAAAATAATTATCCAGTGAATATGTACGAGAAAGGATCGTTGCTGAAGCGGTGTAGTTCATCCAAGAGAATCAAGGTGTTTCTTTCAGCAGTCAAGAAGTTGAGGAAGATAAATCAGAAAAGACCTCAGAAAAGACAAGAACGGGGAAAATGAAGGAAGCAGAGATGTTGAGGACAAAAACGGCTAGCAAGTTCTTCAAGACACCACAAGAAAAGAGAGTTTCAAGAAAAAAGCTAGATCTCAACTTCACCGAGGGTAAAAACATAACAGGTAGGGTAAAATACGATCAAAAAGGCAAGGGAAAGGTACAAGATGTAGGCTATCCTTCACCACTAAAGATAAAAGGAAAATGACTATCATCCTCCTGCACATTGCCAGATATTCGTCAATACCCACTATGGCGAGACATGAAACAAGGAAAGGACAAAAAGAGGATACAAAAGTTCTTTGACTATGAAAACCTGGGGTAAGTTCACATAACAATACCTTGGACTTTCCACGTGATTGAATCTTTTAAAAAAGTTATGTGCACCACTATGTACATCATGTTAACATTTCCTTTATGATTCCGTGACGTTGTAGCTTGTGAAGTGACGAGACTAGAAAAACCTGAAGGAAGATGTTCTGATTGTGGGACGAGTACTACGTGACCCGATGTTCAACAAAGATCTGGATCAAAAGGTACAATAGTTCTACATCTATCAACGTAGAAGAGCAATTGTCAGAGATAGTTTTCGTCCACCAGATGATAAAAAGTACTTGAGCTATGAAATAATGAGTCATACTGCATGTGTAGGTTTCTCAAACAAATCAAATGTTATATATAATTCAGATTACTTTGATACTTTAATATTATGTACATAGTTGTACACCTAATTGACATGGCATATTCTATGTGTTTGTAGAAGTTGGATTTGTTGGATTTCTTTAGGTGTATACATAGTTGTACACCAGTATGCTATATGATTGATACATGGACTGTTAAGTGTTGGAATGGATGGTTGATTGTTAGATTTATTTAGGTATGTACATAGTTGTACACCTATATCATACGTCATGGATATATGGTATGTTGTCAGGCCTAAATGTTTGATTTGTTAGTTTTCTATAGGAGTGTAAATTCTTGTACACCAGTGTGATATCTGACGCATATCTGGTCTAACTTAGGTGTACCTAATTCATTTTACTTTCAAACAAATTATTGATTGCAGTACTATGTGAAGCATAATATCACCAGCATAGTACAAGAGCTTGTGGTTGATTTCATAAGGGAATTCTTGAGAATCTAGAAGTTTTAGTAATCCCCATGAACCATTCTACATGAGACTTTCAAAGTAGGAAGGCATTGGTCGCTGTTGAAATTTGATTTTGAATCTCTTAATGGAAATGGAAGATACGGTGCAATTGGAACTCAATAAGAAGAGAACGTTAATGAGTCATCCACCTATAAAAGAGCATGAAATAAACGTCATGACATGCCCGACACGAGGAATCAACTCGGACTGCCTCATATACACTTGTTACTTTATGAAACAAAGTCTCAAGAAAACAAAAAGTCTAGATAGAGATGAGCAGAAGGCCGAAGATATTTGTCAGCAAATGAGATCAAAAATGGTGGCCAGGATGCTGAAAAAAATCGGAGGTTTTAAAAAAGTGTGGGATGTAGCAAAGGATGAAACATACAAGGAGTGGTGTGAGAGTAAAGGAATGCAACCATTGAAGAGGAAGAGGACTTTTTAATCTTCATACAAGATCACTTTCTGAATTGCTTCAAAAAGTTTTTAATATCTAAATAACTTTTTAAATTTCAATTTAACTTTCTGTTTAAGACTTATCATTATTATAAAGACCTTGAATTAATCTTTTTATTAGTTTCAATATTCATGTTTTGAATGTAGACTTGTGTCAGACTTCAGGGTATATTAAATGTTAAGAAAAAATACTAAAAAGGAGTACATTATTATGCACATGTACTGGCAGAGAAGAAAATATTAAGGTGTACATGATAGAACACATGCAATGAAATGTGTAGAAATTAAAAGGTGTATTGACAAGTTATTAAAGTAGTGTTAGAAAAGTGAAAAGAAGAGGGTACCCAAATACAACACAATCTTTTAAATATCAACTTATAAGTACGGTATCTTGAGTGATCATCTATGGACAGAGTCGAGACAATTCATATTAATTCATATAACTTGTGTGATTGCTTATGGACGAGGTTGAAAAAATACAACAACAAGATATTTACTTGACAATAGTTACGGTAATAATCGATAGACTATTAGTATCAATGTCAAGTAATTCAGATTAACGTACGTGTGTAATTTACTTAATTATAATAACAATTATAATGCGAAAAACAAAGTAAATGACACAACCATATTTTTTTAACGAAGAAACTGCAAATGCATAAAAATCCCGGGACCTAGTCCAGTTTTGAATACTCTCAGAATTAAACCGCTATATAAAATCTAACACCAACTTCATATAGTTCAGACCAAGTATACTACCCCTAGATACTTAGTTTCCTCAGTATTTTTGCGCCTTCAACTTCTAGAGTGACGCAGGTGAATCACCAATCCTTTTGATCGTATTCCAAATAGTAAAGGATAAATCTGTTTGGTAACCACTCTATTCAATTTTGATAATAAGATATTATGAGTCCTTGACAAAGGATATTCTGTTTAACCTAATAAACTCCTTTGTCTGGTTAGATTAATCTAAACTTTGATTACCGAAATAATCAAATCTTAGATTTGCAATCAATCAATATAGTCTTAAAGATAAACTATAAGGTGATGCCGATCTCACACAACTATCCAATCAAGTATATCAAAGATAAACACGATTCTAGTTGGATCCTCACCGATCAAGGTTTGTGCACACAATTCATAAGATACGAAAACAAATAAGAAAAACTACATCGTCTTCAGATCTTCGTTTGTCTTCAATAATATCCTACACAACACCACTTGAATCCTCTTGTGATAAATCACACACAGAACGAAGTTTGTTAACAATGGATTATCACAAGGTGTCTTTAGATCCGAAAATGGTTCTAAATATCCCGTCAATACTTTGATCTAGTTTGAGTGAGCCTTATATCAGAAGAGAAGGTTTTCAAGAATAAACAAACTAGGTGCAATCAAAGTTTCAACAACTGTTAGTCAATCAAATCAATAATCGAGAACTAAAATAACATTGTAATTATCTAGTTTCCCACCAGCGGTACACATAGAGTTCCTTGATCTCACAAAACTCTTTAAACGATGGGTCGTAAGAGATTTCGTCTCATTAGGGTACTTTCCTCTCCAAATAGACGGCTCCACCACAAACAAAAAGAATGAAGTTTGCCTGGATCTTAGGATAGTTTGCAAGAAATGAAAAATCAAGAATTTATAGACCAAGGTTGTTTGGACAACAAGGAAATTCCAAAATCGAAAATATTCTCAAGATATTCACATTAAATTACCTAATTTCGGTTTTCCTATTTCTAATTAATTACCAAACTATATTTCTGAAAACTCCCTTAGAAAACTTCAATTATTAGTCTAGCACATTAACTAATAATATTTTCCAGAGGATATGCTTTAAATGTTGGTAATTAACACATATATTATGAAAATCATAATTAAATGCTTTTCAATTTTTTGGTCCTCGGGTCACTTTGAGTATTAAGGAATATCTTTGAACAATGAATGATAACAGTTATGTACATGTTCTAATAATGCCGACATCTAGAAGTTTCACAGAAAACCCTAATTCCAAGCTTCACACAAAACATATATGTGAATATTGGAAACTCGGTATTGCTCCTTGGGATCGGTTGTACCAAAATCACAATGTAATTTGTGATCGGTTATACCATGCTTCCTAAACTATGTTGTGAACGGTTACACCTTGCTTCCAAGAGGTAGCTTGTGATCGGTTACACCTTACTTCCCGAGTTAGTTTGTGATCGGTTACACCTTGGTTCCTAGAGAAACTTGTGACTGACTACAACTAACTTCCCAAATTAGCTTTTGACCGGTTACACCATGCTTTCAAAAGGTAGCTTGTGACCAATTACAACTAACTTCCAAATATAGCTTGTGATCGGTTACACCATGCTTCACAAACTAGCTTGTGGCCAACTACAACATACTATACAATATGGGCTATGACCGGTTATACCTAAAATCTCAACAAGTTAAGATAGGTTCTACCTTGTCATCTTATATTGGTCATTCAAAAGATATTCAATAAAGAACCTGACCAGTCATGACTTCCTTTCGATTATGAAACAAGTTCATATATGTACTTCCTTTAAACGAATGTTATATAATATTGTTTCCTAGGGCGAAATCATACCTATATCTTGCACATAATCAGTGACTAAATACAAAGATTATGCTAATGTCATATTTACGAAGTTCCAAAAGATAAGCGTTTATACTTCGTAATTCAATAAATTCCTCGACACTTTGATCATAATGATATGACCAAGTATAACCACTAGAGTATTATTTATATACAACTTCACATATGTTATGTTTTCAATATAATCCGACTTGAAAAATACGTTAGGAATGTAAACAGGATCAAGTCAATATTACTACCTCAAGTGGAAAGATGATGTCATCGTTGTAGTCGTTACTTCTTCACATTCTTCAGGTCTTCGGATTAATACTTGTACGTCTCAACATTCCTAGACTTTCTAGTCTAACCTAAACGAAGTTGACTCTAGTATTTAATCAAGCGACTCTAGATGAACTTTGATACTTAAATATGACAACCAAACTTGACATACCAACGCTTGGTGAGTTCAATCGAGCTATGCTCTAACAATCTCCCCCTTTGTCAATTTTAGTGACAAAACTCTATTACATATAGAGATAAACGAATTACAAAATAATCCATTCTTCATACGCTTGATTCCAAGTTTCAACAACACAATAACCTGCATATATTCAAAAATAAATGAGTCTTTATCAAATACAAGAGATATAAACTTGGATGGTACCAAAGACCAATATCCAAGGACCAATCAATTTCCAATCAACAACTAAAGGTTGGATTTCACAATTGATCGATACAACGCACAACCTGTGATATTTTTATTACATAACAAAATATAATGCGGAATAGAAATAACACAGACACCAGAAGTTTTGTAAACGAGGAAACCGCAAATGCAGAAAAACCCTGGGACCTAGTCCAGATTGAACACCACACTGTATTAAGCCTCTATAGACACTAGCCTACTACAAACTAACTTCGGTCTGGATTGTAGTTGAACCCTAATCAATCTCACACTGATTCAAGGTACAACTGCTCTCGTTATGTCTCTGATCCCATCAAGATACTACACACTTGATTCCCTTAGTTGATCTCACCCACAACCAAGAGTTTCTACGACCCAAAGTCGAAGACTTGAACAAACAAATATGTATCACACAGAAAAGTCTCCGATAATAGATAAATCTGTCTCCCACAGATAAACCTACGAGTTTGTTCTGTCTTTTGATAAAATCAAGGTGAACATGAACTAATCGATAACCCGGACTTATATTCCCGAAGAACATCCTAGAATTATCAATAACCTCACAATAATCTTAATCGTATGGTAGCAAAACAAGATATTGTGGAATCACAAACGATGAAACGAAGATGTTTGTGATTTCTTTTTATCTTGCCCTATCAAAGATATAATCTCAATCCAATCTTTCAATTGAACTCGTACGATAGAACATGGCAAGATCAGATCGCTCAACTATAAGAGAAGTAGTTTCGTCTGGCTTCACAATCCCAATGAAGTCTTTAAATCGTTAACATACAGGGTCTCGAGAAGAAATCTAAGGTTAAAGGAGAATCAACTCTATCTAAACCAACTAGTATCACACAGGAGGTGTGGAGATTAGTTTTTCCAGTTGCTAGAGTTCTCCTTTATATAGTTTTCAGATCAGGGTTTGCAATCAATGTTAGCTTAGTAACAAAGCATTCAATATTCACCGTTAGATGAAAAACCTGATTTAACCAAGCTAATATCTTTCAACCATTAGATCGAAACTTAGCTTGTCACATACAAATGAAATGTATTTCATTTAGGTTTGAGTAACCGTACCTAAACATGTACACTTAGTTGGTTCACAAATAGTTAACCAATGGTTATCCATATGAGCACTTTCATATTAACCGTATTCATCTTTCTCATAACTAGTTCAAATGACTTCAAAAGAACTAGTTGAAGAGTTATTCAATTGCTTAGGTCTTTATGCATATACACAATTGAAACAAAATCAGTTTGATTCATTAGAATCAATTCATGAAAAATATAGCCACGGTTTGCAAAGATTGCATTCCTTATAATTTATTGTTTAAGTTCATGAACTACCGATTTGAGAAATAACCAGCTTGGGTACGCGTAAGGGTATGCGTACCTTAGCTACCGGATTTGAGTTTCCAAACTCAACAGAATTTGTCGGGTAGAAAAGTTCAGCCAGTACGCGTACCTAAGGTGACTGGTTTATGAGTTCGTAAACTCCAAACTCGGCAGAATTTTCCGGGAGGAAAAGTTCCGCTAGTACGCGTACCCAACATGTCTCCATTACTAATACCGTGTGCACACATATGCACACACTTGGTTTCCGACACATGGATTTATACATTAATGTGCGAACACACTATATATGCTTATATCCATAGATGGTAATTGTAGTTGCAGGAAATCCTACGCTACACCCCTCATATGATTTCATTATTATTCAACTCATTTTTAGATTTACACTCTTAATTTTTATTGATCCATCTTTGAATATTCTTACAAGAAAATATAAAGGAATCAAGAATGACCTCTGCTCTAGACTTTCTCTCTCCTATTTACTTGTTTCTTACTCAAAAAAGATCTCCCCATCTCCTTTACAACTGAACGACTATTTATAGGGAAATACATAGTGGATGACAGCTAATCTGTCCTTTATTTTCGAATATGACTTGCGACATTCTCGCAACCTTACAAATCTTAATATCGCAAACTCTCTAATTTTCCCAGGACTATCACATCTTTCTCATGATTTTAGCTGACGTCGTTTATTATATCATTTATGAAATTGTTCTGCGACGCTGTTGTGTTGTGTTGTTGATAATTTCGCTAAGATATTATTGTTGCGAGATTCTGATCCTACATCTTGCCTCTTCTCATATCTTTTATGCGAATTAGAAAATGATGTGAGAAACGCCGCAGCTGTTCCTCTCTTCATATTCTGTATTTATCACATGTATTCTTTCTTCCATCCGTTTCTTGACACGTCTTTTGTAACCGGTGCTTTTTAACCGCTTATATCTTTCCGTATTAATCGTGTTTATCTTCTCGAGGAAAAAATCCCTCTATATATATTCTTTCTCACTCTCTTTTTCTTTATTTTTATTTTCTCTGCAACTTCATCGTTCTTCTGCAAATTCTGTTATTGCAACTTTTCTTATTTATTCTTCAATATTTTTAAGTTCTTCTTCATCTTCATACTATTTCTTTTGCAAATCTTCATCATTCGTGATTTTCTTCGAAATAATCTTTCTGCTAGTGTTTTCCATGGATTCATCAAGGTTAGTTTTCTTTTTTCTTCCTTATGGGTTTTGCTGAAATTGATCTTGTTTACTGCCTTATTTGATGTTGTTTATGTGATTCCCATACTGTTGTTATTTCAGAAAAAGCGCCTCCAACACTAAGTTTACGGTTCAGAACCCTAACATTCCCAAACCGCAGCATAAAGTTGTTGCGCATAAAAGAAAGTCTGTGAATGAGAAGGTAGTAAGAAACATTATCCTTTTCTAATAACAATATTGTTGCCTCTGTTTCTTATCTGGATTGTAATTCGCAGGGTGATAAGGATGTCAGTAAACCTATCAAGAAATCCCGCCACCTTAAAAATGTTCAAACTTCTGTTCCATTCCACTTACTTATCTCTTCTAAATCTCCTGCGACATCTTCGTAAGATAAACCCTTATCTCCAATTCGCGAAAAAGCTGCCTCAAACTTCATTTCTTCAACTGATCTTTCAGTGATTGAAACCCTCTTTGTTGATCCTTCTGTGAATGAAACTTCTTCTCTTCCTATTGAGAACGTTTCTCAACCTTCTATCATTGCCAGTTCTCTGCCTGAGTCTCTTCCCCTTTCGAAAGAAACCGTGGAAGGAATAGATATTTCTTTCAAAGTTTTGTCTGAAGTCCTCCATTGATCCTGTCAAGTCTAATGTTTGCGAAATTCTGAGCAAGCATTTAGGTTCTGACAGAGCTGCTTCGCAAACAGCTTTGGAAAAAGAGTGTAATGCTCTTCGTCTAGAAAATCAAAAGCTTCAGAATGTTTTGTTGGATCGTGACAATCTTCGCAAGAAGAATGATGAATTGAGAGGTATGATCTTCTTATATGTGTGTTCAATTTGCCTTTTTAATGGTTTTATCCTTCCCATATTTAATTATCCTTGAAATCCCTCTTTCGCATGTTAAGCCTTGAACCAGAAACGAATAATAGAGAGATATCAATTTGAATCTGCTGTTGAAGAAGCCCGTGTTGATAAAGAAATTTTGATGGATCAATATAACCAATTAGATAACCTCTATTCATATTCTCTTGATCACATAAATAATCTTACCAATGAAAATACCCAATTAGTTCAGCGACAAGATTTATTAAGTAATGAAGTATCTCGCCTTTCTTATTCTTTAACTAAAGCTAATTTAGGGATGTAAACTTTATCAGATGAGAATAAAACCTAATCTCAAGAGAAGCGAACTTGTTTAAACAAGATGGCGATATCTTCGCAACAACTTAGCATTCTTCAGAAAGTATGTGATGACCAAGAGCAATCTCTTCGCTCTTTGAGAAATGAACTTAAAGAAGTAACATAGTCATCTATCGCTGAAAGAGATACACTCATTCAAGGTAGAATAGCTTTAAGTGTAAAGGCGAATCAACTTAAAGAACAATATTCCAAATTAGAAGAGTCTTATTCTTCTCTTGCGAAGAAAAATGCCTTTCTTATTTCTAAAGAGAAAAATCTTCAGTCTCGACTTAAAGGTTTAGTTGGAGATAAATTTGATGACGCAATGGACCGTTGGGAGAATAGTTATCTGTCCTTGATTCAACACCTTATTTCGCAAAAGGAAGGTAGTCATAATAGTTTGACTGCCTTAACTATCTTTTCTTTGTCATATTTTTCTGAGTTCTTTATCTTATTGAAATTTTGTATTCTACCTTTCGCAGAGTCTGAGAAGAATCTTCATTCCTCCATTTCTGTTTTGGAGGCTAAATATGCCAAAATTCGCAAAGAAAATGCATTGCTCGTCTCTGCCCTTACTGGTTCTCGCGACCGAGCAGAAAGAAGACTTGATTATCTTGCTTATTTTAAGGATATTCAAGATAGGAATCATCAGAGAGCACTTCTTCGTCAAGTTCATCTCTGGCTGAAGTCCTTGTAAATGATATTTTATTGTCCAAATCACTTCCTCCTACATCAATTGAACCTTTATAAGTAGATGATGATGAAGTTCCTCGTCCTGCTGATAGTGATTATGATTATGAAATTGGTGCAGAGGATGATTTCTTGGAAGATGGAGAGGAAATTCCTTCCAAGGAAGCATATGCTGGTGTTAATCAAAATGAGAAAGAAATCTCTCCTGAAGAAGTAATTGCTGGCGATAATCAAGGTGTTATTCAAGGCGAAGATCAGAACCGAAATGAAGGAGAGGCTTGCGATAATGAGAACATTGGCGAAGAACGTCTGTTATCTCCTGCTACTGGAATTAATACTGAAGCTTGATATTCTTATCTAGTTTTATCTTCTTGAATTGTCTTATTTTTATCACTTTTGCGAATAATATTCTTCAACCAACTTTGGAATCAATTTTTCCTTTTAGTATTTTGCTGATGAGAAAGATAATGCTTCTTGTTTATTGATTCCCATACTTGCCTCTCATTATCTTTCTTGCAAAAAATAATCTGTTACGAATACTTATAAATATTTTGTTTTATCATGTGGTCTTATTTTGCCTTCCTAATTAAAGGTCTTATTATGCCACCTCTTGTCATTGCGACAAAATCGCAGGACGTCCTTGCACTTTCATGCAAAAACCCATTGATCTTGCCTTCAATTTTTCTTTTGTATTATGGCCTCTTCAGGAATGTTGCGACAATATGACAGGCCTAAATATTCTTGCGAAAATAAAGCCCCATGACATTGTCGTCTTGCGACGAAATTGCAGGACGTCTTCGCACTTTCATGCGAAAACCCATTGATCTCGTCTTATCTTTTTCTTTTGTATTATTGCCTCTTCAGGATTGTTGCACAAATATGACAAGCCTTAATACCCTTGCGAATAAAAAGCCTCATGACATTTGAGTCTTAAGACACTTATCAGCTCCCTAATGGAGGGTGCCGCCCTTATCTCCCCCCTGGTTTCCCCTTCAAGGAGGCGTACTTATACCATACAAGGTTAGCTCCTCCCATCCAGTATTAACAAAAACCAGTTGTTTTCGCAGGCTCTTATCCCTTTTACCTATAGGGCTTATGGTTACGAGACTGCACCCTAAGTGGGGTTTTCTTCGGGGCGAGTGCAGTATAAGCCAAGACTTGTCAAGAATGGCAAGGTACGCTTCAAACGTCCCTGGCACTCTTGACTCAACCGTGTACCTCGGCGCCTATCAGATCTGCACTCCTTGGGAGAGTCCTTATTACCTTAGTCGCCCAACCCAAGTCATATGCTTAAGCTGAGAATCCAAGGTGCCTCTCCCGGATGGGCTTTATTGACCCCAAATTTCCATGACTCAGGTTCCGGTAGCGGTGTAGCCTTTCCATGAGCCATGCAACATGTACCCCCTAATATGACGTACTTTAGGTCTTACATTTGCCTCTTGCGAAATTTTATTCGCGAACTAGGGTGAACGCCATTAAGGTTCGCCCCTTTCTTTTATGTCATTGTTCTGTGATTATCTCCGCGAAAATTTCGCACATCATGATCTTGTTTTGATATGAATAATCTTGCAACTATTCTTTCAGAATCCATAACTTCTCAAAGCTTCTTACGAGTAATATCTTTTGAAGTACAACCTGTTCCATGGTCTGTCAAGTCTATGGCCAACATCTCTACCTTCTGGATCCATTAATCTATAAGCTCCTGTTCCAACTATCTCCTTAATGATGTAAGGTCCATCCCATTTTTTCGCTAATTTTCCACCATTTTCTTGCTGATATATTGGTGTCTCTCGCAGAACTAAATCTCCTGGTTGGAATTCGCGTACTTTGACACGTTTATTATATTTTCGGGCTAATCTTCGCTGATAATTCTCCATATGTTGTAAAGATTTTTCTCTTCTTTCTTCTAATTCATCAAGTTTATTTAAGATCAAACCCGCACTAAGATTTTTCTCCCAAGCTTCTCTTTTTGTTGTCGGAATAACAACTTATGTTGGTAACACTACTTCAACTCCGTATGTTAAACAAAAAGGTTACATTCCAGTAGCTTCTCTTCTAGTGTATTATAAGCCCATAATGCATTATGTACTTGTTCGCACCATGTTATGTGATGTCCTTCCAATTTCTTCTTTAATATATCTGCAATTGTTTTGTTTGTTGCTTCTACCTGCCCATTAGCTTGTGGATACAAAGGAGTAGACTTTCCACATTTTATCTTGAATGCATTAAGTAGCATTTCTATATTATGTCCTTCAAATTGTTTCCCATTATCAGATACCAACTGCGCAGGAATTCCAAATCTGCAAATGATATTTTCGAATATGAACGTAAAGATATCTTTGTCGCGAATATGCTGTACTGCTTTCACTTCTGTCCATTTTGTGAAATAATCTGTTGCGACTATTAAATATCTTCTTTGTCCAGAACCTGGTAAAAATGGCCCCACAATATCTAAGCCCCACTTTCCAAAAGGCCACACACTGGTTGAAGATGATAACGGTGCTCCAGGTGCATGTATTTTATTTCCATGCCGCTGACAATCTTCGCAGCGCCTTGATATTTGTTTCGCATCTTCGTGCATGTACGACCAGTAATAGCCTTGCATTTTTTCTCTATGTGCCAAAGATCTTCCCCCGCTATCATTGCCAGCATCCCCACTATGTAACATTTTTAGTATGAAGTTCCATTCCCCACTATGTTCCATTTTCCCCACTATGTTTCTCCTTTCGCCAAATATGCATGAAGTTCCATTCTCCTGTCTGCGATATTGTTCGTTTGTTCTTCTTCTTCTTCATTGTCTATTATCATCACATCCACTTCTTCTTCTTCTTTATTGATTGATGGTGATAGAAGTGTTTGTATTTTTATGCATCTCGCAGTTGGATCTGTCATCATGCTTGAGATGAAAGCAAAAGCGTCTGCGAGTCTGTTATCCTTTCTTGAAATGTGCCTCCATTTTATTTTTGGGATTTTCGCTGACAATTCTTCAACGAGCTTCTTGTATTTCTTCAAGGATGGTTCATTTGTAGTATACTCTCCCTTTATTTGGCGAATAACTAGCTGCGAATCACTAGTGATCCTGGCATTTTCTAGTTTCATTTCTATTGTGAATTTTAAGGCATGTATCACAACTTCATATTCCGTTTCATTATTAGTGGATGCGAATTCCAATCTGAATGAAAAAGCCATCTTTATTCCTTCTGGTGAAATTAAAACAATTCCAACTCCATTTCCTTCTCCATTTGATGATACATTTACCAATATCTCCCATCTATTTGGTTTTTTTAATAAATCTTTTGGATCTCCTTGTTCTTCTTCTATATCCATCATTTCTTCTACTGCTTCATCTTCTTCTAAAGGAAATTCTACCAAGAACTCTGCAACAACTTGTGACTTTTGTGAAGACAAAATTTCATATTTAATATCAAAGTGGCCTACTTGTGCATTCCATCTCTCCACTCTTCCTGATCTTTTAGAATTCTTCATCACTGATTCAATTGGTACTTTTGTTAATACCTTTATCTTATGCGCCTGAAAATATATGCGGAGCTTAAATGATGCATAAACTAATGATAAGATTAACTTCTCAATCTTTGAGTAATTCTTCTCGGCAGTATTAAAAGTTTTGCTAATGTAATAAATGGGTTTCTCCACTTCTGCGTCTACTAGCAATAACATAACACTTAATGCATGTGACGTCGTCGCAAGATAGATCAATAATTCTTGTCCTAATTCTGCTTTTTGTAAAATAGTTGTCTTCATCAGATGTTCTTTGATCCCTTGAAAAGCTTTTCACATCCATCAGTCCATTTAAATTTCGCACCCTTCTTGAGTATATCGAAAAAATATTTGCATTTGTCTGATGATCGCGAAATGAATCTCCCCAGCGAAGCTAGAAGCCCATTCAACTTATGTACATCTTTTATTTTTGCTGGTGTTGGAATGTCACGAACTGCTTGCACTTTTTCTGGATCAACCTGTATTCCTTCCTTTGATACAATGTAGCCTAAAATTTTTCCCGATGCATCCCCAATAGTACACTTCTCAGGATTCAATTTAATGTTATACTGTCGCATTTGTTCAAAAATCTCCCTCAGGTCTTGTACATGGTCTTTAGCTTCTTTACTCTTTACTAACATGTCATCCACGTATACTTCCAATGTTTTGTGTATCCATTTTGCGAACACCTTCTCTACCATTCTTTGGTATGTCGCTCCCACATTTCACAAACCAAATGGCATTTTCGTGTAACAATATAAACCTCTAGGGGCGAAGAAAGCAGTATGTTCTTGATCTTCTTCAGCGATAGGGGTTTGGTTATACCCTTTGTACCCATCTAAAGATGATACTCTATCATTTCCCGCTGCGGATTCCACCATTTGAGGAATATCTGGTAACGGAAAACTATCTTCGGGGAAAGCTTTGTTTAAATCAGTGAAATCTATGAAAATCCTGATTCCTTTGTTTTTCTTTGGGACAATGACCATATTCACTATCCATTCTGGGTATTTAGCTTCTCTTATGATTCCCGCATCAAGCATTTTTTGTAGTTCTTCTTCTATTTGGGAATGGTACGTTGTTGCAATTTTTCTTATTCTCTGTTTAAATGGTCTCATATTTTTGTTAATCTCCAACTTGTGACATGCAATTGATGGATCTATTCCCGGTATCTCATCCATGCTTCCTGCGAAAACATCTTTATATTCTCGCAAAAGGTTTACAGTTCTTTCTTCTTCTTCCACATCCATTTTGGTTCCAATTCTCAATATTAGAGGTTCTTCTATAGTCCCAACGTTTATTTATTTTGTTGGTTCTGCGGCAGTGTAACTGGGTTTAGGTTCTCCCATTGGTGTTGGTTATTTTATTGTTTTCACAGGTCCTTCTCCTTCTTCCGAAATTTCACTGGGTATTGCTTTGCCTTTTTTTTCCCTTATCACATATACTCTAAATTCTTCTTCTTTCTTTGCTTCCTTTGCCAAATTTCTGCGAAATTGTTTCTTTTTTGCTTGTCCTTCATAATGCTTTACTTCAATTTGATGACATAATTTCGCATTGTCAACATCTCCTCTGATTTCACCTATTCAATTTGGTGTGGGGAATTTAATACATTGATGCAACGTTGATACTACAGCTTTTATCGCATGTATCCATGGTCTTCCTAATAACATATTATATGGCGATTCCATATCCACCACGCATAGTGTTATGTGTGTTTCGATCTCTCCAAGTGGAATTCGTACCACTATTTCTCCTTTAGGTTTTGTTGTGGATTTTCCAAAGCCGTGAATAAAATATGTTGAACTGGACATTTCTTCGTATTTAAATCCTATTCCCCGGAATGCATGATAAAATATTATATCCACTGAACTTCCCGTATCGATTAAAGTTCTGTTCAATATCCATTCTCCCGTGGATTTTGTTGTTGTCTCCTTCTCTTTTCGCGTAATAGGCACTGTAATAACCAATGGAGATGTGTGGTTCAAATTTTCTTTTGGTATTTCTGCCGCCATGAATGTAATTTTTTGCTTTTTCCAATCTTTCAAGGGTGATGTCTTTTCTACCGCCATAACCTTCCTTCCTTCAAAATTTCGTTTATGTATTCTTCCTTTGATGTTTTCATGGAATTCATTAACCATCGTTTTTGTTATCACATTACACTCTAATCTTTTGCCATCTTTATTAATTCTAATCATCTTTCTTTTAACTGGTTCACTGATTTATTTAATCACTTTCTTGATTTGAACATTCTCAACAACAATTTTCAACTTTCAATTCCCTGTTTCTAGCGCCATTATGTAGTTGCAGGAAATCCTACACTACACCCCTCATATGATTTCATTATTATTCAACTCATTTTTAGATTTACACTCTTAGTTTTTATTGATCCATCTTTGAATATTCTTACAAGAAAAGATAAAGGAATCAAAAATGACCTCTGCTCTAGACTTTCTCTCTCCTATTTACTTGTTTCTTACTCAAAAAAGATCTCCCCCTCTCATTTACAACTGAACGACTATTTATAGGGAAATACATAGTGGATGACATCTAATCTGTCCTTTATTTTCGAATATGACTTGCGACATTCTCGCAACCTTACAAATCTTAATCTCTCAAACTCTCTAATTTTCGCAGGACCATCACATCTTTCTCATGATTTTAGCTGACGTCGTTTACTATATCATTTATGAAATTGTTCTGCGACGCTGTTGTGTTGTGTTGTTGATAATTTCGCTAAGATATTATTGTTGCGAGATTCTGATCCTATAGTAATCTCAACTCCACATTTCAATCATTGAAACATTATTCTATAATGTTATAACAGTCGTTACTCACAACTATCGTCATCAAAGCTATTTCAAGATTGAAACGTCATCATGACTTTCGCGACGGATAAAGATGAAAAATGGTTAAAACGAAAGATTACTAACACATATTTCAAGAAATAGATAGGCGAGTAAACTCGGCTCGAAATAGGAAATGTGTATGTATGAAAACTATCACACTTATACGACTTTTGTCTCAAGAGTAGGAGATAGAGTAGATAGACTTTTGAGTGATAGATAAGTTCAAGTCTCCACATACCTTTTAGTCGGATGAAGTTCCACTGGTTCCTTGAGAAGTTCTTCGTCTTCGTAAGATGATCGACGTGGAGTCTGGAGCTCAACTACACTTAACTATCCTAGTCCGAGATTTAGCTATAAGTAGACTAGAAATCAAGACATATAGTTTTGACAACTAAATTTGACAAACAAGCTTGAGATATCAACGCTTGCGAGTTCGACCGAGCAATGCTCTAACACCTTTCCTAGTGATTAAAAATCATTTGTTTACTCCATATATTTTTCCCCCTTTTTGTCGCAAAAATGACAAAGGTACGAGCAAACAAAATGACAAACCGAAAGGATATTACATATCTAATAAGACTCGTACAACCTATAAGAGTTAAGCATGAAGTTATCACATACCATTTTAAATAACCAATACTAAAACCGAATCTACAAAAGTAATCTAGATTTAGTATGTTATCAAGGAAACAATTGCCCGAAGCAATTTTCCCTTTAGTCTGACAAATCGATTAAGATAACTTAATTCTTTTGTCGAACCGATTGTGTATGTACAACCGCTTATTTTGACAAGACACAAATAAAGATCAGAATTAACCATATTTCTCTTATCAGGCTCTAATTATTTTATAAACTTAGACCTTTCCCTTTAGACAAGACAAACACTAGGTTAGTTAAATAGTTTTTCTTGTCAAGGCATTCGATTAGACTTGAATAACCGAATCTACAATTGATAAGTCTAACTAAGATCAGAATTAACTTAGTTTCTCTTATCCGGAATCAAATGGACTAAACAAATGACCCCGAAATTTCGTTAAGCCAAAAATAATAGAAACAAACCAAATAAATTGACTTGATATAGTTTTCTTAACCGGAAGAAATTGAAATAAATATAACAAATGTAAGCTCCGCAATTGCACCGAATTTAGTTAATCAAAAATACTTGATACCAAAAAATAAAAAAGATACCAAATCATAAGTCAACAATTGACACAGTTTTTCTTAACCATAAACAATTAAATCACAATAATCAATCTATACAACATAATGGAACATATTAATTGTACAGAAATTTTGTTAAACAAAAGCAAAATATATGCAATAAACTCAAGTTTAAACCCGAAACACATATGTTATGTTAAACACAACTTATGTAAACATAAATTGATTATCAACATATTGTGACTTTTCACATATGAGTTTCAATCGGAACACCTTATGATCCTTTGATAAAGCCTACCAAAAAGGACTATAACTTAATCCCGCTAAATCAAAAATCCACACAAATCATAAGGGAAACACAATATGAGATCGAATAATTAGGTTAATAAAAACCGAAACTAAACATCTCATAACCGAAAGAAAATAAATTTAAACAGGCTATGCAATCGGAAACTATCAAATAAAGAAACAAAGATTATAAAATAAAATTTATTCATTCACAAATAGATAGTTTTATTCAAATAGACCTTATACAAAATATCGAAATAAATCAATACATTGAATAGTCTATTTTTAAATAGAAGGGATTTGAAGATCAAATCTCCTCATGATGTTGAGATCTTTTTATATTAATAGGAATAATTATTAAAATTCCTTGAAGAGATCCTTGATCAAAGAATAATTCCTCAACCTTGAGTAAGTTAGGTTCTCGCTCGTTTATTCTGTCCAGAAGAAATTCTTGTTGTTTGACAAGATAAGCTTGAACAAGCAGGGATTTCTCAAGTGAACGCTTCAACATCATGAGCTCTGACTTTTTTTTCTGCACAGGTACGTGCCATTTTGTGAAACTCTTTTTCATAATCGATCATGCAGTATGACAAATTTCTATTATTGCAAGAGGTTGTTCCACTTCCATCTAATCCATTGGAGTTGAAGAATACAGAAGGATCACATGCCATTTTTTCAGCATACCTTTTTAAAACCCTTGCAAAGAGTTTTGCATGGTAATCAGTATTGTACATAATTCTTTTTCTAAGAGGAGTAGACAAGATTTTCTCCTTAAGAGACATAAAAAATTGCCAATATTTTAAATAACAATATTTTCCAAAGACTTGGTCACTGATTATGGAAATCAATAATACTCTCCTTTAATATAAAGAAACCGAAGTTTTTTTCTAATTAAAAGTTTTAAGAAAGTGCCTTCTTGTGAATATTTTCCATATATCTCGCAAGCTTTTGACTATTGCGCTATACATACACTAAACTCATCAAACAAAAGTTTGAGCACTTCATGAGTTAGTGTATATAATCAACATACTAAGTATCTAGTTGAGACAGATTATTCTTTTTAATACTTGTAGAGAATCTTCCTTTATCCGTTTTCTTAGGGATCTTACTTCTCTGGTAAGATGAAACAAACTTATCATAGAAAGGACTATCATCAAGATATGTAGGTATTACCTTATGTAGTGATGAACTGAAGAGTTTGCCATATTCCTTTTTGTTTGGTTCCACAGTCTTCTTTGGTACCCATCTCCATGAATTGCTAGTCTTGAGGTTCTCTTCCCTTTTGTGATATACTACTCTTTGAAATCCCTTCTGAGGATTTTTGTAGGAACTCTTTGATCTGAGAAAATCAGAGTTATGTATGAATTCTTCCGAAAAAGGTCGCTTGTTACACCCTTGATTAGAAGTTGTTCTTTTAGAGCTTGAACAAAATGATTGTTGACAATCTCTTAAAACATTACTTTTAATTCCACAATAAAAACATCATTTGTAATAATGATTGTGATGTTGTGGGATACTCTGATATGAGTAGTTTATCTTTAATCACTAGAGAGTACCAAAGCTTCTTTAGAAGTTGAAAATTTATTCCGTAAGCCTTCAATGTCATACTTTTTCATTTTTGAGGAATAAGTCAAATCAGAATTTATGGATTTACCTGGATAGGATATTACCGGTTGATATTTTGACATTAAGGAATGATTTTCATCTTTCATCTTTTTGACAAGTTCGAAAACTGTCTTAATCTCAGAATCATATGAGACTTTAAGGCATTGTATTCATCTGAAACTGATAATCTTATGATCTCAGTCCTCTTTGATCAATGCTTTTACTAAGATTCTCTTCTAAGGATTGAATCTTCAAGGAAGATCTGATCTTGAGAGAGTCTAGTTATGCTTTCAAGGTGGTAATTCTTAGAGCATAGCTTGGTTGAACCCACCAAGCGTTGGTATGTCAAGTTTGGTTGTCATATTTTGGTGAACCAAAACTCATTTAAAGATTACTAGAGTCAACTTCGTATAGGTTAGCTAGAAAGTTACTAGGATATGAGACTTACAAGTATTACGTGAAGACTTGAAGAATGTGAAGAAGTAAAGAGCTACAACTACGACATCATCCTTCCTCTTGAGGTTAGTAATATTTGACTTGAACTGTTTCATTCCTAACGTGTCTTTCAATTCGTGCATTTTAAAAACATAACTGCGAAGCTGTGAATGATTATACTCTAGTTAGACATAGATTTAAGGAATTACAATACGAAGTATGACGTCTATCTTTTGAACTTCGTATATAAGACATCGACATAATCGTATGAATGCTATTGTGATTATGTATGGGTATGGGTGAAGATTTGATCCTAGGAAACAATGTTTTACATTCGTTTAAAGGAAGTACAATTCATAAACTTGTTTTATGAATCGAAATGGAAATCGCTAGGCTTATTGGTATTGTTATTCATTGCAAATCTTTGGATTACCAATACGTGTGTTTAGTATAACCGCTCATAACTAGTTTACGTATCTTGGTAAAACTATTCACAAGGCCTGACTTTTGTATTGGTATGATTTTTATTAGTGAAACCGATCTTAAGTAATCACTTGAGATGGTATGATCGATACGTTGTAATTGGTATGACCAACTCTATACATTAGGTAACCGATCCTAGTAAGAGGTGCAACCGATCACAATCATGGGGAATCGATCCTTGTAAGAGGTACAACAAGTCTTAGTTATTGGTAACCGATCCTATGGCTTGTGCAACCGAATACAAGTTAGATACCATAAATATGTGGTAACCGATCCTAGTACCTAGTCAACCAAATTTTGGAAAGCTAGTGTAGTACCCACATGGAGGTAGAACCGAAACTTGTTTTGGTAGAACCGTGAAACCCATTAATGGTGATTTGATAGGATAATCAATCACATAGTTCTTGGAAGTCAGTTGAACCAATTCTAAACTTGTTTGGAAGTGTGACATATCGGTTTCAAGATTGTAAATATGAAAAAGGATTTACAAAGTAAAGATGTCGACATACTTTGAACATGTGCAGTAACTCTTGTCTTTTATTGTTCAAAGATATTCCTTAATAGCTAAAGGAGAATCCCAGATCGAAATAAATTGAGAATCTTTTAATTAAGGTTTTTAGTTTTATATGCTTCTAATTTATAGAAATTAAAATGCATATCTTTAGAAAATAAAAATTGGTAATGTGCATTTACTAATTGGAGATTTTCTAATGAGATTTCGGTCAATATTTGGACAAAGCATTTCCAGGAATTATGGAAACCGAATTTGGAAATATATTGCATATCTTGAGAATATTTTCGGTTTTGGAAATTCCTTGGTGTCCAAACTTCCTTGGTCTATAAATATTGAAGTTTGCATTTCGAGCAAACTAATCCTCAGAGCCAGCAAAACTACCTAGTTGTGTTGTTACTGGTAGAGCTGTCTATTCGGAGAGGAAAGTACCCTAATTAGGCGAAATCTCTTACGACCAATTGTTTTAAAGACTTCTTTGGGATTGGGAAGCTCTACGAGTACCGTTGGTGGGAAACTAGATAATTGCAGTTTATTATTAGTTTTCGATTGATTTGATTGACTAACGGTTGTTGAACTCTGATTGCACCTAGTTTGTTTATGCTTGAGAATCTTCTCTTATGATATAAGATTCACTCAAACTAGATCGAAGTTTCGACGAGGATCTTTAGACTGTTTGTAGATCTAAACATGTCTTGTGATAATCCATTGTTAACTGACTCAGTTCTGTGTGTGATTAATCACAAGAGATTCAAGTTGATTGTGTGCAAGAATTTATTGAAGATCTAAGAAGATTTGAAGACGAAAAAGATTTCTGATTTGGGTTCATAATCTTTGGTGTGCACAAAACTTGATCGGCTGGGGATCCAATTATAATCAGTTTATCTTTGTGATAACCTTGATTGATTAGTTGAGTAGATCGGCATCAATACGTTTCTTTGTGATTCGAAGTACTGATTTCAAAGTCTAGACAATTACTTTGGTAGTTGTTAAGAAATATATCTAAGAACCTGACAAAGGAGTTTATTGGGAATAACAGAAGAGCCTTTTGTCAAACTCATATCACTTGTTTGAAAAGAGTTGTTGCCGAACAAATTTGTTGTTCCTTTACTGTTTGGAATAAGAACCAAAGGAATTGTTCCAAGTGCGTGACTTATTACAAGTTGGAGGCGCATGGATACAGACGGAACTAGGTGAACTATAGGTTTAGTTGCTTGGTCTCAACTATACTAAGTTGGTTTAGAATTTGTATAGCGGCTTAATCCTGAGAGTATTCAATTCTGGACAAGGTCCCTGGGTTTTTCTGCATTTGCGGTTTCCTCATTAACAAAATCTTGATGTGTCTTTTACTTTTCTATATCCGTAATTATAATTATTTTTATTATAATTAGAAGTAAAATACACAAACTTTAATTCCTATTTACTTGATAGCAATCTTATTGTGTTTGGTTAAGTCCGAACCTATTATCAAGTAAACATACTTCGTTGTATTGGCTCGATCTTGTATCCATAGTCAATCACACAAGTTATCTTGTTGTCGTATTGTCTAGATCGCGTATCCATAGACGATCACATGAAGTGTGAACCGATTAGTTGTATTGTATCGACTCAGTCCATAGACAATCACTTTCGGAGAAAGGACTTATAGGTGGAAAAGTTTTAGATTGAGGTATATTTGGGTACCCTCGTCTTTTCATTAATATCAAGAAAAATTTGATCATTTTTAGCTTTCATACAACACATGTCTCCTAGAAGCTTTCCTTATCTTCCTAGTGCAAGCGCAAGTTCAGTTGCACATGAGATAAATTATTCACCCAGTTCATTTAGTTGTGATGTTTCTATATTCATGTAATCAATGTATTTTCTTTCGTGATGAAGATATTTTTCTGATTGTGAATATATGGCTTAACTTAACCTCTTCTTGAGAACATTCAGGAATATTTTCAGAAGAGCAAGTGGAACTTGTGGAAGAAGCCCCTTTTAAACATTTTCTAAAACTAAATCCATATTGTGATTATGTATGGGTATGAGGTGAAGATTTCGTCCTAGGAAACAATGTTTTACATTCGTTTAAAGGAAGTATATTCATGAACTTGCTTTGTGAATCGAAATGGAAATCTCTAGGCTTATTGATATTTGTTATTCATTGCAAATCTTTTGAATTACCAATGTGTGTGTTTAGTATAACCGCTCATGACTTGCTTATGTTCTTGGTAAAACTATTCGCAAGGCCTGACTTTTGTATTGGTATGACTTTTATTAGTGAAACCGATCTTAAGTAATCACCTGAGATGGTATGATCGATTTATTGTAATTGGTATGACCATCTCTAGTCATTGGGGAACCGATCCTAGTAAAGGTGCAGCCGATCACAAAAGGGGAATCGATCCTTGTAATAGGTGAAACAAGTTTCTAGTTATTGGGAAACGATCCTATGAACATGTGCAACACGTTTTTAGTTATTGGGAACCGATCCTATGGAAATGTGCACAAAATACAAGCTAGATACCATATATATGTGGGAACCGATCCTAGTACCTATTCAACCAAGTTTTGGTAACTCGCGTGACTAATTCTAGTACCCACATGGAGGTAGAACCGTGAAACCCATGTTTGGTGATTTGATAGGATAATCAATCACATAGTTCTTGGAATTCATATGAACCAATTCTATACTCATTTAGGAAGTGTGGCAAATCGGTTCCAAGATATTAAATATGAAAAATGATTTACTAAGTAAAGATGTCGACATACTTTGAACATGTGCAGTAACTCTTGTCTTTTATTGTTCAAAGATATTCCTTAATAGCTAAAGGAGAATCCCAGATCGAAATAAATTGAGAATCTTTTAATTAAGGTTTTTAGTTTTATATGCTTCTAATTTATAGAAATTAAAATGCATATCTTTAGAAAATAAAAATTGGTAATGTGCATTTATTAATTGGAGATTTTCTAATGAGATTTCGGTCAATATTTGGACAAAGCATTTCCAGGAATTATGGAAACCGAATTTGGAAATATATTGCATATCTTGAGAATATTTTCGGTTTTGGAAATTCCTTGGTGTCCAAACTTCCTTGGTCTATAAATATTGAAGTTTGCATTTCGAGCAAACTAATCCTCAGAGCCAGCAAAACTACCTAGTTGTGTTGCTACTGGTAGAGCTGTCTATTCGGAGAGGAAAGTAACCTAATTAGGCGAAATCTCTTACGACCAATTGTTTTAAAGACTTCATTGGGATTGGGAAGCTCTACGAGTACCGTTAGTGGGAAACTAGATAATTGCAGTTTATTATTAGTTTTCGATTGATTTGATTGACTAGCGGTTGTTGAACTTTGATTGCACCTAGTTTGTTTATGCTTGAGAATCTTTTCTTATGATATAAGATTCACTCAAACTAGATCCAAGTTTCGACGAGGATCTTTAGACTGTTTGTAGTTCTAAAGAAGTCTTGTGATAATCCATTGTTAACAGACTCCGTTCTGTGTATGATTGATCACAATAGATTCAAGTTGATTGTGTGCAGGTGTTTATTGAAGATCAAAGAAGATATTTGGGTTCATAATCTTTGGTGTGCACAATACTTGTTTCGGTTGGAGGATCCAACTATAACCGGTTTATTTCTGTTATAGATTTGATTGATTATTTGAGTAGATCGGCATCAATACAATTCTTTGTGATTCAAAGTATTGATTGCAAAATCTTGACAATTACTTTGGTAGTTGTTATTGGATAGATCTAAGGACCTGACAAAGGAGTTTATTGGGATAAACGGAATAACCTTTTGTCGAACTCATATCACTTGATTGAAAAGAGTTGTTACCGAACAGATTTGTTATTCCTTTACTGTTTGGAATACGAACCAAAGGAATTGTTCCAAGTGCGTGACTTATTGCAAGTTGGAGGCGCAGGGATACAGACGGAACTAGGTGAACTATAGGTTTAGTTGTTGGGTCTCATCTATACGAAGTTGGTTTAGATTTTGTATAGCGGCTTAATCCTGAGAGTATTTAATTTCGGACAAGGTCCCGAGGTTTTTCTGTATTTACGGTTTCCTCGTTAACAAAATCTTGCTGTGTCTTTTACTTTTCTATTTACGCAATTATAATTGTTTTATTATAACTAGAAGTAAAATACACAAACGTTAAATCCTATTTACTTGATAGCGATCCTATTGTGTTTGGTTAAGTCCGAACCTTTTTGTTAGAGCATTGCTCGGTCGAACTCGCATGCGTTGTTATCTCAAGCATGTTTGTCAATGTTAGTGATCAAAACTATAAGTCTTGATTTCTAACCTATTTATAGATGTCTCGGACTAGGACATAAATAGTGTAGTTGAGCTTATATATCTAGACGTTAATCTCTTGAAGACGAAGAACTACTAAGCGGATCTTGTGGAACTTCTTCGACAAAAGGTATGTGGAGACTTGAACTCATCTATCACTTGGAAAGTCTATTTCTACTATCTCCTATATTGAGACATAAGTCGTGTTACGATACAGTTTTCTCTAGACACATTTGAGATTTCGAGCTGAGTATATCTCGCTTACATATTTCTCGAAATATGTGTTGGTAAGCTTTCGCTTCGACCAAGTTCATCTTATATCATGATAAAATTGCCGAGTAACATCTTACATGGTTTGTGTGATACAATCATTTGATGTAGGCTTGGAATGTTTCGATAATCATTATTTCAATATCTTGAAAATTTCTTTGATGCTGATAGTGTGTGAAAACGGCTATTGTCACTATAGAAGAATGTTTCAATGATTGAAATAAAGGGTTGATAATGTAACCTGAAAAAGTGGGGGTACAACAACCACACCCAATATTTCGCTTAGCAATCTGTATGGACAAACTCCAATGTACTTTCTAGAGAATCAACTAAACAGTCAGACTCAATCTCGATAAAAAGTATATCAAAGAGTTTATATCTCAAACTCTCGATTTGATATATACTCAAGCAAATAGAAATCTGCGAGTCTTTATCAAATACTAGAGAGATAACTTGGATGGTACCAAAGACCAATATCCAAGTGTCAATCAACTTAAATCAACGACCAAAAGATCGGATATTCTAATTGATTGAACAACACACAACCTGTGATATTTCAATTATATAACAAAATATAATGCGGAAAAGAAATAACACAGATACCAGAATTTTGTTAACGAGGAAACCGCAAATGCAGAAAAACCCCGGGACCTAGCTGAGATAGAACACACATTGTATTAAGCCGCTACAGACACTAGCCTACTCCAAATTAACTTTGGTCTGGACTGTAGTTGAACCCCAATCAATCTCACACTGATCCAAGGTATAATTATGCTCCTACGTCTCTGATCCCAGCAGGATACTACGTACTTGATTCCCTTAGCTGATCTCACCCACAACTAAGAGTTGCTATGACCCAAAGTCGAAGACTTTAATAAACAAATTTGTATCACACAGAAAAGTATACGGTAATAGATAAATCCGTCTCCCACGAATATACCTACGGGTTTTGTTCCATATTTTGATAAATCAAGGTGAACATGAACCAATTGATAAACCATACTTATATTCCCGAAGAACAGCCTAGTATTATCAATCACCTCACAATAATCCTAATCGACGCAGCGAAAAAAGATATTGTGGAATCACAAACGATAAGACGAAGTGTTTGTGATTACTTTTATAGCTTGCCTATCGGAGATATCAATCTCAAGACAATTATTACAATTGTACTCGTATGATAGAAACAACAAGATCAGATCATACAACTACGCGAAAGTAGTATCGGTCTGGATTCACAATCCCAATGAAGTCTTTAAGTCGTTAACCTTGTTTTAGAAGAAGAAAACCAAAGGTTAAAGGAGAATCGACTCTAGCTTAGCACAACTAGTATCACACAGAAGGTATGGGGATTTGGTTTCCCAGTTGCTAGAGTTCTCCCTTATATAGTCTTCCAAATCAGGGTTTGCAATCAATGTTAGCTTGGTAACAAAGCATTCAATATTCACCGTTAGATGAAAACCTGATTTAGATTCAAGCTAATATCTTTCAATCGTTAGATCGAAAACTAGCTTGTTACACACAAATGAAATGCACGTTTCTAGGTTTGTATAACCGTACTCAAACTTGTACATTTGTTGGTTCAATAATAGTCAACCAAATGGTTAACCATATGATCACTTTCATATCAACCATATTCTTCTTCACCATAACTAGTTCAAGTGACTCAGATGAACTAGTTAGAGAGTTGTTCAATTGCAAGGAAATCTTATGTAACTACACAAGACACAATAGAAGCAAAAACGATTTGATTCACTCGAATCGGTTCATGAACTATATAGCCACGGTTTGCAATTTGCATTCCTTAGTTTTTATAAGAATAAGTTCACAAACATCGTTTTTAGATATAACCTACTCAAGTTCGCGGACTTAAGTTTCCGGACGGAGTTTACAAACTCCAGCAGAAATTCTCGGGACGAGAACTTCCACCAGTTCGCGGACTTGGCTCACGCCACCATGCCGATTCTCTTGATCAACAAAGTTCACAAACTTCTGTTCAAGGAATAAGGACTTATACATATATGTGTTTCCACAACAATGCTTATATCCTCCAATGGATATATAATCTAACTCTCATTTAAATCATTGGAAAATTCTTAGAGGACGTTGATATTCTATAGTTGTTATTCACAAAATATTTTTCGTCAAAGTAAGCAATTTCTAAAGTGATTGAAACTTTTCATGACTTTCGTCACTAGGTAAAGATGAACTTGGTTAAAGGGAAAGCTTACCAACACATATTTCGAGAAATAGATAGGCGATATAAACTCGGCTCGAAATAGAAAATGTGTATAATCTAAGTCTATATAGCAAAACGACTTTTATCTCAAGATAGGAGATAAATATACTTTTGAGTGATAGATAAGTTCAAGTCTCCATATACCTTTTACTCGATGAAGATCCACCGGTTCCTTGAGTAGTCCTTCGTATTGTATGATGATTTCCATGGAGTTCTTGAGCTCAACTATACTATCTATCCTAGTATAAGACCTTAGCTATAGTAGACTAGAAATCAAGAGTTATAGTTTTGATCACTAACATTGACAAACATGTTTGAGATAGCAACGCATGCGAGTTCGACCGAGCAATGCTCTAACAATCTCCCCCTTTGTCAATTTTAGTGACAAAACTATCAATACATATGGAATACAAAAAATAAATAAATTAACTTTTGTAGATCATATTCCATACGCCTAATTTCAACATTACTCGAAATCTTCGTCACTTCCAAGTACTCCAATGATCCCAAAGGTTGTAAGTTCAACATCATCGTTGTTGAAAATCCGTAGCTATAACAACGAGAAAACAAGAGTTCTCAATCATTGTTGTACAATGTCATAGTATCATTACACAGCGTCAAAGTTCAATTGTATCACAACTTCAACAATAATATTATGGTGATATGTATTACTCCCCCTTAGTCAATACTCCATCTCATATGGAAATCACCCCCCTTACATAATGATCCGAAAACCATATGTATTTGTAGTGTGAACTACATATTAACTCTCCCCCTTTTTGTCAATAAAATTGGCAAAGGTACAAGTACGGGATCCTAATGAAATTTCCGAAAGAGACATTTCTTGACCAAAAGAAAGCAAAAATGTATCATATTATTTAGATGCAATCATAAAACCAAAACTAAATGCATTCATCAAGGAGTTTATAAAGATACAAGATAACCCCTATAATATTCCACAGCCGCACTCTCCACAAAGATTTGGCAATTAAGCACAATTTCAATTAAGAACTCTCCCCCATAAAATGTCATTCACGAAAGAATAACAAGAGCGACCTTAATTTCGAAAGAAAAGAAGGATTTCTTTTTACACAACACACAAAGAATTCTGACAGAAAAACCAATCCTACGAAAACAAATACAAAATTCAAGTAAACACTACTGGAGTTTCAGACTCAATTGCCCAAAAGATCGAGATAAGCACAGGGGCAAGAGTCATAGAAACAATTAATGAACCAAAACAACACCAATAGACTGGCGTAAGTGTTGAAACGTAGCAGTGTCTAATGGTTTGGTGAGAATATCATCCAATTGTTGTTCGGAAGGCACAAATTCCATATTTATGATACCATTTTCATAGAGGTCTCGAATAAAATGGTACCTTATATCAATGTGTTTTGTTCTTGAGTGCTCAACGGGATTATCAGTGATTCGAATCGCACTAGAGTTATCATAAAAGATCTTCATTATTCCAGTATCAATTTCATAATCAGCTAGCATTTGTTTCATCCATAGGAGTTGAGTGCAACATGAGCCAACAACAATATATTCTGCTTCATATGTAGACAGGGATTGTGAATTCTGTTTCTTGTTATGCCAAGCCACAAGATTCAGTCCTACGTAGTAACAAACCCCTGATGTAGTTTTTCTTTCTTCTACACATCCTGCCCAATCAGCATATGAATAAGCAGAAAGGTCGGTGTTAGTATCAAAAGTATAAGATAGACCATACCCGACAGTGTGATTAACATATCGTATGATCCTTTTTGCAGCTGCAAGATGAGATTCCTTTGGATTAGCCTGAAATCTAGCACAACAACCAACACTATAAGAAATATCAGGTCTAATAGCTGTAAGATATAAAAGGCTACCAATAATATATCGATAAATTTTTGATGTACTTTTACTCCTTTCTCTTCTCTGTGCAGTTTACCAGTAGTGGGCATATGTGTCATTTTTGGAGATGACTTATCCAGACCGAATTTTGACACAAGATCCCTTGCATACTTTTCCTGGGATAAGTAAATTTCATCCTTATGTTTTTGAATTACATTGATTGACACTTGAACATTGGTCTTTGGTACCGTTTAAGTAACTCCTCTTATATTCAATGGGGCTCGCAGATTTCTATTTGCTGATTGCGGATTGAATTAAGAGTTAGAGATATTAAACTCTTTGATTTACTTTACTCTAGATTAAGTATGAATGTCTAGTTGATTCTCTAGAAAGTATATTGGAGTAAGTCCTCTCAGATTGCCAAACGAATTGTTGGGTGTGGTTGTTAGACCCTTTCCAGGATGTCGGCACACTAAATATGGTTTTACAATTTTATCCCTGAAGTAAAATCCACCATCAACACAATGACATTGACTTTGTGTTTCAACCGGTTGACATTATCAGCCTGGATTCTAGCAAGCTTTAGAATCACTTTACTCTCTTTGGCTGCATTCCTTTCAACTTCAGAGTCATACTCGTCGGTAAGATAGTCAGGAAAACACTTGTCAATGTACATCTGTTTCCTTTGAATGCAAGGTTTCTTCTATATTCGAGATTGAAAAATCTTTCTGTTTAATAGACTTTAAGGAAATAGAACTTTTATTTCTGGTGATGCGTTTATCAGAGACAATATCGTCCATCCTCAGATCGCTACAAACACAGGTTTATAAGGTCTTTAATGTGTTTGCCTACTCTGATACCAATTGAAAATGCGGGGGTCTAACAACCACACCCAACAATTCGTTTGGCAATCTGAGAGGACTTACTCCAATATACTTTCTAGAGAATCAACTAGACATTCATACTTAATCTAGAGTAAAGTATATCAAAGAGTTTAATATCTCTAACTTTTAATTCAATCTGCAATCAGCAAATAGAAATATGCGAGCCCGATTGAATAAGAGGAGTAACTTGAACGGTACCAAAGACCAATGTTCAAGTGTCAATCAATGTAAATCAACAACCCAAGGTTGGATATTCTAATTGATTGATCTTAACGCACAACCTGTGATATTTCAATTATATAACAAAATATAATGTGGAAATGAAATAACACAGACACCAGAATTTTTTTAACGAGGAAACCACAAATGCTGAAAAACCCCGGAACCTAGTCCAGATTAAACACCACATTGTATTAAGCCGCTACAGACACTAGCCTATTACCAATTAACTTCGGACTGGAATATAGTTGAACCCTAATCAATATCACACTGATTCAAGGTACATTTGCGCTCCTTACGTCTCTGATCCCAGCAGGATACTACGCACTTGATTCCCTTAGCTGATTTCACCCACAACCAAGAGTTGCTACGACCCAAAGTCGAAGACTTGATAGACAATTATGTCTCACACAGAAAAGTCTATAGGATTGAATAAATCTGTCTCCCACAGAAATACCCAATAGTTTTTGTTCCGTCTTTTGATAAGTCAAGGTGAACGGGAACCAATTGATAAACCGGAGTTATATTCCCGAAGAACATCCTAGTATTATCAATCACCTCACAACAAACTTAATCGACTAGCGAAACAAGTTATTGTGGAATCACAAACGATGAGACGAAGTTTGTTTGTGATTACTTTTCTATCTTGCCTATCGGAGATATAAAATCTCGAGCCATTTATTTCAATTGCACTCAACACGATAGAAACAGCATGATCAGATCACACAACTACAAAGATAATAGTTGGGTCTGGCTTCACAATCCCAATGAAGTCTTCAAGTCGTTAACCTACAGGTCTCGAGAAGAAACCCAAGTTTAAAGGAGAATCGACTCTAGTTATGCAACTAGTAACACACAGAATGTGTGGGGATTAGGTTTCCCAGTTGCTAGAGTTCTCCCTTATATATTTTTCAAATCAGGGTTTGCAATCTAAGTTACCTTGGTAACAAAGCATTCAATAATCACCGTTAGATGAAAACCTGATTCAACCAAGCTAATACCTTTCAACAGTTAGATCGAACTTAGCTTGTTATACACAAATGAAATGTACCCTCATTTAGGTTTATGTCACCGTACCCAAACGTGTACACCATGTTGGTTCACAAATAGTTAACCGAGGTTAGCCATATGATTACTCTCATATCAACCTTATTCATCTTAACCATAACTAGTTCAAATGACTCAAATGAAACTAGTTAAATAGTTGTTCAATTATTTTTAAAACACAATTGAAATCAAATCGGTTTGATTCACTTGAATAAATCATGAACATTATAACCACGGTTTGAAAAGATTGCATTCCTTATGATTTAAATGTTGAAGTTCATGAACTGACCGATTTGACAAAGTAACCATCTTAAGTATGCGTACGAATATGCGTACTTAAGCAACCAGATTTTGAGTTTGTTAAGTTTCCAAACTCAGCAGAAATTTTCGGTTCGAAAACTTCCGCCAGTATGCGTACGGATACGCATACTTAAAGTGACTAGTTAAGAGTTTTGCCAAAACCAAACTCAGCAGAAATTATTGGTTCGAGAACTTCCGCCAGTATGCGTACGGGTACACATACTTAACCTGTCTCCTTCACCAATTTCGTATACGCACATATGCATACTCTTGACTCCCTGTTTATGGATTTATACACTAATATGCGAACACACTATATATGCTTATATCGAAAGATGGTTACATTATCAACCCTTTATTTCAATCATTGAAACATTCTTCTATAATGACAATAGTCGTTTTCACACACTATTAGCATCAAAGCAATTTTCAAGATATTGAAATAATCATTATTGAAACATTCCAAGCCTACATCAAATGATTGTATCACACAAACCATGTAAGATGTTGTCGGCAGTTTTCTCATGATATAAGATAAACTTGGTCGAAGCGAAAGCTTACTAACACATATTTCGAGAAATATGTAAGCGAGATATACTCAACTCGAAAACTCAAATGTGTATAGAGAAAAGTATATCGTAACACGACTTATGTCTCAATATAAGAGATAGTAGAAATAGACTTTCCAAGTGATATATGAGTTCAAGTTTCCACATACCTTTTGTCAAAGAAGTTCCACAATCTCCCCTTAGTAGTTCTTCGTCTTCAAGAGATGAACGTCGAGAGATCTAATCTTAACTACACTATCTATGTCCTAGTCCGAGACATCTATAAATAAGCTAGAAATCAAGACTTATAGTTTTGATCACTAACATTGAAAAACATGCTTGAGATAGCAACGCCTGTGAGTTCGACCGAGAAATGCTCTAACAATCTCCCCCTTTGTCAATTTTAGTGACAAAATTATCAATACATATGGATTACAAAATAAATAAAAATTGTAGCTTCAGTCCACATGCTTGATCTCCTTGGCATCTTCAACACGATTCAAAATCTTCGTCACTTCCAAGTACTCTATGATCATAAAGGGTGTAAGTTAAGAATCACAGTTATTGAAGATCCGTATCTATAACAATGAGAAAACAAGATGCTCTCAATCATTGTTATACAGTGTCATAGTATTAGTACACAACATCAAAATTCAATTGTATCACAACTTTGACAATGATACTATGGTGATATTAATCACTCTCCCTTAGTCAATACTTTATCTCAACATGAAAATCACTCCCCCTTACATAATGATCCGTAAACCATATGTATTTGTAGTATCACACTACACATTAATTCTCCCCCTTTTTGTCAATATAAATTGGCATAGATACGAAAACTAGTGGGATCCTCATGAAATTTCCATGGAGATATTTCATGACTAAAAGAGAATACCATACCAATTTATTTAGATGCCATCATAAATCCGAAGCTAAATGCATTCATCAAGGAGGTAATAAAGATACAAGATAACCCCTAGTATTCCACAACTGCACTCCCCACAAAGATTTGGAAATTAAGCACAAGTTCAAAAGAACTCTCCCCCATAAAATGTCATCCCCAAAGGAACAACAAAGGCGACCTTACTTTCACAAGAAAATAAGGATTTCTTTGGACAACCAAATCACATGTAAATATGAATTTGTATCCAAATATTCAATTGATTTAATCACAAGAGAACCCATGATTAATCCAACCCAACTGCATAACTAAATTAATCATAAGATAACCCATAATTAATTTAATCGGTTTACACAACTAAACTAATCACAAGAAAGTGATCAATTCAATTGGTCATGCTCGACATAAGAGAACTTACGAAGCAACAACTAAATTAATCAAAAGAGAATGATCAATTTAGTTGGTCATGCTCAAACATAAGGAACCTTACGGAGCAATAACTAAGTTAATCATAAGAGAATGATCAACTCAATCGTTTATGCTCAAACAAAAGAAACCTTACGGAGCAACACAGTATATGCACACAAAAAGTGGACCGGAGATCGACCAAATACAGCGGAATAGACAAGGATTCATTATATTTTCCATCACTATTTGCACAATGACATATAATAGACTTAATCCTTGTAAACAAAAGTTTTATCCTTTCTTCCATCAAAATATGACATAAAAGTCTTTAACTTTTGTAATGTCAAAAGTTCATTCTATCTTCCATCAATACATTCATATCGACATAATAGAGATAACTTTTGAACAAGTATGGGACAGTCACAGGTTCACGGACGTAAACAACATATCCCATAACAATTTGCAATATATCAATCATAAAGATTAAAATTGCAAAAATCATCTTCCAAAATATAGAATTTAAATAAATAAATCTAAAAACATGAAGATGAAAAACGTTGGACATAGCTATGTGTACTCACAATAATGGCTATTCCAAACCCTAGTTATTCTTCTAAAAACATGAAAAAGAAGATTTACTAGACAAAATCAAAAACAACTCTGAAAGCAAAGAGCCATCACAAGTAATAATCAGAGTTCTGGTATGGAAGTTTCACTGGTTCCAAGACCTTCAAGCTTGTGACTAACTGTATCAACTGTGTCTTCGGAGAAGATATCCTCATTAAGAAGATCCTTAACTTGTGACTTCATGAGAATAAGGTCAGAATCAACCCTTTTCAACTTTGTTCGTAACAAGTTAAGTTCCTTAGTTCTCGAGCTTCAGTTGAGTTTTCCTAAGATCAGTGAGAAAACCATGAACCACTTCAGCAGAGACCATATAAGCATTCTCTCGATCTTGGTGAGAAAACGCATAATAGCATGAGGCACAAGATTCGAGTTCGTCAAACTTAACAAGGGTTCTCTTCTTCTTCAAAACAAACTCCAAATAAACCGAATCATCAATTGAATCGGCTGGTAAATCCCAAGAACTTGGAGTAGATCCCATCCTTAAAAGAGCACAACAAAATTATGCGTACTCTATAAAAGATTTGGTATTTATAGGTTATACAAGAACCAGAGTTTAGGGTTTCCAAGTTTGATCCGTGCCTGTGTGAAAAGAGATACACGAACGTACATAGACTACCCCTTATACCAAACGGTTGTGAAGAAGATATCACACATATTTGCTTAATGAGTAAAAAACTCAGCTCTAAAATAAATTTGTTCTCAAAAGAGAAAAATTCAGAGCACAACAATTTGACACCCCTTTGTGGAAAAAGTAATAACCAAAACAAAACCACAACAAAAATAATACTCATGCAACAAAAAATGTTTGTAATTGATAAACCAGCTAAGAACGATAAGAAGCTAGCTGGAGATTCAGAAACATTTTGACATAAGTACACCTGAATACATCTCACTCGGTCAGGATTTTTTTGAGAGTGAGGTTTCAATCTTGTGATTAATTAGCACAAGTATGAGCCTTGAGCTCATTAAATGAATGTTGCTTATGGTTAAGCCTCTTTTTCCTGATATTTGGAGGAAAACCATTATGATGTGAAAAGTTATCATAAAACCTACTATTATCAAAACATGACGCACAGTTTTGATTCTTACCTGAAGAACTTTGCCCAGAGGGAATATATAGCCTGTTGATAATTTCTTTATATCCTTCAATTATCCTTTTTAACTTGTCTTCCATACCTCTGTTTTTGCTTCCTTCTTCTGGTACCTTTTTCACATCATGAACAACGTAATATCTCCCTTCCAAATTGAAGAATATCCATGAGTTCTTCTTCGTCGAAATGGCTCAGGAAGACTGTTATGTGTTTGAACATTTTAGGAACACATTGAACTGACTTTCCTGATGGAGTACATAGGGTGAGTACTAAAACCAATTGGTTTAGACATACAAATGTCAGTTACACCTTTGAGAATTAAATCTAAGGTGTGTTGAAGACGAATAATAGAATTTTCATTCAACCTAGAATTTCTCTTTTGTTTGGCCCCTTTGAATCACAAAATAGACACTTTTTTATCACCTGAGTGATTAAAAAAACTGTCTTAACACCATTGGGAGAATTCTTCCTTCCGTGTGATGTGGACTTTCCTTGATTAGAGGAAGATACAGATACATCTTTTTCAACATAAATGATTTTCGGTTTTGCTTCTGAACCAGAGGTTTTTCTAGTTAAATCAGAAGTAGTTGGTATGAAGGACTCTTTTGAACACTCTTGAAATGACAGTTTACTTAAGAGATTTTCAATTTTCAAAGCATCCTTTTTGAGATTTTCCTCTTGAAGAATCTTTAAACGAGAGTCACGCTCATTTATCATACCAACAAGGTGTTTATGGGTGAAAACTGTTTATGCTGGTTTTGGTAAATTT
Source organism: Papaver somniferum (assembly GCF_003573695.1). Lineage (NCBI taxonomy): Eukaryota > Viridiplantae > Streptophyta > Magnoliopsida > Ranunculales > Papaveraceae > Papaver > Papaver somniferum. The sequence goes on along the minus strand of NC_039360.1, from coordinate 43,582,840 downwards.
AGGTGTGTGTGGATGAGAAACGAATCTAAACCCTAAACAAATGCACTGCACGAGAGTACTTTAGATTCGAGAGATTAATCTGTACAATTTTGGCCTAAACCAAGAAATGGACGTTCCAAACTTGCTTCGGTCACAAAGTGAAGGAGATGGGGTTGATCTTAGGGAGGGAAGCGAAGAAAGTGTTGAGATTATGAAGGTGTTGACTGTTTATGACTTGTATCAGAATGTTGAACTGGCTTGCACAATGTAAGCTATCAGTTCTGGGTGTTTTCCGGATACTATGACAACATTTGGTTTCTCTGTGTTTTTTCGTGTTGTTTGGAAATAGGCGAATGACCTATTTATACAAGTCATTGAGCGCATACCCTCATCTCGTAGGAAGTGGAGGAAGTAGAGTGCTGGAGTAGCGGGGTCGTGTAGGTGATTGAAAGATCATGTCTTAGCCCACGTCCCTCATCATCTTAACCGTCCATGCCTCCTGACACGTTCTTATATATGGGCGCGTTGCACGTCGCACGCTGTAAACCGCCAGACCAATACCCCAGTAAGTATCCCCCAGTTTGTGACATGCTTGATGTCTCGAATGAGTGGATCGTAGGACCCACATGAAGTAGCATACAGTGCTAGGTTAAATAACTGAGTTATTTAGGAAATCGATATTCATGAAATATCGTGTATACTTTATGCATGTAATGCATCGAATACAATCAATATGTATGAAGCATCGCTGTTTTAAAGCTTAATGGAGTAAGTCGCAGATTAAGCGTCTTAAAATAGATGCACGCCCAACATCTTCGAGTGATCGTTTGGAGGCCGCATGGGCGGGCCATCCCTTGGCCGATCACTCCTTGTGGTAGAGTGACGGACGGTGATCACCAAGGTGCCTCATTGGCCATTTAACTCTAAGCCTAGGCTGTCTGACCAAGCTGGAAAATTTGGACGGACGAGATGATCTGCAGCACATGTTTGCGACCGTTGATGGATTTTAGGGTTTTAAAGAGGTGCGCAAGCATCAATCTTTACCTACCGGGCATGCGTGTAGACGGCTTGCCGGTGTACAAGTCCATGCCACTCTGTCTCGCTGAGGTGCGATCTGGGACACTCAATTTGTCTGGCAAAGCTGAGTGTTCATGATCGATTTGCGACAGAAATCCTTTGCCGCAAAGGATTTTAGGCGTCCACGGCATGTCATCTTTGGGCGCATGTTTCGAGGCGCCTGACCATGGTCCACCTAGGCCGACAAGTTACATGCGCAGGTGGGCCCACGGTGATCATGTTTATGCTCTCTGGACCTCCTTAGTCTATATCTATACCCTCCATCCGAGCTGACGAAGATGGATGGTCATGATCAACTGCGACATATATGTAATGTCGCAAACCCTAATTAGGGTTTTGGATCAGTCACGCGTGCGCAAATTTGGCCAAACGGTTTGGCAGGCTATGCTCCTCCTTTGGGGAGACCGACCGTGTGGAGCCCATGTTGGGCCAACGGTGAACTTATGCTTTCCTGCCCGATGGTCCTAGGCGTGATCTAAGCCATCCAAATATGCTGGTGAAGTTGGATGGTTGTGTTCGATTTAAGACGCTAGTGGGATTTCTGCAACCCTTTAAGCATCACGTCAGCCACACTTCGAGCAAGCGTTCATTGCTCTAGGGCTAGGTCGTGAGAAAATCGATCATGTGGGTAAGGAGTGGGTCCGCTAATGTGTGCATTAGCGCTTCACTGATCAACCGTGGGATGATCTAACCCGTCCAACCAGGCTGGTGAAGTTGGACGGTCATGATGATTTTCAGACTGCTTTGAGCGGCTTGCTCGTTTGAGCCTTCCGCAAAGCAACACGGCCATCCCTCTTTGGGGGCGGCGTTTGACAGGCGTGAGGGGTATAGCGTGGTGTTCGACCTTCCAGGGCATAGGCGGGCCCTCCGGTGAACATCACGGTGATTGCCTGCTCCTGTTAGAGTTCGTCTAGGCTAGTTAAATTATGCGGCCAACTTGCGTGGCCGTGATCGTTTCTGAGACTGACATGGACAGTCCAGATTTCCCTTAGGGAATTAAACATGCTCGATCGGGCTAATATAAGCGCACCGACGCAGGGTTCTCTTGGTTAGAGAATGGTATGGCCTGCGGGTATTTCGTGCATAACTCACTATTGATACTTGGAGATTCGTGTTACTCTGCTGAGAGTAAACACTCAGTTGTCATGTCGCACCAATAATGAGAGTCCTGCTGAGAACGACACAGGAAACACAAGGCGACTCATGCATTAATTAATAATGGTATAAATACACAGAATATTTGGGATTGTTGCTACATGAACCATTCTGAGTGAATTTTGTATATCTATTGAATTGCTTCAAATAAATAAAACGAGAGGATTTCTTCGTTCATCGTTTGTCAAATGGCCTTACCCTTTGCACGATGTCGGCACACTAAATCTGGTTTTACAATTTTAGCCCTGAACTAAAATCCACCATCAACATTAAGTCCCCTTCTTAGCACGTAACAGTGGTATTATTACGGGGTAAGCATGAGATGGTGACAGACAAGGATGAAAAATCAAAAAGGCAAGGCATGAGAAGATTACCAGGAAAATTCGATTGACCTTTGGGATGAGGCATGTAAAATATGCAATCTTTGTGTTGGCACGCTTCTGTCTTGGCCACGGAGTACTGGTGACATGTAGTGTTGGTGCAGCGAGCCTTGAATACAAAGACGAGTGTTGTGGTGGTGGATTCCTCAGCACTATAATGTATTGAGGCAGTATGCATGAAAACACAATAGTGAGTGTTGAGGAATCTCAACACTAAGAGGAGAGATGCGTTGAGGCAGTTTGCCTGGTCAACACAATGGTAAGTGTTGAGGAATTTTCACGTCTCAACACTAAGAGGAGAAATGTGTTGAGGCAGTTTTCTTGGCAACACAGTGATGAGTGTTGAGGAATTTTCACGTCTCAACACTAAGAGGAAAAATGTGTTGAGGCAGTTTGCTTGGAAACACATTGATGAGTGTTGAAGAATTATCACATCTCAACACTAAGAGGAAAAATGCGTTGAGGCAGTTTGCCTGGAAACACAGTGGTGAGTGTTGAGGAATTTTCACGTCTCAACACTAAGAGGAAAATGTGTTGAGGCAGTTTGCCTGGCAACACAGTGGTGAGTGTTGAGGAATTTTCACGTCTCAACACTAAGAGGAAAAATGTGTTGAGGCAGTTTGCCTGGCAACACAGTGGTGAGTGTTGAGGAATTTTCACGTCTCAACACTAAGAGGAAAAATGTGTTGAGGCAGTTTTCCTGGAAACACAGTGGTGAGTGTTGAGTAATTTTCACGTCTCAACACTAAGAGGAAAAATGTGTCGAGACAGTTTTCCTGGAAACACAGTGGTGAGTGTTGAGGAATTTTCACGTCTCAACACTAAGAGATTTAAAATTTATTGCATATGCCTATTAGATAAAAAAATATTTAGTTTAAGGATAGTTACTTAGCTCTGTCTCCGCTACGCATGTCTTTCGCGCATGATTGGGCTTTGAGTGTATCAGGCTCTCCCGTGAGTAAGCAGCGTGACAAAAGTCCCCATGCGTAATTATCCTGAGCTTATTTTCTCATAGAAGATATGCTTCCATTGCATTCGCTGGTAAGGCGGAGTCTGCGTTTAAACTTCTAAACCTGAAGTAAGCTTCAGTCCCTAAGTGTAGCTTACTTTGATTGTACCACCTTGAATCCACGCCTCTGTGATTTGATACAAGCTTATTGTACTCTCCTGGATGCGGTGCTGGGATGCTTGAAACATCACATGGGAGAAATATTCTTTGTAGTGGTTTTTGCTATGGTGAAGCTCTGGCTGATATTAACAAAAACGGGCAGCATCGGTTCTTGGCAGCAACTTGGATGGCTGCGATCACGATCCTTGACAGGAAGGAGTGTGGCGGCAGCGGCTCTGGATCTGGTGATCGAAGGTGTAATGCATGAGGGAACGCTTCCTAGTGTTGATCATGCTGACAGGTGGTACATTGATGTTACAGGAAGGAAAGTTGACATCAAGACGTTTTCAGCGCCGGCAGCATCAAGGTTTGTTGCTGACCCGGAACTGAGATCTACCACCTGTACGTGTTGGTTTGTTTTTTTTCAAAATCTGTCATCGTGGTAGGCTGTCGCACGATCTTGCTTGGGCGAAACTTGGCCGTTCTAAGTGTCTTGAGAGTAATCACATTCGAAGACGCTCCCATGTCGATGAGGGCCCTCTTGAACTCTGAATCCTTGATGCGTGCAGTAACGTGTAGGGCCCGGTTGTGACCTTCTTCCGCCATCATGTCTTCTTCTGTAAATGTAACATTATTCATAGACATCTCTGGTGTTTTTGAGGCTTCTGGACGCAAAGAATTTAAATGCACGTCCAGCGCTATCTGGTTGATTGCAGCAAACGTCTTGACCCGCTGATTCTTCGAGAGGTGTAAAAGTTCACATAAAATTTCCACTAGAGAAGCCGCTTCCTGATCCACCGACCTCTGGTTTATAGTGAAACTATTGACTGGAGGAGGATCGTTGCGAGGATCAGTCCCCAGTGTAGAAATCTCTGTGACAAGAGAACCGCTCATATATGGTGTCATCTTGATGAGGAGATCGAGTATGCTGTTTATTGTTTCTTTGATCAGGTCCATGTTCTCCGTGTGAATCTCCTTCACCAGTGCTAACTCGATCAATGTTGGGATTCTTCCGGTTACACCATCAGATACACCGTTGGGAAGAGGGGTATCTTCATTGGAGGAACTTCGACCGAGATTTGAAATTGTTGGGGGAGTCCTAAGACCAACCATTTTGAAATCAACCACATGGGATTGGGTATTGAAGAAATTGACTTCACAACCGAGAGATTAATCTCCCACTGTGGTCGCCAATTGTTTATGGGTGAAAACTGTTTCTGCTGGTTTTGGTAAATTTGGGTGTGTGTGGATGAGAAACGAATCTAAACCCTAAACAAATGCACTTCACTGGAGTACTTTAGATTCGAGAGATCAATATGTACAATTTTGGCCTAAACCAAGAAATGGTCGTTCCAGACTTGCTTCGGTCACAAAGTGAAGGAGATGCGGTTGATCTTAGGGAGGGAAGCGAAGAAGGTGTTGAGATTATGAAGGTGTTGGTTGTTTATGACATGTATCAGAATGTTAAACTGGCTTGCACAATGTAAGCTATCAGTTCTGGGTGTTTTCTGGATACTGTGACAACACTTGGTTTCTCTGTGTTTTTTCGTGTTGTTTGGAAATAGGTGAAGGACCTATTTATACAAGTCATTGAGCGCAAACCCTCATTTCGTAGGAAGTGGAGGAAGTTGAGTGATGGAGTAGTGGGGTCATGTAGGTGATTGCACGATCACGTCTTATCCCACTTCCCTCATCATCTTAACCGTCCATGCCTCCTGACACGTTCTTATAAATGGGAGCGTTGCACGCCGCACGTTGTAAACCGCCAGACCAATACCCCAGTAAGCATCCCACAGTTTGTGACATGCTTGATGTCTCGAATGAGTGGATCATGGGACCCACAGAAAGTAGCATACGGTGCTAGGTTAAATAACTGAGTTATTTAGGAAATCGATATTCATGAAATATCATGTATACTTTATGCATGTAATGCATCGAATACAATCAATATGTATGAAGCATCGCTGTTTTAAAGCTCAACGGAGTAAGTCGCGGATTAAGCGTCTTAAAATAGCTGCACACCCAACCATCTTCAAGTGATCGTTTGGAGGCCGCATGGGTGGGCCATCCCTTGGACGATCACTCCTTGTGGTGGAGTGACTGACGGTGATCACCAAGGTGCCTTATTGGCCGTTTAACTTGTAGCATAGGCTGTCCGACCAAGCTGGCAAAGTTGGACGGACGAGATGATCTGCGGCACATGTTTGCGACCGTTGATGGATTTTAGGGTTTTAAAGAGGTGCGCAAGCATGACCGAAATCAAGCATGGACAAAGTTTTTGGTGGGGCCGACCGGGCATGCGTGTAGACGGCTTTCCGGTGTACAAGTCCATGCCACTCTGTCTCGCGGAGGTGCGATCTATGCCACTCAATATGTCTAGCAAAGGTGAGTGGTCGTGATCGATTTGCGACAGAAATCCTTTGCCGCAAAGAATTTTAGGGGGCACGGAATGCCATCTTTGGGCGCGCGTTTGGAGGCGCTGGCCATGGTCCACCTTGGCCGACCGGTTACATGTGCAGGTGGGCCCACGGTGATCATGTTGATTCTCTCTGGACCTCCTTAGTCTATATCTATACCCTCCATCTGATCTGGCGAAGATGGATGGTCATGATGAAACTGCGATATATACGTAATGTCGCAAACCCTAATTAGGGTTTTGGATCAGTCAAGCATGCGCAACTTTGGACAAACGGTTTGGCAGGCTATGATCCTCCTTTGGGGAGACCGGCCGTGTGGGGCCCATGTTGGGCCAACGGTGAACTTATGCGTTCCTGCCCGATGGTCCTAGGCGTGATCTAAGCCAGCCAAATATGTCAGCGAAGTTGGATGGTTGTGATCGATTTAAGACGCTAGTGGGATTTCCGCAACCCTTTAAGCATCACGTCAGCCACACTTCTATCAAGCGTTTATTGCTCAAGGGAAAGGTCGTAAGAAAACCGATCAGGTGGGTGAGGAGTGGGTATGCTAATGTGTGCATTAGCGCTTCACTGATCAACCGTAGGATGATCTAATCCGTCCAACCATTCTGGTGAAGTTAGACGGTCATTATGATTTTAAGACTGCTTTGAACGGTCTTGCTCGTTTGAGCCTTCCCCAAAGCAACACGGCCATCCCTCTTTGGGGTCAGCGTTTGATAGGCGTTAGGGGTATAGCGTGGTGTTCGACCGGCTAGGGCATAGGCAGGCCCGCCAGTGAACATCACGGTGATTTCCTTCTCCTGTTAGAGTTCGTCTAGGCTAGTTAAATTATGCGGCCAACTTGCGTGGCCGTGATCGTTTCTAAGACTGACACAGACAGTCCAGATTTTCCTTCGGGAATTAAACATGCTCGATCGGTCTAATATAAGCGCACCGACACAGGGTTCTCTTGGTTAGAGAATGGTATGGCCTGCGGGTATTTCGTGCATACCTCACTATTGACACTTGGAGATTCGTGTTACTCTGCTGAGAGTAAACACTCAGTCGTCATTCCGTACCAATAATGAGAGTCCTTCTGAGAACAGCACAGGAAATACAAAGCAACTCACGCATTAATTAATAATGTTATAAATACACAGAATATTTGGGATTGTTGCTACATGTACCATTCTGAGTGAATTTTGTATATCTATTGAATTACTTCAAATAAATAAAACGAGAGGATTTCTGCGCTCATCGTTTGTCAAATGGCCTTACCCTTTGCAGGATGTCGGCACACTAAATATGGTTTTACAATTTTATCCCTGAAGTAAAATCCACCATCAACACAAGGACATTGACTTTGTGTTTCAACCGGTTGACATTATCAGCCTGGATTCTAGCAAGCTTTAGAATCACTTTACTCTCTTTGGCTGCATTCCTTTCAACTTCAGAGTCATACTCGTCGGTAAGGTAGTCAGGAAAACACTTGTCAATGTACATCTGTTTCCTTTGAATGCAAGGTTTCTTCTATATTCGAGATTGACAAATCTTTCTGTTTAATAGACTTTAAGGAAATAGAACTTTTATTTCTGGTGATGCGTTTATCAGAGACAATATCGTCCATCCTCAGATCACTACAAACACAGGTTTATAAGGTCTTTAATGTGTTTGCCTACTCTGATACCAATTGAAAATGCGGGGGTCTAACAACCACACCCAACAATTCGTTTGGCAATCTGAGAGGACTTACTCCAATATACTTTCTAGAGAATCAACTAGACATTCATACTTAATCTAGAGTAAAGTATATCAAAGAGTTTAATATCTCTAACTTTTAATTCAATCCGCAATCAGCAAATAGAAATATGCGAGCCCGATTGAATAAGAGGAGTAACTTGAACGGTACCAAAGACCAATGTTCAAGTGTCAATCAATGTAAATCAACAACCCAAGGTTGGATATTCTAATTGATTGATCTTAACGCACAACCTGTGATATTTCAATTATATAACAAAATATAATGTGGAAATGAAATAACACAGACACCAGAATTTTTTTAACGAGGAAACCACAAATGCTGAAAAACCCCGGAACCTAGTCCAGATTAAACACCACATTGTATTAAGCCGCTACAGACACTAGCCTATTACCAATTAACTTCGGACTGGAATATAGTTGAACCCTAATCAATATCACACTGATTCAAGGTACAGTTGTGCTCCTTACGTCTCTGATCCCAGCAGGATACTACACACTTGATTCCCTTAGCTGATCTCACCCACAACCAAGAGTTGCTACGACCCAAAGTCGAAGACTTGATAGAAAAATCTGTCTCACACAGAAAAGTCTATAGGATTGAATAAATCAGTTTCCGATAGAAATATCCAAGAGTTTTTGTTCTTTCTTTTGATAAATCAAGGTGAACAGGAACCAATTGATAAACCGGACTTATATTCCCGAAGAACAACCTAGTATTATCAATCACCTCAGACTAAACTTAATCGACTAGCGAAACAAGTTACTGTGGAATCACAAACGATGAGACGAAGTTTGTTTGTGATTACTTTTCTATCTTGCCTATCATAAATATAAAATCTCGATCCAAATATTTCAATTGCACTCAACACGATAGAAACATCAAGGTTAGATCATGCAACTACAAAGATAATAGTTGGGTCTAGATTCACAATCCCAATGAAATCTTCAAGTCGTTAACCTACAGGGTCTCGAGAAGAAATCTAAGGTTAAACGAGAATCGACTCTAGTTATGCAACTAGTAACACACAGGAGGTGTGGGGATTAGATTTCCCAGTTGCTAAAGTTCTCCTTTATATAGTTTCCAAATCAGGGCTTGCAATCTAAGTTACCTTAGTACAAAGCATTCAATAATCAACGTTAGATGAAAAACCTGATTTAGCCATGCTAATATATTTCAACCGTTAGATCGAACTTAGCTTGTTACACAGAAATGAAATGTAGCCTCATTTAGGTTTATGTAACCATACCCAAACGTGTACACCATGTTGGTTCACAAATAGTTAACTGAGGTTAGCCATATGATTACTCTCATATCAACCTTATTCATCTTAACCATAACTTGTTCAAATGACTCAAATGAAACTAGTTAAAGAGTTGTTCAATTGTTTAGAAAACACAATTGAAATCAAATCGGTTTGATTCAATTGAATCAATCATGAACATTATAGCCAGGTTTGCAAAGATTGCATTCCTTACGATTTAAATGTCTAAGTTCATGAACTGGCCGATTTGACAAAGTAACCAGCTTAAGTATGCGTACAGGTATGCGTACTTAAGCAATCGAATTTTGTGTTTGTTAAGTTTCCAAACTCGGCAGAAATTTTCAGCTCGAAAACTTCCGCCAGTATGGGTACGGGTACGCATACTTAAGGTGACTAGTTAAGAGTTTTGCCAAAACCAAACTCAGCAAAAATTCTCGGTTCGAGAACTTCCGCCAGTATGCGTACGTGTATGCATACTTAACTTGTCTCCTTCACCAATTTCGTATACACACATATGCATACTCTTGGCTCCATGTTTATGGATTTATACACTAATGTGCGAACACACTAAATATGCTTACATCCAAATATGGTTACATTATCAACCATTTATTTCAATCATTGAAACATTCTTCTATAATGACAATAGCCGTTTTCACACACTATTAGCATCAAAGCAATTTTCAAGATATTGAAATAATCATTATCGAAACATTTCAAGCCTACTTCAAATGATTGTATCACGCAAACCATGTAAGATGTTACTCGAAAATTTTCTCATGATATAAGATGAACTTGGTCGAAGTGAAAGATTACCAACACATATTTCGAGAAATATGTAAGTGAGATATACTCAGCTCGAAATCTCAAATGTGTATAGAGAAAACTATATCGTAACGTGACTTATGTCTCAATATAGGAGATAGTATAAATAGACTTTCCAAGTGATAGATGAGTTCAAGTCTCCACATACCTTTTGTCGAAGAAGTTCCACAAGCTCCCTTAGTAGTTCTTCGTCTTCAAGAGATGAACGTCGAGAGATCTAAGATCAATTACACTATCTATGTCCTAGTCCGTGACATCTATAAATAGGATAGAAATCAAGACTTATAGTTTTGATCACTAACATTGACAAACATGCTTGAGATAGCAACGCATGCGGGTTCGACCGAGCAATGATTTAACATGACTTATAGGTGGAAAAGTTTTAGATTGAGGCATATTTGGGTACCCTCGTGTTTTCAAGGATAACCAAAACGTAAGAAATAACAAAATCAAAACAAGAACATAATCAAAAAGATGTAACAGACCGTATTTATATCAGCATTCATAAAAACTCAAAAATCAGTAAGAAATCAAATGATTAACCAAAATTAGAGAGAGAACAAGCAATTACAGATGCAAAACTTACCTAAGATTGAAATTTGTTGCAGAATTGTTTGAATACTCCAAAAATATTTCTCTATCTGATTGATCGCGTCCAAAATCTCCCTGTCTCGTTCTCTCTATCAATCTTTTATGACTCAAAATCTCAGATAAAAAAAAAATCAATTCAAAAACCTAATCGATGGAAGGTCATTTATGGAATATTTAAAAAATAGAAATCGCTAGATGGTGTGGTTGGAAAACACACAAAAACTCTTGCAAGTATACAAGGCCAAGTTTTAGTATAGAAAGTAAGCAAGGGATCATTCCACAGGGACTTGGGGTGTATTGAAGTTTCCTAGATAGTCTGAGCTAGTGACAGGCAGTGAAGTTAAGAGACAAAGAAACAAAGAAAATTCAGTGGCAGTGAGCCAAAGGCAGTGGCAAAGAATAAGAAAAACTAAGAACAACTTAACCAAAACAGAACATGGAAAAGAAATTGTGGATGGGAAGTGTAAGGAGATGGATGAGAATTCCCTTCACCTAGCTAGTTCATCTAGGTTAAGTTTTTGTCATATGTCTAGTTAACTAACCTTACAGCCTTAGATAACCCCTAGTATTGGCTGTCTGTTTAAGGCACAACCAATCACAGACTAACTAGGCAGTGGCTTACTAACTAATGTAGCTGATTGACTCCTTAGAGCCACCACTGACCCCTAGCATTAGTGGTCTTCTTACAGCACCAATAATCACAAATCAGTTGGGCTTTTAGGAATCTAACTAGCCTAAGCTATTTTGAGTTCACAAAAACCATCCTAATATCTAACCATCATGGTTCAGTTGTCTTCTCTGAGATTTAAACAGGAAATTACAGGATCATGTGAAGAGACATTACAAACATGCTAATTAACACAAACATAACATGACAGATGGATACAAAACATCACAGGAACAAACATCACACACAGAACATAACGGGATATTACACTAAACATGAACACAACATGAACAGCACAAAAATGATCATTAACAGAACTTGGTTCTGGACACACTGGCTAATCCAGGCATGCTTTACAACAACACCCACAATTCCCTTTTATACCCAATACATCAAATTAGGGTTATCACCCATTTTCCCAAAATTCCAAAATAAAACAGTACAATTAGGTTTACTGTTTTTCTAATGTCATGGGTCTAATTGAGCCCATTCCCCTACTCTAATCCTCTCCTGGTACGGTCCCAACATGAATTAGGGTTTCTAGAAAAAACCCCCAAATTACAGAGAAATTAGGGCTTGAAATTAAACTCACCTAACATGTGATTTGACGAGTCTTCTTTCGACCCATTCTTCTCCTCAGTCTCCTGCTCCATTCCCATGCTTCAATTACGTTTTATAGCCTCACCTAGTTTATTGATTTATCACCTAGGATTTCAGTGGTGAAAAATCAATAAGTTAGATGGCTATAGAGGTAGGGGAGGTAGCTACGGCGTGTAGGTGGTGTTTGGTGGTGATTTGGTGGAGGTTAGGTGGTAGAGATGGTGGTGACAGAGGTGGAGAAGGTGGTGGTGTACGGTGGAAGGGGAAGGCTCTGCAAACAGGGTATGGTGGTGAAGGAGAGCTCGATTGTTTTGGGAAGAAGGGTGCGTTTGGGTGGCTGGTATAGGGTTTGGTGCTCCAGTGTGTGGCGGCTTCATCGATTTTTGATGTTCAGCGAGACTAAGCCGTGAGATGTGGAGCTGGTAGGTAGATCGGACGGTGATGCGGAGGCAAGCGAGGAGCGACCGTCGGATGAAGGGATACAACGAAACGAACGGTGCTAGATTAGGTTAGGTGCTGTAGTGTAAGACGGAGATATCAAACTTTGGTGAACAGCAAGGGAACAACCGTTGGATTCAACTACCATCTAATCTGAAGGCTTGGAATTTCAGCGCTGTGGTGCTTGGCAGAGACTTCAGATTTTGATGCTCTATGAAGGAGCGACCATCGGATGCTTCTGAGAACTGATCTGATGGCTGAGAACGGAGGCGTTTTTGTGTGTAGAAAATGAGGTTGTGCGCACCATTCTTCGCGGCTTCCTTGCGTGATTTCTCCCGGCTTTTCACTACTTTTCTGCTCTATTCCGCTCCGCAATTCATCCAGACTTTATTTATTACCTAAAAATGCAAAATAAAGTAAGAAAAATATTTATTCTTGAAAACAATGAAAATACAGAATATGGGATAAAATGTAGAATTAATGCACAAAAGATGAGTTAAATGCCAACAAAAAGGGATAAATATATACATTATTTGGCACTCATCACTAGATCGTGAAGAATTTGGATTAACTCGTCAAGATTTGGACAAAATAGAAAAAACAGAGGATATTTGGACTACAACGTCCTGGGATTTGGAGGGGTGGGCTAAAGCATCCAAAGGCCACTAAAAATGGGATTAAATGTTAATTTCTACATTTTGTTTCTACAATCAACTGATAAGGGCATGTGCCTTGATCTCCTCTGGCTTGTAGCTTGGTATAGCATCTAGAAAGACGAGAATCAATAGCGTGTGAATTAGAAATAATTATGGTCATTAATCAAACTTCATAGTCATCTCATTTGATTCTCATACATGGCAATTTGTGCAGGTGAATTTGGTTGGAGGTTACTACGATGCAGGTGACAATATGAAGTTTAACTTTCCCATGAAATTCTCAACGACAATGTTGGCGTATAGTGTGATAAAGTTCGGCAAGTTGATTGGTACAAAGCTGAAATATGCATTAGAAGCAGTTCACTGGAGGACAAACTACTTACTAAAGTGTACTAATAGCCCAGATTTGATTCATGTTCAAGTTGGTGATCCGTATGCTGATCATTGAAAAAGTGGGGGTACAACAACCACACCCAATATTTCGCTTAGCAATCTGTATGGACAAACTCCAATATACTTTCTAGAGAATCAACTAGACAGTCAGAATCAATCTAGATAAAAAGTATATCAAAGAGTTTATATCTCAATCTCTCGATTTGATATATACTCGAGCAAATAGAAATTTGCGAGTCATTATCAAAGAGAGATAACTTGGATGGTACCAAAGACCAATATCCAAGTGTCAATCAATTTAAATCAACAACTAAAAGGTCGGATATTCTGATTGATTGAACAACGCACAACCTGTGATATTTCAATTATATAAACAAATATAATGCGGAAAAGAAATAACACAGACACCAGAATTTTGTTAACGAGGAAACCGCAAATGCAGAAAAACCCCGGGACCTAGTCCAGATTGAACACACATTGTATTAAGCCGCTACAGACACTAGCCTACTCCAAATTAACTTCGATCTGGACTGTAGTTGAACCCCAATCAATCTCACACTGATCCAAGGTACAGTTATGCTCCTACGTCTTTGATCCCAACAGGATGCTACGTACTTGATTCTCTTAGCGAAGACTTTAATAAACAAATCTGTATCACACAGAAAAGTCTACAGTAATAGATAAATCCGTCTCCCACGAATATACCTACGAGTTTTGTTCCGTCTTTTGACAAATCAAGGTGAACATGAACCAAATGATAAACCGGACTTATATTCCCGAAGAACAACCTACACTACACCAAATCAACGGTTTTGAGACATTTATATCCGTTCTTCTGAATTTAAGAGACACATATAAGTGTCTCAAATCGTGCGTCCGGAATCGTTTGAGACGACTAAAACGACACTTATAAGTCTCTTAATAATTGTAAGCGACACTTATAAGTGTCTCTCAATTGTTTTTAAGAGACACTGACACTTTTATCCGTCTCAAAATTAAATTAGCTTTAAAAAAATCATAATTTTCCAGTTGGGAATTCCTAAAATCAAAATTATTTCCTGCACCTGCATATTTTAATTTTTGCACCCCAATACAAATCATAATTTCATTCTCAATCAAATATTAACACTAACAACAAAAATGAAGACCAACATTTAATATCTTTGATCTTGAAAGTTCCGAATCTTGATGAGTTGTAATTCTGATTGATTATTTCTAAGGAAAAAAATAAAAACCTAAAGCTGACAAAAGAAGATGTTGAAAATGACTCAAGTGACTTAACAGGAATAAAAGATGTTGAACATAATCAGTAACAGAACATTTAAATGCCAAAGACTTGATAATCGTCTAGTTTGGAACCTTTGGCATAATGGGAAATCCTGAAAGATATATTGAGCTCCCTGTTATCTCACAAATAGTACAAGCAATGAGCTTCCATACCTGAAAAAACAATGGAGTTCTGTAAGAAACATTGACAATTATGATTCATGGCCAAATGGCAACTGTCAAGAATTAACTGAAAAGAAATGAAGGGCTGCTACAGTAGGTTTGAAAAGATTTGAAGGGACATTTGCACGAATAATATCCTGATCCCTGAAGCTTAAACATCTATATGAAGATTCCTTGCAAGTTCATAGACCAAGAAAAAGTTGTGAAGATTCCTAGCAGCTAAAGATACTAAAGGTAGAGGCGGAGCTGATTCGTTAACCTGTTTCTTATAAATGTTTTGACAAGATTTTAAGGCACATTTAGTTTTGTTTACTTACTACTTTTTATTCTACCGTTAGTAAGTAAAAGAGATTTAAAAATGAAGGTGGACCTGCTTCTGTTGACACATACTATTTATAGGACATCTGAGAGCCATACATGATTAATATTATTAAACAATCAGGCATTTAAAACTACAGAAACATGAGTTAATGATGGTACCTGATCAAACCAGCACCAACAATAAGTGCTTTCAAGCATTTTCCTTCGAAAATGGCTTCCGTTGTTTAACAGTTTCAATGACCACGGATATCTCAGTCTCCTCTGCTATCTGAGTTGTCAATGCAGCATCTCCTTCAGTTTGACATCAAACATCTTCTTCACATTGTAGTCAACCAAATCTAACATCCTTTCCTTGCTGAAAAACAAGCAACAGTGACAAACACATAGATGTCAACTTCAGACCCACTATAGTAGAATAAACAAGTTATGTTTCCAACATTCAAAATAGAAACTGCAAACTGGAACTGTTCTCCTTGTCATAAAATAATTCATTAATCAAAAAAATTGAAGCAAAATGAAAACGTTAAATAAGACTAAATGGGAAGATTGAGGAGGTGATGAACATGCCCGTATTGCAGCTTATATTGTATTTCCCTTTTCTTGTATGACGCGTAATAACGACCATCTTGGTGATGGGGGAAACCACCACATTCCGATTCCATTAGCCAAGTACAATACTCCTTGGAGATAATCACAAAAACTAAGAATTTAAGAGAACTTGTAAAGTCATCTGCTATCTTTGTGATAGCAGCAATTACATATGTGTACTACTAAAGGCTAAATACTAAATAGCTTCAAATAAATCAAGAAATGGCAAAAACAAAAACAAACTGAATTTATATTTTGTGCATTGGGACTTTCAAACAAAACCCAAGACGTTATTGTTGACAAGCAGGACAGACTTTAGAAGTTCACCTTTGTCCAGTACCCTTCTTCCACATTTCCTTTTGTTCATTCTTGCTTATTTATTAGACCTGCCTGCTTATCTCCTCATCCGCATATAAATGAAATATGTGAACAGAGTTTAGCTCAGGAGTACGCAAAAAAGAAAAAATCATATACGCCAAAAACAGCAGAAAAAATATTCCGTAACTGGACTGGACTGGACTGACCTACCTCATTGTGTTTAGATCATAAAGTTTCAACCCTTAATTAGAAGAGGGTTAAGGAGGAAGTGGTTCCTCTTTTTTGCTCCTTAATACTTCAATCTGATCAAACAGAGCAGCGTTAGAATTTAAATATGCACAGTGCCCAAATATTAGCCAGTAACATAATTTAGTTTCACTGAAATTTCAGGAAATCTGAAGTTAAGGTTGCATATGGAACAATCAAGCTCACCGTAAATGTCTGTTGCTGGTTAGCAGAACCATAGCTTTCTTTCAAAATACGACCTGCAACAGTTCTAGTTCCAAATGGAGGGCCAGTAGCACTCCTAGGTGCTATGATAAAAGGCAGTGTAATCAAATTACAAAACAAGCAGGACAATTAAACGGCTTTGGAATTCATTAAAAATCTTATTGAACCAAAAGATAGATAGCTTAAAGGCTGACATTTTGTTCAAACATTACGACATCCCAAGTGCAAGTACCAGATGTTTTTAGTTTTTGCAAGTGGACAAGATTCCGATAAATTAACTTTCATCAAGTAAATTCTAGAACAACAACCAATAGGATAAGAATGTACAGTAGGTGGAATGAGTATCAATGATTGTACGAGGACTGTTCAATCAACCGATTAAAACTTCCTTGCAAAGCAAATTGATGACCAAAAACACCATCCAATATGTTCTTTAAGAGAATTATCCCATTCATGATCATTGGGTGGTTGCTACATATCTAATAATTTACTGAGAGAAAATAAAAATAGGTGCCTGATGCTAACTTTTGGAGAAACCATGAGAGTACAATGAAGGAACTGGCACAACATGTTTCTTAAATTAAAAATAAATAAATGTAAAACCATACGGAAGTGGAACACTTGTCACACACAAGAACCTGCAGACGATCCCATAATCAAAAGTCCATAAAAGAAAATATTATATCAGGGAGGCGGAGCATACTTGTCTCACATGAGAAGCTGCAGATGAGCCCATATCCCGTGCAAGGCGTTGAAGAACACGAGTTAATGGCAAAAGGAATGGGTCTATGAAGAACTTCTGCACCTCCGTCAAAACCTTTATTACAGACAGAACAAAGCTTATCATGGAGTTTGCAGATTCAAGGGATATCTGAGAGGATATCACAGCATCAAGATGCTTTTGTATGAGCTCCTTGACCCTAGGGTACAATATATTCACATCCTGGGGAGTAGTTGGGGTTTCTAAAGGAAAAGCACCAAAGACCATCTTCAGTAAGGTGCAAAGAGACTTGAAATTATACACAAAGATGGATACTGGACACTACTGTTCTCCACTACCATTTATGACCCTGAAATTACACGCAGTCGATAACTAAATCAGATCGAAACAACAAAAAAAAAAAAGGTAAAATTAGATACCATGTCACCATTACCCAAGATGTTCCCTGATCTATTCAATAAGAACGTCTTTCTTCACCGTTAACCTCAAACCCTTCTTCCTCAAATAAACTTTACATTGCTCCACTTTCAATTTCTCCAACTGACCAGTTGTTATCATCCATCAAAAATAAAACGAAAACATTAAAATCTACCCACGATCAGTGGAGCATTAGATCAAACAATTTACCTGCAATAATTTTCTCAACAGGGCAAAAACGCGTTACTAGTATTACAACCTCAGTGAAGCATTATATCAAACACCTTCCCACCCAAAAAAAAAAAAGCTCAATTTCTATGCATGCGACTAAGTAATAGATCTCAACCCACACCACCTTTAACAACAACAAAGATAAATAGCTTCCTGATTATGGGATGTGATGCACAAAAATGAAGTAAAAGAAGAAGAAAACCTAGAAATAGAGAAATATATGGTTTAAGTGGGTAACACAGTAAACAAAGAATAGAAAAACAAAAGAAACCCTAGAATCAAAACAGAAATTCTAGAATTCATACAAACAAAAACCCTAACAGAAAAAAAAACAAATAATTTTGAAATAAAATTATACCAGAAAATCTTCACCCTTCAGTATAATGACGTTTAGCCTAGTTATTACAAGCACCAGATTGGCCGAAAACAGAGTTATCAGGTCCAACGATCTAACCAAAAGGACCACATCTAAGTGAATCCATAGTACCAGGTTCAAGATCCATAACATTTAGCAAAAATCTAACCTTCTTTGTGAGTTATATTTGTTGTTTTTGTTGACGGAGTTGAGGAAGTAGCTCAATGTGTCTGTAAAAGAGGAGAAGGAGAAGGAGAAGGAGAAAAGAAGAGAGAAGAGAATAAAAACAACAAATACATTATTGATGTCCGGATGACATTTCCACCCTTCATCTAGTAAGGAAAGTACAAAAAATATGGGTTCTTAGAAGGAAATAAAATGAAATTAAATTTTTTTTTATAAATTAGATAATAAACATTTAAGACACTTGTAAGAGTAGTTGAAGAATCAGAATTAAAGCAACTCATATTTTCAATTTGGGACTCTTATATGAGTGGAAGCACTAAAGACATATATATGTGTCTCGAATCCAAAAATCAGTGTGTCTCGAATCTGGCAATATGGTGTAGCGCTAGTATTATCAATCACCTCACAATAATCCTAATCGATGCTGCGAAAAAAGATATTGTGGAATCACAAACGATGAGACGAAGTGTTTGTGATTAATTTTCTATCTTGCCTATCGGAGATATAAATCTCAAGCCAATTATTACAATTGTACTCGTACGACAGAAGATGCAAGATCAGATCACACAACTACAAGAAAAGTAGTATCGGTCTGGCTTCACAATCCCAATGAAGTCTTTAAGTCGTTAACCTGGTTTAGAAGAAGAAACCAAAGGTTAAAGGAGAATCGACTCTAGCTTATGCAACTAGTATCACACGTAAGGTGTGGGGATTAGGTTTCCCAGTTGCTAGACTTCTCCCTTATATAGTCTTTCAAATCAGGGTTTGCAATCAATGTTAGCTTGGTAACAAAGAATTCAATATTCGCCGTTAGATGAAAGCCTGATTAGATTCAAGCTAATATTTCTCAACCATTGGATCGAAACCATAGGTTGTTACACACAAATGAAATGTCCAATTTTGAGTTTATGTAACCGTTCTCAAACATTAACATTTGTTGGTTCAACAATAGTTAACCAAATGGTTAGACATATGATCACTTTCATATCCACCATATTCTTCTTCACCATAACTAGTCCAAATGACTCAAATGAACTAGTTAGAGAGTTGTTCAATTGCTTAGATCTTATGTAACTACACAAGACACAATCGAAGCAAAAACGGTTTGATTCACTCGAATCGGTTCATGAACTTTATAGCCACGGTTTTCAAAAGCATTCCTTAGTTTATATAAACATGAGTTCAAGAACAACCGATTTTAGATATAACCTTCTCAAGTTCGCGGACTTAAGCTCACGGAAGGAGTTCACAAATTCCAGCAGAAATTCTCGGGTCGAGAACTTCCACCAGTTCGCGGAGTGAGTTCGAGGATTTGTCTCACGCCACATTCAGTTTCTCTTGATCAACAAAGTTCGCAAACTTTGGTTCAAGGAATAAGGACTTATGCATATATGTGTTTCCACAACAATGTTTATATCCTACCAATTGTTATGTAATCTAAATTCTCATTTCAATCATTGAAACATTCTCAGAGGACGTTATATAGCCGTTATTCACAGACCATTTCTCGTCAGAGCAATTTCCAAAGTGATTGAAACATAACATGACATTCGTCACTAGGTAAAGATGAATTTGGCTAAAGCGAAAGCTTACCAACACATATTTCGAGAGATAGATAGGCGAGTTAAACTCGACTCGAAATAGCAAATGTGTTTAATGAAAGTCTATATATCAAAACGACTTTTGTCTCAAGAATATGAGATAGAGTAAATAGAATTTTGAGTGACAGATAAGTTCAAGTCTCCACATACCTTTTAGTCGATGAAGTTCCACCAGTTCCTTGAGTAGTCCTTCGTCTTATATGATGATTTTCATGGAGTCTTGAGCTCAACTACACTTTATATCCTAGTCCGAGACCTTTATCTATAATAGGCTAGAAATCAAGACTTATAGTTTTGATCACTAACATTGACAAACATGCTTGAGATAGCAACGCATGCGAGTTCGACCGAGCAATGCTCTAACAATATCCCCCTTTGTCAATTTTAGTGAAAAACTATTAATACATATGAAATACAAAAAATAAATAAATTAACTTTTGTAGCTCCTATTCCACATGCCTAATCTTCAACATTACTCGAAATCTTCGTCACTTCCAAGTACTCCAATGATCCCAAAGGTTGTAAGTTTAGCATCATCGTTGTTGAAAATCTGTAGCTATAACAACAAGAAAACAATAGTTCTCAATCATTGTTATATAGTGTCATAGTATCATTACACAACGTCAAAGTCCAATTGTATCACAACTTTAACAACAATACTATGGTGATATGTATCACTCCCCCTTAGTCAATACTCCATCTCACATGGAAACCACTCCCCCTTACATAATGCTCCGAAAACCATATGTATTAATAGTGTGAACTATATATTAATTCTCCCCCTTTTTGTCAATAAAATTGGCAAAGGTACAAGAACGGGATCCTAATGAAATTTCTGAAAGAGACGGTTCTTGACCAAAAGAGAGCAAAAGTGTATCATCTTATTTAGATGCAATCATAAAGCCGAAGATAAATGCATTCATCAAGGAGTTTAAAGATACAAGATAACCCCTATAACATTCCACAACCGCACTCCCCACAAAGATTTGGAAATTAAGCGCAAGTTCAAAAGAACTCTCCCCCATAAAATGTCATTCCCGAAAGAACAACAAGAGCGACCTTAATTTCGAAAGAAAAGAAGGATTTCTTTGGACATAACAAATCACATATAAGTATGAATTTGAATCCAAAATACTCAATTAAACTAACCACAAGAGAACCCATGATTAATTTAATCAACAAATGCTCAACATAAGTGAACTTATGGAGACTCAAAATATACAATTAGATTAATCACAAGAGAACCCATAATCAATCTAATCGAGATACACAACCAAACTAATCACAAAAGTAATCAATTTAATTGGTCGTGCTCGACATAAGAAAACTTACGGAGCAACAACTAAATAACCAAACAAGATGATTAATTTAGTTGAAAATGCTCGACATAAAGTACCTCACGGAACAACAACATAGCTAATCATAAGAATAATCAACTTGGTCGTTCAATACTCAACATTAGACACTTTAAGGAGCCTCACAGTAATACATAAAATATGGATCAGGGAAGATCAATATTGCGGAATACACAAGGATTCATTCTATTTTTCCATCACCATTTGCACAATGACATACATAGACATAGTCCTTGAAAAAAAAAAGATTTTAACCTATCTTCCATCAATAATTGACAATATAGGCTTAACTTTTGTATTTGTCAAAAGTCTATTCATTCTTTTATCAATACATGCATATCGACATACGAAAGACTTTACTTTCGACAAGGTATGGGACAATCAAAGTTCACGGACGTAAACACACATGTCCCATTAACAATTGCAATATATAAAACCATAAAGATTAATACTGCAAAAATCATCTTCCAAACAAATTTAGAATTTAAACCAATAAATCTATAAAAATGAAGATGAAAACGTTGGACATAGCTATGTGTAATCACAATAATGGTTATTCCAAACTCTAGTTATTCTTCTAACAAAAACAAGAAAATAGAATATTTACTAGGCAAACTAACTCTTATAGAGAACATGATCTGAAAAGCACTAGATCTGGTTAGCAATCAGAGATTGAACATGGAAGAGCTCATCAGTTGCTTCCTTTAGTTCATTTTTCAAAAACTCAAGATTCCTTGTTGCGATTCCGAGTTGTTCACGTACGACTTCAAAATCTTGAAGTAGATTTCCTACCAGTTGTGATGAAATATGAACTGGTAGTTTGTTTTCATGATCAATGGCATGAAGGCATGTTATGAAAACAGGATTCTCATGAAACTCGATAGTCTTCCCCTTCTCGACTTCATTATCTTCGTTTCCTCCATTCATTGTGCATACAAAAACCTTTGACCTTTCAGAATAATGTAATATGGGATGACACCCAAGTATATAAATAAGTTCCATGGAAAACCCTAGGAGAACTTATACACGTTTGTGTGGGCCAGGAGTTCGTGCACTGGTGGTCACGACCTTAAGATGTGACCAAAAGGAAAGGGAATGAAGTTCGAGTGTCATGACTAATGGTTGGGAACCAACTCTTTGGAGGAAGCACATGCAAACAGGAAATTTTCTCAAGGACAAAGGATCATGATTTTCTACAAGAGAAAAACTGGAGCGACGCTCAACATATTTTAAAGATCAATCAACAAGAAATGAAGAGAAAACATACAACCTTGACAGCATTTCGCAAGACACACTTCTTGAGAACAATGAGCATCCTTCTTAAATTAAAAGAGGGATGTTGTACAGAGCAGTCATGGTGTATTAAGATGAGAATTTTGCTCATCAATTTTGACTTCTTCTTTTTCTCCTTCAGAAGGATTTAGAGACAAATCACATGACAAAGTTGAAGGAGTTTTATTAAGAGATGAACTAGGAGTACCTGAGTCAATCGCTTTCCATGTTTTTTTGATGCCCCGCTTGAGCCTGTTTATGCTTATCTTAAGTTCTGAGACTCGATTATTGATATGTAAGCAATCTGGGGCTAAACTCTTGGAGTTGCGGCATTCTTCAGGGAGTGACACGAATGACCTTTCTTTCTTTCTCCTATGTCTTTTCCTCTTTTCAGAGTTATTTAAGAAGTTAGTTACTCTTTTGTCGTTCTTCCTTCTACCACTTTTCGTTTCAAAGGCACGATTAAGAAAAGACTTATCATAGTAGTTTTCCTGATTGTCGAAAGTGCCTTTTACTCCAATAATGTGAGAGACAGGTTTTGACAACTTCTTTAGACATCCATGCAAGCATGTTGTGAAGGTTTTCATTCCTCAAACGAAAACAACATCTTCACTCAGAATGTCCTTTATTTCCGCATAAATAGCAGTTAAAGGATTTATTCTTAACCGTTCTCTTGTGAGTAGATTTGGAAGAAGTAGAATCCTTGTTTTTAAGTGCATTACAAGATTGAAAGTTTTTTCACATGAATAATTTTCAAAAGCTTTAACAAAATTGATCTTACTAGTTTTTGGAGCGTCTATTCCTTTATAGCCCAGACCACGTGTATCACGATGTTCTTTACATGCTCCAATCATATAGGACAATTTCGTAGAGCTATAATTGAATCTTCTCAAACTCTCTTCCAGTGATTTCACTTTATCAAGAGCAGCTGCAAGGTCAGTCTCCAAGGATTTTTCTTTGGAAAGAAGATTGAGTTCTTTGTCATCAAAACATTTTTGTTGAGAGTCATATCTTGCTTCATATTCTGCAAGTCTTTCTTTCAACACAAAGAGATTTCGGAGAAGATTATCACATTCAGACCTTTTTGTGCGTATATATTCCTCACGATCTTTAACGATAGATTTTAGGAGATTATATCCACCATCATATCCTTTAAAGAGTTTTCTCAATTTTCTGTTTTCTTGACAAAGAGGAGTCATATACTAACTCAAGCAAGTTGTTGACTTCTTTTCTTTCAAAGCATGGTCAAACAGGTTGATATATTGAGTTCCACATTAATACTTTGTCCTTCTTCTGAATCACTGTCATCTGACAGTTCATCCAACTTCTTATCAAGAGATTTTTCCCAGTCGAATGCATATTCAGTCAAGGAACAGAAGATAGAGTTTTTCTCAGAAGTTTCAGGACTTTGAAGCTTACCCGAGAGTCTCCGAACTGATGTTGCATCATCAGAGATAGTATTCTTGTCCATAGAGTCAGATCGCTACAAACACAGACTTGTAAGGTCTTAAACGTGTTTGCCTGCTCTGATACCAATTGAAAAAGTGGGGGTACAACAACCACACCCAATATTTCGCTTACCAATCTGTATGGACAAACTCCAATATACTTTCTAGAGATTCAACTAGACAGTCAAACTCAATCTGGATAAAAAGTATATCAAAGAGTTTATATCTCAATCTCTCGATTTGATATATACTCAAGCAAATAGAAATCTGCGAGTCATTATCAAAGAGAGATAACTTGGATGGTACCAAAGACCAATATCCAAGTGTCAATCAATTTAAATCAACAACCAAAAGGTTGAATATTCTGATTGATTGAACAACGCACAACCTGTGATATTTCAATTATATAAACAAATATAATGCGGAAAAGAAATAACACAGACACCATAATTTTGTTAACGAGGAAACCGCAAATGCAGAAAAACCCCGGGACCTAGTCCAGATTGACCACAAACTTTATTAAGCCGCTACAGACACTAGCCTACTCCAAACTAACTTCGGTATGGACTGTAGTTGAACCCAAATCAATCTCACACTGATCCAAGGTACAGTTATGCTCCTACGCCTTTGATCCCAGTAGGATGCTACGTACCTGATTCCGTTAGCTGATCTCACCCACAACTAAGAGTTGCTACGACCCAAAGTCGAAGACTTTAATAAACAAATTTGTATCACACAGAAAAGTCTACGGTAATAGATAAATCTTTCTCCCACGAATATACCTACGAGTTTTGTTCCGTCTTTTCATAAATCAAGGTGAACATGAACCAATTGATAAACCAGACTTATATTCCCGAAGAACATCCTAGTATTATCAATCACCTCAGAATAATTCTAATCGACGCAGCGAAAAAAGATATTGTGGAATCACAAACGATGAGACGAAGTGTTTGTGATTACTTTTCTATATTGCCTATCGGAGATATAAATTTCAAGCCAATTATTACAGTTGTACTCGTACGATAGAAGATGCAAGATCAGATCACACAACTACAAGAAAAGTAGTATCGGTCTGGCTTCACAATCCCAATGAAGTTTTTAAGTCGTTAACCTGGTTTAGAAGAAGAAACCAAAGTTTAAAGGAGAATCGACTCTAGCTTATGCAACTAGTATCACACGTAAGGTGTGGGGATTAGGTTTCCCAGTTGCTAAAGTTCTCCCTTATATAGTCTTTCAAATCAGGGTTTGCAATCAATGTTATCTTGGTAACAAAGCATTCAATATTCACCGGTAGATTAAAACCTGATTAGATTCAAATTAATATTTCTCAACCGTTGGATCGAAACCTTAGCTTGTTACACACAAATGAAATGTCCAATTTTGGATTTATGTAACCATTCCCAAACATTAACATTTGTTGGTTCAACAACAGTTAACCAAATGGTTAGCCATATGATCACTTTCATATCCACCATATTCTTCTTCACCATAACTAGTCCAAATGACTCAAATGAACTAGTTAGAGAGTTGTTCAATTGCTTAGATCTTATGTAACTACACAAGACACAATCGAAGAAAAAACGGTTTGATTCACTCGAATCGGTTCATGAATTTATATCCACGGTTTGCAAAAGCATTCCTTAGTTTATATAAACATGAGTTCAAGAACAACCGATTTTAGATATAACCTACTCAAGTTCGCGGACTGGGTTCGCGGACTTAAGCTCACATAAGGAGTTCACAAACTCCAGCAGAAATTCTCGGGTCGAGAACTTCCGCCAGTTCGCGGACTTGGCTCATGCCACATTCCGTTTCTCTTGATCAACAAAGTTCGCAAACTTTGGTTCAAGGAATAAGGACTTATGCATATATTTGTTTCCACAACAATGCTTATATCCTTCCAATGGTTATGTAATCTAAACTCTCATTCAATCATTGAAACATTCTGAGAGGACTTTATATAGCCGTTATTCACAGACCATTTTTCGTCAGAGCAATTTCCAAAGTGATTGAAAAATAACATGACATTCGTCACTAGGTAAAGATGAATTTGGCTAAAGCGAAAGTTTACCAACACATATTTCGAGAAATAGATAGGCAAGTTAAACTCGGCTCGAAATAGAAAATGTGTTTAATGAAAGTCTATATATCAAAACGACTTTTGTCTCAAGAATAGGAGATAGTGTAAATAGACTTTTGAGTGACAGATAAGTTCAAGTCTCCACATACCTTTTAGTCGATGAAGTTCCACCAGTTCCTTGAGTAGTCCTTCGTCTTGTATGATGATTTCCATGGAGTCTTGAGCTCAACTACACTTTCTATCCTAGTACGAGACCTTTAGCTATAATAGGCTAGAAATCAAGACTTATAGTTTTGATCACTAACATTACAAACATGCTTGAGATAGCAACGCATGCGAGTTCGACCGAGCAATGCTCTAACAATCATAAATATTGGGAGAGGTCTGAAGATATGGATACACGTAGAACAACATACACAATTGAAAAAGACCTGCCAGGGTCTGAAGTTGCAATAGAGATGGCTGCTGCGATGACCGCAACTTCATATTGTTTACAGGATTATTGATCTCGTTTATTCGGCTAAGCTTATGAAAAGAGCTATCATGGTACATATGAATTAACATATCTTTATTCATAATATAATCCTACTTTGTTGGAATAAATTATCTTATACTATAATAAAAAAAAGACTCATTTTTGGTTGGTCACAAAAAGACAAAACAGTCTAATCCTAATATTACTAATATGTCCTTCAATGTCAACTACCATTATACATATGTATTTAAGGGTAAAAACGTACAGTAAACCTATATATATATATTTACAGAAATCCACTGTTTTAAAAATAGATCAAAAAAATTAAGAAACTTAATATCTTCCCAAATACACACCGGACTTTTGTAAAATTTATATATTTGGAAAGCTCTTTGAATTATCTACGTAATGAGCAATTAAGAATATCAAATTTATATTTTACGATTTTTTTTAAAAATTATCAAATTTGGTGTTGTTAAAAGAATCAAATTTAAGCAAGTGCATGGCACATGTGGTCTTATTAGTGTAGATAAATTAATCAATGTTTTCTCTTTGTTCGGGTATTAATGCAGGTTTTAGAGTTTGCAAATAAATACTGTGGATCATATAAGAATGGGTTTGCCCTTTCTATTGCGACTATATATAGTGGTTACCAAGTAAGCTTAATAGACATTCCATCGCATCAAACGCCCTTCAACACGATTCTGATTTTATACACCGTTGACGAGGAATTTCTTCGCATCGGGTACACTTGAAGGACGAACTGATATGTGCAGCATCATGGTTGCATCGCGCTTCAGGCAAGAGATTTTACTGGAATTATGTGATGACCAATAACCATTACTTGGGAAGAATATCATAATCCCGTGGGAACAAACCCGATTCTCCATTTTCAACATCTGGAACATCAGAATCGGGTCTTAACAAAGTACCACGTTCTCCCTTTTCAAAGTTTCGAGAAGCAGAACCTGGTTTTGCAGTTTCACGCAAAAGTGGTGGATATGGTAAATTTGGAGTAAGATAACCTAATGGTTTATATAGCGGTGGTGGTATTTTTGCTATGAATGATGTAAGAGAACCTAAAGCTCTTATTAATGGATTCTGATTTAAAAATACACTTGTGTTTATCTACGAGTAACTAAATAATAATAATTCGGGCTTTTTTTTGACGTTTATTTCAATCTTATGATATATGTATATATTTTTTTTTTTTCCTTAACAATTAATTGTATTAGTCGGCAAAATTGTCAGTTACAACAAAAGAAAAAGCAAAATCCAATAAGGATTAAAAAAAAACAAAACAAAAGCTAAGCAAATCTATAATAAGCTTGAACATGACTCTCTAAACAATTCAAAAAAGGAGATCTAGACTCATATAAACAACTCCAACCACTACCAACAACTGCACTCCTCTTTGCTAGCTTATCAATAGTAAAGTTTATCTCTCAGCAAAGTTTATCTCTCAGTAACCATGTTTGTTTTTTCTTTTATTTTTCGAAAAACCTTAATTATATAATAATAATGTGAATTGTAATCGGGACCTGTTACAAGCTTGACTCGGTTCATATATTTCAAAAGTTTTAGTAAGTTTAAGTGAAAAACAATTACAATCAAACCACCTAATATAACAGTTATATAATTTGATTCTAAGAAGATATCTAACTGTTAGAGCACTGCTCGGTCAAACTCGCAAGCGTTGATATCTCATGCTTGTTTGTCAATGTTAGTGATCAAAACTATAAGTCTTGATTTCTAGTATACTTATAGTGATGTCTCGGACTAGGATAAATTGTGTAGTTGAGCATTAGACTTCACGACGTCCATCATTTGAAGACGAAGAACTACTAAGGAGAGCTTGTGGAACTTCATTAACAAAAGGTATGTAGAGGCTAAAACTGATCAATCACTTGGAAAGTCTATTTTTACTCTATCTCCTATATTGAGACAAAAGTCGTATTACTATATAGTATTCGATTATGCACATCTGAGATTTTGAGCTGAGTTTAACTCGCTTACATATTTCTCGAAATATGTATTGGTAAGCTTTCACTTCAACCAAGTTCATCTTATATTCTTGACGAAAGTCAAAAGATGATCATGTGAAAATCTCCAAGTAACATCTTACATGGTTTGTGTGATACAATCATTTGGTGTAGACTTGTAATGTTTCGTAATGATTATTTCAATAACTTGAAAATTGCGTTGATGTTAATAGTTCGTGAAAACAGCTATTGTCATCCTCTAAGAATGTTTCAATGATTGAAATAGAGTTTAGAACACTTAACCATCATTGGATTATGAACGTAGTATGTGTTCTTGCATATATGTGATCCATGTCCGGAACTATAGTATGCATACCCGTATGCGTACCTGTTAGTTGTGAAATTCCGAGAGTCTAAGTACACATACCCGTACGCGTACTGGCGAAGGGCTTGGGTACGGGAATTTCTGCTGTGTTTGGAGGTATGCGTACCCGTTCGCATACTGGCGAACCCAAACTCAGTACGGCTAATTTAAGTATGCGCACCCGTTTGCATACTTGAGTGGTTAAAGTTATAAAATAGGTTTGTTTATGAACTAATACATTTATATAATAAAGAATGCATTTTATGTAAACCTTAATGTTCATGAATTGATTCGAGTGAATCAAACTCAATTGTGCTCTTGTATACTTCTATGAGAATATAGAAATTGAACTACTTTATAACTAGTTTCATTTGAGTCATTTGAACTAGTTGTGGTTAAGATGAATAAGGTTGATATGAGAGTGTTCATATAGCTAACTTTAGTTAACTACTGTTGAGCCAACCTAGTGTACACGTTTAGGTACGGTTACTCAAACCTAAATGAAGGTACATTTCATTTGTGTATAACAATCTAAGTTCGATCTAACGGTTGAAAGATATTAGCTTGAATCTAATCAGGTTCTCATCTAACGGTGAATACTGAATTCTTTGTTACCAAGGTAACTTAGATTGCAAACCCTGATTTGAAAACTATATAAGGGAGAACTCTAGAAACTGGGAAACCTAATCCCCGCACCTTATGTGTGATACTAGTTGCTACTAGAGTCGATTCTCCTTTAACCTTAGGTTTTTCACGAAACCCTATAGGTTAACGAATTAAAGACTTCATTGGGATTGTGAATCCAG
Source organism: Papaver somniferum (assembly GCF_003573695.1). Classification (NCBI taxonomy): domain Eukaryota; kingdom Viridiplantae; phylum Streptophyta; class Magnoliopsida; order Ranunculales; family Papaveraceae; genus Papaver; species Papaver somniferum. Next base: position 43,553,133 of record NC_039360.1, on the reverse strand, counting down.
ACCCAACTATTTTCTCTGTAGTTGTGTGCTCTGATCTTACTTCTACTATCGTGATTGAGTATTATCTTTATTAAGATTTGCTTGAGATTGATCTTCGATAGGTAAGATTAAAATAGTCACAGACATCTTCGTATCATCGTTTGTGATTCCACAATATCTTGTTTCTCTTCTATACGATTAAGATTATTGTGAGGTGATTGATAATACTAGGTTGTTCTTCGGGAATATAATTCTGGTTTATCAATTGGTTCATGTGCACCATGATTTATCAAAAGACGAAACAAAACTCATAGGTATTTCTGTGGGAAACAAATTTATCTATTCCAATATACTTTTTTGTGTGAGACAGATTTGTTTATCAAGTCTTCGACTTTGAGTCCTAGCAACTCTTGGTTGTGGGTGAGATCAGCTTAAGGGAATCAAGTGCATAGAATCCTGCTGGGGTTCAGAGACGTAAGGAGCGCAACTGTTCCTTGATCAGTGTGAAATTGATTAGGGCTCAACTACATTCCAGTCTGAAGTTCATTGGTAGTAGGCTAGTGTTTATAACGGTTTAATAAAGTGTGGTGTTCAAAGTTGGACTATGTCCCGGGGTTTTTCTGCATTTGCGGTTTCCTCGTTAACAAAATTTCTGGTGTCTGTGTTATTTCTTTTCCGTATTATATTTTGTTATGTAATAGAAATATCACAGGTTGTGCGTTAAGTTCAATCAGTTCTTGAATCCGACCTTTGGGTTGTTGATTTAATTGATTGACACTTGGATACTGGTTTGTGATATTGTCCAAGTTATTTCTCTTATTCAATCGGGCTCGCAAATTCCTATTTGTTTGATTGCAGTTTGAGTTGAGAAATTGAGATATAACTCTTTGATATACTTTTCTATAGATTGAGTATGACTGTCTAGTTGATTCTATTGAAAGTATATTGGAGTTTGTCTATTCAGATTTCCGAACGAAATATTGGGTGTGGTTGTTAGACCCCCCGCTTTTTCAATTGGTATCAGGGCAGGCAAATACGTGTAAGACCTCATAAGTCTGTGTTTGTAGCAATCTGATTCTATGGGCAATAGTGTTATCTCAAATGACGCATCACCAATTCAGAAACGGTCGGAGATGGATCGAAGCTGAAGCTCTTTAGAGAAACTTCGCGTTTCTTCTTCACTACCAAAAACAGTAAGCAACTGGGAATCTCGCCTAGATGAACAGTTGGACGAACTTTCTGACGAAAGTGACTCAGAAGAAGAAATCAATGTTGACGAGGAAGTATCACAATATATTAAGCTTTTTGATCACCATCTACATAAAAAGAAGCCAACGTCCTGTCTGGATGAGTTTCTGACTCCTCTCTGTCTAGAAAACAGAAGGTTGAGAAAACTCTTTAAGGGTTATGATTGTGGATATATCCTACTGCAATCACTTGTTAAAGATCTTGAAGAAGATGTACGTTCAAAAAATTCTGAATGTGAAAATCTTCGTCATAATCTTTTCTTATTAAAAGGAAAACTTACGGAATCTGAAGCAAGGCGCGATTCTCAACAAAATTCTTTCAATGACAAAGAAAGTGTTTTTCTCTCCAAAGAAAAACAATTTGAGGCTGATTTAGCTGCTTCTCTTGATAAAATCAAGATGTTGGAAGATGACTTGAAAAAGTTCAATACTTGTTCAAGCAAATTAACCACTATGCTAGGAGCAAGTAAAAATCATCGTGATACACGAGGATTGGGCTATAAGGGAATAGATGCTACAAGTATTAGCAAAGAGGTAAAATTTGTCAAGGCTAGTGATTCTTTTCAACAAAAGGTTTCCACTGATGGAAAAAGTGAAATACCTTCACCGACAGTTAAGGTTCAAAAGAGTAAAGTATATCAACCTCCAAAACCAGCACACATGAATCCGGGTAAGAACGTTCCTTATATTTGTCATTATTGTGGAAACAAAGGTCACCTGGAAAGGAGATGTATTTTCGTGTAAGGAATGAAAAACTTCATGATATTCTTTTTTGGGTGTCAAAAGAAGTGATTAAACCGGGATCATATGTTAAGGCTAACACTCTTGACATTACGGGTTGTATACGTCCAACCTTTAGGCAAAGGAATCAGTGCTGTGATAATCCTAGATTTTTCTATAAACGTCATATGAAGTCTTTTCACAATTGTAATGATTATCAAAAAAATAACTTTGTTAAGAAGAATACAAGATCCGATGCTCCCAATCGGAAAAAGACTAACTTGCAAAAGAATAGTCAATCCAATTCTCTTTCTAGAAATCTAGAAGAGAGTAATGCAAAGAAGGTTCTGATTGTTCCTAGACGCACTCAGAAGTGGGTACCAAAGAAAGTCAATGATGCTTTGAGCGTGAAAAGGAATGATCTCCCATAAAATTCCATGACTATGGAGAAGGAAGTATCCATGATGTTGGAACTTAAAAATTTCTTTGGAAAAATGGATTTGAATGTGAAATGTTCTAAAAGCGATCTCTTTCATGATAATCCAAAAGTGAAACAGAATAAGCCAAAAACTATAGATGGTGAAAAATCCATAGTTGCAGAAAAGTCTGTTTCAGTCACTTGTGGTGAACAAGTCCTTGTTCACCTCAACACGATTTGATTGTGTTGTAAGTGCATCCTCACTAAGGAATGCCCTGTTATGTATATGATGAGGGAAGCACGAGAATTGGGGCGCACAGATTATGTTTGGTAAGGTTGTAGAATTCGATTGGATTCCTCTAAAAAGGTGTGTTTATAAACTTGAGCAAGATTAATGTTTTTATTTATTTTCTTAGAGTACTTATAATGATCCATGTACCTTGCTTATCATTCATTTCTATCTGTGTTTAAGGTTCTTAAATGTTTAGGTTTGAAAATAGTAGTTCAGGATGTTTGGACTTCATGGTACACATACCAGGTATGCACACCATCATTTAAAATCAAAATACAGGGATTTTAGTATGCAAACCCGTTTGCATACTGCTCCAGGTCACGAAAATTCGTTTACAAACCGGTATGCATACTGACATGTAGACGTCGATTTTCGGTAAACTTGTTTTGGCCGTAACTTCTTCGTCCGAACTCGGACTGACCTCATTCTTTTTGAATTCTCTTCCTCTTTGAATTCTCTTCAAAATGGTGATGATAAGTTCTGAACTTGGATGAGTTAAGATTGGTCTTTGTCCCGACTCATGTTTTTGAGTGTTTTGCTCCATCACACTTGTTCCACTTCTCTTGGACTTGGGAACTTAGATTCTTGGAGTAAATATCTTCTAAACTCATTTGTAGTTTTTGGAAGATGATTTTGCGGTATATAATATTTATTAATTTTATATATTGCAAAAATTGTTACGGGATATGTGTATTTGCGTCCGTGAACTATGATTGTCCCATATATGTCAAAAGTTAAGTCTTTCATATGTCATTATGCAAATATTGATTAAAGATTGAATGAACTTTAGACAAACAAAAGTTAAGCCTATTATGTCATTATGCAAATATTGATGGAAGATAGGATGAACTTTTGTTTACAAAGATTAAGTCTATTATATGTCATTGTGCAAATAGTGATTAAAAATAGAATGAATCTTTGATTATTCCGCAGTATTGGTCCTTCCCTGATCCACATCTTTGTGTATGTACTGTGCGACTCCATAAGTTCTTTTATGTTAAGCATGGCCAATTGAATTGATCATTTTCCTTTTGGTTAATTCAATTGAGATTTTTGGATACAAATTCATGTTTTTAAGGTCCAAAGAAATCCTTCTTTTCTTGTAAAAGTAAGGTCGCTCTTGTTGTTCTTTCGGGAATGACATTTTATGGGGGAGAGTTCTTTTTTGAACATGTGCTTAATTGCCAAATCTTTGTGGGGAGTGCGGCTGTGGAATTTTTTAGGGGTTATCTAACTCCTTATAAAGAATAATACTAACAAAATTCCCTACAATAATGAGGATTATCTTTGAATGTTTCCTAAAAAACCCTAAAGAGCCCTGAAAGAGCTTTAAGAAACTCTAAAAATCTCAGGAAGACTCCAAAAAGCTTTGAAAAGATTAAATTTAATTATACACTGTAGCACCGTGATCTACAAGCTAGGAGATTCGTTATAGAATGATAATAACAAATCTTTATAATAATGAAGATCAATATTGAATGTTCTCTAAAAAGCCTTGAAAACTCTAAAAAAACCCTGAAAACACTGAAACAACAATGAAGATTATCTTTGAATATTTCCTAAAAACCCTAAAGGGCCCTGAAAGAGCTCTGAGAAACTCTAAAAGCTCAGAAAGACTCCAAAAATCTTTGAAAAGCTTGAATTTAATTATATACCGTAGCACCGTGATCTACAAGCTAGGAGATTCGTTATGGAATGATAATAACAAATCTCTACAATAGTGAAGATCAACAATGAATGTTCTCTAAAAAGCCTTGAAAACTTTAAAAAACCCTGAAAAGCCCTAAAATATCTAAAGAGCTCTGAAAAAAGCTTTAAGTTAATTATATTTCATAGCACTAGTATATACTAGTCAGTGGATTCGTTAAAGCCAACTGAAAGTAACTTAATTCTTTATAAAGAATGATACTAACGAAATTCCCTACAATAATGAAGATTATCTTTGAATGTTTCCTAAAAATCCTAAAGAGCCCTGAAAGAGCTCTAAGAAACTCTAAAAAGCTCAAGAAGACTCCAAAAAGCTTTGAAAAGCTTAAATTTAACTATACTCCGCAGCACCATGATCTACAAGCTAGGAGATTCGTTATAGAACGATAATAACAAATCTCTACAATAGTGAAGATCAACATTGAATGTTCTCTAAAAAGCCTTGCAAACTCTAAAAAACCCTGAAAACTCTGAAAAGCCCTAAAATATCTAAAGAGCTATGAACAAGCTTTAAGTTAATTATATTTTGTAGCACTAGTATCTACTAGCCAGGGGAGTCGTTAAAGCCAACTGAAAGTAACTAAATTCTTTATAAAGAATGATACTATCAAAATTCCCTACAATAATGAAAATTATCTTTGAATGTTTCCTAAAAACCATAAAGAGCCCCGAAAGAGCTCTGAGAAACTCTAAAACGCTCAGGAAGACTCCAAAAAGCTTTGGAAAGCTTAAATTTAATTATACTCCGTAGCACCGTGATCTACAAGCTAGGAGATTCGTTATAGAGTGATAATAACAAATCTCTGCAATAGTGAAGATCAACTTTGAATATTCTCTAAAAATCCTTGAAAACTCCAAAAAACCCAGAAAACTCTAATAAGCCAAAAAATATCTAAAGAGCTCTGAAAAACTCTAAAAAGATTTGAAAAAGATTTAAGTTAATTATATTTCGTAGCACTAGTATCTACAAGCCAGGGGATTCGTTAAAGCCAACTGAAAGTAACTTAATTCTTTATAAACAATGATACTAACAAAATTCCCTACAATAATGAAGATTATCTTTGAATGTTTACTAAAAATCCTAAATAGCCCTGAAAGAGCTCTGAGAAACTCTAAAGATCTCAGGAAGACTCCAAAAAGCTTTGAAAAGCTTAAATTTAATTATACTCCGTAGCACTGTGATCTACAAGCTTGGAGATTCGTTATAGAATGATAATAACAAATCTCTACAATAGTGAAGATCAACATTGAATGTTCTCTAAAAAGCCTTGTAAACTCTAAAAGAACCCTGAAAACTATGAAAAGCCCTAAAATATCTAAAGAGCTCTGAAAAAGCGTTAAGTTAATTATATTACGTAGCACTAGTATCTACTAGCCAGGGGATTCGATAAAGCCAACTGAAAGTAATTAATTCATTATAAAGAATGATACTAACAAAATTCCCTACAATAATGAAAATTATCTTTGAATGTTTCCTAAAAAACCTAAAGAGCCCTGAAAGATCTCTGAGAAACTCTAAAAAGCTCAGGAAGATTCCAAAAATCTTTGAAAAGCTTAAATTTAATTATACACCGTAGCACCGTGATCTACAAGCTAGGAGATCCGTTATAGAATGATAATAACAAATCTCTACAATAGTGAAGATCAACATTGAATGTTCTCTAAAAAGCCTTGTAAACTCTAAAAAAACCCTGAAAACTCTGAAAAGCCCTAAAATATCTAAAGAGCTCTGAAAAAGCTTTAAGTTAATTATATTTCGTAGCACTAGTATCTATTAGCCATATGATTCGTTAAAGCCAACTGAAAGTAAATTAATTCTTTATAAAGAATGATACTAACAAAATTCCCTACAATAATGAAGATTATCATTGAATGTTTCCTAAAAACCCTAAAGAGCCCAGAAGGAGCTCTGAGAAACCCTAAAAAGCTCAGGAAGACTCCAAAAAGCTTTGAAAAGCTTAAATTTAATTATACTCCGTAGCACCGTGATCTACAAGATAGGAAATTCGTTATATAATGATAATAACAAATCTCTACAATAGTGAAGATCAACATTGAATGTTCTCTAAATAGCCTTGCAAACTCTAAAAAACCCTGAAAACTCTGAAAAGCCCTGAAATATCTAAAGAGCTCTGAACAAGCTTTAAGTTAATTATATTTTGTAGCACTAATATCTACTAGCCAGAGGATTCGTTAAAGACAACTGAAAGTAACTTAATTCTTTATAAAGAATGATACTCACAAAATTCCCTACAATAATGAAAATTATCTTTTAATGTTTCCTAAAAACCCTAAAGAACCCTGAAAGAGCTCTGAGAAACTCTAACAAGCTCAAGAAGACTCCAAAAAGCTTTGAAAATCTTAAATTTTATTATACACCGTAGCACCGTGATCTACAAGCTAGGAGATTCGTTATAGAATGATAATAACAAGTCTCTACAATAGTGAAGATCAACATTGAATGTTCTCTAAAAAGCCTTGAAAACTCTAAAAAACCCTGAAAACTCTGAAACACTAATGAAGATTATCTTTGAATATTTCCTAAAAACTCTAAAGTGCCCTGAAAGTTCTCTGAGAAACTCTAAAAAGCTCAGGAAGACTCCAAAAATCTTTGAAAAGCTTAAATTTAATTATACACCGTAGCACCGTGATCTACAAGCTAGGAGATTCGTTATAGAATGATAATAACAAATCTCTACAATAGTGAAGATCAACATTGAATGTTCTCTAAAATGCCTTGAAAACAATAAAAAACCCTGAAAACTTTGAAAAGCCTTAAATATCTAAAGAGCTCAGAAAAAGCTTTAAGTTAATTATATTTCATGGCACTAGTATATACTAGCCAGGGGATTCGTTACAGCCAACTGAAAGTAACTTAATTCTTTATAAAGAATGATACTAACAAAATTCCCTACAATAATGAAGATTATCTTTGAATGGTTCCTAAAATCCCTAAAGAGCCCTGAAAGAGCTCTAAGAAACTCTAAAAAGCTTAAGAAGACTCCAAAAAGCTTTTAAAAGCTTAAATTTAATTATACTCCGTAACACCGTGATCTATAAGCTAAGAGATTCGTTATAGAACGATAATAACAAATCTCTACAATAGTGAAGATCAACATTGAATGTTCTCTAAAAAGCCTTGCAAGCTCTAAAAAACCCTGAAAACTCTGAAAAGCCCTAAACTATCTAAAGACCTCTGAACAAGCTTTAAGTTAATTATATTTTGTAGCAGTAGTATCTACTAGCTAGGGGATTCGGTAAAGCCAACTGAAAGTAACTTAATTTTTTTATAAAGAATGATACTAACAAAATTCCCTACAATAATGTAAATTATCTTTGAATGTTTCCTAAAAACCCTAAAGAGCCCTGAAAGAGCTCTGAGAAACTCAAAAAAGCTCAGGAAGACTCCAAAAAGCTTTGAATAGCTTAAATTTAATTATATTCCGTAGCACCGTGATCTACAAGCTAGGAGATTCGTTATAGAATGATAATAACAAATCTCTACAATAGTGAAGATCAACTTTGAATGTTCTCTAAAAAGCCTTGAAAACTCTAAAAAACCCAGAAAACTCTAATAAGCCCAAAAATATCTAAAGAGCTCTGAAAAAGTCAAAAAATCTTTGAAAAAGATTTAAGTTAATTATATTTCGTAGCACTAGTATCTACTAGCTAGGGGATTCGTTAAAGCCAACTGAAAGTAACTTAATTCTTTATAAAGAATGATACTAACAAGATTCCCTACAATAATGAAGATTATCTGTGAATGTTTCCTAAAAACTCTAAAGAGCCCTGAAAGAGCTCTGACAAACTCTAAAAATCTCAGGAAGACTCCAAAAAGCTTTGAAAACCTTAAATTTAATTATACTCCGTAGCACCGTGATCTAAAATCTAGGAGATTCGTTATAGAATGATAATAACAAATCTCTACAATAGTGAAGATCAACATTGAATGTTGTCTAAAAAGCCTTATAAACTCGAAAAAAAACCTGAAAACTCTGAAAAGCCTTAAAATATCTAAAGAGCTCTGAAAAAGCTTTAAGTTAATTATATTACGTAGCACTAGTATCTTTTAGCCATGGGATTCGTTAAAGCCAACTGAAAGTAACTTAATTCTTTATAAAGAATAATACTAACAAAATTCCCTACAATAATGAAAATTATCTTTGAATGTTTCCTAAAAACCCTAAAGAGCCCTGAAAGAGCTCTGAGAAACTCTAAAAAGCTCAGGAAAACTCCAAAAAGCTTTGAAAAGCTTAAATTTAATTATACACCGTAGCACCGTGATCTACAAGGTAGGAGATTCTTTATAGAAGGATAATAACAAATCTCTACAATAGTGAAGATCAACATTGAATGTTCTCTAAAAAGCCTTGCAAACTCTAAAAAACCCTGAAAACTCTGAAAAGCCCTAAAATATCTAAACAGCTCTGAACAAGCTTTAAGTTAATTATATTTTGTAGCACTAGTATCTACTAGCCAGGGTATTCGTTAAAGCCAACTGAAAGTAACTTAATTCTTTATAAAGAATGATACTAACAAAATTCCCTACAATAATGAAAATTATCTTTGAATGTTTCCCAAAAACCCTAAAGAGCCCTGAAAGAGCTCTGAGAAACTCTAAAAATATCAGGAAGACTCCAAAAAGCTTTGAAAAGCTTAAATTTAATTATACACCGTAGCACCGTGATCTACAAGCTAGGAGATTCGTTATAGAATGATAATAACAAATCTCTACAATAGTAAAGATCAACATTGAATGTTCTTTAAAAAGCCTTGAAAAGTCTAAAAAAACCCTGAAAACTCTGAAACACTAATGAAGATTATCTTTGAATATTTCCTAAAAACCATAAAGAGCCCTGAAAGTGCTCTGAGAAACTCTAAAAAGCTCAGGAAGACTCCAAAAATCTTTGAAAAGCTTAAATTTAATTATACACCGTAGCATCGTGATCTACAAGGTAGGATATTCGTTATAGAATGATAATAACAAATCTCTACAATAGTGAAGATCAACATGGAATGTTATCTAAAAAGCCTTGAAAACTTTAAAGAACCCTGAAAACTCTGAAAAGCCCTAAAATATCTAAAGAACTCTGAAAAAGCTTTAAGTTAATTATATTTCATGGCACTAGTATATACTAGCCAGGGGATTTGTTAAAGCCAACTGAAAGTAACTTAATTCTTTATAAAGAATGAAACTAACAAAATTCCCTACGATAATGAAGATTATCTTTGAATGTTTCCTAAAAACCCTAAAGAGCCCTGAAAGAGTTCTAAGAAACTCTAAAAAGCTCAGGAAGACTCCAAAAAGCTTTGAAAAGCATAAATTTAATTATACTCCGTAACACCGTGATCTACAAGCTAGGAGATTCGTTATAGAACGATAATAACAAATCTCTATAATAGTGAAGATCAACATTGAATGTTCTCTAAAAAGCCTTGCAAACTCTGAAAAACTCTGAAAACTCTGAAAATCCCTAAAATATCTAAAGAGCTCTGAACAAGCTTTAAGTTAATTATATTTTGTAGCACTAGTATCTACTAGCCAGGGGATTCGTTAAAGCCAACTGAAAGTAACTTAATTTTTTATAAAGAATGATACTAACAAAATTCCTTACAATAATGAAGATTATCTTTGAATGTTTCCTAAAAACCCTAAAGAGCCCTGAAAGAGCTCTAAGAAACTCTAAAAAGCTCAGGAAGATTCCAAAAAGCTTTAAAAATCTTAAATTTTATTATACTCCGTAGCACCGTGATCTACAAGCTAGGAGATTCGTTATAGAACAATAATAACAAATCTCTATAATAGTGAAGATCAACATTGAATGTTCTTTAAAAAGCCTTGCAAACTCTAAAAAACCCTGAAAACTCTGAAAAGCCCTAAAATATCTAAAGAGCTCTGAACAAGCTTTAAGTTAATTATATTTTGTAGCACTAGTATCTACTAGCTAGGGGATTCGGTAAAGCCAACTGAAAGTAACTTAATTCTTTATAAAGAATGATACTAACAAAATTCCCTACAATAATGAAAATTATCTTTGAATGTTTCCTAAAAACCCTAAAGAGCCCTAAAAGAGCTCCGAGAAACTCTAAAAAGCTCAGGAAGACTCCAAAAAGCTTTGAAAAGATTAAATTTAATTATACACCGTAGCACCGTGATCTACAAGCTAGGAGATTCTTTATAGAATGATAATAACAAATCTCTACAATAGTGAAGATCAACATTGAATGTTCTCTAAAAAGCCTTGAAAACTCTAAAAAACCCTGAAAACTCTGATACACTAATGAAGATTATCTTTGAATATTTCATAAAAACCCTAAAGAGCCCTGAAAGTGCTCTGAGAAACTCGTAAAAGCTCAGGAAGACTCCAAAAATCTTTGAAAAGCTTAAATTTAATTATACACCGTAGCACCGTGATCTACAAGGTAGGAGATTCGTTATAGAATGATAATAACAAATCTCTACAATAGTAAAGATCAACATTGAATGTTCTCTAAAAAGCCTTGAAAACTTTAAAAAACCTTGAAAACTCTGAAAAGCCATAAAATATCTAAAGAGCTCTGAAAAAGCTTTAAGTTAATTATATTTCATGGCACTAGTATATACTAACCAGGGGATTCGTTAAAGCAAACTGAAAGTAACTTAATTCTTTATAAAGAATGATACTAACAAAATTCCCTACAATAATGAAGATTATCTTTGAATGTTTCCTAAAAACCCTAAATAGCCCTAAAAGAGCTCTAAGAAACTCTAAAAAGCTCAGGAAGACTCGAAAAAGCTTTGAAAAGCTTAAATTTAACTATACTCCGTAGCAACGTGATCTACAAGCTAGGAGATTCGTTATAGAACAATAATAACAAATCTCTATAATAGTGAAGATCAATATTGAATGTTCTTTAAAAAGCCTTGCAAACTCTAAAAAACCCTGAAAACTCTGAAAAGCCCTAAAATATCTAAAGAGCTCTGAACAAGCTTTAAGTTAATTATATTTTGTAGCACTAGTATCTACTAGCCAGGGGATTCGTTAAAGCCAACTGAAAGTAACTTAATTTTTTATAAAGAATGATACTAACAAAATTCCCTATAATAATGAAAATTATCTTTGAATGTTTCCTAAAAATCCTAAAGAGCCCTAAAAGAGCTCCGAGAAACTCTAAAAAGCTCAGGAAGACCTCAAAAAGCATTGAAAAGCTTAAATTTAATTATACTCTGTAGCACCGTGATCTACAAGCTAGGATATTCGTTATAGAATGATAATAACAAATCTCTACAATAGTGAAGATCAACATTGAATGTTCTCTAAAAAGCCTTGAAAACTTTAAAAAACCCTGAAAACTCTGAAAAGCCATAAAATATCTAAAGAGCTCTGAAAAAGCTTTAAGTTAATTATATTTCATGGCACTAGTATATACTAACCAGGGGATTCGTTAAAGCCAACTGAAAGTAACTTAATTCTTTATAAAGAATGATACTAACAAAATTCCCTACAATAATGAAGATTATCTTTGAATGTTTCCTAAAAACCCTAAAGAGCCCTAAAAGAGCTCTAAGAAACTCTAAAAATCCCAGGAAGACTCGAAAAAGCTTTGAAAAGCTTAAATTTTATTATACTCCGTAGCACCGTGATCTACAAGCTAGGAGATTCGTTATAGAACAATAATAACAAATCTCTATAATAGTGAAGATCAACATTGAATGTTCTTTAAAAAGCCTTGCAAACTCTAAAAAACCCTGAAAACTCTGAAAAGCCCTAAAATATCTAAAGAGCTCTGAACAAGCTTTAAGTTAATTATATTTTGTAGCACTAGTATCTACTAGCCAGGGGATTCGTTAAAGCCAACTGAAAGTAATTTAATTTTTTATAAAGAATGATACTAACAAAATTCCCTACAATAATGAAAATTATCTTTGAATGTTTCCTAAAAACCCTAAAGAGCCCTAAAAGAGCTCCGAGAAACTCTAAAAAGCTCAGGAAGACTCCAAAAAGCTTTGAAAAGCTTAAATTTAATTATACTCCGTAGCACCGTGATCTACAAGCTAGGAGATTCGTTATAGAATGATAATAACAAATCTCTACAATAGTGAAGATCAACTTTGAATATTCTCTACAAAGCCTTGAAAACTCTAGTAAACCCAGAAAACTCGGGGAGTGATACATATCACCATAGTATTGTTGTCGAAGTTGTGATTGTTTGAGGGTGAAAACGGTTTCTGCTGATTTTGGTAATTTCGGGTGTGTGGGTGAGAAACGAATTTAAACCCTAAACAATGTACTGCAAGGGAGTAGTTTAGATTCGAGAGATCAATCTGTACAAATCCGGCCTAAACCAAGAAATGGTTGTTCCAGACTTGCTTCGGTCACAAAGTGAAGGAAAAGGGTTGGTTTTGGGGAGGGAATTGAAGAAAGTGTTGAGACCAGAACAGTTGATTCTGGAAGAGTAGTTGTTTTCTACGACTTGTATCAGAAAGTGGGAAGCTAACAAATGGAAAGATAGCAAATGTGGATTCCTCAGAAATTTCCACATATATAAAACTAACTTTAACTAACTTTCAAATTTTCTTTTTTGTTTTATAATTAAACATCGTCTCACACTGCACCGACCCACACAAGTTGAGCGGGGATCGTCCTAACTTGAGATGAGCCCCTTCTCAACTTGAAACGGTGGGTGCAAATGGAACGGATCGTCTCAGATCGAGTCGATCAGCTCAATCGAAGACTCAATGAAAAAAACCTTGTATTTCAAGATTTAGTTTATCCATTTTAATCATTTTCCAGTCCCACTATAGGTGGTAACTGGTAAACCTACTAGTATACAATGCCCACTGGAGTTCCTCTTAGCGTACGCATTAGTGTTTTTAGTTGGTTCTATAAGTGGGGAAAAACTAATATTCGGCATGTTCAGCCGCTTCAAATTAATTTCCACAATTTTGTCACAATCAGAAGAATGATGGTTAAGGTTTTTATTTCAGTTATACGAAATGAAAGGGAACTGACTTGACAGAACTATTGTGTTGTAAAATTGTTGTGTTGCAAAAAACGAATATTAGTTTGTTTTTTCTCATTCATAACTTCTGACTTGGTCAATGGCTTGGACCAAACAAGTGCTCATTTTTGGGACAAACCATCTTAATTAATTGCCATTTGCCAATAATTCATTTAGTTTTCTTTTTTTGATAATAAAGTCTTAAATCATGATCACACACAAAAATTAGGATTAAAATAAATAATTCAAATAGAATAAAGATCAAACATTTAATTTGGATCAAGATTAAGTACAAAAATTAACTCAAAATCAAGCATCCAAGATTCCAAGCTATATCAAGATCAAATACAAAAATTAGGTCAATATCAAACATTCAAACAGAATCGAGATCAAACATCCACATAAAATCGAGATTAAATGAAAAAAATAAAATCAAGATGATAAACACAATCAAAATCATATAGATTCTTTTAACTAAGATCTGTCATCCAAATTGAATCAAGATAAGTAAACAAGTTAACTTTCTAAAAGTTAGGACTTATTTGGTCAAATCCGTTGACCAGTTCTCCCACGGTTAAAAGTAAAAAATAGTGAGGATCCAGAAAAGGAAGAAATTTAAATTGCACGTATAGTCCTGCTAGTACGTGTTATAATGCTTACCAATTCCAATATTCAGAAAATAAGTTGATGAAACTTAATTATCTTCAATTTAAACAAATGGCAGGATCTTTCAGTTACATCTTTTTCAACTTCATATTCAAATATTAAGTTGAAACTTGATTACCTTCAACAATTTTTAATATAGTTGACTTCCATCATTCATCTCCCCTTTTGATGTCATGAACTCCATAGACTGGTTTCCCTGATCTCTAGATCATTTTTCTTCATCGAGTCGTCGTACGTCTTGTTACATAAGGTATCTCTCATTGCAGTCATGGCTGAGATTTCAATGTCTAATACTAACAACACCAATGGGTCTTACTCAAACCGGACGAATTCTTCTGTACCAAGCGCTATTGTTCCAATCAACGATCTAAACTCGTCCGGAAACAATAACGATCACCACGTACCATCAATAACCAACAAAGAATACAGCTCTTGTTTCTCTTTACCATTCTTCCAGAAAGTATATTCAATCAAAATTCCACCTCTTTTTTCCTTTTTTTTTGTTTTTTTTTTTTTGACATATTTATGTTTAAATCTAGAGAAGCTTTACAACTCTGATAACTACTAAATTTTTAATTTAACGAATGACCGATGCAGTTGATTGCCGAAGGAATTGGAACATTTTTCATGATATTCGCTGGATGTGCTGCGGTAAACGTGAATTTAAACAATGATAAGGTTGTGACTTTGCCTGGAATTGCTCTAACTTGGGGACTTGCTGTGATGGTGATGATTTATGCTCTTGGATATATTTCTGGTGCCCACTTTAATCCTGCTGTGACTACCTCCTTTGCCACTTGTGGTTGCGGAAAGTTTCCATGGAAACAGGTACCGCGCAATTCGCCACTTCTTTCAAAAGTTTCAAGTCATGGATATCTGATACATCTTGTTTGCATATTTTCTTTTAGGTACCTGGTTATGTATTAGCTCAAGTTGCTGGTTCAACGCTTGCAATTGGAACCTTAAGACTATTATTCCAAGGGAATCAGGACCATTTCCTGGGAACATCACCGGCTGGATCAAATATGCAGTCCTTAGTTCTTGAGTTTATCACTACTTTCTACCTCATGTTTGTAATCTGCAGTGTCGCTACAGATAGTAGAGCAGCAAGAAAATTTTCCTTTACCCATTTGATTTTACATTTTTCATCGCCTAGCTATATCTTTTACGTAGTTCATCGTGTATTGGTTAATTTTGTGCAGGTAGGACAACTTGCGGGACTCGCTATAGGATCTACCGTAATTATAAACATACTTTGCTCTGGGTAATTTTCATTCATTCACGGAGACAAAAAAATTTACGAACAAAGAAGTTAGAAAACTTGAGACTTGTGATATCATTTCCTAATCTTTTCAATTAATCTTTGCAGGCCAATTAGCGGGGCATCGTTGAATCCAGCGAGGAGTTTGGGGCCAGCGCTCGTATTTAACCGCTATGAAGGGCTATGGATATACATAATCGGCCCCATCTGTGGAGCTATAGCAGGTTCTTGGACTTACAGCTTCATCAAGAATGACTGTGCCATACGAAAACTAGGATCAAAATTCTACTGAAACATGAAATCTCGTGTAAATCTAAAAGTCTAGTTGTTCATTCGTCATTTTGCTGGTTCAAAAAATATTTGCAGCTTTACTACTATTTCCAAACGGGCAATAAGCTGTTGATTGTAAGATACTAATTAGTGAAATGTTTTTTTTCTTTAAAACAATTCAATTAATGATGGTGAATTTTTTTTGTTTCGCTATTGGGTCTGAAAACTAAAGGGTGCTCTAAATTTTCAAGTGATACCTTGATCTTTATTTCAATCACAACAAAGATGGGCTTGATTTTCAGCAGCACCAAAAGAAGCCACAAAGGCTACGATGAGCCACTGTGTTCAAGACATTTAGTGACAATAACAAGCCAATGTAAAGACAAAATATAGAAACGGTTTTTTGGGACCATGGTTTTATTTTGGATAAAGACATTAAAAATAAATCTAAATCACCCCTTATCTAGATATTTATATTAATACCTAAATTACCCTCTTGATTAACTTTTTAGAAATGATTAGTTAGTGTTAATAATAGTTAGCGTAGTGATTAGTAAAATGATTAAGTTAAAGATAATTAATGAGATTAAAAAATCAGATGACTTTTTTTTTAAAAAAGAAGCAGAATTGTTGAGAGAATAAAGTTGGAGAAGATGAAGAAGGAAAACATGAAAAACAAAGGATTTTACCAACCACAACCGAAGGAAGAGTATTTGGGTACCCAGGTATGTTTCAAACTTAGATAATGTTGGTTGAATTGCTCCAAATTTTCAAAAAACTGTAAATTTTTAGGGTAGATTTGGGCTTGTTCAGTTACCTTATGTGAAGAACAGGTTACCGAACTCATCTGAAAGTGTAGTTCGGTTACCTTTTCCATATACGCAGGTTACCGAACTCGTTCTTTAATGGAGGTTTTTATTTGTTCGGTTACCTTTTCCATACACGCAGGTTACCGAACTTTGTTTATAGGACTTACAGAGTAATGTTCGGTTGGTTCGCAAACTTTAACCCAACAACATATCTAACCGAACTCCACATGTATGCAATTAGTGAAGAGTTCGGTTTGTCAAGATTTTTTGTGAACAAACCGAACATAGTGGAACAAGTTCGGTTAAATTGAAACTCAACATAGTAAGCAAAATAACACAGTTCGGTTACATTGGAAAAAATTTTCTTTTTGGAATATAAGTAGAGTTCGGTTACTAGATAGTTTTAGAAATTTTTGCGAACCAACCGAACAAGGTAGGTAAAGTTCGGTTATATCATAACTCAACATAGTAGGAAAAATAACACAGTTCGGTTACATTTTTTTTTTGTATTATGGGTAGAGTTCGGTTACTAACTAGTTTTAGAATTTTTTGCGAACCAACCAAACTCGGAGTTCAGTTATGAAAAATTAAATTCGTGATAACCGAAGTATTCTTCGTGTTCTTGGTTTCAGAATGTTCGGTTACAAAACTAGTTTTTTTAAAACTATTCCTAACCGAATATGCCACTTTAACATCCATTTAAACCATATTTTGATGATTTCTACTCAATTTTCCTATCCAAAAACGAATTAAAAAGATTGATGGGTTTTTCAATCGAACGAGGAACGTCAAGGAAAGAGAGAAGAAGAACAGAATAAACTTTTTTTCAAAACTAAAAATTTTTGATTGCTCTTTTGATTTTGATTTTGGTTAATAAATTCATTTAGATTAGATGTAGGAGTATATGATTAGATTTATATAGTTATTAAGTTAGTTTTAATTTATATTAAAGTAAATGATAAATGGGTATTTACCTAACTTTGGGACACCCCTTATAAATATAGGGAGGTTGGCCTAATAAGACCATGGTCCCAAAAAAACCATGGTCCCTAACAAAAATCGTTCAAATATAGATGCCCATCTTAACAACCATCAATGAAGCATTTTACTGTCAATGCATTTTAATAGCCGCCACCAACTTGAGTTTATAATGGCGATATATTGCACGACACCAATGTTAACACGATCCAACTATAGAGACATATATAGATATAGCTAATAACGTACGATGACTCGGACATACAATGAACCTGACCTATATTATTAATGAAATGCGGCAAAATGCTTTTACTGCCAGTTAATAACATACTACAAAATATATTTTGCTGTTTATGCTCATACTATGAAGATCTTTAAAGATCCAGTTTCTCCTATATAAATGACCTTCTAAAGCATTCTACCTACAGAAAAAAAAAAGTTGGTATAGACCAAGGGTGATACAAAATCTGAGCATTATGAACAATGGCAAGAATCACCAACAGAATAATGGTGGAATTCCCAATGGTAACGGAATGATCAATGGAAGACTCGCTCGTGATCTTGAAAGGGATCGACGCACAATGCTATTTACATTCTCAATGGGACACCCAATCCCTGAGAAAGACCTTGAAACCGTCTTGAATGAGTATGTATTGTACTTTTTTCATAAAGTTTATACTATTACTTTTAATTTGTTCGTTCACTATTTGGTTACTGCAGATTTCTTTTAATGAGTATGACTATATCATTTCATTTTCTTGGTTACTGCAGATTCCTTGGCAGTGTCGCTGTAGAGACGATTATGATGCAGGATGTTCCTCGTGGGGAACAACCAATGTATGCATATATCGTATTTCGTTCAGTGAATTGCATAGACACCATATTCCAAGGAAATGAACTAGTAATGTTTCTCATCAATGGGAACCATGTTTGGTCAAGGAGATACTTGAGTTGAGGACTCCATAGTAGAGGGATTCTGGATTGATCAATGGTTATAGTCATTGCGGTTTAATTGCTGTAATTTTTTGATTTCTGTCATGAATTATCTCTCTGCTTGAATAATGAAATAAAGATGTGTTGCTTGGAAGTTAAAGTTTACGAGCAATTATTTTCTTAACGCACTGTGGTTTACATTTGCTGATTGGTTTGACATGATATAAGTCTTCATCTTGTCAGAGCTATGAGAAATCCTTCAATGGTCGAAGGTCTTTTGTTCTGTAACAAAAAAAGTTGTTGTGCTTCAACTGTGTCCAGTGGTTGTTAGTTGATACGCAAGTAAGATTGAATATTAATCTCCACCACCAAATCTTCTAGGGATAATTATCGTTTAATACAGTATGTACAAAATAATCCTCAATTTCTCTATAAGGATCTGACACACCAATAAAGAGATCTACCTTAGTGTAATACTATACCAGTATTAATAGTATAATCGTCAATTTCTATATATAAACCCTTGATATCAGCAGTATTAATTGATGAGTTGCAAGACAGTCTGGGTTGGGAATTAGATAATATATATCCAGTAGACCAATAAAATAAAAAATATTCATAAAACTAACTACTCCCTCTGCTCTAAAATTTCTGTCCTCTATTCTATTTTCGTAAAATTATTTTAAATATCGTCAATCTAAATATTAAATAATATCTTCCTCGATAGGAAACAAATCTATTATATCAATCCATAAAGATTTTTATTTCTATCTTCTATTTAAATATTTCTATAAATTTGATAATTACCAATGTATTTTTCTTACGTACTCCATATACTCCTTTAAATTTTAGTAATATCGTAGCATTTAATAGGGGTAGTTTTGTACATTCCTCCGGTCTCCTTAATATCTTGACTTAGTCAAAGAGGACTAATAATTTAGGACGGGGGGAGTACGTCGCAAGCCAAGTAGAGTTAGATCCTACGTTAACATAAGTTAGAACAGAACACGGAACTTTCCTACCAGTTCATCACATGACAGAATTGATTGTAGTTGCAGGAAATCCTACAACCACACTCCAATGTATCTAGATTATTTCTCAAGTAATCATAATGAATTCTTTACTAACTTTCAAGGATTATAATTGGATATAATGGATAATAATGATTTACAATGATTTTACTTCCTCTCCAAACAAACTTTCCCTCTCCTAATTTCTTGTCTAACACACACTAGAGCTCTCCCCCCCTATGTGATGACTTCCTTCCTTTATATAGCGATTCCTCATAGTGGATGACAGCTAAGAGATCCACTATTTTCGGAATTACTGTGCGATACATTCGCTCATTTACAATCACTCATTCTCGCACAGACTATACCTCGCATAGAACATCACACTTTACTCGTGATCTTGCTGACGTCATCCAATACGTCACTTCAGTTTTGCCATGTGCGATAGTCCTCGCTTGCATCAGATAATCCTTAGTTCGCATACTTATTGATATGTGCGATATTCCACTCCTACATTTTGCCTCTTCTCATTTCGCTTATTGTGAAGCGAACGATATGAGAAATTCTCATCCTATAATATCGCATGTGTATATCTTTTCGTATTCTATCTTGCCGACACTCCTCCGGAATTCCAGTTTCCCTTAATTACGTGTGCATTTTTATCCACTTATTATCTGACACGTCACTTTAACCGCCTGTTTTTATCCGCTCATTCCTCGCATTAATGAAACCTTGAAAAATGGGACTGATTTTTCCTTATATATCTTCTTTCGTCTTCTTCTTGTTTCTACTTTCTTGTTTCAACTTAACTGCTAATGATTTCTCTGATCAAGTCTCCACATACTTTTTTTTTTGATGAAGTTCCACGGTTCCTTGTGTAGATCTTCGTCGTTGTATGATAAATTGCCATGAAGTCCTTGAGCTCAACTACACTTTTCTATCCTAGTCCGAGACTTAGCTATAATATACTAGAAATCAAGACTCATAGTTTTGATCACTAACATTGACAAACATGCTTGATATAGCAACGCATGCGAGGTCGACCGAGCTATGCTCTAACAATCTCCCCCTTTGTCAATTTTAGTGACAAAACTATTAATACATATGGAACACAAAAAAGATAAACTTTAGTGGCTCCTATTCCATAGTCTAATCTTCAACGTTCCTTGAAATCTTCGGCCTTCCAAGTACTCCAATGATCCCAAAGGTTGTAAGTTTAGCACCACCGTTGTTGAAGATACGTAGCTATAACAATGAGAGAAATCGAGACTCTCGATCATTATTATACAATGACATAGTATCATTATTTAACATCAAAGTCCAATTGCATCACGACTTTAACAACAATACTATGGTGATATGTATCACTCCCCCTTAGTCAATACTCCATCTCGATCATGGAAACCACTCCCCCTTACACAATGATCCGAAAACCATATGTATTTGTAGTGTGAACTACATTATTTCTCCCCCTGTTTGTCAATAAAATTGGCAAAGGTAAATGAACGGGATCATAATGAAATTTCCACAAGAGACATTTCATAGACTAAAAGAAAAAATACGTACCAACTTAATTTGGATGCAATCATAAAGCCGAAGCTAAATGCATTCATCAAGGAGTTTTAAGATACAAGATAACCCCTATAAAATTCCACATCCGCACACCCCGCAAGATATTACCATTAAGCACAAGTTCAAAAGAACTCTCCCCCATTTGATGTCATTCCCGAAAGAACAACAAGAGCGACCTTAATTTCGAAAGAAAAGAAGGATTTTTTAATTGGACACCAAAAACCATGGAAATGATTTTCTATATCCAAAACTCAATCAAATTAATCACAAGTAAACCATGATTAATTTTATTGGAATACACAACTAAATCAAACCACAAAAGTGATCAATTTAATTGATTGTGCTCAATATAAGAAAACTCACGGAGATACGACTAAGATAACCACACGGAGATGACTACCTTAATCGTTCAAATACTCAACATAAGGAAAACCTTACGGAATATACGACTACATCAACCAATAAAACATGATTAGTATAGCCGTTCATATACCCAACACAAGAACTTTTGGAATATATGAAAAACTCAACTAGATTAATTACAAGAGAACCTATAATTAATCTAATTGGAATACACAACCAAACTAATCACCGAAGCAATCAATTTAATTGTCAAATGATTTTGCTCGACAAAAGAAGACTTTCGGAGCAAATAACTAAATAACCAATCAAGATGATTAATTTAGTTCAAGAATACTCAACATATAACATCTCATGGAACAACCAACAAGGCCAATATTAATCGACATAGTTGTAAGGTGCTCAACATAAGATATACAATGGAGCCTTCACGGTAAAACATAACAAAATGGATCAATGAAGATCAATACCGTGGATAACATACAAGGATCTATTCTATTTTCCATCACTCTTTGCATAATGACATAATAGACTTTATCTTTGTCAAATAAAAGATTTCATCCTATTTTCCATAAAATAAATGACTACATAGGCATAACTTTTGTAATTGTCAAAAGTCCATTTGTCCTTTCATCAATACGAATATCAATTTATGAACGACTTTACTTTTGACACAATATGGAACCTTCAAGTTCACGGACGCAAAAAATTCATATCCCATAAAAATATTGCAATAATTCAAAACAGATTAATACTGCAATAATATCATCCTCCAAATATTTTTAGAATTTAAAAACCAATAAACCTAAAAAATAACATAAAAGATGAAAAAAAAAAAAGCTATGTGTAGTCACAATCTTCGCTATTCAAAGCTCTAGTTATTCTTCCAACTAATTCAAAAAGAAGACATACTAGACAACAAACTAGAACCAAGATCAGACGAAAAACTAAATCCTTTCTGCAACCAGTGATTGAATAAGAATGAGTTCCTCAGTTGCCTTCCTTAGTTCGCCTTTTAGGTAGTCAAGGTTCCTCGTTGCAATACTGAGTTGTTCTCGAACGACCTTAAAGTCTCCAAGAATATTTCCTACCAGTTGTGAAGAAATCTGAACTGGTAGTTTGTCTTCGTTTTCATGATCAAGAGCATGAAAGCACGAGATATCAATAGGACAAAGCTCAACATTATCAACCTTGTTGCTTCCCTCCATTGCGCACCAAAAAGAATTTTAGAAAATCTTTTTTTTTTTTTGCACTTCTGGAACACATAATATATATATAAGGAATTCCATCAAACCCTAGGAAACATGCCATTCGTGAGGGTTGGTGCGTGTACTGGAGAAATGGGCCTAAGATAGACCAAAGAAGCTCAAAAAGAAATAGATGTTGAGGAGCAAACAGAATAAAGTAACATCGAATGCAGTACAATCCTGACAGCTTTCTCAAGATGAAAATCCTGAGAATCATGAGCATCCCTTTTTAACTAAATATAATTAAAAGAGATGCAACATGAACATGTCACGGTGTAATAAGATGAGAATCTTTCTCATCATTATTTACTTCTTATTTTTCCTTTTCATCGGTATTTATCAAGCTATCTGGTATAGTTGAAGAAGCATTATCAAGAGAAGATTTAGAAGTACCTGTGTTAACAACATTCCATGTTTTCTTGATATTCTGTCTTAGGTTGTTTATACAGATTTCAGATCAGACACCCTATTGTTGACGTGTAGAAAATCTGAGTTGGAAGACTTGAATTCACGGTCCTTTTTGAGAGGATTATAAGAACTTAACTCGTTTTTCTTTCTCCTGTTCCTTTTTTCTCTTTCCAGAATGATTTACAGCACCTGTCACGCTTTTGTTGTTTTTCCTTCCACCATTGTAGGCATCCTTCGGTTTGAAAACATAATTAGGAAAAGCCTTATCACAGTATATCCCTTGAGGCCGAGAAGGGTTGATTCCAATCTGTGATATAGGTTTAACAACTTCTTTAAACATCCAAGTAAGAATGTTGTGAAGTTTTTCATTCCTTATTCGAAGACGACACCTTTGCTCAGAGTGTCCTTTGTTTCCGCAGTAATAGCAGTTGAAGGACTTGCGTTTAGTAGTTCTCTTTTGAGCAGATTTAGAAGAAGTAGAATCCTTGTTTTTGCAAGCTGACACAGGTTCTTCACATGGAGAAATATTAACAGCTTTAACAAACTTAATCTTACCACTGTTAGGTGCGTCTATTCCTTTATATCCCACACCACGTTTATCATGATGTTCTTTACAGGCTCCCAGCATAGAAGACAGTTTTGTAGAGATAGAACCGAACCTATTTAGATTCTCTTCCAGTGATTTTACCTTATTAAGAGCACCAGTGAGTTTGGTTTCCAAGGATTTCTCTTTGGTAAGAAGACTGCATTCTTTGTCGTTGAAACATTTCTGTTGAGATTCACATCTTGCTTCAGTTTCGGCAAGTCTCTCTTTTAACATACAGAGGTTACGAAGAAGATTATCACATTCAGATTTTTTTGAGCGAACCTATTCTTCATGATTTTTAACGGTAGATTGTAACAGTTTGTATCCACCATCATAACCTTTGAAGAGTTTTCTCAACTTTCTGTTTTCTTGACAGAGAGGACCATTGTACTTTCTTAAGCAAGCAGTTGTCCTTGTTTCTTTCCATTCACGATTAAACAACTTGATGTATTGAGAAACTTCCTCATCAAGACTCTGTCCTTCTTCTGAATCACTATCATTCGAGAGATCATCCAACTGTTCATCAAGAGATTTTCTCCAGTTGAATGCGGATTCGGCTGAAGGAGACATGAAGGAGTTTTCTTCAGTGGTTTCAGTTCTTTGAAACTTATCTGAGCAACCCTGTACTGATGTTGCGTTGTCAGAGATAGTACTCTTGTCCATAGAGTCAGATCGCTACAAACAAAAACTAATGAGATCTTAGTGTGTTTGCCTGCTCTGATACCAATTGAAAAAGCGGGGTCCAACAACACCACCCAATATTTCGCTTTGCAATATGTATGGACTAACTCCGAAATACTTTGCTAGAGAATCAACTAGACAGTCAGACTCAATCTAGATTAAAGTATCTCAAGGAGTCAATATCTCTCACTTGTTTTGATTTACTCAAGCTAAAACAATAGTGAGTCTGTGGTGTCCTTCACTTTTTTCGCACTTTTAAATTTGTGGTCAGGAAATCATGATTCACCAATGTATAGTTGCTTCACTTTGTTGAACTTGGTAAACCATAAAACGTGTTTATAGTTAACAATTCGGAAACTTTCCTTTGAGGCAGAGAGATTAAACCTTTCGATGGAATATAAATTCCCTTCCACCAGCTGGGTTTCTATTATTTCTATCAGTTGTTTTGTACCTTTGCATGCCTCTGGGTATTCTGTGATTTGCAATAAACATATATTTTCCCTACATAATTCAAGAGATATTCATCCAAAGAGGGGATTTTCATATCTTTTCATCCATTAAATGCAGTTCCAGCGCATACACTTCCTTTGTCTTTCGATTTCCTGATTTCCAAATCTTTAAAATCCTTGCTCTGACCACCTTTGTATCTTTATAAACTCCTTGATGAATACACTAAGTTTCGACTATGTGAAATCATCCAAACAAGTTGGTATGATGTTCTCTTTTGGTCATGAAGAATCTCTATGAAAATTTCATGAGGATCCCACTAGTTTTCGTACCTTTGCCAATTTATATTGACAAAAATGGGGAGAATTAATGCGTAGTTCACACTACAAATATATATGTTTACGGATCATTATGTAATGGGGAGTGGTTTTCAATGTGAGATGAAGTATTGACTAAGGGGGAGTAATACATATCACCATAGTATTGTTGTTATAGTTGTGATACAATTGGACTTTGATGTTGTGTAATAATACTATGACACTGTATAACAACGATTGACAACAACTGTTTTCTCATTGTTATAGATACGGATCTTAAAAAACTATGATGATGAGTTGAACACATTTAGAATCATTGAAGTACTTGGAAGTGACGAAGATTTCGAGTAATGTTGAAGAACCAAGGATATCAAGCATTTGGATGAGAAGCTACAAAGTTTATTTATTTTGTAATCCATATGTATTGATATTTTTGTCACTAAAACTAACAAAGGGGGAGATTGTTAGAGCACTACTCGGTCAAACTCGCAAGGCGTTGTTATCTCAAGCTTGTTTGTCAATGTTAGTGATCAAAACTATAAGTCTTGATTTCTAGTCTACTTATAGTGATGTTTCGGATTAGGATAGATTGTGTATTTGAGCATTAGACTTCACGGTGTTCATCATTTGAAGACGAAGAACTACTAAGGAGAGCTTGTGGAACTTCATCAACAAAAGGTACATGGAGACTAAAACTCTTCTATCACTTGGAAAGTCTATTTGTACTCTATCTCCTATATTGATACAAAAGTCGTATTACTATATAGTATTCGATTATACACATCTGAGATTTCGAGCTGAGTTTAACTCGCTTACATATTTCTCAAAATATGTGTTGGTAAGCTTTCGCTTCAACCAAGTTCATCTTATATTCTTGACGAAAGTCAAAAGATGATCATGTGAAAATCGCGGAGTAACATCTTACATGGTTTGTGTGATATAATCATTTGGTGTAGACTTGGAATGTTTCTTAATGATTATTTCAATAACTTGAAAATTAATTTGATGCTAATAGTTCGTGAAAATATCTGTTGTCATCCT
Organism: Papaver somniferum; assembly: GCF_003573695.1. NCBI lineage: Eukaryota > Viridiplantae > Streptophyta > Magnoliopsida > Ranunculales > Papaveraceae > Papaver > Papaver somniferum. The sequence goes on along the minus strand of NC_039360.1, from coordinate 43,527,202 downwards.
CTAAGAATGTTTCAATGATTAAAATAGTGGAAAAATATTGTTTGGTCCTTTTTTAGGTGGGCCCATGTCAGTTTAGTCCTTTGGTCAAACGCCTTTACTGTTTGGTCCATAATTATTTAAAAATATTAAATGGAAAAAAGTACCCTTCCGTGTTAATTTCTATTTATTTTTTGTAGCAGTTCATTCGTCAAAATGAACTCCTGTTAATTTCTACTTATTTTTTTTTTCAGAATTCACCTATATAAACCGGAGTTCATTCCAGAAATGAACTCCATATAAAACCTAAAAAAACCAGAGTTCATTCCAGAAATGAACTCCATATAAAAACCTAAAAAAACAGAGTATATTCCAAAAACGAACTCCATATAAAAACCTAAAAAAAACAGAGTATATTCCAGAAATGAACTCCATATAAAACCTAAAAAAACAGAGTACATTCCAGAAATGAACTCCATATAAAAACCTAAAAAATAATAGAGTACATTCCAGAAATGAACTCCATATAAAAGCCATAAAAAACAGAGTTCATTCCAGAAATGAACTCCATATAAAAACCTAAAAAAAACAGAGTTCATTCCAGAAATGAACTCCATATAAAAACCTAAAAAAACAGCATTTTCATTCCAGAAATGAAGTCAATATAAAAACCTAAAAAAACAGACCTCATTCCAGAAATGAACTCCATATAAAAACATATACAAACCAGACTTCATTTCTGGAATGAACTCCATATAAAAACCTAAAAAACAGAGTTCATTCCAGAAATGAAGTCAATATAAAAACCCAAAAAAACAGACTTCATTCCAGAAATGAACTCCATATAAAAACATATACAAACCATACTTCATTCCAGGAATGAACTCCATCTAAAAATATCAGCAACATCATCTTCTTTGACGTCTTCAACAACAGCATCAAACATCATCATCACGAAAAAACATCAATAAATCATCATCAACACGAGAAACATCAACAAAACGAGATTTCCAACACGAACAACAAACATAAATCATCATCAACACGAAAAACATCAACAAATCGAGATCTTTCAACACGAGCAACAAACAAATATCACATCATCTTCGTCTTCAACACCAGCAGAAACATCAAAAACGCATCTTCATCTTCGTCTTCAACAGTAGCAAAGAAATCAAAAACGCATCTTCATCTTCGTCGTTTTCATAATCTTTATATGATTCTTCGTCATCTTCATCAAAATCAAACACCAGCAGTAAAAACGGAGAAAGAAAATCAAGAACAGAGAAACTAGATCTGAAAAAATTTACATCATCCATGACAAATATGTCATCATCTTCGTCTTCAACACCAGCAGAAACATCAAAAACGCATCTTCATCTTCAACAGTAGCAAAGAAATCAAAAACGCATCTTCATCTTCGTCGTTTTCATAGTCTTTATATGATTCTTCGTCATCTTCATCTTCAACACCATCATCTTCATCAAAATCAAACACCAGCAGTAAAAACGGAGAAAGAAAATCAAGAACAGAGAAACTAGATCTGAAAAAATTAGGAGATAGAAAACAAATCTGAAAATAAAGAGGAGAGAGAATGTAAATCTAAGAATGAGATATTTTTTAGTGATTTTGTCTATATATGTGGCCCTTAAAGGGTATTTCTGCCACCACACAATGACATTTACATCATCCATGACATCAGCCTAGGACCAAACCATAATTTTTAGGACCAAACTATAATATATTTTACCAAAAAGGACCAAACAGACAGTTGACTGGGTCAACTGGACTAGACTCTCTCTAATATATTATTTATAGGACCTAATGGTATTTCCTACTTAAAATAGAGTTTAGATCACTAAACCATCATTGGATTATGAACATAGTATGTGTTCTTGCATATATGTGATCCATGTTCGGAACTATAGTATGCATACCCGTATGCGTACCTATTAGTTGTGAAATTCCGATAGCCTAAGTACACATACCCGTACGCGTACTGGCAAAAGGTTTGGGTACGGGAATTTCTGCTGTGTTTGGAGGTATGCATACCCGTTCGCGTACTGGCGAACCCAAACTCAATCCGGCTACTTTAAGTATGCGTACCCGTTTGCATAGTTGAGTGGTTAAAGTTCTAAAATCAGTTTGTCCATTAACTAATACATTTATATAATAAGGAATGCATTCTATGCAGACCGTGGCTATAATGTTCATGAATTGATTCGAGTGAATCAAACCGATTTTGCTTCAATTGTGTTCGTGTATACTTCTATGAGAATATAGCAGTTGAACAACTCTATAACTAGTTTCATTTGAGTCATTTGAATTAGTTGTGGATAAGATGAATAAGGTTGATATGAGAGTGTTCATATAGCTAACTTTGGTTTGAGCCAACCTAGTGTACACGTTTAGGTACAATTACTCAAATCTAAATGAAGGTACATTTCATTTGTGTAACAAGCTAAGTTCGATATAACGGTTGAAAGATATTAGCTTGAATCTAATCAGGTTTTCATCTAACGGTGAATATTGAATGCTTTATTACCAAGGTAAATTAGATTGCAAACCCTTATTTGAAAACTACATAAGGGAGAACTCTAGCAACTGGGAAACCTAATCCCTACACCTTCTGTGTGATACTAGTTGCAAGTAGAGTCGATTCTCCTTTAACATTAGGTTTTTCACGAAACCCTGTAGGTTAACGACTTAAAGACTTCATTGGGATTGTTAATCCAGACCCAATTATTTTCTCTGTAGTTGCGTGTTCTGATATTACTTCTACTATCGTGATTGCGTATTATCTTTGCTAATATTTGCTTGAGATTTATCTCCGATAGGTAAGATTAAAAGTAGTCACAAACATCTTTGTCTCATCGTTTGTGATTCCACAATATCTTGTTTCGCTTCCATATGATTAAGATTATTATGAGGCGATTGATAATACTAGGTTGTTCTTCGGGAATATAAGTCCGGTTAATCAATTGGTTCCTGTGCACCTTGATTTATCAAAAGACGGAACAAAACTCATAGGTATTTATGTGGGAGACATATTTATCTATTCCAATAGACTTTTCTGTGTGAGACAGATTTATTTATCAAGTCTTCGACTTTGGGTCGTAGCAACTCTTGGTTGTGGGTGAGATCATCTAAAGGAATAAAGTGCGTAGAATCCTATTGGGGTTCAGAGACGTAAGGAGCGCAACTGTACCTTGATCAGTGTGAGATTGATTAGGGCTCAATTACATTCCAGTCTGAAGTTCATTGGTAGTAGGCTAGTGTCTGTAACGGCTTAATACAGTGTGGTGCTCAAAGATGGAGTATGTCCCGGGCTTTTTCTGCATTTGTGGTTTCCTCGTTAATAAAATTTCTGGTGTCTGTGTTATTTCTTTTCCGCATTATATTTTGTTATATAATAGAAATATCACAGGTTGTGCGTTAAGTTCAATCAGTTCTTGAATCCGACCTTTGGGTTGTTGATTGAATTTATTGACACTTGGATATTGGTTTGTGATTGTCCAAGTTATTTCTCTTATTCAATCGGGCTCGCAAATTCCTATTTGTTTGATTGCAATTTGAATTGGGAAATTGAGATATAACTCTTTGATATACTTTTCTATAGATTGAGTCTGACTGTCTAGTTGATTCTCTTGAAAGTATATTGGAGTTTGTCTATTCAGATTTCCGAACTAAATATTGGGTGTGGTTATTAGACCCCCGTTTTTTGCACTAACTATTCGACGCTGATTCAAATATTTAGAAGTTTCAGTAACCGTAGCAGAACAAGTTTAAATTGGTTGATTTGGATTGAAAGTATCTCATCCAAACCACGTAACAACTCTAAAATCAGTAATGATGTCGGAATCTATAGATCACGCCATTTATCAAGAGTTTCTTCGTAAAATAAATAAATAAGGTAACAAAGATAATCGGAACCGGTCCAGATCAGTCTGAAACTTCATAGGAATCGGTCATCTGTCACTACTGATTGCTGGTGTTTTTGAAATGAGTGTACATATTTTTTAGTGAGGGCGGTAAGGGTAATGGGGTTGATAGTGAGGAAGTCGTTCCCCATGATCATCTATTTCCTGTATTTAACAAGGAGGATGATGACGATGCCTAGAAGTTAAAGGTCCAGGTTATTATTCCCGAAAACTCTGATGCTGAGTATCTTCTGGAGGAGAGCGATGAGGAATGCACTGGTGGAGAATATTAAACCCCAAAATTATTGTTTCTAAAAGAATTACCCAAACTCCTTATTGGGTATGTGTGCAACAGCTTGATCATTGACACGTTCTAGGAATCCAATGGTACCATCAGATTTTACTGCGACCATGCACTATGCTTCAGCACTACCAATAGATTCAGAAATTCAGATATCTCATAGTTGTAGATAACTATAATGGAGAAAAAAATGCAACTATAGTCCATGACATATATCATGTCATTCACACGTGGGAGGTGAGACAATGTTCAGTTTCCAAATAACAAAACAACCATAGAGCTCTATCTTAAATAGTGTGTCTACTATGAGTGAACAAATGTTACTGAGAGAATGAAAAACCTGATATTGATTGGAGACGACGCCACTAATACAAATATCACCCACGACTAGGGATATACATAAAAGATAAATACTTACATAACTGCGATATGTTTAATTCTATAATGTTTCGTTCATGTTTAAACTGCAACCTTTGCATAATAGGTTATGTTGTTTAGTTCTTTATTATAGTTGGTTCTTGATTATCCATATAATTCATTGATACATTTAAGTTTTGCTATCATCCGTGAAAGTAGTTAGAGCCATGTGTAGAGATATAAACATTTTATTCTTGAAACAGAGGCATTTGAATCTCAATCAAGGGAGGGGGCCAGTAATTAAAACGTCTCTGTATTGCAAATGAAATTCGAATGGTGGCGTTGGATTTATATCGGAAGCTTATCATATATCTTTCCTTCCAAATAAACCAATATTTTGTAGCCATAACTTCAATAACTTTATTATCCTTTGCACCTGAAATCCAGTTAGAGTAGAATCATATAAAAGGATATATTATATTCATATTAAGACTCATACATACTATATAATGTCCAAACTGACTTGGCATAAGAAAATCCAAAGAAAAGATGTTTTAAAGATTTATAGGTATTGTCGCAAAAAATATAACGCAGTTCAATTTTTTTGATGTAATGACCTACCTTTTTTTCCTAGTTGGCATGTTATAATATAATTGGTGTGTGTACGATTGAGAAATCCATGCACAGTTAATCCAATACTGCGGAAAAATACATAATAACCCAAGCATGGTATACTGCATACAAAGATCAAATTTTATAGTGTTAATGTAAGCTAGTTCCAATGCCATATTGACTACAGTATTTGTATGGAAGCATCCGCAGGTATTGATGCATAAGGTATCATGGCTAAGGATATCGGATTTGAGAACAGTGCAGAGCCAGGAAAAATCCAAGTTGTGCATTAAGGATGTCAGCAATGCATTTTCTTTAGGGTGCAAATTGATGGTTATCAAGATACTTTATATGCTCACAGGCCACACCAGTTCTACAGAACTACCAGTGGCACAGTCGAATTCATCTTTGGAATTGGAGTGGTTTTATTTCAGAAATGCGACATCATCGTAAGAAAATCGATGGAGGGACAATCAAACATGGTTCTAGCAAGTATAGAGGACAACATGGATGATCCAGGTGCACTAATCCTTCAAACCGCATTAGCAGGACAAACCCCTTATTGGTTCCTGTTCAGCTCACACCAAAGTCATACTTGGTAAATCCGTGGAAATTTTTTGCCACGTATATTATCATGTTCACTCATATCGACAGTTTAATTGATCTCGCAGGTTGGCATCCACGACCGTCTTTTAGGTAGGGCGGGATGGTCGACACCCTAGTCCTAAAAAATGAAGGGAGAAAATAAATAAATAAATAAGTCTCTTCACTACTATATATACATTATACAACTTTGTCTTAGGTTGTTTCTTTTTTTTTTTTTTTATAATTGTCAAAAAATAAACTGTTAACATAAGAAACTACTATAATTTTTTATTTAGGTTTTTGTTACTAGTGGTATTGTCTTAAGTTTTTCAGATTACTAACAATGAACATTTTGTATGGGTAACATAACAAACATCTTGTATGGGTACCATAACAAATATCTTACACAATATAAGGTTGTGTTTGGTAACAAAGAAAGGAAACAATTCCATGGAATCAGTATCTTGGGAGAGGCAAGGAAAGACTTTCCATGTAATTAAGTTTAAAACATACTTTAGACCACATTTTTTTTACAATTTCATGGAAATAGATTTTTTATCAAACGACGGAAAACATGTTATTTTCCATGGAAAGATAGCTACTTCCATGAAATTAATTCCTATCAAACACAACCTAAGTACTTTAAAATTTCATGTTTCTCATATGTGATTCGTGTTATAAGTTTATATGTTTAAAAAATAAGATATTTGTATTCATGTGCTATTTTTTGCATTTCAAAATTTAAAATACTCTATATATACCCATTAATTGTATTTGAATAATCCTTTGTTTTTCTAGGTTTTCGTTCGTTGAGTTTCTTACTTATGTTCACAATTTAGTTTTAATTTTTATAAATATACTGATGTTCCATTCTTGTCTATTTATAAACGTATAGATAAAAAAGTACGAAAAAACTGGCTCTATTTATGTGCGCCCTAGGTCGTGTATATGTTAAGGATGACTCTGTTGGCATCTATGGGACAATACTAGCTTTTCTTTGGACATATGTGTTTTTGCCAAATTTAACAATAGTATCCTTGGCGCAAACTTGAACAAGGGAGCAAATTGGACTGGTGTGAAGACTGGCAAACTCTTCCAGGAATATTTCAACAAACTTACCGTGACTTCTGATCTCATGAAGGGTGGACAACTCATTAAAACTTCTGGTGTGCCTTGCACACCAAGATTAATTGATTAGTCAAATTTAATTCAATGAAATATCAAAGTAGTTTTGTATGATTTAAGCATAGACATTTTTGGGAAATAATTTAAACTTGCTATTTGGTGTAAAGTTTCTCTTTGGTTTGTCTAGTTATTGGAGAAGTTCAGTTATTGGCCTTAAATATGCATGAATATGACAATCCCTAATTTTGTTAAACTGATTCATACGAAACTAAACCTTCAGATATCATCACATACTTCTTTAAACTGAATAAAAACCATAATATATGCGCGAAAAATTCGTTTCCACTTAACAAGGACGAGGCACTAACCATTCCTCAATGTTTTATCAAAGAGGTTCTCTCTACTTCATTGTTGTGGTACTTGTTCATTATTGGTTTTAGATATCTATACATGGATAAAGAAGAATTAAACTTATGCAGGTGAATTTGGTTAGAGGTTATACTATACAGATGACAATTTAAAGTTTAACTTTCCTATGGCATTCTCAACGACAATATTGACGGGGGGTGTGATAGAATTCAGCAACTTGATGGGTATAAAGTTGAAACATTAAAAGCATTTCTATGGGGAACAAACTACTTACTAAAGTGTACTAGTAACCAAGATTTGATTTATATTCGAGTTGGTGATATATATGCAAATTATAAATGTTGGGAGAGGCTTGAGGACATGGACACTCCTGGAATAACATACACCATTTGAAAAGAATTGACAAAGTCTAAGGTTGTAGCAGAGATGGTTGCATCCATGGATGCAACTTCAATTGTTTACACGAACACTGATTATGTTTATTCGGCTAAGCTTCTGATAATAGCTAATAAGGTACATATAAATTTAACATATTTTTGTTCTTAAGATCAATCCATATTGTTCCAATAAATTTCTTAGACAGATTGTTGAATGTTTTTTCTTTCTTCGCGTGTTAATAAAAATATTTGAGTTTGCTGATAAATATCGTGGATCGTACAGTGATAGCCTAAAAGAATGGATTTTCCATTTCTATTGCAACTACAGCGGTTACAGGTAAGATTTTATAAAATTTCTATGGCGTAAATAATACATTACATTGCTTCATACACCTTTCAGCCTAATTTTGATGTTATACACCATTGTTATGTTTTTTATTTGCGTCGGTTGCATATAACAAAATATGAACTAATACGAGAAGCAACATGGATGCATCGTGCTTCAGGCAAGTGATTTTAATAGAATTATGTGATAAGTAATAACAATTACTTGGGAATAAAATGATATCTCATGTATACAAATCCAATTTTCCATCAGAATACAGCTTTAAAAAAACACCGCGTTCTCCTTTTTTCAAAATTTCGAGAAGTAGTACCCCCATTCTGTAGGTTCGTATAATAATGGTGGATATGATAAATTTGGAGTAAGAAACCTAGTGGTTTATATTGTGGTGGTGGTATTTTTTTTTTCTAAATTTGGATGTGGTGCCAAGTATGCGGGAATTAACATAGTTTTTTAAGGTATGCACATAATTAGCTAATTCATTAGAAAAATTAAATTACGCTTAATTTCATCCCGATTTTTCTTCTGTCAAATATTTTTAGATTCTTATAAAGCGTGAAGAGTACTATGTCGGTCCATTTCGATCCAATGCAAATGTAATTGTGTGTTCTATTTCTCCAGAATTACCATCTAGAAGTGTTGAGTATTCACCGGGTTTGTATTAATATTGTTATAACTAATACATCGGCCAACACCAAACTTGTATAAAATAATTTTTGTGCACATCTGTATCATATGGGATATTATTCAAACCAGGAGGGAGCGATATCCAACATTCAATAGGCCTTTCATTTTTAAGCATAATCTGTTGCTCGTTACTTGAAACATGGACATGAAGTCATCCAACATGGTAATATTGTTTCCTCTAATTCTTCCAGGATTATTGAGCTTGCCAAGAACCAAGTATCAACTTAGGACCTCGATAAATCATGATGAAGGGAGATTTATGGAAAATAAATACGCTATTTTATTATTATTTGTATTTTATTAATGATATTTTTAGTAAAAAAACATGGAATTAATTTTTATGATTTATTATTTAGCATAATTTTAGAAGAGATTATAAGTTTATTTTTAAGAGTTTTAACAAGTTAGGAAAGTTACCTAAAGGTGGTGGAAACAAGTATTTAGGTTTTTTATTGGGTTAAAGTTTGTTTAGGAGGAGTTACCTATAAGGAACTCAAAAAACAAAAATTAATGAACTTTTTTAGAATAATAAAGTTATTTTGTTATTGTTAAACCTTGTGTAAATCTATGGACAATTTTATTTATAGTCAGAGTTCTAAATAATCGTTTTATCCATAGTTGGGATTCTTGGGAGTTCCGAGCTCTGGATCGTTAGTTCATACTCATAATCGTATTGCTTGGAAATAATACGAGGTCTGGACAAACTATCTATTTTCTTTATTTTTAATTATATATCTGTTGCATAATCATTAATTTCTACGCTTCCGATCTACATCAAACCATCTAGTTTAAAAAATTATTTTGAAACTAATATATTTTCCCTCAATTCCGTCATGTCTTAGTAACTTATTGTGGTGAAGGGGCAAGGGGATTGTTGTAAACGACCATTACAATAAGGCCGACGGGAAACAAATATTGCACGCCATTACGGTTTTTTCTTGAATCATCTTAATGATGTTTTATAAAAGTACAACTTAAAATCCCAGCGAAAAACAGGAAACCAAGATATTTGTATTAGGTCTCATTCGATTGTGTTACTAGTCCATGCCCAAGGTTAACATTTTGCAATATACAAAAAAAAAAAAAAATCACCCTTCTATGTCAAAATGGATGTGTTATCAAAGAACCGAACAAAATTGGCTTCATAGGTCATGCTAATACCAAGTCATTGCTTATGCAGGCTAGTCCCGTGTGCGTAACACCATTTTCGATCATTTGAGGATCAAAGTTCTAATCTATCCATTCTAGTATAAATTGTGTAATCGAATGCTAAAAGATGTCAACAGAAAACTATTTAATTCAGAGTTATTTTACCATATAACTCATTTCGAGAACTATTAGCCCTTTAAAATCGGACAAGTTTATTACATTCTGAGAAGCAATCCAATGAAAATGTCATGTATGGTTGGGTATGACTAAAAATACCCACAAAGGATACACCATAGAGGATCATCATTACCATTCATTGATGAACATACGAATCGTATTGCTTACAGTGATGGAACTCCTTACTACACAACAAATGATTCAAATTGGAATCCATTGAGAGGAGCCATTATTGGTGGGATTGATATGAATGATATGCCGATCTGAGAGATCAGTTAGTTAATTCATAGTCCATTACCTATATAAATGCACCCCATGTGGGTTTATTAGCCTACTTCAAGGGTCATCCAGTTAGGTAGCATTTTCTTGATTGTTTTCATTAATGAATCTCATCAAAAAGTTACAAATTAAATTTACTCAAATAATTGTAATTAATTTAAATAATCATGTTAAGATTTGACTTAGCAGTACAGTGGATTCCCTCTGCCGAAGATAAAGATGGAGAGAGTCGCGAGTTCGACCAATACCTGCTATAAAAAAGTGTTATTGACTTGTTAGAGCATTTTTCAGTTGAACCCAAAAAATTTATTATCTCAAGCTTGTTGTCAATGTTAGGTGATCAAAACTATATCTTGATTTCTAGTCTACTAAGTCAAGTTTCGGATAGGTTAGAATTATAGTTGAGTATCAGAGATCACCCTTGAAGACTGAAGATCGACGAAGACATTTAGAGAACTTCTGTATCAGGTATGTGAAGATTGAACCATTATATTTTACTTACTATACCATCATTCTATCTACTATGTCGTACGACTTATAATAGAATCACAAAGAAAATGTTTCGAGTCAAGCTTTTCTTGTGAAAAATCTCGAAATATGAATTAGAGATTAGATGTTCAAAGGTTCTTTACAATATTAATTCTATGAATTAATTTGTGGATCAATTGAAAATTTCTTATGCAAATGATTATATCACTTGGGAATGTTTCAAACATCATAAGAGATAAATATGAACTTGATGGAATTTCTACTCAGGGTAGGTTGGCGAACTCAGTTTGCAAACCATATATATCTAAGATACAGAAATACAGGAAGGTTGGCGAACCAGTTCGCAAAACACAAGTTTTGTTGGGAACAGTTCACGAACCCGGTTGGCGAATCGTGGTGAATTGATTTTATAAGTTGGATTAATTGGCTAGCAGTTGGCGAACCATGTTCACAAACCGAGGTCAACTGAGTTCGGTAGTCTAGTAGGGTTGGCTAACCCGGTTCACGAACCGTATCACCCTGACTGGTGAACAAGCCTTACGGTTGGCGAACCTTTGTACCAACTTTCCTGACAATGTTTAGCAGATGCTCAAAGACTTATTATTTTAATATGTTTAGCATTGCTAGAGTTCTCCTAGACACTTCTAAGGTTTCATTGACTACTTAAAACACTTATATGTTTGAATCATAATTAATTGTTCAGGTGTTTAAATAAACATCAAGTAGCTTTTAGTTCTTTGGCTAACTTGCCAAACCAAACAGTCATTATACACGATTCAGTAACCGAACCTATGTGTATTGTCTTCTATTGTAGTTTGAAGAACTATTTGTTTGCTCGATTCTCAAGTTATCTTAGCTTGAATTCTAAGTTAACCTTGGTCTTTGAAAACTACAAATAGGGCATCTCTGTCAACTGGGAGATTCAATCCCTGACACTTTGTGTCCTATTTGATTTTAGAGTCGCCTCTATTGACCTTTTAGGTCTACGACTAAAAATACTTATCTTGGGGATTCGTGAATCTAGGTCCAATTATCTTTACCTTTGAAAAAGTGGGGGTACAACAACCACACCCAACAATTCGATTAGCAATCTGTATGTACAAACTCCAATATACTTTATAGAGAATCAACTAGAAAGTTAGACTCAATCTAGATAAAAAGTATATCAAGGAGTTTATATCTCAATCTCTCAATTTGATCTTTACTCAAGCAAATAGAAATTTGCGAGTCTTTATCAAAGAGAGATAACTTGGATGGTATCAAAGACCAATATCCAAGTGTCAATCAATTTAAATCTACAACCAAAAGGTCGGATATTCTAATTGAACAACACACAACCTGTGATATTTCAATTATATAAACAAATATAATGCGGAATAGAAATAACATAAACACCAGAATTTTGTTAATGAGGAAACAGCAAATGCAGAAAAACCGAGGGACCTAGTCCAGATTGAACACACACTGTATTAAGCCTCTACAGACACTAGCCTACTCCAAATTAACTTCGGTCTGAACTGTAGTTGAACCCAAATCAATCTCACACTGATCCAAGTTACAGTTATGCTCCTACGTCTCTGATCCCAGCAGGATGCTACGTACTTGATTCCCTTAGCTGATCTCACCCACAACTAAGAGTTGCTACGACCCAAAGTCGAAGACTTTAATAAACAAATCTGTATCACACAGAAAAGTCTACGGTAATAGATAAATCCGTCTCCCACGAATATACCTACGAGTTTTGTTCCGTCTTTTGATAAATCAATGTGAACAAGAACCAATTGATAAACCAGACTTATATTCCCGAAGAGCAGCCTAGTATTATCAATCACCTCATAATCCTAATCGACGCAGCGAAAAAAGATATTGTGGAATTACAAACGATGAGACGAAGTGTTTGTGATTACTTTTATATCTTTCCTATCAGATATATAAATATCAAGCCAATTATTACAATTGTACTCGTAACAATAGAAGATGCAAGATCAGATCACACAACTGCAAGAAAAGTAGTATCGGTCTGGCTTCACAATCCTAATTAAGTCTTTAAGTCGTTAACCTGGTTTTAGAAGAAGAAACCAAAGGTTAAAGGAGAATCGACTCTAGCTATGCAACTAGTATCACACGTAAGGTGTGGGGATTAGGTTTCCCAGTTGCTAGAATTCTCTCTTATATAGTCTTTCAAATCAGGGTTTGCAATCAATGTTAGCTTGGTGACAAAGCATTCAATATTCACCGTTAGATGAAAACCTGATTAGATTCAAGCTAATATTTCTCAACCGTTGGATCGAAAACTTATCTTGTTACACACAAATGAAATGTCCAATTTGGGTTTATGTAGCCGTTCCCAAAAATTTTGTTGGTTCAGAAATAGTTAACCAAATGGTCAGCCATATGATCACTTTCATATCCACCATATTATTCTTCACCATAACTAGTTCAAATGACTCAAATGAACTAGTTAGAGAGTTGTTCAATTGCTTAGATCTTATGTAACTAAACAAGACACAATCGAAGCAAAAACGGTTTGATTCACTCGAATCGGTTCATGAACTTTATATCCACGGTTTGCAAAAGCATTCCTTAGTTTATATAAACATGAGTTCAAGAACAACCGATTTTAGATGTAACCTGCTCAAGTTCGCGGACTGGGTTCGCGGACTTAAGCTCAAAGAAGGAGTTCACAAACTCCAGCAGAAATTCTCGGGTCGAGAACTTCCGCCAGTTCGCGGACTTGGCTCACGCCACATTCTGTTTCTCTTGATCAACAAAGTTCGCAAACTTAGGTTCAAGGAATAAGGACTTATACATATATGCGTTTCCACAATAATGCTTATATCCTACCAATGGTTATGTAATCTAAACTCCCATTTTAATCATTGAAACATTCTCAAAGGAAGTTATACAGTCGTTATTCACATACCATTTTTCGTCAGAGCAATTTCCAAAGTGATTGAAACATAACATGACATTCTTCACTAGGTAAAGAAAAATTTGGCTAAAGTGAAAGCTTACCAACACATATTTAGAGAAATAGATAAGCGAGTTACACTGGATCGAAATAGTAAATGTGTATAATGAAAGTCTATATATCAAAACGACTTTTGTCTCAAGAGTAGGAGATAGAGTAGATAGAATTTTGAGTGACAGATAAGTTCAAGTCTCCACATACCTTTTAGTAGATGAAGATCCACCAGTTCCTTGAGTAGTCCTTCGTCTTGTATGATTATTGCCATGGAGTCTTGAGCTCAACTACACTTTCTATCCTAGTCCGAGACCTTTAGCTATATAGGCTAGAAATCAAGACTTATAGTTTTGAGCACTAACATTGACAAACATGCTTGAGATAGCAACGCATGCGAGTTCGATCGAGCAATGCTCTGATAATCTCCCCTTTTGTCAATTTTAGTGGAAAACTATTAATACATATGGAATACAAAAAATAAATAAATAAACTTTTGTAGCTCCTATTCCACATGTCTAATCTTCAACATTACTCGAAATCTTCGTCACTTCCAAGTACTCCAATGATCCCAAAGGTTGAAAGTTTAGCATCATCGTTGTTAAAAATCCGTAGCTATAACAACAAGAAAACAAAAGTTCTCAATTATTGTTATACAGTGTCATAGTATTATTATACAGCGTCAAAGTCCAATTGTATAACAACTTCAACAACAATACTATGGTGATATGTATCACTCCCCCTTAGTCAATACTCCATCTCACATGGAAACTACTCACCCTTACATAACGATCCGAAAACCATATGTATTTGTAGTGTGAATTACATATTAATTCTCCCCCTTTTTGTCAATAAAATTGGTTAAGGTACAAGAACGAGATCCTAATGAGATTTCCGAAAGAGACATTTCTTGACCAAAAGAAAACAAAATTATATCATCTTATTTAGATGCAATCATAAAGCCGAAGCTCAATGCATTCATCAAGGAGTTCGTAAAGATACAAGATAACCAATAAAATATTCCACAACCGCACTCCCCACAAAGATTTGGCAATTAAGCGCAAGTTCAAACGAACTCTTCCCCATAAAATGTCATTCCCGAAAGAACAACAAGAGTGACCTTAATTTTGAAGGAAAAGAAGGATTTCTTTGGACATAACAAATCACATACAAGTATGAATTTGAATCCAAAATATTCAATTAAACTAACCACAAGAGAACCCATGATTAATTTAATCGACAAATGCTCAACAAGTGAACTTATGGAGACTCAAAAATATACAATTAGATTAATCACAAGAGAACCCGTAATTAATATAATCGAAATACACAACCAAACTAATCACAAAAGTAATCAATTTAATTGGTCATGCTCGACATAAGAAAACTTACGGAGCAACAACTAAATAACCAAACAAGATGATTAATTTAGTTGAAAATGCTCGACATAAAGTACCTCACGGAACAACAACATAGCTAATCATAAGAATAATCAACTTGGTCGTTCAATGCTCAACATAAGACACTTTACGGAGCCTCACAGTAATACATAAAATATGGATCAGGGAAGATCAATAATGCGTAATACACAAGGATTCATTCTATTTTCCATCACTATTCGCATAACGATATTTAATAGACATAATCCTTGAAAACAAAAGATTTTAACCTATCTTCCATCAATAATTGACAATATAGGCTTAACTTTTGTATTTGTCAAAAGTCTATTCATTCTTTTATCAACATATGAATATCGACATACGAAAGACTTTACTTTTGACAAGATATGGGACAATCATAGTTCACGGACGCAAACACACATATCCCATAACAATATTGCAATATATAAAACCATAAAGATTAATACTGCAAAAATCATCTTCCAAACAATTTTAGAATTTAAACCAATAAATCTAAAAACATGAAGATGAAAACGTTGGACATAGCTATGTGTAATCACAATAATGGCTATTCCAAACTCTAGTTATTCTTCTAACAAGAAAAGAAGATTTACTAGGCAAATAAACTCCTATAGAGAACATGATCTGAAAAACACTAAATCCAATTAGCAACCAGAGATTGAACATGGACGAGCTCATCATTTGCTTTCTTCAGTTCGTTTTTCAAAAACTCAAGATTCCTTGTTGCGATTCCGAGTTGTTCACGAACGACTTCAGAATCTTGAAGTAGATTTCCTACCAGTTGTGATGAAATATGAACTGGTAGTTTGTTTTCATGATCAATGGCATGAAGGCATGTTATGAAAGCAGGATTCTCATGAAACTCGACAGTCTTCCCCTTCTTGGCTTCATCATCTTCGTTTCCTCCATTCATTGTGCACACCAAAAATTGGTAGAAACTTTTGACCTTTCAGAACAGTGTAACAAGGGATGATACCCAAGTATATAAATAAGTTCCATGGAAAACCCTAGGAGAACTTGTACACGTTCGTGTGGGCCAGTAGTTCGTGCACTAGTGGTCACGGCCTTAAGATGTGACCAAAGGAAAGGAGAATGAAGTTCAAAAGTCAAGACTAATAGTTGAGAACCAACTATTTGAAGGAAGTACATGTAAATAGTAAATTTTCTCAAGGATGAAGAATCATGATTATCTACAAGAGAAAAAAAAAACTGGAGCGAAGCTCAACAGATTTTAAAGATCAACAGGGAAGGAAAAGAATACACACAACCTTGAAAGCACTTCTCAAGACACTTCTTGAGAACCATGAGCATCCTTCTTAAATTAAAAGAGGGATGATGTAGTGAGCAGTCATGGTGTATTAAGATGAGCATTTTGCTCATCAATTTTGACTTCTTCTTTTTCTCCTTCAAAAGGATTTAGAGAAAAATCACATGACATGGTTGAAGGAGTTTTATTAAGAGAGGAACTAGGAGTACCTGAGTCAATCGCTTTCCATGTTTTTTTGATGCCCCGTTTGAGTCTGTTTATGCTTAACTTAAGTTCTGAGACTCGATTATTGATATGTAAGCAATATGCTTGTGTTTTTCCTTTTCCGCATTATATTGTTTATATTTATAATTGGATTTAAGAAAGTTGTGAGTATTCAATCTTAGTAGATACATCCATGTAATTGTGGTGGATTAGGAGACTAGTTTCTTGTAAAATTCGAATCTTGAAAAATAGATAACAAGTTTAATTTATTGAAAATATTCCGATTGGACTATTTGGATACGACTGGATTGATCTTGGATATTGATTTTTGAGACCGTTCAAGTACTCTTCTCAACAATCAGGTTCACGTACTCTTGTATAAATACATACTGATTGAGAAGAGATTAGAGATATAAACCCTCTCTCTCTATATATATATGTATATATATATATATATTATCAAGGATCATTCAGTTGGACTACTTGCAATTGTATTAGGTTTTGTCCGTACAGGTTTCCGAACAAAAAAGTTGGTGGTGTACTTGGTACCCAGCGCTTTCAATGTCTATATTGGTTGGTCAACGTACGCACAAACTTCTATTTGTACGGGTCCAAACATTGGCTCATGCAATATGAGACTACTTTTACGTTCGTATCGTTTCAACGAGCAACAAACTTTTTCAACTTCTCTTCATATATATCCTCGGAGATACACCGCACTAAGGTATCCCACTCTTCTAGAATACTCAACCATATCAAACGATTATCTTTGTGTTCTTCGTCGACTGTCTCTTTAGATTTCTTTTTTCCTCTTGTTTTCTGGTGGTAACTGGCTCATGCGAACTTTTTTCTCTGTCAGACCCTCGTCATCTTCTTGGAACTTTCTTCTCACCATTTGGGGATCAATAACCGATCTATGATTTCTTTTCTCTGCCAAAAAAAAGTGATCGCCCTTCCAAAAGAGACCCTTGATCAAATGGACCAAATTCAGAGAAACTTATGGTGGAAAAAAAAGGGCAGAAAAGACAGGGAGGGTTCATCAGAGCTTGGGCCAGCATATGTAAGCATGTCTCGCAAGGAGGATTAGGAATAAAAAATCCCCACAACTTCAACATTGCTCTCTTCACCAAACTTGCCAGTCGCCTTATCTCAGATCAAGATCAATTATGGGTCAAACTCCTCAGAGTGAAATACTTTCCAAACTCTCACCCTTTAGAAGCATCTAGAACCTCTAATTTATCCTGGATCTGGACAAGCATACAGAAAGGATTAGACCTAATTAGAGGAAATTTTGTCTGGAAATCTAAAGATGGTAAATCTGCAAAAATTTGGGAAGACAAATGGATTCCAAATGAGGAATTAATCACTCAACCAACCAACCTTCAAGAACAGTCCCCAGAAATGGTTCAAGAGTTAATAACGGAAGAAAACAAATGGGATCAGTAAAAACTGAACAAATTTTTCAACCCAGAAGACAGAAGAAAAATACAAGCCATAACTCCAAGGATACAGGAACAAGACAAAATGAGATGGAAACACCGTCACTTTGGAAATTTCTCTGCCAAAAACATCTATAATTTCTTGATCAGTCAAGTTCAAGATAACAATACCCCAATCGATTTCCCATGGGAAATTTTTTGGAAAATTCAGGCGATTCCGAGAATAAAATTATTTATTTGGAAATTAATTCAGAAAGCTCTACCTACCTCTGCGCGACTTGGAGCACATAACACAGATGTTGATCCTCACTGTTAGCTGTGTGACGCACAAGTTCATGAAACGGACAATCATCTTTTTAGATCTTTCCCATTCGCTAGAGCTATCTGGTTTGGTTTTTCGCTTGGCAGGCTCAATTCAACAGAAAACACTGTTGCTATGGATCATTGGATTAAAGGGTGGCTTTTAGAAAAAGATTCAACTAACCTAGTGGAAAAAATGGCAACCATTCTTTGGTTCATATGGAAATACAGATGCTCGGTAGTCTTCGAGAAAATATCTCCTGACCCAGTTAAACTGATCGGCCAGATAAACAGATTTCTGCACTCTATTCCCTCAAAAACAATTCAAAAAGGAATTAACAACCAAAAGGTGAAGCCGGTCAATTATAAATGGTCTGACTTAAATACAGATTGGATAATATTTATAGATGCTTCTTTTATGAAAGAAGACCTGTCTATGGGTTATGCTTTTATTCTTTACTAAGTGGACCACGAGTCATTTATGCACATTTCAGCGGGTTCGGAGAAGGCGTCATCGGCTCTTCATGCGGAATCAATAGCCTTGTTAAAGGAAGCTACTTGGCTGAAAGAAAATATATTGTCAAGCGTCTCAATAGTCTCCGATTGCAAAACTCTAGTTGACAATACAAAAATGGTGAGCACAAGCTTCTCTTGGCCAGCCGAAAACACTTTACAGTAGATCAAGGTAATTTTGAAAGACCTCCCTCAAGCACAGGTAAAGTTTATAGTGCGGAAGCACAACTCAGCAGATGACTACATGGCGTAAGAAGCAAGAATAAAAAACCTCCAGCATATGTCCTCCAGATTGCAACAAAAAATTCAGAAAACTAGCATTCTCTCTAATGTTTTTGATAACAATGAAATTGTAAATCTTTAGTACTATATTTACTAGTTAATAAAATTATTTTTACCATAAAAAAAAAACTATACAAAAAGTACAAAGAAAATTTTGTACATACGGGAAAACCTCGAAAATCACGGACATTAATGCTTGTCCACCATCTATTGTTATGACCCTCGAGAGTTCGTTACCCCGAAAAAATTACTCCAACTATTGTAAAACCCAAACATAATTGTATTCCCTCTCATTGCTCATAAACACCAAACCAACATGAATGTCACCTTTTCCGCCTAGTTGAGCGATCAATAGTCTATCCCGTAATGACTTTATTTCAATGGGATAAATTGAAATTCCACTTAGCCCACTATGTTTGACACTTTGCAATACTCATAATGGGTGCAAAAATTACAAATCCTTTCTTTTGCCTATACATAGGAAACGGCCTAACAAAAGCCTCCTTTAGTTGTTGTCGTTAATTTAAATCTCAGACAAAACACAAGGGTTAATGTTGTATGGGCAACAAAAGGAAACTTTGAGAAAGAATGGATATGACCAAATATAGTACATCAATTAGGTAATTAATTGTTGTGAGCAAAGTACGCAAAGAGCCCGGTTAGAGGCGCATTGATGTAAGTTGTAGGTTCAGATGCAGCATATTGTGCTCGATTATCAGCAAATTGATCCATCATATCGGGTCCTCCAACAACAGCTCCTATCAGCAAATTTGGGTTAGGATTTGAGGTTTCAAAGTAAGGTGTCCCATCTTTACAATGCATTTGTTGTGGATATTGATCGTATGTATTCTTGTTGGGAACTTGTTACCATATCCCACCATGTATGACATACTTAATGGATTATTTCCCAAAATGTAATCCACCTGTTTCAAAAATCGGATAATCGGTAATTATAAAGGGTCAGATCTTTAACCAGGCGAAAAAATCAAGAAAAAAAAAAGAAAACTTTGAAAAGGCTCCTAATATTTACCTGACTCTTGGCAATGGCAACCATTTTTTGTGGAGTAACATGAGTTCCGTCGGGACAATCAATGGCTTGGTTAACACCATTCAAATGGAGAGCATAAACAAGGGCAAGAAAAGAAATCGCTCCTGGAACTTGCATGTAGCTTCCTTCCTTTTTATGCATTAGCCCACCTGGAGAATAAGTTACGCTCGTAGGATTTTCTGGTAATATGCCGCAAACAAATCTATCAGCATTCAAGCGGTAATCCTCTCCGTTGTTGGATAAATGCTCGGAGAGTGATGATCCATTCAAAAGTAATTCCTGGTCAAAAATGAAGCACAAACAAGGGTAATCAATATATGCGAGGAAACCAAACACTCAAATCTTAATAAGATCTCATGAGTCAATTCTATACTTACAATGGTAGCGAGTACGTTGATGCCAGCATCCTTATTATCCCAACCAAATTCATGAGCATAAGCAACGTAATTGGCAGTGTTGAGGATATCCAAATAGCTAGGTTGATGTGTTGCCTTGTATAGCCACAGAGCACCCCATGCCAATTCATCCTACCAAAAATAATATAATTCTTTATCGAGCCAGGTAAATAACAAAGATTGACATAAAAAAAATATGTTTTTTGTATCTACCTGGAAACCACTCCAATCGCAATAGAAAGGGCAAACAAATGGCCTGAGGCAATCGTTACAATTTCCTTGGTATGCATTTGCAAAGTTGAAAACCTATAAATAGTAAAAACATAATCATAGCATACCAAATAACGACCACTATTATAATACAGAATTAAGAAAGAGACTTAAGGACTCTGGCATATATATAAATATGCATTTACCTGTGTTGCCCTATCAAGTAGTATTTTCGAGTAAACAGGGTCGTTAGATTTAAAGACAATGGAAGAAGCTGCTAACGCAGCAGCCATTTCTGCTGAAACCTCAGAGCCAGGATGGGTTGTGTTAATAGCATATGACATTCGATCAGTGTCCATATCCTCAGGCCTATCCCAACATCCGTGATCACTATTAGGTTCCCCAACTTGAACATAAATAACGCCAGGGTTGTTCGTGCATTTGATGAGATAATATGTCGACCATTTTATTGCATCTATTGCATATTGTAGATCAGAACCCATGAGCTGGCCGAACTCTAAGACACTCCAGGCTAATACTGTTGTTGTGAATGCCATAGGAAAATTAAACTTTAAGTTGTCCCCGGCATCGTAGTATCCTCCCGATAGATCAACCTAATAAGAACAAAAGATCTTTCTCTATAAATCTCTTTGCCTCTCATTCTTATTTAAGTAAATTTCTTAAGAAATCAAAAAAAGAATGATAGAAGATAAAATAGAAATTGGAGAATAAAAAATATGAAAAAAGATGTGTACCCCGATTAATGAACCATCATTAAGAGCAGAATCTTTTCTCCATGTCATTCTTTGATTTCCAGGTAATTTTCCTGATCGTTGTCCTTCGTAAAATAAAATACTTTTCGTTAAAGCATCTGCATAATCAATAGTATTTTCTTTTCCCGTCGTAAATTCTCTTCCTGCTGAATAACTTTGATTCACCATTACCATGATCAATGTTACTACTAAGAACATTGACACTGTTGAACACGACGATGACCTCGACCGACCCATATTTCTCTCTTGCTCTCTAACTGTCTCTATAACTCTTTCCTCTTTATACTTTTGTTTAGATTGCTATATTTTAAGTATCCAACTTTCTCTTGATGATTTCTTCTTGTTTCTCTGTTGTGCACATGGGCGGGTATGGGCGGGTATAAGCTAAAACCAACCTCGCACCCACAGACTGCGGTTTTTTTTTTCATAACCAATCTCGCACCCACAAACAGCGGGCGGGTTTTGTTACCCGCCCGCTACGGGTTGGGCGGGTATGGGTTTAAACGGGTTTAAACCCGCTTTATATTCAAGTATTTAGAGTAACTTCTATTCTCCTTGATTAAGTGAGGAAAAAAACCAAAACCCCCAAAATATTCATATCTAGGAAGTTCACAGATGAATATTAAGTGTTGAATCTGTTGATTTTTCGATTGTTGTCGATTTCTGGTGAAGATTCGAAGTTGTTGTTGTCGATTTCTGGTGAAGATTTCTGGTAATTGTCGTTCGTAGGTGAAGAAGGAGAACTGAGGAGGAAGAAGAGGAGAGGCCGAACAGAGAGAAGAGTGTAGAAAGTGAATGAGGGTTATCAGTTATCATATCTACTAGTATTAGGGTTTCATAATGGACGATTAGGATTAGTTTTATCTAATGGTATATAATCTGCGGGTTTTTTGGGGGTATGGGCGGGTATTAGCTTAAACCAACCTCGCACCCACAGACAGCGGGTTTTTTTTTCATAACCAACCCCGCACCCACAACGGGCGGGTATGGATTAAAAACTCACGGATTTAACGGGTACGGGTGGGTTTGGATATCGTGGGCGGATCTTGTGCAGCCCTAGTTGTGTGTGTGTATATATACACACACATAGGGATGTATCTGTTATATATAGAAAGAAATCAAAAAAAAATATTTTGAAAATTTAGTCACAATGAATTTAATTCAGAATCAATTACATAACATATTATGGATTCTTCATTAGTTAAGTAATTAAGACAATTAATAATCAACTTAGTTGGCAAGAACACTTAAATTATGGTATATTTTTGGAAAAGTTATAAATTCATGATGCATCTACCTTAATAGCGTGTTCGTTTCGGGTAATTGGGAGCCCAGTAATTGGATTTCAAGGGAATAGGCCCAATTCCCCTGAACCAAACAGCCCAAAAAAATTTAGAATTGGATTTCTAAGGAATCCAATTCCCTCCTATGGGCTCTATTCTATTGCATTGGTGGGCGGGTGGAAAGGAATTTGATTCCGTAAAAAACAAAGGGAATTGAGCGAAAATTACGAATCTGTCCCTCTGAAAACAAAATCTGAATCTGGTTTTCATTTTTCATTTCTAACCATTTCGTTTGAGATCGAGAGAGAAGAACAAAGAAACCACTGAAGAATGAGAGATGGAGAAATACGATGATTAGGTTAGGGTTTTAACTTCTCGTATTTTCTTTCTTCTCTATCTGTATGTAATTTCATTTTTTTTAACTGCTCGTTTTGTTAGGGTTTTGATTTCTTTTCAGTTTGTTGTAGGAATGATTGATTAAAAGACCAATTATCATCTCAATTGGATTTGCGGCTTTGTGATAATCGGTCATCAACTCAGGAACAATAATTTCTTCCACAATAACTCTAACTTTCATTTTCAACAGTACCTATTTCTTCTTTTCCCGACTCAATCAACTACAGTATTATCAGCGTTTCTCTTTGATTCAACTAATAAGAACTTTCAAGGTATAATTCGTTCACCAATTTCATTTAAATTGATTTCGGTAATTTTTTAGTTTTATGATAAAATTAGCTTATGCATGTGTATGTTGGGTTTATGATATAATCCATGAAATCATCTTTTAACTATCCCTTGATTGTGTTGTGTTTTTTTGACAATGAAAAACTAACTTAGATTATGCTTCTTTTTTTTTCCTGAAAAACTTTTGATATTTGACTTGAGACCTATATTGAGTCACCCTGTGGCTGTATGATTGTTTACTGTTTTATCATCCGTGTCTGTATAGTCATGTATGGTTGACCATTTTGTTCTTATCCTTTTCAAATTCAGACCCACTTCCAGCATGGCACCTCTAGTCTTGACAAAAAAAAGGAAACTTGAAATGATGACAGACAATATCCGAACAACGATGGATGATGCAACTTTATTTTTACATTTATTTTTATTCATATGTCTTGCGTCATTTGTACTGAACTGTTACAAGAACAAGGTTTATTACTTATCTTCTAATGGTATAGTAAGGGGGATGGTTCATTTCAGATTTATTTTTGCAAATGGTTGATTTTTGTCTCTATCTTATAGTATCTGTGTGAGTTTGATAGCAGCAATGACTACTATGTTTTCCGCCTTTACAACAATCACAGATGATGAAATCTCACTGTTAATCTGTGAGTACTATGGTTCATTTCCTTGTTCCATTTGAATTTAAACTACTTATGAAATTATCTTGACATAATTTGGTTGTAAACAGGCAAGTAATGGCACCTCATCGGAGTTGGGTACAAGCTGAAGATGACATATTGGTTGATGTTTTGACGGAACTTACACTTGATGGCAAGTGGAAGAGTGATACAGGATTTAAATCTGGCTATTTGAAAGTGATTGAGCAAAAATTAGCTGAGAAACTACCCAATTCCGGGTTAAGTACTACCAACATTGATTCGAGAATAAAGACTTTGAAGAAGCATTCAATGGCAATCAACTAAATGCTAAGTTTTGGAAGTGGTTTTGAATGGGATTATGTCAACAATAAGCTTGTGTGTGAGAAGAATTTATTTGATGAATGGGCTAAGGTAATTTCAAACCATTATTTAATATATTCCTTTCTATTTAATTAGTTGTGTCTCTAATTTCTCCTCTAATCACTATTCGAAGTTTGAGATTGAGCTACCTTATGAACCATGTAGTGTGAACAGTGTAAGTATATTTAGTGAATTTGGTAACGATGACCATTATAGGCATCAATTGATGGTGATAACTAGACCTTGTGGTGGGATAAGGTCTCTGTGTATGGACTTTGAGGAAGTCAAGGCTTGAATGCGCAGTAGTAAGTCTACTATTCTACATCTTTGTGTTACTGCACTGTTACTCAATTGTTACTCAACTGATACTCAGTGCACTGTTTATTTTAACTGCACTGTTACTACACTGATACTCACCGTTCACCTGTGTCTTCACTAACTAATATCATGGGTGTAGCTTCTGCATTCGCGTTAATAACACTGCCTCTGGCAAGTCCGCAATTTCATTTTGCATTTGTTTCGTTTCATTTATGAACTGTGAGTTTCTAGTTTAATTTTGTCCAGTTTGTTGTTCTTATTTTTTGAAGTCCCAATTTGTGGATTTTGCAGTCTCATCCAAGTATAAAGGGAGTGTATGGGAAAGTTTTTCCTCATTTGGACGCATTGGTTGAAATATTTGCTGAAGATAGTGCAAGTGGTAAAGGAGCTGCTTCTTTAGCTGAAGAGTTGGAAGAGATAGATAAAGAAGATTAGCAATAAAGGGAGAACGAAACAAAACAGGAAACTGAACAAGAAACAGAGCGCGAACAAAGTAACCAATCTGGATCAGTGGACGAAGCCAATAATAGTAATGATAAAGGTAGGAGGAGGAAGAGGGTTAGATCATCTTCTTTGGATGTTGGATCTGGTGAATCAAGTGGTGATTCGAATGGTCTTAATCTGATGGCTAATTCTTTCAGCAAGTTTGTATCAGGCACTCTTTCACATTTTGAAGCAATTCGTAGTACATTGGCCCAAGAATCAGACACCAACAAACAGTTGTTTGAGGAGCTATAGAAGATTGATGGTCTTACTGATGATGATGTGATAGATGCTGCTTCGATTATACTTGATTCATCTACGAAGACCAAAATGTTTTTCGGGATGGAAGAAGGGAAGAGGGCTCACTATGTGAAGAATAGAATACTCAAGTAGTAGTGAAAAAAAGAAGCTTTAGAAGATGGCTGGTGTGAACCGCATTGGTGGAAAAGGAAGCGTTAGAAGGTCCACTGAATTCCTCTTTTGTTTTCTTACGGGTATTTGGTTAGCAACAACTGTACTTTCTCCAATTTCAATTTAAGTTCTTGTTTGTGTAGTTTTGAAGAGTTGTTTAAGATTTTATGAAACCTGAAGCTAGTTTTGGCATATGAGATAAGCTGGCAAGAACTCTTGATTACAAATCTAGGTTAGGAAGCAAGAAAAAGCACTCTTAGTTGGCTTAACTTCTTAATTACTTTGATACAAGTTTATGAATTACAGCAACTCTCCATCTGCAGCAGCTGTATAGTCTGCTATGAAAGATCAGTAATTCTGCATTATTTTCACCTGCTACTTTTCTGTGATGGCGTTGTATTTTTGTGGCAAATTCTATATGTTCGAACTCTACATTCGAAATACAACAATAGAATCTTATATTTTGTTTTTGCCTTTCGAAATAAGGTTGTGATTCTACTCTATAAATTTGTTCGCTCAGTTTTATGTAAGTAATCAGTAAATCTGTAGTCTATGAAAAAGATATAGTTTCACTTGAGAAGTTCTTAAGAACCATGTGGAAAAAGGCGCTTCATACACAAGTGGAACAATAGTCATCCATGGTTCAAATTTGTTTTGAAATTTTGAATTCTCAAAATTTTTGAGTTTTAGCTTTATTAGAAGTTTCAAGGATATTTAAGTAAATAATAGATTTGAATTACAATGGAATCCAATTATCCCAACCAAACAGATTTTGTTTTACCATGGAATCCAATTCTAGGAATTGGATTACCCTGTAATCCAATTCCTGAGATTTGAAAAACTTGAACCGAACAGGCTATAAATACACATCATTCTAGATACAATATTGCCAATTTTGGGAGATATGAATCATATGGTTTTTGAGACAGTGACGTGCATTATTAGGACCTGTGCAATCATTTTCAAATAATAAACAAAAAATTTAACCATTTTGTATCTTTAACCACACAAACGAACTAAATGGGAAGGATCGGTGAATCTAATTTGATGTGAAGAAAAATTGGAAATTTTAAATTGGAGTTTGTAATCTTGTTGTGATCTTTAACTTATTTTGTTTCTTCGTAGAATTGTACGAACCAAGCACTCGAGAGGGATGGGAATGTATAAAATCCACTATGATGCTTATTTGGACACATTTAAGTTTTTTTTGGAAAAGATTTTGCTCCAGCACTGACTGCCAGATCATATTTGATTTAGCAGCATCGTTGCCCAGCAAGTGGCTTATTCTGACATCATCTAACCTCAGTTATACACTACAGAATCTTTAGTAGTTAAAATGTTCATCCGTATCTCAAAGAAAAACATGGGAAAATACACTACTGGAGAACAAACCCAACTTGCTCCTGGAGATGTGAAAGACAGGGAACTCCTCTTAATGTTGGACTGCACGAACTGGTGGTGGTGGCCAATGAAGCTTTGAATTACTACGGACTATGATTTTAGTGAGAAATATGCTCTAAGCCCCGGACTCCCAGAATTGAGAAAACAGAAATCCAACGGAGTTTACATTCAGACCAGCAAAAGATTAAAAACAAAGAAGTCACTCCAATTGGTCACAAGTTAAAGTTGAATCCTCTCAAAGCTTCCTTGTGCATAAACAATCCAATGACGATAAGTACCAGTGAGTTAGATAATACTTGACGTATACTAAACCCAAAGCTTCTTGCATAACAATTATAGTAATCATATGCTTGTTTCTCTGAATCAAAATCCATTCCGATTTTCTGTACTCTCTCGTTAATGCCCTTTACGCCTTCACTAACTGGAACATTCTTTTCCATAAACAAGTTATCATTGTCTTCCGGCAAAGAATAAGTTCACCATGACCTGATTCATGGATGCACAATTGCACATAAGAAGTATGAACGAAATCGGAACTATACAGGGACTTGTAAATTAAAGGGAACATGATGATTACGGTATGGTTAACTGTATTGGTATACTCTTTCATCACTGGAGTCTGGATACACCATGAAACATGGTTTTTCAAGATAAAAGAGAACATAATTATATAAAATCAGAACATATTAATAAGACATTTTTCAATCAAACCAAATCAGCTATACCTGCTGGTTTTGTGATCGTGGTTTGTATCTTGAAATATCACTTTTTTACTTAGATATGAGATGCAGCTTGTATTACTCTCTAGTCTTCCATTTTTTTAATGTGTCTCAAAGATGAAATTCTCAACCAAAATTGAGTGTCAAAGATAAAAATATTTCCACGGATTTTCTTTGAAAGATACGGCTCAAATATTTTTACTAAAGATTCGGAAGCAACTGGGGTTAAAAAGGGGGTCAGATAATGTTACAAAACGCCACTTGCTTAGATCAAAATCTTTTTCTTTTTTTTCTTGGTGTGTGTGGAAAGGAGAGGGGGTTAAGGGGAACCCCAACCAACGAGAAAAAAAAAGAAGTAAAAGGCTACAGACTCAAGAAAACACGAGAACAACAGAGATAAAAAACACTCAAAAAAAAAAACACTCTTATCCCCATCAAAACTAGCCTACATGGCTTTGGGATCTAAAATAAACCTTACCAGATGCATCCTCCATCACTATCTTTTTCAATTCTTCATCGAAGTGGCGACGATCAATTTCAATGAAGTTACCAGTATGGGTAGAGTTAGCCAAGAAATCTGCAGCTCTATTGATTTCTCTATGGAATGTGAAACTTTAACCCCATGGAATTGAGCTCGAAGTCTTTTGATGGACTCCCAAGTGTGATGACAATTCCAGCGAGGAGAAGACTCAGGGTCGGTCAAGTAAGAATTCGTAAGGTGTTGAACAGATTTAACCCATGTTTAGTTGTTGCTTTTCCTCCGGCACTACGAATTCGTAAAATGAGTCGCGAGGTGTTCAAATTATTTCTTATTGGCGCTGCTGGGGAATTTGCACAAACAGGATTGCATACTTAGCCCGATCGATGTTACGGAGGGACATTCTAATATTCTCTTTGATTCATTCATCTATTATGGTCACCACTGGTGCTTCTACTGGGCTATCAGGATCTAGTAGTGTGGGTAGCGTTTTCTATCTTCTTCCCTGGGCCTAGCCCGCATAGGGCATGACTCGGTATACCTAGGTTTATGAGCATTATTAGAGAAGACTAGGGGTGAGCAAAAAGTACGGAATCACAGATTTCACCCGTATCCGTCCACAAAATTACGGATGAAATCCAATCCGCAAGATCTATGGGTCGGACACGGGTGGGATTTTCAAATCCGCAACTTTCAACGGTTCGGTTGCGGTTGGAGATTGAAATCCGCGGATTCACCCGCACCGTTTGACTAACAAGTTGAACTTACATAGGATCAAAAAAAAATGCGGGAAATACCTTGCAGTGTTATAAATAGCGGACATTTGGATTGTGGCTATGCACCATTTGATCAAGCAGGTGCAGCCAGTTGAGATGTACATCAATGCAAGAGACAAATACTAAGCAGCTCCTTATCCAACGTGATCAGGCTTAACTAAGTAAAGCTACGTGCATTTCACTACAAAATAGAAGGCCTCTAGGGACGGTCAGAAAAACGTCCCAAGAACCAGAAAGCCGTCCCAAAAAGGTATTAGGGACGTTTGTTGTTGCGTCCCCAGATCCACCGTCGCTAATACTTCTGGGGACGGCTTGGAGTTGTAGGGACGGATTTATAAAAGCGTCCCTAATACTTTTTGGGACGGTTATGGAGATGTAGGGACGGTTTTAAATCCGTCCCAGATGTATTTCTAACGGCCATATAATAACCAATAGCAACACCTTGAAAGCGTTGCTAAAGTTTGAAAACATGTGAGTTCTTTTTTCAGTCTTCTTTGGCAGGATGTCTTTCCTTTTACCCTGTTAAACATTCATTCAGACTGCATTTTATCCCAACATAGATTCTCATTGATGAAATCAAGTTGTTGACAAAAAAAGATTCAGTCATTTACACTACCAAGTCTCATACAAAAAAAAAACAAAAAATCTGAAAAACAACCCAAAGGTGATATCTTCATACTACCATAGTTGTACACACAACTTGGACATAGATGGTGCACCATCTGCATTGGAAATGTATTCTGCTCCAGAACAACCCTTTATAGCTTCTGAAATTAACTAAACAAATTGTATCTTAAGTTATATACTCAGTTCATGTTTGCTCATAAGAGAAAATGGGAATGAATAGTTTGAGCATCTTCACATGGTAGAACTGTACTCACCTATTAAATAGTTGTATATTGATGGACGAAAATACTTGAGGAATGGAGCTTGCAGATTAAAAATGAAGGAACCTAAATTGAGGGAAACCAAAAGAAACAACAATATTAGTAAGGTGGTATACTTTTGAAGTAAAAAAATAGAAAAATCTTTGACCAATTCCCTCAAAAGAAGATCTAGAACTGTTCTTTGCGCGAAAAGGTTAAGAAACATATTCTCTCACATGGCATGCTCATAACAAAGAGAGACGGAAAAAATAACAGAAAATCTGCTAGAATAAGTTGTATACAGTATCACATTGATAAAAATAAATAATAAAACTCACATGATTTTCGCATAAGCGGGTCATCAACGAATCCAAGAATTTTATAGTACATTCTCAGTTGTTGTTAGGTGACTTCTTAGAACCACTCCCAGGCGACTTGGATCATTTCAAACATTTCCTCGCACAACTTTTGGTGCCTGCCAGACAATTGGTCAATATGAGATTGACAAACTCGATGCATGGTTATGTTTAGTTTTATAAGATGGATACAAACTAAAAACAGATATGAGATAATCAATGTCACCTGGGTTGCAAAGTTTAAGAAGTGGCCCTATCTTTTTCTTTGAAAGATCTCGAATCATGCCAAAAATCTTCTCTACACATGCAGCTAATTGCTGCTTGAAGAGTACAAATGGATACCTGACTTCAATTGATGTGTTCTCGTCCGACCCAACATCTAAAGAAGGAGGTAGTTGAAGAAATATCATGTTTGTTTCATTACTTTCCTCCTGTCAATCACAATCCATCAGAAATTAGTAATTCTCTGCAGCAACATTTATTTGTGTTTCGTCATATTCTTTCTTATCCCCTGCCTTCCCAAATTCCTCCTCATCCAGAATTTCTGAAAGGAACCTCAGTTGTTACTTATTGACATGGAACTGACGCTAATCCATAATTTGATAACGAGAAAATTTCATGATGGAAGTTAGTATTGATAGAATAAATCAAAAAGGCTTACTTGGGTCACCGACATAGGGCCTTCTTAGAGGAAGGGCAACTGGATAGTTACTATACTAGCTCTGCGTGAAAAAAAAATGAATTAGGAAATTTTATAGCAGTACAATACAATTCAATGAAATCAATAAGAACAATGTCAGATTACTTACCCATGGTTCCTTGTATTGTTTGATTTTCTTTGGTTCAACAAGAGCCCTAGAAGTGGAATCATGTGAGGTAAACGCCTGAAATTCGCAATATCATTTAGCCATTTTCCTCATAATTCAAATACTAGTTAAGTTAGGCATTGTTTACCATCAAATGGTAAAATATATAGAAATTTCACTTCACTGCTTTCACTAGTACAACTTCTCACACCAAACGACCTGATGGTTGTTGATGTAGGTTTCTTAGTTAATTCCGACTCCGCATCTTCAGCTGTGTGTTAAAATTATTGAAAACAGGTTGAAAAAATCAACACTGCGCATTTAAATCTCAGAATAATCAACATCGTTCAACTACGCAACAGCTTACATTTCTTCTCAGTCTTAGGGTTTCTTTCCAACCCCAAATTCTTCTGCAAAAAAAAAATGTTCAATCAAGAAAACAACTGAAGAACTATGTCGAGAAATCTGGATTAGAAAAAGAAAAGAAGACGTGGGTACATTGACAAATCTCATCTTCTCCTCCAATCCATCTTCTGAAGGAACATCACTGCAAATAAACGAAACAGTTAACAAGGCCATGTCAAATAAGAAAATTAGCAGTAGCACTATACACAACAAACAATCAAACAGAAACTTTTTAGTACATTTTAGGGACGACTGGTTTCGGCAATTTCCAAGCATCAACTTTCGGTTGAAACCTCACCTACACCATAACAAATAAGAACTTTGTCATGCACATTCAGGTAAGTATCTAATATTGGAAACATTAACTAACATTCGAAAATCCAACAAAAATGAAACATTACCTTCCTAACAACACGTTTTGGAGCATCAAGGTTATCTTCCCCAACTCCTCTATGCTTCTTATTCTTTTCTTCACTCATTCTGCTATTCAGCTAATCCTGAAATAACCAAATGTGTTGCTAGATTAAGGATAAAAAGAAACAGTCTATAGGGTCACGTTTAGAGATAAATATATAATCCAGTAATAGGATCACTAATAGCACTTGTAGTAACCTCAGTGCACCTCCAACATGCTGGTTGTTAGAAGTTATATATTATATATATTATGCCACTTATTCACTTTTTAAGCAAAACTCATTCTCCAATGGAAATGGAAACGTAATCTTGGATGTGGGATATAGTAACTAAAATTGACATCTAACATATATAATGAAAGCTTGACGCAACATTTCAGCTAATCCAAATCAAAAGACAGATAAGCACCCAGTTGATACTACCCAATGTAAATGGGATTGGAACCCCCACAGTACGCCTTTTGGTACAACTACCAAGCACTCAACTAACTCAATTTCAAGTGGGATTCAATCCGATTCATTCTCGGTATTAAAGAAAAATCTAGATTCCGTAATAAAAATGAGAAAGGGGCATGCCACAACATTCTAGCTAATTGGAATCATAATGCAAGTGAAATTGGAGCCCTTAAACCTAACTCTGCCAGCATTTAAATCCCTAATTCATTCTCTATATTAAAGAAGAACTCCTAGAATTAGTAATCTAAATCGAATCAATTACAGGATATGACAAAGTATAAACTATGAGCAGACATATCAAGCAAAATAAAATAAAGCACATCACTAATTTGTTGAACAAATCAGTAACTGAGATTTGATATAAAACTTTATCTGAATTCAAACCCAAAATCGATGGAGATGCGGAAAGTGTGCTCTTGTAATTTGTAAACCCTAAAATCAAAAAACAACAACGTGAGATTTTCAAAAAAAATTTCGCAAAACCTAAAATCAAATCAACGTAAGATTGAAAGAGATGGAGGAAGAAATATAACCTGAGAATCAAGTGTCGCTTCACTGCGAATGAATTTGAGATCTCACAGGGGAAAATCACGAACGGAGGAGGTGTAACTTAACAAGATTCTTTCAGCAGAAGAGGAAGAAGGTGAAGAGAAACTGAAAGAAGGAAGATATAACCAAGAAAAAGAAAAAAGAATATGTTTTCTTGTGTTTTCAGACTTAAGATAATTAAACTACTGATGACTCAATCACAACCGTTGAAAACCTATTTATTGGGGACGGCTAAAATAATGCGTTCTTATCAGTGGACCAGTAGTGACGGTCAGAGGGATGCGTCCCAAATAGACAGTTCTAGGATGGTTAAAGCGGAGTGTCCCAACAACTAACCTTTAGGGACGTTTTTTTTTTAAACATGGTCGTCCCTAGAAGCCTTCTTTTTTGTAGTGTTTCCGAATGGGGGTTAATGTAAAATAGTTTCATGCATTGGAAACTATATAAACCCTTTCCTGGGTTACTTATGTGATGTCATTAGCACTGAAACGTAGAAATGAAATAACATTCCACCCTTGCCAAATGTTGTTCTCTGTTAAGACTCAGGAGTTAATTAATATATGTCTAGTACTTTCAACATATAGCATCCTTTTTAACCTATAATACGTACCTATTGAGAATAAAAAGCAAGGAGGTTGAATCATTTTATAAAATGTTGGAAGTTTTGTGATTTTTTTTTTCTTTTAATGACTAAATCCGTGGTTAATCCGTATCGTCGATCCGCGGTTGTCAAATCCGCGGGTGGTTGGGTCGGACACGGTTGAATTTTTCAAATTCGCAACTTTGACGGATTGGACACGGGTGATCCCTAATCCGTATCCGTCCGCCCGTTGCACATCCCTCAGAAGACACGCATTTTGTCCATACAAGAGTATTTTTTTTTGTACCTAGTATGTTATTAGCTCGGGAAAGTGCAAAACGGCGGCCATAAACATGAAAAATTTAATATCATTAAATTGTACAATTAAATTTTCACAAAATTGATCAATTAACCTAATAACAATAATTTTTGGGTGAAAAAGACATGTAAAATTTGATACTGTTCAAATGGACGAAAATATAAAAATAGTCGGGATGTAAACCGTTTCATCGTACCCATTTCAAATATTTTTTCTTATTTTTAATTTACATCAGGATGCATCCAGTTTCATCCTCGCTCTTTTTTAAGTTTAAACAAGAATGAATCTAGTTTCATTCTCGCTATTTTTTTGGTGTCAATTTCACCTATACTAATTTTTACTCGTCCATTAAAACCATGTTTTAAAAATATTTGGATAAATGACCCATTTTCCGTTAAATTTTCTGTTGTACCCCGTAATGCACTTAAATGGGACCTCAAACAAATTACAGTTTTTACTCTCATTTTTACTGTAGTGTTTTTCTTTTATTTTATACCATTAAGGCGAGTGAATAAAAATTGTAAAGGGTGTCATATCTCTTTCTAGCAGGCCTTGTTGTAATTCCCTTTACAACAAGCCCCTTACCCCTTCGTCGAAACATGTTATTAAGACGAGACTAAATTGAGGAACTAATTATCAGTTACAAATCAATCTTTTAAATTAGATGGTTTGATGCAGATCGAAAGGGTTGAAATTGATGATAATGCAGCAAATATATATTAAAAAAAGATAATTAATAAGAGGAAAGCCACTTTTATTAGAGGGGAAGCTGACTTCGGTCTAGATTATTCGACTGCGGGTTAATATTGGGTGGGTTTAGAATTTCCTATGTCATCATCCCTTACATTAACCGTAAACATCCCATTTAACCCTATAGTTTTTTTTATTAATTGGGGATTAATTAACAAACCCTAACTAACATCCATGGAGGGGTTGGTAGGCTTTTTTTGATGCATATTTCATGCAGACGGGAGGAACTCAAGTGCAGTTGCAAAATGTTGGTTTCCATAAATTTTCCTTCAACAGATGGTGAACTTTTTTTACACCAAACAATGAGTTCTTTACAATCCAATACTTTAGAGATACTAAAGCATAAGTGTTGTGTTGATTAATTAAGCATCACATTGGAAACTTTTAGGAGATTGTTTATAGTCCATGAATTGCACATAATGGCTACTGTTTTTCAACTCATTAACAAGTGTGTGTATCCAATCCCGAACACTTGAATCTTTTAGTTTATCACGAACACATCCAATCCCAAAAGTAGTTTGATGTAACAGAACCTTATGTTTTAGTTTAGTTCAAAAGAGGATAATAATAGACAGTAGTCATCGAAGAATTTGAACGACAGCAACGGACAAGATGATATGGGAAGAGAAATAAAACCGACCCAATATCGTTAGGGGAAAGCTTATTAAGAAATCCACCCAATATTGACCGAAAGTCAAATATCGCTGACCAAGTCAGCTTTCCCTTTAGTAAAGGTAGTTTTCTCCTTATTAATTATCTAAAAAAATAGTTTGTCCAGACCTCGTACCATATTATTACAAAAAAAAAAACGGCTATGGACCAAAGATCCAGATAGCAACTCTTAAGAATACGACTACGGATTAGACGATTATTTAGACCTTTAAATGAACCTAACTGTAAATAAAAATCACAATACAGTTAAACAAAATTGTTTTAAATTAGTTCATTAATTTTTGTTATTTGAACTCCTTATATAGAAGAATCTTCCTAAACAAACCTTAACCGAATCAAAAACCACAAACTTGTTTCCCAAAGTATCTACCACTTGTAGGCAATTTTCCTAACTTGTTAAAAAATTTAAAGTAAATTTCTAAAATTATCCTAAATAATAAATCCGAAAATTAATTATTTTTCTACTAAAAATATGATTATTAATAATTACATATACAATATTATATAGTACTAATAATACTACATATAATTATTTTTCTATTAAAAATTCAGGTGTCGGCGTCTAGCTCGTAGCTCGGTTGCCTACTAACGCTGTGTAATGACTCTTCAATATATTCTTAAATAATAAAATAATATACTTTTTCCCGTAAATCTTCCTTCATCATGGTTTGATGGGGTCCTAAATTGATACGCGGTTCTTGGAAAGCTCGATAAGCCTGAAAGAAGTGGCAGAAACACTATTTCCACAATAGATGACATCATTTCCGTGTTTCAAGTAACGAGCCTAGATTAAGAGTAAAAACGAAAGAGTTGTTAAATGGTGCATCTTGTTCCCTACTTGTTTGAATAGCATCTCACATGATACAGATGGGCACAAACATTATTTTATATACAGTGGAAATTGAATTATTGTCTCTATTTCTGATGCTCACAATTAATCCCGACAGATTTCATAAAAATCCCTGGTAACATAATTGAAAATTTTATTAAAAACATAATTAATATAATTCCTTGTTTAACCTTTCTATCTAAATTCCCTTCTTCTGTATTTCTAATAAGCGAGACAACATTTTCATCGCTCCCACCAGTCACCACCATTATCTTCATCGCTGTCACCATCATCGTGATCGCCTTCACCACAACCAGCACCACCATCTCCGTCACTATTATCGGCAGACTTCGTCTTCTTCTTTATAGTTTGAAAAATGAGTTTTGAAATCAGATTCATATAGATCGAGAGATCTGATTTCTTTGGATTTGATTTTGATAATTTCGAGTTAAAGATGAAGAGAGTGCAGATTTTGCGTGTTCGATTCATCGAAGCTCAAGACCGATTCAGCTCGTATGTTGGCTAGTGTTTTAGGCGTACTAATGATACAAAGCTGGTGAATACTCGGAAATTATGGATGGTGATTCTGGAGAAATAGAACACACAATTACTGCTTCGCATTGGAGGCATAGTACTCTTGACCCTTCATAAGAATTTATAAATATTTTTAAAAAATAAGATCTGGATGAGATTAGGCGGTAAAATTTTGCTGATGAATTAGATAATTATGTACATACCTTAGAAAAGAATATGTTAATTCCTGCAAATTTGGCATCCCATCCAAACTCAACAAAAGTACCACCACCACTATATAAACTACTAGGTTTTCTTACTTCTTCATATCCACCACTATATACGAACCTACAAAAAGGGGTATTGTTTTTCGAAAATTTTGAAATAGGAGAACGCGGTGTTTTGTTAAAAACTGTATTTTAAAGCTTGATAGGTGCGGCCTTACAAATCAAATGACAATCATGAAGTTAACAAATAGGGTCAATAATGAGAAGTGCGGAAACAAACACAATTAGCTAGGGTCACATACCAGAACTTGCATAATACAATCATGGGCGCACATACCAGAACTTGCATGGCCTGATGGAAGTCAGTATCCTAGGGAGGAGCATCTCCAACATCTTAGCCCGCGATATGAAATCGAATGAGGAAGAATCCAGAGCTTCCGAAGTATCGCAGGTGATATCTGTGAAGATCGGTGAAGACTTCCTCCATTTCGGAATCTAAAGGATGTTTGTCCTGAGCACCAGAAGCATCTTCATCATTAACACTCCTAACATGGGACTCAAAATTTGGATCTTTAACTCACAGTAGATTCCCATCATCTGAGTTCTCCATGTCATCGTCTTATCCACCAACGCATTTTTATTATTTTCCTCCATAAGAAACTCAACATCAAAGTTGTCAGGAATAACAACCTGGACCTTCAAATTCTTAGCATTGTCTTCAGCCTCCTTGTTAAAGACCGACAATAATTGATCATGGGTAAGAAATCCTCACGATCGAAGCCATCGCCCTTACCATTCTCACCAAAACATAAAAATTATTTCAAAATTACCAGAGAACAATAGTGACTGAAGACCGATTCATATGACATTTCAGACTGATGTGGATCGATTTCGATTATCTTTGCTACCTTAATTTCTTTTTTATGAAAAGATTCTTAAGAAATGGTGTGATCTATAGATTCTAACATCACTATTGATTATTCAATAATAATGTGGCTTGGATGAGCTGCTTTCAATCCCAACCAACCCATTTAAACTTGTGCTACTGTTGTTGCTGAAACTTCAAAATCTTTGAATCAACATAGAACTGTTAGATATCTTCATGAAGTTAAAGTATGTAACTGTTATCTTAGGTGGTTTGATTGTAATTTTTGTTCAATTGAACTTACTAAAATTGTTGTAATCT
Organism: Papaver somniferum; assembly: GCF_003573695.1. Taxonomy (NCBI): domain Eukaryota; kingdom Viridiplantae; phylum Streptophyta; class Magnoliopsida; order Ranunculales; family Papaveraceae; genus Papaver; species Papaver somniferum. The sequence continues at coordinate 43,489,161 of NC_039360.1, read as the reverse complement.
CTGAACCGAGTCAAACTTGTAATTGATTCTGATTCCAATTCAGGTTATTATCTAACTCCTTTAAAATCCTAAATCATATGGGCTCCCATGTCGCACGGTGACCCTCACCCTACCCTTCTCAAATTGCTTAGAAATTCTCTCTTTTTGCGCCATGTCATTCCTAATTTTTCTCTTCTCCTTCGCCATGTCAGTTGCCATCTCATTCCTAAGTTAAAAACTCGGAAAAAATTTCGTGATAAAAAAAAAAAAAAAAAACATCACCTATTCTCTCTACTCTCTTATGGAACCGTTTCTTTTCTTCTCCGTCCTTTCTTCTTCTCAATTCCCTCAGTTTACTATTGATTTATTTTTGTTTTTCTGTCATGCAGTTCTTTTGCCATGCAGTTCTCAAAAGGATCAGATATGATTCATATGCAGTTCTCAAAAGGATCAGATACGATTCACACTTTGTTGGTAAACCCTAACCCTAATGTACTTGATTTTATTTTCCAGGTACGTTATTTTCTCAAAATGATATATAATCAAATACGATTCATAGTTTGTTGGTAAACTCCAACCCTAATTTCTTAACCCTAATGTGACTACGTTTGTGTTTATCTTAATCAATGAACCCTAATATTTTGTTTATTTTTGTTCTAATTTTGATTTTTTCCCTGTGTTTTTCTGTGATTTTTAGATCATGTGGAGTTGTGAATACGTGGGTTACCTGAAGAACATTTTTGCGAGCAAGATGTTGGGCGCTTAATTTTACAAAAAACAATAAGCTGATAGATCAAAAGAAGTACTCTAATATGAACAAGTTACATAAAATAATATAATTATCATTTCCTGTATCTTCTTTGCTTTATTTGACGTGGGTTTAGCATCTATTCCAGTTTTTCACTTTACCGTGACACTCTTATCTTCTTGCGGTCTTTAGAGTTTTTGTTTATCCCTCTAGGTTTGATTAGGATTTTTGATTAATTGATGCTGAGGAAACAAGATTTTTTTTTATAAGATTTTAAGTACTTTATATCTTAAAGTAACCAGTGGAGAACCCAGAGCAGAGATACACTGAGGCTGGCAGAACCCATTTTTGAGAACGATATTGTTAACTGATTGATTTCTCAATGTGAATTATTAAAATCTGCTTATTCTTAGTTTCTGCTTTCTTTAATGTAAATCTTTTTTGTGCGATATAATCTGCAATTTTATGTTACTACTCTTAAGGTTTTCTTCTCTGTGATCTTCTCCTCCCATCTACGCAGAATTTTTTTGCTAAAGAACTGGATTTGAAGACAGGTTGTTGATATTGCAGGTATTAATAAAATTTAATTGTAATTAGTTAATTCATATTAACTAGGAAGTGGTCTTTAGCCACCTACGAAGCCTGTAAATATCTGTACCTGACATTATAAGGTTTATGTTTTTGATTAACCTCAATTGCTCCTCTCTCAAACAATTATCTTATTTGCGTCGAAGTACCGCAGCGAAGATGGAGAATAAAGGCTTTTTCTTCTACGGTTCCATCCTCATCTCCAGGTGTGGACTTGGAGACACTTGAACCTGCCATTTCTAAGGTGAATTTGTTCTAACAATTCATGTCTTGGAGATAGTTTGGTTGTCGATGTGTTGTTGTTGCTGATGTAAAGTAATAGAACACCTTTACGAATTGGTTCCTCGCTTAGTTTTTGCTCTCAGGAAGTTCATATCTAAACGGTAGCATGAGACATTTTTTTGCAAATTCGGCCATGTCTTTGTATCTCTTATATAATTTTCACAATTGTGTTTCCATGGTTTGGGTTTCTGTCTACTCTTCATTAAGTTGATTGCAATTACTGATGCAGGCAGCTTTCTTAGTCACAATGGTACTTTTTGTTTTTTTTTGTTCTTGCTATCATTACTGCCAACTTCCAGGGGTATTTTTTTTTCTTAACTCCTTACCTCTATGATGATCTTGCATGCCTGTTTTTGATTTTATATTGGTACGTGTTTTGATTAAACTGGGTTATTTTACAAGTAGTTTTGATTATTGTTTTGTATCCATCACCCTCTATTGGGTGATTAAACTACGCAGTGATTTTGTATTCGTTTGGTTTGCCTAATCCTCTTCAACTATTCAAGCTTAAATTTTGAAATTAGGTTTAAGGTATTATAATCTTCGAGCAAAGGGAAGGAAACCTAATAAAAACCCTTTATCTTTTTTCATTTGATCTAATTAAACCATTGACTATGTACAGTTTATAACGGCAACAAATGAACATAATGGAGAAAGAAGATACCAGTACACTGCTTTTAGATTTACATACGAGTCTGTACTCCATAGTGTTGTGGCAGTGAGTCTGGCGTTGAAAATATGTTAATCTCTTTATGATTTTCTAATCCCTGCTCATGCTCTAATGTATTCATTAATGAATTCTACTTACTTAAATTTTTCATGGACGGTGATCTTATTCTTATTGCTATTTGTATTTTCAAATTGAATTTTCAACTAAGATGTATTTACGACAACAACCAACTATCTTCCTTACAACTGAAACGGGTATAATTTTCTTACAAAGGCTAGAGGATTGGGCAAAGCTGATAATCAAGAGTAACTTGGAGCTTGTTGTGAGCATATTTTGTCTATTGGGCTTCTAAGGTATGCGTTTGTTACTCAAATATTGCAGTATGTCTTTGCATATATTCGAGATTAACTGTACTCCTAATTAAATAGGTTTTTCTTTCTAATGATAAACAAATTAAAGGATTAGTCAGATGCACAAGTACCATCAAGGTAGCACAATCATTGACATATTAAGTCTTCGCGGGTCCGTACCAGTCGATCAGCCATAGCCCTGTAAGGTATTTCGTACGATAATCATACATGAAGTATCCCTTACTCCCATCCACCTTATCATGCAATAAAATAATTGTCAAGTCTAAGTATCTAAAACTATTGAATAGTGGTGCCTATTGAACTGACCAAATCTTGATAAATGTTGAGTTGGTTAAATTAGACTGTACCAATATGTATAATTCGTTTTGTTAAATTATAATGTACTGATCTGTATAATTCGTTTTGTTAAATTATAATGTACTGATCTATATAGTTCATCGATCGCAACGCACTACTGGCAACATTTTGTATAAGTTTTCGCTTAGTAGTTTGTGAACTGTATAGTTATTATTTGGCTTTGTCGCTGATTTAGGTAGTAGGTAGTCGCGAACAAAGGCACCTTGACCAGTGTAGGCGAAATATCCCGTTGGTTGAAGCAATATTTGAATTCCTTCTCATTTTTGGATTCACTGTGTTAGTGGCAGTGGCAGAGGCGGTGGAAAGAAGAATAACTATTTACAAGAAAAGGTGGTGGCACTGGTGGATGCGGTAAAAAAGCTGGTCTTCGGTTAACTAATAAGAAAGATTTTTGTGGCTAGATGCAGACGTTGCAGGAGGTATGTTCGAATCATCGGAACCACAGGTCTGGGTATATCTAATAAGAATGATTAGAATTTGTCTGTGGTGAACAAACATGTTGGGTCACTTTGATTCACATTGCATTGTCTCCACTGCAATGTTTTTGTGATATTTTTTTTTTGTTGTTGACATGTACGCCTTTTATTGCTATCCAGAGTTTTGAGAGTGGTGTAGCTGCTCTAGATGCTGGTGTTTTTGTTATTGCAGACCAGATCTGTTAGAGAAAAGGCTATAAACCACACCAGATTATATTACAGCGTTGAATGAGTTCGGTCACCTAATTTTGTTGTATGTATATGTGTGTTGGAGGCAGTATTATCATTTTTCCACCAAAGTCTGTAACCTACAGAGGAAGAAAAGCAAGAAAAGCCAAATTTTGGACTGTAAGCTAAAAATAACTCTAATGCATTTTTTTGATCCTTTCATTTTACTCACAAGATTATTAATTGATTATGGAGACTGCAAATCAAAGTTCAACCCATCAAAATGGGACGAAACCTGTGTTGTATCTGCCTAAATAGTAGAGGTGTTGGGTACGGAAGTGGACCAAAGTAGGATGCCATAGCATGCTACTAGACTTCTTCATTTATGTTTCACCGTTTATCTTTACTCCACCAGTTTAAAAAAATCATGGCTTCACCTAATTCTTATGTTGGTACTCTACCCATTTTTAGAAATTTTGATTTTTTTAAGCCAATGTTTGTTGTGCTTGATATGCACTGTTTTGATGTCAAACGGGTAAACATTATTCCGTACATGAAATTTGTATAGCTAATTAGGTTTATGAATCTCTAATAGAGATTTTGAAGGTATTTTCTAGCTAGGAAATTTTCTAACTCTTATGTATTTGTTCTGCCTTTTGATTAGCATATGGTTTCTCAGGTTTTGGGCGAAAAAGATCAGTGAGCTAAAATAAGACCCATGATCATCATGTGCAGAACAAGTATAGAACAATCTACTGATTAATGGATGTGTAAATCTTCATGTTCACGATGACGGGGTGAGGCGAGGCCACACCAAATAAATTTGGGACGGGGCGAGGCCGAAGCCGAGCTTTACCAAATCAAATCGGGACGGGGAGAGGCGAAGCCAACACTTACCAAATCAAAAATATGGTTAAAAGAAAAAGATATCCAGTATGTAGCACGGGCACAACTATGCCATTCTATTTGCAATTGTTGATTGAATTACGCCCGGGTACAAAATCTAGTTTATATAATTAAGGTTTCTCGAAAAAGGGAAAATCAAGCATGGTTACAGAGAAATAAACTTTGCTGCTGCTAAACTAGCTACGAGGGGTATAGGTCTTGGCAGTGGTCAGAGTTATTTATATGAGTCCATATTTTGAGTTGTTTAGATAGTTATGTTGAGGCTTATTATTGATTTGCTTAGACTTTTTTTTCTCAATCCTAATTGGATTTTGTTTTTGTTTTTGTTTTAGTTTTAAATTGATAATTTTGATAATAAATATAATTGGTTGTTAAGCAAAACATTAATTATAAGGCTTGAAATAAACGTCAACAAAGTCCTTAATTATTATTATTTAGTTAAGCCATAAATAAATACAAGCATGTGTTATACGAAAACTAAAAATTAAGACTATAACCAATGGTACAAATTGAGTGCAAATGACCAACTCACGTATTTGAATCAGGAAAACGCAGGAGATACCAAATACACCCAACTTTTTCGTTCGGAAACCTGTAATTGATAAAAATTAACATAATTGCAAGTAGATCAACTTAATGATCCTTGACAATATGTATATAGAGTTAATATCTCAACCTCTACTCAATCAGTATGTATGTATATAGACACAAGGTCCGTAAACCTGATTGTTAAGCAGAGTACTTGGACGATCTCAAAAATCAATATTCAAGATCAATCTAGTCGTATCCAAATAATCCAATCGGAACTCTGCCAAGTAATTAAACTTGTTATCTATCTTTCAAGATACGAATTCTACAAGAAACTAGTCTCATAATCGATTACAATTAAGCGGACATATATACTTAGATTGAATATGTACAAACCTGTGTAAATCCAATTATAAAGATAAACAATATAACGCGAAAAAGAAAAAAACACAAGAAATTTTGTTAACGAGGAAACTGCACTAGCAGAAAAACCCCGGGACCTCGTCGAACACCACAATGTATTAAGGCGCTACAGACACTAGCCTACTATCAGACTTCATATTAGAATGTAATTGAGATCGAATCCACCCTCCAAGCGATTCAGTTACAATCATGCTCCTTACGTGTCTTGAAACTTGCAAGGTTTTGCGCACTTGATTCCCTCAGCTGACGTCCTTTACATCCTAAGAGTTGCTTGAGCCGAAGTGAAGACTTTTGATACCAATCTGCCTCTAATAGATAAGCCTATTTGATTAGATCAAAGATCAAGGTGTGGAAATTTATTTTCAATAGACAAGCTAGCAAACCTCACAAATACGAAGCTTACGACTCCCAAAGATCAGCCTAGATTCTTAACCACCTCTCAGGAACAATCGTCAAAATATGAACTAAGATCAATCTTTAGATATCTATCTTGAGGAATCACAAAGTTTGAGATGAATAGAACTTTGTGATTACTTTCTATCTTTCCTGAAAGAGATTATGAAAACCTCGATAACAGAAAGCCAGATCAGGATTCACGAACTATCAAGGTTGTTAGAGCATTGCTCGGTCGAACTCGCATGCGTTGCTATCTCAAGCATGTGTTGTCAATGTTAGTGATCAAAACTATAAGTCTTGATTTCTGGCCTATATAGCTAAAGGTCTCGGACTAGGATAGAAAGTATAGTTGAGCTCAAGACTCCATGAAAATCATCATACAAGACGAAGGACTACTCAAGGAACTGGTGGATCTTCATCGACTAAAAGGTAAGTGGAGGCTTGAACTTATTTGTCACTCAAAAGTCTATCTACTATATCTCTTACTCTTGAGACAAAAGTCGTTTTGATATATAGACTTTCAGTATACACATTTTCTATTTCGAGCCGAGTGTAACTCGCCTATCTATTTCTCGAAATATGTGTTGGTATGCTTTCGCTTTAGCCAAATTCATCTTTACCTAGTGACGAATGTCATGTTATGTTTCAATCACTTTTGAAATTGCTCTGACGAAAAATGGTATGTGAATAACGACTGTATAACGTCCTCTGAAAATGTTTCAATGATTGAAACGAGAGTTTAGATTACATAACCATTAGTAGGATATAAGCATTGTTGTGGAGACTGTATAAGTCCTTATTCCTTGAACCAAAGTTTGCGAACTTTGTTGATAAATAGAAACGGAATGTGGCGTTAGCCAAGTCCGCGAACTGGCGGAAGTTCTCGACCCGAGAATTTCTGTTGGAGTTTGTGAACTCCTTCCGTGAGATTAAATCCGCGAACCCAGTCCGCGAACTTGAGCAAGTTATATCTAAAATCGGTTGTTCTTGAACTCATGTTTATATAAACTAAGGAATACTTTTGCAAACCGTGGCTATAAAGTTCATGAACCGATTCGAGTGAATCAAACCGTTTTTGCTTCGATTGTGTCTTGTGTAGTTACATAAGATCTAATCAATTGAACAACTCTCTAACTAGTTCATTTGAGTCATTTGAACTAGTTATGGTGAAGAAGAATATTGTGGATATGAAAGTGATCATATGGCTAACCATTTGGTTAACTATTGTTGAACCAATAAATGTTAATGTTTGGGAACGGCTACATAAACCCAAAATTGGACATTTCATTTGTGTGTAACAAGCTAAGTTTTCGATCCAACGGTTGAGAAATATTAGCTTGAATCTAATCAGGTTTTAATTTAACGGTGAATATTGAATGCTTTGTTACCAAGCTGACATTGATTGCAAACCCTGATTTGAAAGACCATATAAGGGAGAACTCTAGCAACTGGGAAACCTAATCCCAACACCTTACGTGTGATAATAGTTGCATAGCTAGAGTCGATTCTCCTTTAACCTTTGGTTTCTTCTTCTAAAACCAGGTTAACGACTTAAAGACTTCATTGGGATTGTGAAGGCATACCGGTACTACTTTTCTTGTAGTTGTGTGATCTGATATTACATCTTCTATCGTTACGAGTACAATTGTAATAATTGGCTTGAGATTTATATCTCCGATAGGTAAGATAAAAAAGTAATCACAAACACTTCGTCTCATCGTTTGTGATTCCACATTATCTTTTTTCGCTGCCTCGATTAGGATTATTGTGAGGTGATTGATAATACTAGGCTGTTCTTCGGGAATATAAGTCCGGTATATCAATTGGTTCCTGTTCACCTTGATTTATCAAAAGACGAAACAAAACTCGTAGGTATATTCGTGGGAGACAGATTTATCTATTACCGTATACTTTTCTGTGTGATACAGATTTGTTTCTTAAAGTCTTCGACTTTGGGTCGTAGAAACTCTTAGTTGTGGGTGAGATCATCTAAGGGAATCAAGTACGTAGCATCCTGCTAGGATCATAGACGTAGGAGCATAATTGTACCTTGGATCAGTGTGAGATTGATTGGGGTTCAACTACAGTCCAGACCGAAGTTAATTTGGAGTAGGCTAGTGTCTTAGCGGCTTAATACAGTGTGTGTTCAATTTGGACTAGGTCCCGGGGTTTTTCTGCATTTGCGGTTTCCTCGTTAACAAAATTCTGGTGTCTGTGTTATTTCTATTCCGCATTATATTTGTTTATATAATTGAAATATCATAGGTTGTGTGTTGTTCAATCAATTAGAATATCCGACCTTTTTGTTGTTGATTTAAATTGATTGACACATGGATATTGGTATTTAGTACCATCCAAGTTATCTCTCTTTGATAAAGACTCACAGATTTCTATTTGCTTGAGTAAAGATCAAATTGAGAGATTGAGATATAAACTCCTTGATATAATTTTTATCTAGATTGAGTCTGACTGTCTAGTTGATTCTCTAGAAAGTATATTGGAGTTTGTCCATACAGATTGCTAATCGAATTGTTGGGTGTGGTTGTTGTAACCCCACTTTTTAAATTGGTATCAGAGCAGGCAAACACGTTTAAGACCTCAAAAGTTTGTGTTTGCGGCAATCTGACTCTATGGACAAGAGTATTATCTCTGATAACGCAACATCAGTTCGGAGACTCTCGGGTGAGCTTCAAAGTCCTGAAACTTCTGAGAAAAACTCTATCTCATGTCCCTTGACTGAATCTGCATTCTACTGGGAAAAATCTCTTGATGAGAAGTTGGATGAATTGTCAGATGACAGTGATTCAGAAGAAGGACAAAGTATCGATGAGGAAGTCTCTCAATATATCAAGCTGTTTGACCATGATTTGAAAGAAAAAAAGTCAACAACTTGCTTGAGTAAGTACATGACTCCTCTTTGTCAAGAAAACAGAAAATTGAGAAAACTCTTTAAAGGATATGATGGAGGATATAATCTCCTAAAATCTATCGTTAAAGATCGTGAGGAAGATGTACGCACAAAAAGGTCTGAATGTGATAATCTTCTCCGAAATCTATTTATGTTGAAAGAAAGACTTGCAGAAGCTGAAGCAAGATATGACTCTCAACAAAAATGTTTTGATGACAAAGAACCCAGTCATCTTGTCAAAGAAAAATCCTTGGAGACTGACCTTGCAGCAGCTCTTGATAAAGTGAAATCACTGGAAGAGAGTCTGAGAAGATTCAATTTTAGCTCTACAAAATTGTCTTCTATGATTGGAGCATGTAAAGAACATCGTGATATACGCGGTCTGGGCTATAAAGGTATAGACGCTCCAAAAACTAGTAAGATCAATTTTGTGAAAGCTGTTGATAATTCTTCTTGTGAAAATACTTTCGCAGCTGGTAATATGGATAAAAACAAGGATTCTACTTCTTCCAAATCTACTCACACGAGAATGGTTAAGAATAATTCCTTTAACTGCTATTACTGTGGGAATAAAGGACATTATGAGCGAAGATATCGTTTTCGTTTAAGGAATGAAAAACTTCACAACATGCTTGCATGAATGTCTAAAGAAGTCATCAAACCTGTTTCTCACATTGTCGGAGTAAAAGGCACTTTCGACAATCATGAAAACTACTATGATAACTCTTTTCTTAATCGTGCCTTTGAAATGAAAAGTGGTAGAAGGAAGAACGACAGAAGAGTAACCGACTTCTTAAATTACTCTGAAAAGAGGAAAAGACATATGAGAAAGAAAGAAATGTCGTGTTTCTTGGCACTCGCTGAAGAAGGCCGCAAAGCCAAGAGTTCAGCTCCACCAGAAGTTTTGTTAACGAAACCACAATAGCAGAAAAGCCCTGGGACCTCGTCCAGATTTGAACACCAAACTGTATTAAGCCGCTACAGACACTAGCCTACTATCAGACTTTCCACTGGAATGTAGTTGAGACCGAATCCACTCTCCAAGCGATTTGATTACAGTCGCGCTTCTTACGTCTCTTGACTTCGCAAGGCTCTACGCAATTGATTCCCTTAGTTGGCGTCCTTTATAGCCTAAGAGTTGCTTCAGCCAAACTGAAGACTTTTGATACCAATCTACCTCTAACAGATAATCCTTTTTGCAATAGAAAAAACTAGCAAACCTCACAAATCCGTAGCTTAACTCCCGAAGAGCATCCTAGATTCTTAACCACCTCTCAAGAGCAATCTTCAAAAGATCAATTAAGATCATTTTTCAGATATCTATCTTGAGGAATCACAAAGTCTGAGACGAAGAGAACTTTGTGATTAATATCTATCTTGCCTGAAAGAGATTACGAAAACCTCGATAACAGAAAAGAAAGATCAGGATACACGAACTACTAATGTAAAGATAGTTGGACATGGCTCCAAGAATCCCCAAAGTGAAGTCATCTAGTCGTAGACCTAATTATATTTCCATGAGGAAACCTAGGTCTATAGAGGACGACTCTAGAATCAACTAGGACACAAAGTTTCAGGAATTAGATTTCCAAGTTGAAAGAGCATCTATATTTATATATTTCAAGTACCAGAGTTTGCATAGAATTCAAGCGAAGATAACTTGAGAATCAAGCAAACACTTTTAGGTATTGAAAATATAATAGAAGAAAATACACTAGGAACCAATTCTGGAACCGTGTATAATGATTATTCATTTTGGTAAGTATGCTAAAGAACTAAAGCTATTTGATGTCTATGTAAACACCTAAGAATTTAATCATGACACAGACACATAAGTGTTTGAGTGACTAACAAAGTGTTATAAGTGTTTGAGAGAGTTCTAGCAATGTTAAACATATTTTAAAAATAAGTCTTTGAGCATCTGCTAAAATCATAAACAAGGACGGTTGATACAACGGTTCGTGAACCGTTAGGCTTGTTCACGAGTCAGGGTGCAACGGTTAGTGAACCGAGTTTGCCAAACCTACAAGACTACCGAACTTAGTTGACCACGGTTCATGAACCGGGTTCGTTAACTTCTAGCCTATAATACCAACTTTCAAAATTCAGTTCACCACGGTTCGTGAACTGTCCCCATCTGAACTTGCGGTTTTCGAACTGGTTAGACAACCTTCATGTATTTCTGAAACTCGGATATCTATGGTTTGCGAACTGGTTCGCCAACCTACCCTGAACAAAAGTATCACATATTTCAATATTTCTCTCTTATGATTTTTGAAACATCCACGCGTTATAAAATCATTTGCATGCACAATTTTCAATTGATCCACAAACTAATTCACACAATAAATTGTTTAGTACTAATATTGTCAAGGATCATTGAACATCTTTGTTTAGAATCATATTTTGATATTTTTAACAAGACAAGCTTGACTCGAAACTTCTTCTTTGTAGATCTTTTAGAAGTCGTACAACATCGTTTCAAAATGATATAATGGTAAGATAATGAGTAAGTAGAATGGTTCAGTAATCATATACCTGATACAGAAGTTCTCCAAATGTCTCCGTCGATCTTCAGTCTTCGAGGGTGATGTATGATACTCAATTATTAAATTTTAACCTAGTCCGAGACTTGACTTAGTAGACAAGAAATCAAAATATAGTTTTGATCATCTAAATTAACAACAAGCTTAAGATAACAAAACTTGTGGGTTCAACTGAGCATTGCTCTAAGAATCTCCCCTTTTGTTAATTTCAGTGACAAAACTATTTAATACATATGTAATTAAAAGAAATAAACTTTTCAGCTCAATCTACTATGCTTGATTTCCTTGGTTCTTCAACAAACATCTTAAATTCTTCGTACTTCAAGTTCTTATATGGTTCTGCATGTGTTCATTTAGAAGTTTTGTTGTTGAAGACCCGTAGCGAGAACAACTTATTAGAATACTCAAAAAGAGCTTCGTTAAAATGAGGTAATTACACTCTACTCATCGGTTTTTATACAGAAACATAGAGTTGTTACCTTCCTCAAAATACAATTGCACCACATTTTCGAAGCAATACTACGGTGGTATGTTCTCCCCCTTAATCAATACTTACTCCTTTTGCAAAATAGGTAAAACCTATACATAATAATCCGCTCCCCCTTACATTATGCTCCGAAAAGCCATATGTAATGTAGTAAGATACTACTTAATAATTCTCCTCCTTTTTGTCACCAAAATTGGAGAAGGAGAAAAATCGGGATGAAGATGAATTAAACAAAAGAGTATTCAAGACTAGAGAACACATACCAACATTTACTTTAGATGATTTCACCAAGTAAACTTGGTTAACGTAAGGATCTATAGAGTTACAAGAATATCCTACAATTCCACATCCACTTTCCCCACAAAGATGTTACCATTAATATTGTGTATCGGTATCATATCGGTTGGGTCTGATATACTTATACAAAATATTATATCGGTTTTTATCGGAGATACATCATTAAGACTAGAATTTTAAAAATATTTAAAAATATTTCAATTTTAAAAAATTAGTGCTATATGATGAATTAATTCTCAAGATCAAAAGCTTCACAATACAAATTCAATCTCATTCCACTCTAAATCCTTATTTTTACTACTCATCTTTTAGATGACACTGTCATTGCTACTAACCTTAATTAATGATGTTGCAGATAAAAGCATCAACGATAATTCTCATTTGATGAATATTCAAAATAAAGAATGAGCAATAAAGAACTATAATTGTTTCAAGGATAAGAAACTCATTAAAAATGACAGTTGGAAATTTGTTTACTGAATGGATCGAGTTTCCAAGGGTACCAAATTACCCTTAGCGATATTATCATTGTATCAGTGAACCCGATATATCGGTTTGTGCTAGCCGATATGAGCATTTTTATCATTCACTTCTTGTATCGCCTATATTTTAGATATCATAAAAAAAAATTCCGATATACAATAAAAACCTATAATATAGGCCGGTACAATTGATATTGACTACCTTGAGCACAAATTCAAAAGAACTCTCCCCCATTTGATGTCATTCCCGAAAGAACAACATGAGCGACCTTAACTCGGTCGAACTCATAAGTGTTGTTATCTCAATCTTGTTGTCAATTTTAGTTGTCAAAAATATATCTGATTTCTAGTCTACATTTAGTTAAGTCTGGGATTAGGATAGAAGTGTAGTTGAGAAACGGACATCACGGGAGTCATCATTGCGTTTTACCGTTTGGAGGCGAAGATCAACCGAAACTTTTGGAGAACTTCTTCAACGAAAGGTAAGTGAAGATTGATGGTATTTTTCAATGATGTTGTAGTAAGATGATTCGTTCACTCAGATTTGTTGAGAATTTGTTTTAAGACTTAATAAAGAAAATAAGGAAAAATATATATACACAATTTGTCACAAGATGAAGAGACGCTGAGACGCGGGATTCCACTACTTTTCATATTGTTATGGTTCAGTCATTAACTCTAGACAATATAGCTCAAACAAAAGAAGTTGTGACTCTAGTTCTTTGCTAAAAATAGATTTCGTAAAATATTATTTGTAAGTTAAAAGCATGACGCATCTAAAGTATTTAGAACTAAGCATGCGGCATCTAACAAAATAACAAATAATTAACAGAAATTATAAATCAATTAAATCTATGCAAAAAGTCAATAAAAGAATTAATTCATTTACCACAATCATGAAAAGTTGCTTCCTCCGTTGTCCCAGTGATAGGGTTTAGCTCATCATGTTGTTGGAAACACGCTCGAAATTCATTATTATTGCTCAAAAATGGTTTACAAATGATGAAAAGGGAGAAATATAATGAAAACCGGGTTTGTAACAGTTATATGTGTTACAAACCAGAACAACCCACAGTATGTGTCACTGATACTGTAGCAAATAAGTCTGCCTCTGATGTACGACCCGCGCCTGTGAGTCGTTATCACTGTAGAAAAACGACTGTCTTTGCTGGTCCGTTCTTCGTGTTCCTCAGTATTTTTCTGCTGCTGCTGCAGATTTCTCTGCATCTTGATTTTTCGACTCTGTGGTGCTCTATTCTATCCCCTAACTCTCCATCCTCTTATGCGAGCTCCTTGAAACCTTTTTATACCCAACAACCATCAAATCTTCCATATCTTCACGTAATAAATTCTTGTTATTTCTCCGGAAAAATACAAGAATAATACTCCATTATTAACTCTTCCACGTTGCTGTTGTAGCTCAATGTACTCCAAACACGCTTCTCCCTTCTCAGACAACACTCAAATGCTGCAGCCACAAAATTTCTCACACAAAACTCGTGTAATCCCGAGTTTTTATCTAACTTCCCTGTTTGAGATCAAACACCTTCAAAACACGTGAAAGACGTGGGTACATCATGAGCACATAATACTTTTCCAAATACCTCGACAATGTGCAACAAAATCTTCTCTTATCTTCCAAATATAGTAACAGAATATCCGAGTATTATTTCCTTCTCTGTTTTGTTGAAATTCATAGATAATCCTCATTCACTCGAAATTATAGTTATTACCAATCCTGTTTTATCCAAAAAGGATATTCCCAAACCAAATCCACGAAAAGATTGCATAAAATCACGTTCAAAATACGCCCTGAGAAGTCTGCATGTTACCAGAGTTCCAAACAACATTTTCCCACCAAATATTTCTCAAACCGTGAAGAAGAAGATAGCCCCCTATCCATAGTAGGGTGCGAATAGCAGGTGGATGTCTTGGGGTGCAAATAGTGATTGAGGTGCCCCTTAGTAATTGGGTGCCCCTTATCCAAAATAGGTGTCCGTTTAGCAATTGTCCTCCGGGGGTGCCTTCAACAACTTTTCGAGCCGAATTTTTCAAAAATGTTTATTGCCCCAAAATACCTACAAACACACAAAACACCATAATAAGGACGAAAACGAGTGCTAACAATACCAAAAATTGAGGACAAAATAGACACATAAATGCATCTATAAAATACCCCCAAACTTATTATTTGCTAGTCCTCGAGCAAAACTACAAAAACAAAACCGAGTTAATCTCGGGAGGGTTTACCGGAGGTGTGCCCACAAAACCATTACTCCAGACCCTAACTATCTACGCAGAACCTTGGAAGGCACTAAAGAATCTCCTTGGTTGGCATACTTATTGACTACAGGAGGAAGTACCCTGATGCGAAATTCCAATTGATGTACACGAGTTTGCACTCAAGCATACTAAAATTCATATAAAGTGACAGAGTTATACTCAGATAGTTTCTGGACATCATAACTGAGATACCGGTCTGACTAATATCAACACAACTGGCATATACAAGGGCACCAGCGGTCGACTTTATTGAATTTATTCCGGTTGGTCTGATGGTCTGGTCTCAATACTCAACTTTTTTTTTTTGGTATCCCAATCATTTCACCCTAGCAAAGTTAATAACTTGAATCTTGTGCCCCACCAAATCATTTAAAAAATAGAAACAGAAGGATTAGGATTCAACGAGATATGGCGAAACTACCATGTTTTTTTTTTCTTTAATTCTAACACCTGAGCTCTGTGCTTTTATGAATAGACTCTTTATATGTTTCCATCTAATCAGATTGGTTCCTCAACTCCTACAACCAAGATTTTTCCATCCACTTAGATAGGTTAGTGCTATCCTTAATAGGCATAAATTTCTAGGCTCTGGAGTTTATTTATACTGCAACTAAAAAGTTTCTCCCATACCCCCAAACTTAAATCTAACATTGTCCTCAATGTTCTAAAGATAAAATTAAAAGCATGAACAATGAGAAACTGTTACCACTTGAAGAAAAAGAGTTAAGGAAAGAAATAAGGAAGAATATTACCGTGTTGCATGAGCATGGGTTACCTCCCAAGAAGTGCTAAGTTTAAAGTCTTCAGCCAGACATTGGAAGAATTAGTCACCTCGTAGAATCATATAGCAGTAGCCGAAATAATTTTGGGTCATCTGGATCAAAAAGTATTACCCACAAGAAGAGGAAACTGCAACAGACCAAGAAGATACCAAACATACCCTTGCTTAAGACAACTACATCTAGTTGTGGTTCAGGTTCAGGCTCTATAAAATGGTCTAAATAAAAGGTTTTCATCGGTTGGATTTCCTCAAAGCTAAGATCCGGTTCAGGTATTAGAGTCTGGAAAAAATCAACTAAGAACTTAGAAGCACATAACAACAACCTGAATAATTGGGGATCCTCTAAGTCAATTAGATTTGACTCACAAAGTTGACCATAATAATGGTCATTCTTAAGAAAATGTGTCGACCCTAATATCCTAAAGTAATTAGGTTTAGTATCAAAACTTAATAACCGACACATCTGAAAATCATATGTTCCCACAATTAGAAGAAAAGTTTTTGGTGGGAAAACAAAGTCAATCTTGGTATCATAGCCTGGGTTAACCACATCAACCAGAGGATGGGTTTCTAGCAACTGAGCTTCTTTTTGTACATTACTAGGTTCAGGAAAATGTGTATGGAGATAATCTTGTAAGATGGTTGAGGCACAAATGTCAAGTCCTACACGAGGGGACTTTCTAAGAGTTAAAGGTAAAGCACAGGGAGAATGATAATCACCCCCAAACTTAGAGTTTTGGGTGTCTCTAGATAGACTAACTACAATTTCTAGATCCTCGCAATCCTGAAAATGGTCAATTGCTTCTTTTAGGTTATACTCAGGTGATGCATCCTCACTCATATTTAACAGCTCTACGAGTTCATCTTCTTCGTCTAAGATTATTGTTTCAAAATCGCCAGACTCTAAAACATTATTCTCAGAATAAACTCGTTCATCTAAATCATTATCGGCTTTGTAAACAGGAAATACTACATCGTCCAAAACGAGGGTATCTCTAGTCAAATCCTCGTCCTTTTGAATAGGTGAATAATTAGTAAAATTATTTGGATTTGAACTAGAAATAATATTATCATTGTAAAGCTCAATTTGAGTAACCATTTCCTGATCACTATTCCTACATAAGTATGATTCTCCATCAACACTATCCTCATCATAATAACATGAAAAAGATCGAACCTCATCAAAACAAGTAGTGCTACCAATTCTAACCTCGTTATCTTGATTATGTAAATAACTATCTTCATTCTCAACGGTATTATTGGATACACTATATTGGCAATTCAAGTAATTTCGAAAAATTCTTTCGTTCGTCTCAGCTATCCGCTTGAGGTGGTCTTCTAAAGAAGGTTCACTCATTATTGTAGTTCTTTCGTCTATGATTATACTATTCATCTCAGCTAACTTACGCGTCGACTCAGCTAACTTCCTGAGGGACTCTTCTAAAGGAGGAATAGGAACAGAGGGATCATAAAAAGGACTACTTTTCAATAGTTTGATTGTATCCTCTAGAAACAAAGAACTAGTACTATAATCTTCTTTCTCGTAAGACTGATGCACGTGTGGATAGTAATTGGGCTCACCAGGGTATGACCCATAACCTTCGAAAGGTTGGCATTCCCAACCACTATTCACACTATGGTCATAAAAAGAGTGATGTCCATATTGTTCAGTTGGATATTCATATTCATTGTGATGGCTATTATAATACCAGTTCGACATCCTAACTGCAAGGGGATTCTAAACAAGCACAAATAAGGCGGACTCGACCACAACAAGCCTATTTTATATAGTAAACAGAAAGCATGATGGCTCCACTTAGATTGTTTCTAGACCAGCTTCTAATCCTTCGAAAGGGAATTCGTTACAATTTAAGAAAACCCCTCTGGAATATATCCGAGTCAAAGTAAGTTGAATAGAGGCGAGGGAAGTAGCGTGGAGCTTTGATACCCAAGGCCTCACCGCATTACAAGGCGGCGCAGTCACGCATTCAACTAGCAGAAACCATTATAAACTTTGAAGTATGCTTAAAAGAGTAACCAACATTTTTCGAATGACTTTCCTATTAAGCTCGTTACCCTATCGGTCTCGTTCTAGTCAGTATTTTAAGCTTAGGTTCGCGTAGGTTACGTGTTCCTAAGACGGGCAAGAAGGAAATGGTGATCAAAATCCGAGTCCTTATCTTTATTTGGCCATGCCTTGCCCTTTATTAGAAAATTGAATCCGATTTCAGGTCCTCAACATATATGCATACAAAATCATCCAGTAAACCCGCTGACAGGGGATTCACGGGTGTTTAGAATTCTTACCTCCCGTTCCATACGGGGGATGAACCGTTGAAGTCGACTCGAGCCGCAAATCCAATGTCGTGTACGAACCCGAGGGGCCGAGACGATATCGTAATCGTCGTCCTTCTCTGCACACAATTTATATTTAAAACTACCCTCCCGTAGGGTTTAAAAAAAATAAACTCCCAAAGTGCAATGTCCGAAAATAAAAAAATGTCCAAAAATAAAAGATTACAAAAATAAAAACCTTAATTACAGTTTCTAAAAAAAATAAAATAAAATAGAATATCTATACAAAAAAATTTTCTTCTTCACTCCTTTTGGATTCCTCATTTCTTTTCTTCTTTGGCTTCGCTTTTGTTTTCAGCACTTTCTCCCCTTTTCTTTAGCTCAGTTCCAAATCTGAAAGCAAACAAGAAATACCAAAAGGCGTAAAAATGATCTTCTCTGCTCCCCGGCAGCGGCGCTAAAATGATTAACTTTTTAATTTTTCATTCTATTTTTAGTAAATAGGATTCGAACTCTAAGACTTATTAAGATTAATTTTAAAGGAATAAAATAGAGAGTTACTGGGTCTAGGATTCGGACAAACTCATATCAACAGGTTCAATTATTCATTCTCAAACAATTATCGCTCGACAAATAAAACAACATCGACTCTTATTCTTTCCAAGGTAGATTCTCCAAACATTAGTTATAAATCGTAAGCATGGGACATCAAACATCTAAGCAAGCACGACCCCTCTAATAAAATAATAAAAAAAAATTTCAAATCATAATTCTATTTTAATTAAGTGCAAAAGTCAAATAGAAACTAAAACAAATTCACCCATGTATGAAGTCCGGCTTCCTCAGTCGACCCAGTGTTGGGGTCTAGCTTCTCATGATAAAAACACACTCAAAAAATATGATTTATAGCTCAAATGGTGTTTTTATTAATAAAAAAATGAATCTGCAACGCTGTATAGGCGTTACAGAAATCACTGTTACAATATTTGTTGCAAACTGAAGCTACTTGTTACAATAGACTGTTACAAAATTTAAGACGCTAGGATGTTGGAAAAATAAGACACTAGAAATAATGACTGCAGTTTGCAGTCTTATTTTCTTCGTGGCTTATTCTTCCTGCAGGTGATGATTCACTCTGCAACCTCCTATTTTACACTCAGTCTCTTCCCCAAACTCTCGATGATCTTCTCTGCTCCCAAGAAACTCTATTTATACTCACAGTACTTCAAAATCTTCGTAATTACTCCACAATATCTCGCAATAAATTTTATTATTCTTCACGGGAATAGTTCCCTTTTTTTATCTCATTCTCACGTCTGTTGAAGACTACACACTCCAAACATGTATCTTGATTGAGTGTGACTAATTACAGCGCACGAAATCCTCCGAAAATATCTTAACTGATAAGTATACTCGATATATCCTCGAGAAAACAATATCTTCCCTGTTTTACTTCAAGTCGCGTGGACAGCCCAATATTTTCAATTCGAACACCATTACCACTCCTTTTTAGTCAAAACAGGATATTCCAAGTCAACTCCAGCGATTTAAACTCGCCAAAACTCCTTGTAATTCTTCACATAAGCTCTCGGATTTTAAAAAGAAACCCGTAACTCCCTGTGTGATTTAAATTGAAGTTCCAGCCAATTCTAATCCAAAATAATGATCATACCATTCCTGTAAAGCTTAATCAAGACGTCCCATGAAATTTCAGCGATTGAGTCTCAGTACAACAGCTTCAAAACATCAACCCTAATTCTGTTCCATTAAAACCCATTTTCCCGCCAAAACTATGATGCTTCAGATCCATGATTCTAGCCAATTTAAATCGACACAGAGACCCATACCAGCTCTGTTTGGGTACTAGGAACAAACCCATTTGATTTTAGCCATTTAGTCTCACCCAAACACCTCCAAAACCGAAGCCCTAATTTTGCTGCCAGTTTTCCCGCCAAAACCGAATTTGAAATGTTGAATACGAAGTGCCCTTAACCAAATCGTGGGCGCCTTTAACAGATGGGATGCTCTTGGGTGCAAACAGTAATTGAGGTGCCCCTTAGTAATTGAGGTGCCCCTTAACCAACAGTGAGAGTCCGAATAACACGTGTCCTCCAGGTTCCAAAAACCACTTTTCAAGCAACTTTCTCCATAAGAGCTTATTTCACAAAAACACCTACAAACAAGTTTATTAGTGATAAAATGAGTCCCAACTAATGTATTTATGGGTGAAAATGTGTCGCGCTTTCGTGCTTATCAAAGACTGAACCACCTATTTCTCAAGTTATAATCATCTTTCTATCTATGAGATGATGTCGCATAACAAATTAGAATATCATAAGCATATTGATGTTATCTCAAATATGTTGTAGTAAAGAGTTCATTGAGGCTTGTGAAGGCAATGAATTCTACACTTAATAGAACTTAAAAATATAGAAAACTTAACTCAAAATTGATTTCAAGTGATTGGAAAATAACCAAGACACTAGAATCCACTATTACACATGAATGATGTCAAATATTTCATAACTCTAATTATCCTTTTAATCCTTTATTTCTTAATCCACAAATAATCAAACATATTCTCAAAAATTAATTGTATCCCTTAAGCATAGATTATCTAACCAAAGCATAACCTATCTAATTGAATCACAACTAATGAAGAAAATTATGTAAACTTTTAAGAACTCTGCAAATGCAGTGATTGAGTGAATTATAATTAAATACTAGAGAAAATGAAATAGTTACCCATTGTTCATGTGTGAATAGCTTCATCCATTGCCTTGGTTACGAGAGAATTATCCGCTCATCATGTTGGAAACACGCTCAAAAGTTGATTTCATTTATGCTCAAAGAGTTACAAATGATGAATAAGGGAGAATTATAATAAAAATCGGGTTTGCAATGCTTATAAAGAGCCGTTACAAAAGCCGTTACAAAGCGCCGTTACTGTACTGTTGCGTTTTTTAAGTCTGTCTCTGATCTGCGACCCACAGTATGAGTCGCTGTCACTGTTCAAAAACGATTGCTGGTGCAGGTCTGTTCTTCGTGTTCTTCAATGGCAGCAGCAGCAGCAGGTGGTCTCTCTGAATATTCAATTTTTTTGACTCTGTGGTGCTCTAAACTTCTCCCAATCTCTCCGTCCCCATTCTCTATGATCCCCTCAACATATTTATACTCCTTAGCCCCATTTAATTACGCCAAAATTCTCAATATTCTTCATTAAACTCGGCAGTTAAAGAAAATATTTTCCGGATATTTTTTCTTCATCCGAGCATCTGCATCTTTCCAACCTTCCTTATTTTCCTTCTACACGGTCCAGAGTGTTGCTAGAGTCATCATACACGAGCAAAACACGCATAAATCTTCAAAAACTCGTGAATTATTCTTCTCATGCACGGGCTGCCCAGTTTTCTTGTCACGGATTTTCCAGCCAATTTTGATCGAAACAAACACCCATACCAGCTTTGTTAGGACATATCACAACTACCCATTAAGTTTCAGCCCTTTAGTCTACCCAGAAATCCTTCAAATTTCGATCGAAAAATTCACCAGAGAGCTGCTCTTTTTTTCCCGCCAATTTTTAAGTTCAAACGAAGAAGGTGGTTTCCCCCTAACCAGATGTGGGGTGAGAATAGCAGCTGCCTGTTTTGGGGGTGACCTGGGGTGCCCCTTAGTAATTGATGTGCCCCTTAACCAAATCCGGGCTCCGTATAGCAAGTGTCCTCCGGGGGTGTTCCGAGTGATTTTTCGAGCCGATTTTTCCAAAAATATTTATTTTCCAAAAATACCTAAAAATACACAAAACACCATAATAAGGACGAAAACGAGTACCAACAATACGAAACATTGATGACAATTTAGGCACATAAATGCGCCTATCAAATACCCCCAAACTTATTATTTGCTAGTCCTCGAGCAAAATTAATAATAAATAAACAAAACCGAGTTAATCTCGGGAGGGTTTACCAGAGGTGTACCCACAAAACCATTACTTCTAATTGGTCACAAGTATCCAAAGAGCTATGAGGACATACAAATTCTCAACCTATCTCCAAGTAACTAGAATGCCAGAGAAATTAAAGGTGTCAGCTCTAAAGCTGACTGAAGAAAACGGGAGACACATCCGCAACACTGCTAGATAAAGAGATATCCGCTACACAGCTAGATAAACATTGTAAGATGCGTCCGTTGCTTTACAGCTGGATAAAATTAGGAGAGAGATAAAGATGAGAGGGACATCTGCTACACAGCTGGACTAATTACGTGTGATGAGTTAAACCAGTGCTAGAAAGATCTTGTGCCAGATTGAAAGCGGACTAACAAAGCAACCAAATGTACCTTTCTCCGACTCTCTCATAGTGCTCAGTAGAAACAACGTCTTCTTCGGTCTTCAACTGTTGATGATAAACTCTCGAACCTCATAGAACCTTGACAATTAACTCTTCTCTTCGATTTCTTCCTTGACTTATAAATTTCTACTTCCCTTTGGCTTTATTGAACAAAACGTAACGATGATTTTTTTCATTTTTTTCATTTTTTTTTTTGAAACAAAAATTACAAGACAACAATTTACATGGACATGAGAGAAGGACTTTCAAAACATGGATCTTCGCAACTTGTGATGTCTTGGTATCATGGATTCTAACAACTTATATCATTTGCTCTTATAACTTCAACTTTGATTTTTGAATTATTTTCTTCTATTGTTGCTTCTAAACCTAAAACGTCTTCAACTTTCTTCATAGATTTTGATGTCGCTCCGCTTGTTGATGATGATAAGTTTCTACTGAGAGAGAGTCGCAATCCAGTAACTAAGACTACATTGTGAGGTTGCTTTGTCTTTCTGGCATTTCCTGACCTACTTGCCTTTCCATCATGTATGGTTAGGTCCATCACGGTTACCCTCTAAAAGGAACAAGTTCTCTCCTGAATTTCAAGGATCTCAATGTCTTTTTCTCTAATGTCTCAAAAGGTTGTTATCCCTAGCATTCCACTTTCTATCTTTTTGGTGAGAAACAGTATGTAAACTTAGATAACCGGATACCATGTGACGCTAGAAGTTTCAAAAGTGCAACTAAAAAGTTCTTCCCCACCCCTAAACTTAAATCTAACATTGTCCTCAATGTTTCTAATGAAAGAGCAATACCAAAAGTAAAAAAAATAACACGAGGAGAAGTTGGAAAGATAGTACATGGGTGAAGAAAATCAAAAACTAATATACAACATACAACTTCCTCGATGGTCAATCAAGGGTAAACAAGGTCCTCCAGAGGGACCTCCTCAACATCACATGTAGAAAAGGGCTCTAAAAAGGGTTTCAATCTCTGACCGTTAACCTTCGAATAACTACTACCATCCGGTGTCTCGATCTCAACAGCTCCATGAGGAAAGACAGTGCAAACACTAAAAGGACCCGTCCACCGAGAACGTAACTTCCCAGGGAAAATATGCAAGCGGGTATCATACAGAAGAACTTTTTGACCTGGAGAAAATGACTTCCTTAAAATATTTCTATCATGCACAAGTTTCATTTTGTCCTTATACTCCTTCGCACTATCTTAAGCATCAATACGAATCTCGTCCAACTCATTGAGCTGGAGTTTCCTATGGGCTCCTGCCTTGTCAAGAGAAAAGTTTAGCTGCTTAACAGCCCAATAATCTCTATGTTCTAACTCGACAGGCAAATGACATGCCTTGCCATACACAAGACGATAAGGCGACATTCCAATGGGGGTCTTAAACGCAGTACGGTAAGCCCATCAGTAAGCCTAGACGACCAGTCTTTCCGATTAGGATTAACTGTTTTCTCTAATATACGTTTTATCTCCCTATTGGAAACCTCAACCTGACCACTAGTCTGTGGATGATACGGGGTAGCTACCTTATGTGTAACACCATATTTCTTCATCAAAAGCCTAAAAGGTCCATTACAAAAGTGCGACCCACCATCACTAATTATAGCTCGCGGTGTACCAAAACGTGTAAGAATATTATTTTTCAAGAAATCAATCACAACCCTATGGTCATTGGTTTTACACGCAACCGCCTCAATCCATTTAGAGACATAGTCTACAGCGACAAGGATGTATAGGTTACCAAAAGAATTAGGAAACGGACCCATAAAGTCAATACCCCACACATCAAAGACCTCGAAAACTAAAATAGGGTTCAAGGGCATCATGTTCCTACGGTAAATGGTTCCTAATTTCTGGTAACGTTCACAAGTAACACATTAACTGTGGGAGTCTTTAAACAACGAAGGCTAATAGAATCCACACTGCAATATCTTAGTAGCAGTCTTCTTAGCACTAAAGTGACCCCCACACGCATGATCATGACAAAAGGAAATAATACTGGACTGGTCACTCTCAGGTATACATCTCCTAATAATCTGGTCTGGACAATACTTAAACAAATAAGGATCATACCAAAAGAAGTGCTTAACCTCAGCTAAAAATCTAGAACGCTCTTGTTTACCCCAATGTTGGGGCATTCGACCAGTAACAATATAGTTCACTATATTCGCATACCAAGGTAATTGGGTAACAAAGAACAATTGTTCATAAGGAAAGTTGTCCCTTATAGTAAGGGAATCATTAAGGGTATCCACAACAAGTCTAGACAAGTGGTCTGCTACTACATTTTCTGCACCCTTTTTGTCTCTAATGTCCGGAGAAAACTCTTGTAACAACAGGATCCACCTAATCAATCTAGGTTTCGTGTCCTTCTTAGATAAAAGATATTTCAAAGCAACATGATCAGTATATATTAAGATCTTAGAACCTAAGAGATAGGGTCTAAACTTGTCTAAGGCAAACACAATGGCTAACAGCTCCTTTTCCGTAGTGGTATAGTTCAACTGGGAATCATTCAGAGTTTTGCTAGCATAGTAAATTACATGAAGTAACTTGTTTTCTCGCTGACCTAGAACAACACCAATAGCATAATCTGAATCATCGCACATGATTTCAAAGGGTAGGTTCCAGTTGGGTGCCTGGACTATGGGGGCGGTAGTGAGTAAAGTTTTAAGCTTCTCGAAAGCCTATAAACAAGCATCATCAAAGACAAACTTAACTTCTTTTGCAAGCAAATTGCAAAGAGGTCTAGAAATCAAGCTAAAATCCTTAATGAATCGACGATAAAAACCAGCATTCCCTAAGAATGACCTAATACCTTTTACGGTTTTTGGGACCGGTAAAGTTTTAATAAGGTCTACTTTGGCTCTATCTACCTCTATACCCTTTGAAGATACGATATGCCCTAGAACAATTCCTGAACGAACCATGAAGTGACATTTCTCCCAATTAAGCACTAAATTCTTTTCCTTACACCTAGTCAAAACTAATGACAAATGATGCAAGCACTCATCGAAAGACGAACCAAACACTGAAAAATCATCCATAAAGACCTCTAAGAACCGTTCTACCATGTCAGAAAATATGCTCATCATACAACGCTGAAAGGTCGCAGGGGCATTACATAGGCCGAAAGGCATGCGTCTATACGCAAAGGTACCAAAGGGACAGGTAAAAGTGGTTTTCTCTTGGTCTTCTGGGGCAATAGGAACCTGATTATAACCATATCCATCTAAAAAGCAATAATGGCTACGTCCAGCTAATCTCTCTAGCATTTGGTCGATGAAGGGAAGGGGAAAGTGGTCCTTCCTAGTGACCTTGTTCAATTTTCTATAGTCAATACAGACACGCCAACTCGTGGTCATTCGGGTTGGGATTAACTCATTGTTATCATTCTGGACTACAGTAATACCGGATTTCTTGGGAACAACCTGAACGGGGCTGACCCACTTACTGTCTGAAATGGGGTAGATAATGCCTGCATCTAACAGCTTCAGAACCTCGGTTCGAACAACTTCTTTCATATTAGGGTTCAGTCGACGTTGCATCTCCCTAGAAGGTTTGGTGTCACTCTCTAAATAGATATGATGCATACAATCAATAGGACTTATACCCTTAATGTCTGCTATGGTCCACCCTAAAGCTTCCTTGTTATTCTGAAGGACAGTCACTAGCCTACTTTCCTGATCACTATCCAAGTCGGATGCTATAATCACAGGTAAAGTTTCAGAGGGCCTAAAAACACATACTTCAGGGTATCTGGTAATGGTTTAAGGTCCAACTTGGGAGGCTTTTCCAACGAAGGAACTAGGGTAGACTCGGGAACGGGTAAAGGTTCGAACTTAGGTTTCCATCCATTACTAGTGTCTAACAAAGGGGTTGAATCTAACAAAGCATTCACCTCATTAATCACATCATCATCATCAAAATCAATCCCAAAGTGAGCTAGGCATTTCTCTAATGGATCTTCTATCAAAGTGTTTGGTAATGACTCCTCTACTAAGGTGCCTATCATGTTCACCTCTTCTACGCTCGAGTCGTCCAGTTCCTGGGGTAGCTTACTAATGTGAAAGATGTTCAGCTCAATAGTCATATTACCAAAAGACAAATTCATAATACCAGTTCGACAGTTAATGATCGCATTGGATGTTGCTAAAAATGGGCGACCTAAAATCACCGGTATCTGGTTCTCTGGGTCAGGGACAGGTTGGGTATCTAGGATAACAAAATCCACTGGATAAATAAACTTGTCGACCTCAATAAGAACATCCTCGATCACACCACGAGGAATTTTAACGGACCTATCAGCTAACTGGAGTGTCATCTGGGTAGGTTTCATCTCACCAAGTCCTAGCTTAAGGTACACATGGTATGGAAGTAAATTCACACTGGCTCCTAAGTCAAGCAAAGCTTTCTCAACACGGTGTTTACCTATTGTGCAAGAAATGGTAGGGGACCCTGGGTCTTTATACTTAGGAGTAGTGGTATTCTGAATAATGGAACTCACGTGACTAGCTAGGAAGGCTTTCTTTTGGACACTAAGCTTACGCTTTCGTGTACACAAGTCCTTAAGGAACTTGGCATAAGCCGGAATCTGCTTAATCGCATCCAACAATGGTAGGTTGATAGTAACTGCTTAAAAACCTCTAATATATCATTAAAGTTGGACTCCCTCTTAGTCGGAACTAGCAGCTGGGGAAACGGGGTCTGGGAACAAAGCCGGGCTCAGCAGGACCCTCATTGGTCTCTTTGGAGACTCTATCAGTTTCTCATTCTCTGGCTCAGAAGGGTGAACTACAGCATGTTCACTATTAGGCATGGAAACCTTGTTGTTGTCTATCTCTACCGCTCCTAAGGGTTTTAATAGCATTTACATGATCGGATGGTCTTTCACCTATTTCATTAATTCCTCTAGGGTTTTGAGTTTGACTAGGAAACTTACCTCTTTCTCTTAAAGACTCATTTATATGACTAACCTGGGTTTTCAACTCGGAAATAGCCTGAGAGTTAGCCTGACCTATTCTCTTATTTTCTTCTAACCTTGAGCAACAGATTGCTGAAACTGCATAGTGTTACGAGTTAACAAAGCAAGAGACTCTTCTAAACTCATAATCTTCTTATCCGAAGGGTTCTGAAACTGTGCCGGGGCTGAAGGATTCTTAGGATAGCCAAAACCTGGGGGAGCTTGAGAGTTACTAGACTGACCTTGATTCTGGCCCTTAGACCAAGAAAGGTTGGGATGGTTTCTCCAGCCAGGGTTATAGGTTTCTGAATAAGGGTCAAACTTCTGACGGTTATCGAATCTAGTGTTGTTATAAAGAGCATTGGCTTGCTCTTCAACAGTATGGTCTTCCCAAAAAGGCTCTATTCTACCACTAGTACCACTAGAATGACCTAATTCCAACGCTTCTAACCTTTTGGCTATGGCTGCTATTTTAGCATCTGACTCATAGGATCCTTCTACCCTATTGACATTTCCTCTACTTAGAAGAATTTTTCTGGGGTTCCCTATTATTTTCCCATTGTTGGGTCTTATTGGCGATTTCATTCAAAAATGTCATCGCCTCATCAACAGTTTTATTCTCAAACCCACCTGTGCATAAGGACTCAACCATGGTTGTTGTTGAATAATCTAAACCCTCGTAGAGGATCTGAACTAACCTAACCTTCTCTAAACCATGATGAGGACATTGAGATATTAAGTCATTGAACCTTTCTAAATACCTATATAAAGATTCTCCCTCTTGTTGAGCAAAAGTACAAATTTGTGTCCTAATAGACGATGTTTTGTGCCTTGGGAAAAACTTATGTATAAAGGCAGATGTAAGTTGTTCATAGGTTTCAATTGACTCAGAATCCAAACTATACAGCCAAGATTTGGCTTTATCTTTTAAGGAAAAGGGGAATAACCTAAGTTTCAGTGCATCATCACTAAGGTTTTTAATTTTCAGAGTACTACATACTTCCTCAAATTCCCTAACATGAAAATAGGGGTTCTCATTCTCTTTTCCTAAAAAGGTTGGGAGCATCTGTAAAGTCCCAGGTTTGAGTTCATAATTTGCCTCGGTTTCAGCTAACTTGATACAAGACGGACGAGAGGTCCTAGTTGGGTTCAATAAAGCTTTTAAAGTTGCCATTTCTGGCACTACCAAAGGACTAGGAGTACTTTCTTCACAAAGAAGCAGATTCTCAAAACTGAAGTTTCCAAAAACGGGGCTCTCTAAAGAAGAGTCTTCGAGCTCCCCGCCTTCACAAGAAGAACTACTAGGTTTATCACTAATCAGACGACCTAGAGTGTTTCTTTTCCAAGCCCGTTCTACCTCGGGCATACACTAGAAAAACAAAAAAAAGAAAAGCCCTAAAAGGGAAGGGAAGTTCTATGCAAACACAAACAAGGCTGACTCCACCACAGCAAACCTACTGAATTCTAGCAAACAAAAAGCATGATGGCTCCACTTAGATTGTTTCTAGACCAGCTTCTAATCCTTCGAAAGGGAATTCGTTACAATTTAAGCAAACCCCTCTGGAATCAATCCGAGTCAAAGTAAGTTGAATTGAGGCGAGGGAAGCTCAGTGGAGCTTTGATACCCAAGGCCTCACCGCTATCACAAGGCGGCGCAGTCACGCATTCAACTCACAGAACCATCATGAACTTCGAAGTATGCTAAAAGAGTAACCAATATTTTTCGAACGACTTTCCTACTAAGCTCGTTACCCTATAGGTCTCGTTCTATTCCAAATTTTAAAGCTTAGGTTCGCGTTTGGTTTCGTTTTCCTAAGGCGGGCAAGAAGAGAACGGTGATGAAATCCGAACCCTTATCTTGTATGGCCAGTCCTTGCCCTTTACTAGGAATTTAAAACAGCCGTTTTCAGTTCCTCAGCATATATGCAAACGAAGGAATACAGTAACTCGCTGACAGGGGATTCGCGAGTGTTTCGACAAACTTACCTCCCGTTCCAGACGGGGGATGAACCGTTGTCGTCGACTCGGGCCACAACTCCTATGTTGTGTACGAACCCGAGGGGCCGAGGTGATATCGTAATCACCGTCCTTCTCAAACAGTTTAATATTTAATCTACCCTTCCGTAGGGTTTAAAAAAAATTAATGTCCAAATGTCCAAAGTCCAAAAGAAAGGTCCAAAAAAAAATGCAAAAAGAAAAAGAAAAATACAAAATAAAAAAATTCCTAATACAATCTAATAAAATAACACTCTTTTTTTTCTCTCTTTTTCTATAAAATAAAAAAAATTCTTCTTCTTTAGCTCCTTTCGCTTTGCCTTTTACTTCAAGTCTTTAAATATTCGCCAAAAGCTTTGGCAAAAATTTCTTTCGCTCCAAATTCCCAAAATCTGAAAGGAAAAGACAAAAACCCAAAAACGTAAAGAAGAACAAAAAAAACTAAAAAAATAAATCTAAAAACTCTATCCTAAAGACAAGCCCGCGTCGGCGGCGCCAAAAATTGATGTATTCAATGATGTTGTAGTAAAGAGTTCGTTGAGGCTTGTGAAGGCAATGAATTCTAGACTTAATAGAACTTAAAAATATAGAAAACTTAACTCAAAATTGATTTCAAGTGATTGGAAAATAACCAAGACACTAGAATCCACTATTACACATGAATGATGTCAAATATTTCATAACTCTAATTATCCTTTTAATCCTTTATTTCTTAATCCACAAATAATCAAACATATTCTCAAAAATTAATTGTATCCCTAAGCATAGATTATCTAACCAAAGCATAACCTATCTAATTGAATCACAACTAATGAAGAAAATTATGTAAACTTTTAAGAACTCTGCAAAAGCAGTGATTGAGTGAATTATAATAAATATTAGAGAAAATGAAATAGTTACCCATTGTTCATGTGTGAATAGCTTCATCCATTGCCTTGGTTACGAGAGAATTAGCCGCTCATCATGTTGGAAACACGCTCAAAAGTTGATTTCATTTATGCTCAAAGGGTTACAAATGATGAATAAGGGAGAATTATAATAAAAATCGGGTTTGCAATGCTTATAACGTTGCAAAAGCCGTTACAAAGAGCCGTTACTGTACTGTTGCGTTTTTAAGTCTGTCTTATGCGACCCACAGAATGAGTTGCTGTCACTGTTCAAAAACGACTGCTGGTGCAGGTCCGTTCTTCGTGTTCTTCAGTTCTTCAATGGCAGCAGCAGGTGGTCTCTCTGCAAATTCATTTTTTTGACTCTGTGGTGCTCTTTCTCTCCCAATCTCTCCGTCCCCATTCTCTATGATCCCCTCACATATTATACTCCTTAGCCCCAATTACGCCAAAATTCTCAATATTCTTCATTAAACTCGGCAGTTAAGAAAAATATTTTCCGGATATTTTTCTTCATCCGAGCATCTGCAGCTGTCCAACCTCCTTATTTTCCTTCTACACGGTCCAGAGTGTTGCTAGAGTCATCATACACGAGCAGAACACGCATAAATCTTCAAAACTCGTGAATTATTCTTCTCATGCACGGCTGCCCTGTTCTTGTCACGGATTTTCCAGCCAATTTGATCGAAACAAACACCCATACCAGCTTTGTTAGACATATCACAACTACCATTAAGTTTCAGCCCTTTAGTCTACCCAGAAATCCTTCAAATTTCGATCGAAAATTCACAGAGAGCTGCTCTTTTTTCCCGCCAATTTTTAAGTTCAAATGAAGAAGGTGGTGTCCCCCTAACCAGATGTGGGGTGCGAATAGCAGCTGCCTGTTTTGGGGGTGACCTGGGGTGCCCCTTAGTAATTGATGTGCCCCTTAACCAAATCTGGGCTCCGTATAACAAGTGTCCTCCGGGGGGTGTTCCGAGTGATTTTTCGAGCCGATATTTCCAACAATATTTATTTTCCAAAAATACCTAAAAATACACAAAACACCATAATAAGGACGAAAACGAGTACCAACAATACGAAACATTGAGGACAATTTAGGCACATAAATGCGCCTATCACATATCAAGAATTTAGAGTCGAGAACTAATTACCAAGTTAAGAGAATTCTCGAAATATGACTAATCTTAATGAACATTGTTCATACTTGATGAATTTCGGTGAAGGACAATTTATTGTTCGCAATCAAAATCATGATTCAAGTTTTATCATTCGAAAATAGCCTGGAACAGTGATATGTGCCATTTGATGTTATTCGGCAATGTTTCGAATTGATTTAGAGAAATATAGAACTACTATAGATATAAGACAGTGTACAAACCAGTCTTACAAACTGGGAAAACTATCATAAGTCTGGAACCGTATTACATGTACTCGTACATGTAGCGGAGTAGCTATATGTCGACAAACAGATTTTTGGTACGCATATCCGTATGGACACCTTTAAAAGTCTGGGAACTCATGAATCCGCATTGGTAAGCAAACCAGTACACGTACTAGAAAATAACTGTAAGTTGCGGAACCAGTTTGGTATCCATACTGGTACATGTACCAGAAAAGTTCTGTGGACTCTGGAACGTGGCTATGTTTGAAATGGTATCCATACCAGTGCGCATACCATAAAAGTTCTGTGGACTCCGGAACTCGGTTATGTTTAAGTAGTACCCATACCGGTACGAATACACAAAAAATTTATGTGAACTCCAGAACTCGGTTATGTCTTAAGGTTTACATACCGGTACACGTACTATGACATAACTGTTCACGAACAGGTTAAGTAATTGTACCTTGTACACCTAATTACCATGTCGATTAAATTCATGCACATAAATTATTTCTCCGAGAAAATTTGCATTTGAATAACCTCTAAAAACACCATAGACATATTGGATCACTTAATTGCGTTTTCGAGTTAAGTCTTAAGTGTTTATGAAAATGCTCAAGCATATAATTCAGTTGGATAGCTTCGGCTAACCATTCATCAGCGTGGTCTTATACACGTTTCGGTTACGGTTCGTCCTAACCTGTGTATATCTTGTTATGTAAATCAGATTCAAAGATTCTTATAGCGGTAGATATTATTTGCTTGGTTCCAAAGCTATCTTAGCTTAAACCTAAAACAATCTTTGCTTTGAAAGTCTATAAAAGGGGAACTTCAAGCAACTAGGATCATTGAATACCGACAGTACTTTTCTTAGTGTGTCCTAGTTTTAACTAGAGTTGTCCTCTTCCTAAAATCCTTTTAGGGTTTCGCGACTACAAAGACTTCATAGGGATTCATGAATCCAGGTCCAGCTATTGTTTATTATGATAGTTCGAGTATCCAGATCTTGTTCGATTGTTTAGCTTCTCAATTGAACAAGATTGATATAAATCATCAAAGTTCTCTTCGTCTCAGACTTTGTTGATTCCATGTGAGGTGAATAATAATCTAGGCTGCACTTTGGGTTGCATAAGTACGGATTTTGAGGTTAGCTAGATTATATCTATTGCTATCGATTTCCATCACCCTAATCTAATTTATTGATCGCATAGGAAATCGTATATAGGCATATATGTGTGAGGCAGATTAGTTTAAAGTCTTCAATTGAGTTCAAGCAACTCTTAGTTGGTGTGACGTCAACTAAGGGAATCAATTGCACGGAGTCCTGCTGGGATTCAAGACGCGTAAGGAGCGCGACTATAACAGATGGGAGGGTTTAATTCGGTCTCAACAACATTCCAGTCCGAAGTTAATTGGTAGTAGGCTAATACAGTTTGGTGTTCAATCTGGACTAGGTCCCGGGGTTTTTCTGCATTTGCGGTTTCCTCATTAACAATACTCTGGTGTCTGTGTTATTTATTTTTCCTCATTATATTGTTTATCTTAATAATTGAAATATCACAAGTTGTGCATTAATCAATCAAAGTAGATACATCCATCGTTGTTTGTTGGATACGACTTAATATTTGGAAATTGATCTTTGGAATCACCAAGTACTCTCACCCGGAAATCAGGTTCACGGACTTGCTTCTGTAAATGTTCTGATTGTGAGAGAAAGAGATATAACTCTGAATATTCATTCTTGATTGAGATTCATTAAGTTGAACTCTCAGAATTATGGTATCAGCGCATACAAACATGTATAAGATCTAACAATTATATGTTTGAAGCAATCTGACTTATGGATATGAGTAAAATATTAATAAACGTATACCAGATTTTCCTAAATATTCTTCAAGATTTCCGATACTTTGACTGATTGTAAAGAGTCGACAGGAAAAATAAAGAATCCTCTGCAAAAGTGAAAAACAAGAATCACCCTGTGAAAAGTAATAAGCCACGCTGTCTTAAAAGATTGTTAAACTGTCTTTTTAAGGAATGTAATAGAAGAGGGTTTGTATACGAAGATGTGTTTCTAGCTTTTGAAAAAACTTTGAAGTTCTTGGGTCACATTGCATTGATCATGAGTAAAGAGAAGTTCTCACAGTTTTCAGACCCTGTCAAGAAAACTTACATTTCTAATGATTACGAAAAATCATATATTGATCACCTTGAGGATAAAGAAACAAAACCGGAAGAATGTCAATCCAAAATGGTTTGTGAGCATTTTTCTCATCCAACCTCTTGTTAACAAGATTTTGGCATCATCCCATCATGTAATTATCTTGAGATAGGGCAAGCAGTAGTAGTAAAGGTTTATTTCTATATGTATAAATTTTATATTCCATGATATATCTATCAAGTTTCTGAATTCCTGATTATGTGGTAATTGATCTTGGATAAAAGAAGGTTTGTGTAATTAATCATGATCAAAACATCACATATTGTTGAGCCGGATCTAATATCACGATGTCGTAAGGTCAGTATAAATTACAACACTTTTAATCCGTGAATATCAATTTATCTTGTGCTCGGAAAAAAAATCATTGAGCTAAGAATAAGATTAATCATCTTATCAAATTGATTTTTTTTAAATGTCAATTAGTTGAATTGGTCCGGAAATCAAAACTTGGTATGATTATGTACTCCTAACGGAATATGTAAAATTCTTTTAAATTCATGGTTTCCGCACCCGAACCTGGCCAAGCCCATTAAGGCTTTATAAAAGAAGTACGCGTACTCACATACTCCTTGTTCTTCCTTGTGTTCACGAACGTAATTAAAAGTTGAGTTTAGGGTTTCCGAACCGGTGTGATGTCCTCTTGAATTGAAGATGGTTAATAAATAATTTTTGTCCCTTTTTCCACTATAGAAAGAAGGTTTGTCAAGAAGAAGTCAATGGAGCATTCATCTACAAAGAAGCTCTTCAAGTAAGATCCATCCCTATTCTCTACCTTGAATTTACTTAATTTTACAAGTATGAGAACCAAGGGTGTTAGTAAGAAACCTATGTCTAAGAGTATTTATGAACCCAATATTAAGGAAGAACCTAGAATTATCTATGTTAATAAAGATTGTTACGAGACCTATGAGAAAATTTCTACTAGAGAAATTATTCTAGAGAAGAAATTAGAAGAACGATGTGTTAGAAGACAATATCTAGCTTGACACACTTACAAGAGTATTTTATGCTAATATTTTTGATGTTGATCTTGAGAAGTTGTGTTTTAAGACTATGATTGGAAGAGACAAGATTGATATAGATCGTGAATTAATTTCGGGAATCACTAATATTCCGATGGGTGATTTTCGTCTACCTAGACCAAAGGGAGAAAAACCATCGTGTGAAACCATTTCTCTCAAACTTTGTGGAAAGAGTTTTGGTTGGAAAGAAGGGAAGTATACTACCAAAGAGATTAACATGGCTTTTAAGGTCTTTGGAAAGTTTGGAATTCCAAACATTTGTCCCTCCACTGTAGAATATGCTCGTTGGAGTCGTGACTTTGCGGAGTTGGTTTATTTTCTTGAAATGGGTACTCAAGGTCTTGACCCATGTGAATGGATTATTCATCAAATGGTAACAATGGCCTTATCCAATAAGAATTTGGGGTTTCCTTGTCTTATTGAACGCATTTGTGGAGAATTCTACGTTGATCTGATTGGAAACTCTATTGGAACTCATATTTTTAGTCCGTGAAGGTAAATTCAAACATATGAGAATGAAAGAAAATAAAAAAGGCATCTATTTCACCTCTTGAAGATTCTTGTGATCCAACAACCTTAAGTCTTCTTCAACGAATGCACAAGGATATTTGCAAGATCAACTCCAAGGTAAAAGCTATGCAAAAACAATTATGTGTGGTTTCTACAAAATTTCCCGACATCAAGGACGAAATAGATAAGATTCAAGCTTCTATAGGTGATTCCGATGATGAAGAAAATGTATAAACCTTTTGTATTACTTCTTTTGTCACTCTGATTTTCTAGGAAACTTCTTGTGAGAATTTATTCTTACTCTTGAGAAGGATAACTAGGGTTTGGTATAGCAAAAATTGTGATTACACAAGCTATTTCCAACGTTTTTCATCTTGCATGTTTTTTAAATTTATTTATTTAAATTCTTGAGTTGTTGGAAGATGAACTTGTAGTATGTAATCATTATTGGTTTAATTATTGCAAAAGTCTGATGAAATATATGTGCCTTTACGTTTTTCGTGAATCAAGCTGATATTTCATATCTGCTTAGAAGTTAAATCTATTATGTTTTTTATAAACTGAAAACATAAAAAACTCTTCGAGAAATTTTGTCGAAGTATCGATCTACTCGGGATTACACTTTTGCGTTATTACTGCTGCAATATATACTCTGTAAAATATTCTTTTTTTGAGTTATACCGATTAAAGTTATCTCTGTGTTCGTAATTGGCATTGAGATTAATTTAAGTCGATATTAAGGATACAAATCCATGTGATTTGTTAATGTCCATGATAAGTGCATATTTCACATATATTTGGTGTCAAATCCATGCTAGTATTTGTTGGTTTTCTTGCAAATTACTGTATATTACGCTTGTTTTCTCTTATTTGTGTTTTATTAGGTGAACCATCCAAAAGAAGTGAATTGGCACTTAATTGTGCAATAAAAGAAGCTAGCTACAAGTGGAGAAGGGCCAAAAACCAAGTGGAGCGCGTTCAAGTACAAGATTTCTACTTTTCACCTTGAAGGGGACGAGAAGACGAAACCAACGGCGAAAGAATGAAGTCATTCCGAGTTCGTATGAAGAAGTTATGAGCAAAATAAGAGGTTGGAAGTATAAAAGGGCAAAATGTTCATTTTACGGAAGTGCTATTGGCACCCCCTCGTACGTTAAGGGGTATCCATTCTGCTAAGGCACGGTCGATTTCAAAGGAACTGCTAAACGCGGTCACGTATTTTACATGGGTAAAGTTGGAATTTGAATACTGTTAAAGGCAGACGTTGTTTCACTCGGGGCTGCCATCTCCATCTTCATTATTCAAAACTGAAAATCCCGCCGCTGCATGGATATCTGTTATAGCGTTGCTACGATTGGCAGTGATGAGAAGGAGGGTTCGGTGATTGATGGAAGATGAGTAGAGAAGAAGACCCCAAAGCCTGGCAGTAAACGTCGCTGCCATTGTTGGTGACGAGCTCGAGTCCGTAGTCATTGGTGATGTTAATGCAAGGTCAAGGATATGTCTTCATGACCACGTTCTTCTGCATGGATAGTTGATGGCAGAGATTGCATTCCTTTGGGGTCTGTTGAGTACGATTGAAGTACAAGGAGAAGAGCTCGAGAATGGTGTTGCTTCCATTGAATGATGCCGATAATGGATATGAGTTCAGAGAAGAAGATGGAATACCGAGTAATGGTGATTGATGATGATGATCACCAGCTCGGCGATGGAAGATGGTTTGGTGGCAGTGATGATTGATTATCAGAGATGATCACTCAAGTAGGTTGCTGATGGTGGTAGAAGACCTAGGTTGTGGTTACTATGGAGTTAACACCTTGGTGATATTGTTTCCATTATAGAAGTAATGAAGACGTTATTGGTGATCGAAACCGATGGCAGGGATGATGAGAAGCAGCTTGATTCTGTTGAATAGAGGGAGTCTGCGGTGCTGTTGAGTTCAGTTAGAATTAACGAAGAATAGGTTTCGAAGTCAAACAAGATACGGAACTGAGAATCGACTTTGTAATTAAAGCAGGGGAGAATATAGCTTGTTGCTGCCGTGATTATTGTGGACTCTGTAGGATATCTCCGCGTCTAAGATAAACATGAATCATTGTTACGCGTGGTTGGATAATCTTTGGAAGTTCAAATCTTGGACGAGAATTCAGAGTATGGATGAGTATAGAGTCGGCAAAACATCAACCAAGCTATGCTTTAGCCGTTGGATTTCAAGATGAATGGTGAGGATTCAAGACGAGATTAGGTTTTAGGTCGGTTTAGTAGCCTTAGGTGTTTATCAGATTCGAATTTGGAGGAGCAAACATATATAAATAGAGGGTCGAACAATCACAGAAAGACATCTCCTCACCCTAGTTTTCACCCCCATTACTTGTTCGCAGAAATTCCCCTCAGAAGGATAGAAGCTTAAGGAGTTATTATATGCGGCAGTAGCAGAAAGCTTATTGCAACCGCAGCAGTGGCAGTAGCTAAAGAGCTTCTGCGACTACTGTAGTTTGATTTCTTATCTTTTCTCTACTTTGATTGCTAAAAATTATGAGTAGCTAATTCTTTTAATTGGTTAGGGATGTAACCTAAAATCACAACCATGTTAATTGATTAATGCATTGAGTTTTTCACTCGCTATCTTATTTATCGTTCAAGTTTTACTAAGTATAATAAGTATATGATTTTATTTATAGTTGTTTTGCATATTTAAGTCGCGAATTAAATATCATAATAACTTATCTATCGCTAATTAGAAGTTTTAGGTAATTTTATCAAGATTCTAATAATTAGTAGTAATTTGTGATCACTAGCTGTGTGAATCGTGAAGGAAGTCACAAGTAAAACTTGGCCTAGGTTGAATATATCACGATTGTGTTTGTATTGCCTATGAATAACCCGTTTCATAGATTTTAAAGCTTTCCTCGAGTTTAATCTTCTAGCGATAAGCATTAGGTTATTTGTTGGAAAAGAGTTCATATAATTGCGATTGCATTATTTGTTGATTTGTGGAGACGTAACGAAGTATATACATCGATTGGGGATACTTTATGGTTATTGGTGAATGAGTGTATGGATGATGCTTGATTGATTAACATGTATGGTGATGGACGGCGAATTCCTTAACCAGCTTTTTCCTCTGATATTTTCTTAAAACATTTTTAACTTTTGTTTTTAATTTAAATTATTAAAAAACAACAAAATCCCCCCCAGTTTACTTAAGTTTTCAAATACGAATATCAACCCATATCTCCCCGTGGAACGAATCTGTTATTATAACTATACTATTATTTATAATTGTGAAGTGAAAGAACTTAAAAATTTTTGCTTGGCTGACAACCGACCAGTCCAACAAAAACCTTCATTTTCATAAAGTAAGGTCACTCATATTGTTCTCTTAATGCCATCGAATGGGGGAGAGTTCTTAAATGAAATTGCTGTGCTTAATTGCTATATCTTTGTGGGGTGTGTGGCTGCGGAATTTAAAGGGGATGCTTGTATCTTAAATCTCCTAGATGAGCGCTAAGTATTGTCTTACTATGTGATATCATCTAAATAAAGTTGATATGTTACCACCTTGGAATCCTGAAGTATCTTTTGGTTGTATTCATTGCGATCCCATGATTTTCGTACATTTTTCAATTTTTATGGACAAAAAGGGGGAGAATTATTTAGTAGTTTCGCACTACATACATATGGTTGTAAATATAGGTTTCACCTATTATGCAAAAGATGTAAGTATTGATTAAGGGGGAGAAACATATCACCGTAGTATTACTTCAGAGTTGGGATACAATTGAACTTTGGAAAAGATAATAGTATGATGTTTCTGTATATCGGCGATTGCAAATATTTGTTTTCAAAGTTGTTATCGCTATAGATCTTCAACAACAATGATGCTAAGTTGAACACGTTCAAAATCATTGCAACTTGAAGTAACAAAGAATCGAAGGATTTAAAGAAACCAAAGAAATCAAGCATGATGGATTAGAGGAGTTTTAAAGCTTTATTTTTTATCCATATGTATTGAGAGTTTTGTCACTAAAATTGACAAAGGGGGAGATTGTTAGAGCATTGCTCGGTCGAACTCACAAGTGTTGCTATCTCAAGCTTGTTGTCAAATTTAGTTTTCAAAACTATATCTTGATGTCTAATCCACAATTAGTTAAGTCTCGGGTTGAGAAATGGACATCACGGTAGTCATCATTGCGTTCTACCGTTTCAAGGCGAAGATCAACCAAAGCTTTTGGAGAATTTTTTCAACAAAATGTAAGTGAAGACTGAACCACCTATTTCTCAAGTTATATTCATCTTTCTATCTGTGAGACGATGTCGCATAACTAATCATACTATCATAAGCATATCAAGAATTTTGAGTCGAGAAATAATTACTAAGTTAAGAGACTTCTCGAAATATGGATAAGCTTAAAGAATATTGTTCATACTTGATGAATTTCGGTTAAGGACAATTAATTGTTCGTATTCAAAATCATGATTCAAGTTTTATCATTCGAAAATAGCCTGGAACAGTGATATGTGCCATTGGTGTTATTCAAGAATGTTTCGAATCGATTTAGAGAAATATAGAACTACTATAGATTCGGAATAAGGTAGTGTGCTTACCAGTATTACAAATTGGGAAAACTGTTATAAGTCTGGAACCGTATTACATGTACTCGCACACATAGCGGAGTATCTATATATCGACAAACAGATTTTTGGTACGCATATCCGTATTACATGAATCCGGATTGGTAGGAAAACCAGTACGCGTACTAGAAAATAACTGTAAGTTACAGAACAGGTTTGGTATCCATACTGGTATAAGTATCAGAAAAGTTATGTAAACTCCGGAACGTGGCTATGTTTTAAATGGTATATATCCATACCAGTACGCATACCAAAAAAATTTTGTGGGCTCCGGAACTTGGTTATGTTTAAATAGTGTCCATACCGGTACGAATACCGAAAAAGTAATGTAAACTACGGAACTCGGTTATGTCTTAAGGTTTACATATCGGTACACGTACCGTGACATAACTGTTCATGAACAGGTTAAGTAATTGTACCTTGTACACCTACTTACCATGCCAACTAAATTCATGCACATAAATTATTTCTCTGAGATAATTTGCATTTGAATAATCTCCGGAACGTGGCTATGTTTTAAACGGTATATATCCATACCGGTACGCATACCACAAAATTTTTGTGGACTCTGGAACTTGGTTATGTTTAAATAGTGTCCATACCGGTACGAATACCGAAAAAGTAATGTGAACTCCGGAACTCGGTTATGTCGTAAGGTTTACATACCGGTACATGTACCGTGACATAATTGTTCATGAACAGGTTAAGTAATTGTACCTTGTACACCTACTTACCATGCCAACTAAATTCATGCACATAAATTATTTCTCCGAGATAATTTGCGTTTGAGTAATCTCTAAAAACACCATAGACATATTGGATCACTTAATTGTATTTTCGAGTTAAGTCTTAAGTTTTTATGAAAATGCTCAAGCATATAGATCGGTTGGCTAGATTCGGCTAAGCATTCATGAGCGTGGTCTTATACACGGTTCGGCTATGGTTCATCCTAACCTGAGTGTATATCTTGTTATGTAAATCAGATTCAAAGATTCATATAATGGTAGATATTGTTTGCTTGGTTCCAAATCTATCTTATCTTAAACCTAAAGCAACCTTTGCTTTGAAAGTCTATTAAAGGGGAACTTCAAGCAACTAGGATCTTTGAATATGGCACTACTTTTATTGGTGTGTCATAGTTGTAACTAGAGTCGTCCTCTTCCTAAAACTCTTTTAGGGTTTAGCGACTATAAAGACGTCATAGGGATTCGTTAATCCAGGTCCAGCTATAGTTTATCTTGATAGTTCGAGTATCTTGATCTTTGTTAGAGCACTGCTCGGTCGAACTCGCAAGCGTTGCTATCTCAAGATTGTTTGTCAATTTTAGTTGATCAAAACTATAGTCTTGATTTCTAGTATACTTATAGCTATGTCTCGGATTAGGATAGAATGTGTAGTTGAGCTTTAGACTTCACGGAGTTCATCGATTGAAGACGAAGATCTACTGAGGAGAGCTTGGAGGAACTTCATCGACAAAAGGTATGTGGACATTAAAACTTATCTATCACGCAAAAATCTATTATATTCTATCTTCTAATGAGACTAAGTCGTATATCTATATATACTTTGACATTATACACATTTGATATTTCAAGCTGAGTTTATCTCGGTTATCTATTTCTGGAAATATGTGTTGAAAGCTTTTTGCTTTAACTATGTTCATCATTATTCTTGGCGAGTTTAGTTGGAAACAATTTATTTGTTGGAAAATAAATATTGAGTCAAAAGATAATCATGTGAAAATTGCCTTGAAACACCTTCTATGATTTGTGTGAGACAGTCATTTGATGTCGACTTGGAAAGTTTCGTATTGATCATTCGATCACTTGAATATTACTTGAAGCTAATATTTTGTGTGAGGCAGCTACTGTCGTCTTCTAAGGATGTTTCAATGATTGAAATGGGAGTTTAGAACAATTATCCATGTATGGATACAACACTGTATGCATACCTAGTATGTGAACTTTATTGTTATGATTCAGGTACGGGAACCTTGTTTGCGTACCTAGTATGCGAACGGTTTTAACTATAAAGGTCCGAGAACCTTGTTTGCGTACCTAGTATGTGAACGGTTCTACCTGAGTTGGGTCCGGGACAGCTGTTTGCATACCTTGTTTGCAAACGGCTGGACAAGGCCAAGGTCCGGAGCTGTTGTTTGCATACCTGGTTTGCAAACACAGTGGTTTAAGTTCTAAAATCGGTTAAGTATGATACTCATACTCATGAACAAAAAATTTATGAATTAAGGAACGCAATCTTTGCAAACCGTAGCTTAATGTTCATTAATTGATTCTTGTATAAATACTTTGTACAATTACGAGTCAATCCGATTTTGTTTCAATTGTTTCATATATATATTTCTATGAAATAGGGAACAATTGAAAAACTCTATTTGAAACACAATTAAATTCATTTAATTATATTTCATGATTGATTGAACATCATATTTGATTTAGAAGTGTTAGATGAATATGGTTAAGATAAAAGCGTTCATATGGATAACTTCGGTTAACTGTTTTGAGCCAACTCAATATACAAGTTTAGGTACGGTTACCTATATCTAAATAAAGGTATATTTCATTTGTGTGTAACAAGCTAAGACCAACTAACGGTGGAGATTGATTGCTTTATTTTAAAGCAGACTTAGCTTGAATCTTAAATCAGGAGTTCATCTAACGGTGAATATTGAATGCTCTGTTACTAAGCTATCTTAGCTTTGATTGTAAGAAAACCCTGATTTGAAAGACTATATAAGGGAGAACTTTAGCAACTGGAAAACCTAATCCCGACACTTTCATGTGTCCTAATTGAAAACTAGAGTCGATTCTCCTTTAACTTAGGTTTTCCAAAACCCTATTAGGTTAACGACTTGAAGACTTCATTCGGGATTCGTGAAGCCAGACCCAAATATTTTCTCTGTAGTTGTGTGCTTTAATCTTACTTGTCTATCATGTTGGGTACTATCTTCTCTAATATTTACTCGAGATTTATCTTAGATAGGTAAGATATAAAAAGTAGTCACAAAGTTCTAAGTCTCAGACTTTGTGATTCCGCAGTAACTTCTTCTACTACCATATTGTTAAGTTATTGTGAGGTGATTGATATTTTTAGGCTGCTCTTCGGGAGTATAAGACCGGATTATCAATTGGTTCATGTTCACCTTGATTTATCATAAGACGGACCAAAACTTCATAGGTACTTCTGGGGAGACAGATTTATCTACCAGAATAGACATATCTGTGTGAGACAGGTTTGTTCATAAATCTTCGACTTTGGGTCGCAGCAACTCTTATTTTTGGGTGAGATCAACTAAGGGAATCAAGTGCACAAAATCCGGTGTGGTTCTAGAGGCGTAAGGACCGTGGCTGTACCTTAATCGGTGTGAGACTTGGTTAGGGATCAACAACATTCCAGTCGGAAGTTAACTTGTAGTAGGCTAGTGTTTGTAGCGGTTTAATACAGTATGATGTTCAATCTGGACTAGGCCCGGGGGTTTTCTACATTTGCGGTTTCCTCGTTAACAAAATTTCTGGTGTTTGTGTTATTTTTTTTCCGCATTATATTTTATATAATTGAAATATCACAGGTTGTGCGTAGTTCAATCAATTGATAAATCCGACCTAGATTGTTGGATAGGAATTGATTGGCACTTGGGCATTGGTCTTTGGTGCCGTCCAATTTATTTCTCAAATCAATCAGGCTCACAGATTTCTATATGTTCGATTGCAGATTGTATTGACAAATTGAGATTAAGCTCTTTGATATATCTCTTGATTGAGCTCGCTTTTAAGTTGGTGCTCTCGGTATTATATTGGAGTTTGTCCATACGATTTTCCGAACGAATTATTGGGTGTGGTTGTTATACCCCCGCTTTTTCAATCTTGTTCGATTGTTGAGCTTCTCAATTGAACAAGATAGATATAAATCATCAAAGTTCTCTTCGTCTCAGACTTTGTTGATTCCACAAGTTTTATACTTGTGAGGTGAATAATAATCTAGGCTGCACTTCGGGTTGCATAAGTCCAGATTTTGAGGTTAGATAGATTTTATCTATTGGTATCGATTTCCATCACCTTGATCTAATTTATTGATCATAAAGGAAATCACATATAAGCTTATCTGTGCGAGGTAGATTGGTTTAAAGTCTTTAATTGAGTTGAAACAACTCTTAGTTGGTATGATGTCACCTAAGGAAATCAATTGCGCGGAGTTCTGCTGGGATTCAAGATGCGTAAGGAGCGCGACTGTAACTGAATTGCTAGGAGGGTTTAATTCGGTCTCAACCACATTCCAGTACGAAGTTAATTGGTAGTAGACTAGTGTCTGTAGCGGTTTAATACAATTTGGTGTTCAATCTGGACTAGGTCCCGGGTTTTTCTG
The DNA here is from genome assembly GCF_003573695.1 of Papaver somniferum. Lineage (NCBI taxonomy): Eukaryota > Viridiplantae > Streptophyta > Magnoliopsida > Ranunculales > Papaveraceae > Papaver > Papaver somniferum. The sequence goes on along the minus strand of NC_039360.1, from coordinate 43,444,838 downwards.
CATTTGCGGTTTCCTCGTTAACAAAACTTTTGGTGTATGTGTTATTTTTTTCCGCATTATATTGTTTATCTTTATAAATGAAATATCACAGGTTGTGCGTTAATCAATCAAACTAGATACATCCATACTTGTTTGTTGGATACGACTTGATTGATACTTGGAAATTGATTTTTGGAATCACCAAGTACTCTCACCCGGAAATCAGGTTCAGGACTTGCTTCTGTAAACATTCTGATTGTGAGAGAAAGAGATATAACTCTGAATATTCTTTCTTGATTGGGATTCATTAAGTTGAACTCTCTGAGTTATATTTGAGTTTGTCCATACAGGCTTCCTAAGAAAAAGTTGGTGGTGTATTTTGGTACCCCCGCATATTCAAAAGTAAATAAGTTCCAATATTTTTCTCTCTTCTCGCCAGTTACGAACAAAAAAGTTGAAAATAACGATCTTAATGTTAAAGGCACTAAAATACATGATTTTTGTGAGAAAAATAATCATCGACAAAAACTATTCTCTATGTTACGAACAAGAGAACAATTAGTTCGATATGACTCAATATAAGAATTATAACTTCTCTAGCCATGTACGAACGTAGAGATTAAAGTTCACCACTTATTCCCTGGTTGGTATGCAATCAACAAAGTAAATAAATTCCTAACATCTTACATAATTCTATAGCAGTTTATTCACAAAAGTGTAATCGTGGAGAGATCAATACTTCCATTCTCAAAATAGTTTACTCCTCTTTTGCAAGATTTAAGTGCTTAACCTATGAGAAAATATGAGATATATGTTTTAATCGCTAGAATATGATAGCAAAGAACAAATCTCACAAAATAAGCAATACATATGTATAATCCATGAAGATTAGGTATATTGCAACTCATCTTCCAAAAAAAATATTAATTAAATAAACTTTAAACATGTAAGATGATAGTATTTGGAATAGCTAATGTAACACATAAGAACTACTCCAAAAGATAGTGTTCCTCCTTAAATAATAAGAATAGATTCTTACAAGCAGTTAACTAGTAAAATCATCTTTTAAGAAGGCTTCTTCATTACCGAACTCTTCATCATCAATTGACAGCCGAATATAAGGTTCATGAATCTCGAGAGATTTCTGAATCTCGTACAAGTAGACCTAATTATGTTTTTCAGAGGAAACCTGGGTCTATAAAGGATGAATCTAGAATACACTAGGACACAAAGTGTCAGGGATTGAATTTCCCATTTGAAAGAGCATCTCTATTTATAGATTTCAAAGACCAGGGGTTGATTAGAATTCAAGCTAGGATAACTTGAGAATCAAGCAAATAATTTTACATTTTGAAAATACAATAGAAGAATATATACTAGGAACCGTGTATAATGATTGTTCGGTTTGGAAAATATGCCAAAGAACTAAATGATAAATGTTCATTTAAACACCTAATAATTTAATCATGACAACACATAAGTGTTTGAGTGATCAATGAAGTCTTAGAAGTGTTTGACAGAGTTCTAGCAATGATAAATGTATTTCAAAAATAAGTCTTTGAGCATCTGCTAAAATCTTAAACATGGACGGTTAATACAACGGTTTGTGAACCGTTAGGTTTGTTCACGAGAACCAGTTCTAGCAATGATAAATGTATTTCAAAAATAAGTCTTTGAGCATCTGCTAAAATCTTAAACATGGACGGTTGGTGAACCAGTTCGCCAACCTTACAAGACTATCGAACTCGGTTGACCACGGTTCGTGAACCGGGTTCATAAACTGCTAGCTTATAATACCTACTCTCGAAATTCATCTCACAACGGTTCGTGAACTGTCCCCATTTGAGCTTGCGTTTGCGAACTGGTTCGCCAACCTTTCTGTATTTCTGAAACTCAGATATCTATGGTTTTTTGAACTGGTTCGCCAACCTAGCCTGAGCAGACATATCAGATAGTTCATTATTTCTCTTTTATGATGTTTGAAACATTCCCGCGTGATAAAATCATTTTCCTGGCCAATTTTCAATTTATCCACAAACTAATTCACACAATAAATTATTTAGAAATAGTATTGTTAAGGATCGTTAAACATTTTTGCTTAGAATCATATTGTGAGATTTTTAACAAGACAAGCTTGACTCGAAACTTCTTATTCGTAAATCTAATAAAAGTCATACGACATCATCTCGAAAAGATGGAATGGTAAGATAATGAGTAAAATAAAATGGTTCAGTCTTCACATACCATAATACAGAAGTTCTCCAAATATCTTCGATCTCCAGTTTTCGATGATGATGTCTGATACTCAACTATCAAATTTTAACCTAGTCCAATATTTGACTTAATAGATTAGAAATCAAGATATAGTTTTAATCATCTAACATAGACAACAAGCTTGAGATAGCAAAACTTGGGGGTTCAACCGAGTGTTGCTCTAACAGACACTATTATGTACTAATATAAACATTATTCTAATAAAGTTACTAGTATTGCAGAATCAGCTCAGAAACGATTGATGAAATTTCTTGATGCGATACAGAAAAATGAAGTTATGATAGATGCATATAATATAATGTGTCCCTTTTAGAAATATACTATATGATGAGAGAATTAATATGGCAGAGGAAGTATGGCGCTCAAAGCTATGCGAGTCTTTATTCTAAGGAGTCGTATATGGGACTTTCGTGTGTTTATATGATTGTAAAGTATATAGGCGTGATCCTTATTGAGGCCATCTATCCATTTTGCAGGAACTCCTTTTCATCCCCTATCCTACAGAAGCTTCTGAAAACGTATATATGATATAAAATAAGCTGGGAATTATCCAACTTTTACAAGTGGAAACAGCGCTCAAAGACGAAAAACAAAATTGAGCAAATTAATGGTGATTGTATGATCCATACACGAAAAACATGAATGAACCAATAAAGAAAAAGTCTTATTGTAGGATGCAACCAAATTATTAACGGAAAAAAAAATCAAGAAAAAAAAAGATTAAGCATGAAAATAATAATAAAATATATCAATTTGTTTTTGAGCTTTCCAAACGACATACAATGATGACGAATCTTTGGTTCCAAAGGAAATGGGAAGATCAAAGAAGGAAAATGGTAAATCAAGTGAACAATAACATAATGATAAATCTGAAGCGATGCACTAGGTTGATGAAGCACCAATTTCAAGGAAACGAGAATTCAAAAGAAGGAAGATAGTAAATCAAACCACAACAATATGATAATTTCGAAGCGATACCAAAACTGACGAAGCAGCGGTTCCAAATAAAAGGATAACGCTGAAGAATGAAGATTATACATTAAGTCCACAACAATAAAAATAAATTGTCTGAAGCGGTACGAAAATTTAATGAGGCACAAGTTTCTAACAAAAGGAGAAGGCCAAATAAGGAATATGGTATATCAAGTCAACAACAACAACAAATATAAAAGAGCATGGCGATTACAAATGATGGTAAAGATGTAATAAAGAAACCTTTTGGTAATATGAAAACTCCTAAGGATCCAATAACACATAAATCAAATTAAAGTGAACTTGTTATAACATAATTAGGGAGTATTTGATTCAACTTCTTGAGATTATTTGTGAATATGTTGTATCAACAGACGGCGTTGATGAAGATGGAAATCGTAGTTTTCATGCTGTAAAGGAACAGTTAGGACACTTACATTAAGCAGATATATTCAGGATTAAAAAATGCCAATATGTAAGAATGGAGATGGACTAAACACTAATCAATATTAAGATATTTTATCTGTCAATAATGTAAAACGAAGACAAACTTCTTGAGATTATTTGTGAATATGTTGTATCAACAGACGGCGTTGATGAAGATGGAAATCGTAGTTTTCATGCTGTAAAGGAACAGTTAGGACACTTACATTAAGCAGATATATTCAGGATTAAAAAATGCCAATATGTAAGAATGGAGATGGACGAAACACTAATCAATATTAAGATATTTTATCTGTCAATAATGTAAAACGAAGACAAACAACAGTTTAACGATTTTTGTATTCGTGTATTAGGGCCTGGGCAATCCATAAGCTTCATTCTCATGTCTTATTGGATGAGAATGTCGGTGTATGGATAATTCTTAACAAATACATGAGGGTGCATGGTTCATTATTCTGGTCTTGGGTTTGGCACGATGTTTGCACCAAAATTCAGGATTGTGTGGGCTCACTTAAGACGAGCAAAATTATTATTATATTAGTGAATAACAATCATTTTATCATTCTCAATTTAGAGGAAGATTGTTTGTTGCATCTGGTTTGCAAGTATACTAATTGGGCGAATAAGGGTATTAACATAACGTCTAATTTTGTGATGCTTTGAAACTGCCCGAAAAGCGATTGAATATATAAAGAAACTTAAAGTGAAATAAATCTGATGATATTTGGAATTGTTTCTTTTTTTTTTGGTGGTATCTTATATATTGTATTTGAATTTTGAATTCCGCTTAATGAATAGAATGGTTTTTGTTCGTACATTATTTTGTTATTCCGTCTGCATAGTCGAAGTCAACCGACGATGCTGATTATGTGGAAGGTTGTTAATTTTTAGATTTGTAGGATTGTTAATTATATAATATACAAAGAAACAAAGCCGAAAATCTAAGAGATTATATTATTTTATGGTGACTCAATATATGCACAATGACCCAAAATCTGCATCTCGAGATCATACCACAAAATCTTTCTTATAGGGATCCATAATTTACCTCATGACCAAAATCTATATTTCAAAATTTTCAACGCGAGTCATCAAAATATACCACTATAACCAAAATTATCTCTCGACATTTAGAAAATTTTCAACGTAACATAATGTTTCTCTTAGTTTTCAATGAGATTGAGAATTTTCTTTAAGATATTCAAAATCTATCATGTAACATGAAATTTACTTAATGAATTGAAAATTTTAATTCCCTAAGGTATAAAAGCTCGTAGGCAATCCAGAGTACATATAATTACATAGTTACTATGACCTCAAATTTTTGAACCATCATTTGTTAAGTGACTCCAAATCTACGGCCATATTGGAAATGGGCCTTATGAGTTAAATTTGCTTGGAAGACCAAAATTTTCTCGTTAGTCAAAAATTGTTTTGTGACCAAAATTTTCTAAATAATGATATAAAATTTACGTCCCTGACCTAAGAGCAACTGCAGTGGTGCGAGTATAACCAAAGACCAAAGACTAAAAAAAAGACCAAATTTGGGTTTAGTCCGTCGTGTGGCGTAACGGGGGGAGAGTAAATTTGGTCGCGCGTTGATATAAAGTTCGTTTGATCGTCAAGCGTTGATAAAGATTACGCCTGGAATCAGGCGTTGGTAAAGATTACGCCCGAATGGGGCGTTTATAAAGATTATGCCCGAATGTTGGGCATTTATATAGCTAATTAGGGAGGTGTCACTTGACAAACGCCTGGAATTTGAGCGCACACTATATCAACGCCCCATTCAGGCGTTAACTTTATCCCCGCCTGGAAGTCAGGCGTTAATTATACGAACGCGCGATGAATGGCAAAGATTATATCAACGCCCGTTGTGTAGACGGACATTATATCAACGACCGATTATATTTGGGTTTGGTCTTGGTCGGCGACCAAATTTAATCTGGGTTTTAGTTTTTGATCAAAATTAGATCGATAATCCGTCCCACTACACCTGTCCATTGAATCAAATATTTGGATTTAGTCGTCCATTGTGGACGCTCTAAGAGTGTCGAGGACCCATTATCCATCCCACATATCACAATGGTAGTGGTGATGACCTAACTACTATTTGGATTAATTCTCGGAATATACCGTATCCCGAGATTTCCTGGTATCAACGTAGAATCATTGTTATTTTAAAATAATTTGAATTTTGTCGTTGTGTATATTTTCATACCGACACAAATAATACATCTGATTCTATCTTAAAATTTTCCAAGAATTTGAATGTCATCACGATATAGCAAACTTAATGGCATGTTTGTTTATAGACTAATACTTAAATGTCTCGACAATTTGTAACCTTTTAAATTCTATTTAATTTTCTTATAGCAAAAAATTATCTATTTAATTTTCTTAAAAATAAAAGGAAATAAACTGACTGATTCTTCTGGGGAATGGTGCGGGTTTATATGACAGCCATGGAAATGTGAGACCTACGAAAACAAGTGCAATCTAGCGAGTAGCGGTTTCGAGTCTTTTCTCTATTTAGATCTTTTTTTTCTTCTTAAATAATTTTGGTTATGTGACTAACTTATCTTTCGACCAATATAACCAAGACTAGTGCGTCTTTTTTGAATAAAAAAGATGTACACTCTCTCAAAAATTTTATCTTAAAAAATTGGCAATGTTGTATACGGAATCAGAATGCTCTGAAATGTACTTAATACATATGCATCGTTGTAGTTGCATAAAACCACACACTATATCCAATGGTATGGAAGATGAGTTAAAACTAAGTCAAGATGTTCAACAAACATAGACACAAAGATATACGTGGTTCGGGATGATTATCTACGTCCACGGGATGAAAGGATAAATGTTATTATTTCTTTTCTTTGATTACAAGGTGTTCTCTCCTTCTCAAATGGTGTAGCTCTCAAACTCTCCTTCTCAAATGGCGTACTCTCAAAGTCTCAAATGTAGTGTCTTCTTTCTCTCTCTTTTAACCTGCCTCTCTCTCTCTCTCTCGACCTGCCCTTATATTTACAAGCCAAGGTCGACATACAACAGAATTACAATGTTGGTCACATTACATCAATTTAGTTGTTCCCTATCGGACCTTCACTGCTCACCCGACTTTCTGGTTTGACCGATAGTTCTTCACCCGAGGCCGAGTCTTAATCGTCTGGTTAACACGATACGCCCTTCTTTCTTCTCGTTCCTTTGTTTGACCATATTCCTTCGTCTGACCGAGTGCTTTTTGATTGTTCGCCCGACCTGTCAGAGGATAAGGGTCACGTCACATCCGACAACTATTGGGCCATCACGTCCGACCCACGTGATACCTCGATCTTTGCGTCATTTGATTCTATCTTGTGCTTCGCCTCTCTTTTTTCTTTGGTGTATCACAACTTAGGATCTTGCCACCTAGCCCTGTGGATTATCTACACCTACATTTATGCCCCTTCTTTTGCTCGTGTGCTTGGCACGAGGGAAAGAAAATTGCTCCACCTTCCCACGTCCTCGAGCATGCCGAGAATTCCGCCATGCAGTCTCCCACTAATTCTCCCTTTATGACTTGTAACCGTTGTTGTCGGTTGAGGCGCTGCACCCTATAAATACCTACCTTCATGTTCTCTTTTCTTTGCTCGCCATTTTTCAGAGAAACCAAGTGTTGTTCTTCTTTTTTCTTTTCCTCCCACTTTACCGACGTCATTAATTCTGGTAATTCTCTTATCTTCTCCGTCTTCGGCTTTGCTGTTTTTGTTGGTGAGGTTTGCGACAGTCGTGGTTAGTTCTTCCTTTTGCTTCTCTCTTCACCAACGTTCGTATCTCTCCGTTCGCTTTGTGCCATGGCTACTTCTTCTCCGTCAATGACTGAAAAAAGGTGTGTGAGTGATACCTTCTCCGAGGGCGATGATGTTTCTCTTGATTCTCTATTTTGGATTGAGAGTCCTTACCATCATGATTATCGTGCTATAAATTCCTTTTGTCCTGATGATTCTCCCTCTTTTTCATGTAGGGCTGATAAGAGAGTCTCCAAAGACTTGTCTGATGATGAGTTTATTGAACAGTTGAAGGAAGAATTCGGTCTTCAAAACTATGAAGTGACCCTAGTATCGGGTCAAACGGGTGTGTTGAAGAAGACCGATGTCGATAAGCATGAGCAGTCGTCTGAGGCGGTCATCGTCACTCGTGGGAAGTTGGAACTTGGCCTTCGCTTTCCTATATACAACCCTGCCGGCCCTTTCTACTATGAGGTATTGTCGCAGCTTCGTCCGTATCGGGCCTTGACTCAGTGGAATGGCAACACTTTCCGTCTGATGAATGAATGGAGAGATCGAGGCGAGGGTCATGGATCTACGGCCGATTGGTCGACCTATAAGCATGGAGATGCTCCCGATTACACTTCTGCCAATTTTACCGTGAACTACCGGAGCGGGACAGCTACCAATGGCGACCTTGCTGGTTTTGCTGCTAGCCCTCATCGTCAGAAATCTATGCCCGAGGGTGTTGACAGATTGATGCTAGATGCTGATCCCCTTGGTAAAGGTTCCAACAAGCGTGCTCGCCACACCAATGACCCATACTGGGACCGAGTTCCACTTCTTTTTTGCGGCCAAATTTTGCATGGTAGCTTTCCTCCCCCTCAATTTCCTGCAGAGCCTTATCCATTCTAGGTGATTAACGATGATAAGGTATGTTGCTTTCTTTCCACTTTCTTTGATTCCTGCTGGTAGGCATTTAAAGATGTGAGAAAATAAGAGTAAAAGAAAGCCTACTTGTTAAACCGCAAGTGCACAGTGTCGGTTGTAGTTTGTGCAAGAACGGGTCGAATCCACAGGGACTTGTGTGTGTAGTTGAAGTTTCCTAAGCTAAGCAGTGACAGTAAGTGACAGTGGCAGTGAGCCACAGATGCAAAGATTGACAGTGGAAAAGAATCAAAGGCAATGAGCCTAAGGCAGTGAGAAATAAAGAACCAAGGAAGTAATGGCAGTGAAGCACTAGAAAAAAGAAATAAAGAACTAGGGATTGAATCCACCACTAACTTAAGTTAAGTCATCCTAGTTCCATTATGTTCTTGTCCCTGGTGTAGATATCAGTGAGCTTCTAGGCTTGCTGACTATCTAGATGGCAGTGAAGGTTCAAGCCTGCTGCTCATCAAAGGGTTGTTTCAGGAGGATGGTTTAGTATCACTAAGATAATTATCTAATCCTAGTATTAGCTGTCCTCTCACAAAACAAACTAACCGCAGATCAATCACTTAGATGAGTAAGCAATCCTGAAGGATAATTTCAATCCTAGCATTCTTAGCACAACAAGACTATATCAAAACTTGAACTGAACTTAACAATGAATTAATGGTTTCATCTAACCCTAGCAGTGAACTCAGAACATAATTAACATTAAAATGGAACTAAACATGATCATGTGAAATAACATTGCATTTAAACAACTAAACAGTGAATGAAAATTGCAAATGAAGAACCCTAAAAATTAACAGTGAAATCAAATTGACATTGAGAATTAAATTAACCCAATTAGGGGGTTTCTCGGATGACCCAAGAACAACCTTTTGCATTCTCTACAGCTTCCCTTTTATAGCTTACAACAAAATCCCTAATTTCACAAAACCCTAAATTTGCAAACCCTAACTTTTGGGGAAAATCAAATTCGACATACCCATGTGTGAATTCTGCTCGACCCATGCTTCTTGATGTCCCTCTGATGCTCTTCCTGCTCCTGTTGCGCTGTTGGCCTAGCCCTAGACTTCTGTGAACCCTAGCTTCTCTCACTGTCGAGTTTGTAGCATCAGGACTCGATGCTATAGACGAGAAAGGAAGAGACAAGGGTGGTGATGGAATACTGAGTTTGTCGGGGGAAGGTGGTAGTGGTGGTGTTCGAGGTGGAGATGGAAGAGATTGTGGTGATGGAGATGGCAGAGTTTTCTCTGCATACGGAGTGGAGGAGAAGAACTCGATGTTTGGGAAGAAGGGGGTGTTTGGTTTACGTCGATGGGTTCGATGGCTAAGGTGTTGAGCGGAATCATCTGAAGTTGATGCGCAGCGAGGAGATCCATTGGATAATCACTTACTAATTGAATCGAACGGCACGATGTAAACAAGCTCTGAGCGACCGTTGGATTAAGTGATACAACGAAGCTGACGGCTCCAGATGGAGTTAGGTGCTGTAGTGTTAGACAGGAGCTTCAGACTTTGATGTACGACGATGCTGCGACCGTAGGATGCTGAGATGATCCAATCTGACGGCTAGAAAGGGAAACGGGTATGGATATAGGAAATGGATTTGGGTGAGGGTTTTGGTTCTTGGGTATGCCAAGCCCATATCTTCTTTAAGAACAATTCTTCCTCTTCAAGCCCACTTCTAGTTGATCCGGCTCTTGCAAACATCATTCTTCGCTTCCTCCTAGCGGGAGTCTTTGCCGTTCCTTTGCTCAGTTCGCTCCATGAGTTAACCAGGCTTTATTTAGTACCTAAAAATGCAAAATTAATTAATAAAAATATTTATTCTTGAAAACAACGAAAACACAGAATATGGGATAAAATGTAGAATTAATGCACAAAAGATGAGTTAAATGCCAAGAAAAATATATAGAAATATGTACTTTTTAGCACTCATCAAATACCCCCAAACCTGAATTTTACTTGTCCTCAAGTAAAACAAAACTAAGGAAATCCTACCTATGCCACTGTCGCTGGTCTCTCGAATGCATTTAGCGTATGCACTAAGCCTTTTAAACCACTAAGTGTCCCTAGTGGACGAGTGAAGTCTCGTGAAGGTTTGCTTAGAACGTACCTACAAAGTTCTAGGACAAAATATAAGCTCAGATTCCATCAAATGTGACATGTGCAAGACAGTTTAAGCTCACAGCAAAATGGAGATGTCAATCTAGCTATCAAAGGCACAATCCTAGCACTGATAACAAATAAAGACATGTGATAAGGTGTAAAGTGTATCTACACATGTGTAAAGAAAGATCGGATGTTATGACTACTAATCACCAAGAGATAGTTTCTCAGGCTAAGAACCAAGGTCGAAATCTAGCTAGCTATCCGGACTTTACGAGAATTGTGAATGAGTAGGAGGTGTTTCACAATTACTCGCGTTGTACATCAATGGCATACACCCTCCTTGCTTATTACAATGAAACAACAAAATGACTATTTACATGACTCTTATTTACATTGACTACTCTCTTTTATTTTTGGAACAAGAGAGATGGAATTGATAAATACTTGATTGATTTTTTCATTTTTTTCATTCTTTTTTTTTTTTTTTTTTTTTTTTTTTTTTTTTTTTTTTAAAGGAAACTTTTGATACATATACAAAAGGAAACAAAAATTACATGACACTTTGCAAGAGGTAGCCCTTTTTGATGCACCCAGTTAAATTCGATGGTTGTCTTTCTTAATGTAACCTCCACCTTCTATCCCAACCAACCAAAGAACAAGCTAGTCAAGTTTCGTTCAGTATTCTAAAGTGATTGGCAATAAAACTTCCGATAGAACACCTCAAGATGAGGCTATACATGTATTGGTAGATCGTGCGCGTGCAAATTTCTTATCACTATGTGAATTGTGCTAGAATCAGGGTGCCTAAATATCTAGACTAAGACTCCTAATAATACATATTTGCACAAGAGTCAACATTTCAAGGTAAATGAGCTCCATTTTTATGTTTTTTTTCAATTTTTAATTTTTATTTTGATTTTTTCATTTTTTTCAAAAAGAAGGAGTTCTTGTTTTCAATTATGCATATATCAAAGTATCTACTTTTCACCCCCAAACCTAAACTAAACATTGTCCTCAATGTTTCAAAATATGAACAAAATTATAATACAACATATGAAGAGGATCATGTTGAGTAGAGAAAAAGGAAAGAGAATACCCGATTTCGGCGAAAGCAATATTAGAACTCCGTTATTCAAGGCAAGAATCCAACATATGTCAGCCGAGATCATATTGGATTAGCAAAATATATACAAAAGGAACAAAAGGGTTTTAAGAAATTTTATCTACTGGATTATATACAAAAATTCACCATACACTAACAATCTAAAGAGTTGAGGATCAACCCAAAAGACAAAGTGTAGAGGTTTCAACAGCTTCACACAAATAACAGGAAAGAAACGCAAGTGAAACTGTGAAACAAAATGAGCTACCCCCAAACCTGGATTTTTCAACGGATAAAATTTTGGAAACAAAATCTCGCAGTTTTGGGGGTTCATCATGTACAAGGTCTAATCAAAGTGAACTGTGCTAGGGACGGGCAAACATGCTAATTCCAACTGTGGTTCCTCAAATGTATTATACTTAGAAGCAAAATAGTCCAAAGGACTTGGGAAGCACACAGTTCCAAACCTAGATTAGGGACTCTCAGAAAAATCGGTTTGACAATATGGGTACAAACCAAATCTAGGTTGGGTGGAAGGCCATCAGATTGTGACTTATGTAGGACGATAGGCACATCATTACTAATCACATCAACATCTCCTAAGTCTTCTACACGTGTCACAACATGCTCACAATCATCAAACAAATTGGCAAGATCACAATCAGAGTCATCAACATCATCAACAAATTTATTCTCATGCATCGGCAAATCAGGAGAAATATCACAATGTGACCTAGGTAGAGAATCAGACACATCAAATATATTTTCATGCATATTAGCATTAGTGTCTACAGAAGATTCAACTATTCCTATGTCATGCTCATCTTCGCAGAATAATTGTACGAATCCCATGTCAATATCAAAATCATATGAATTACAATGAGTATTAGAAAAAACAACATTCATGAAGGTCGAGGGCGAGAAGCCATATGTTATTGAACCAACAGGTTCCACAATATTTTCATGTTCTTCTAACATATCATCATAATCATCATCATGGTAGCATGCATATTGGTCCTCATTAACAGTGGTGGTGTCATTAGTCGATTCATGTTCCTCTAAATTAGGTTCATATTCAACATCATTTACATGAATGGGACTAGACACTTCATTAGGGACAACATACATTTCCTCATGAATTTCCTCCTTTTGTAGGTGAAGCAAAATCTGATCTAAATATGCATGAATTCGTGATGTAGATCTATCAAAGTTTTGCTTACTGAGTCTTAAAGCTTCTGTGGTGGAGTCTAAATTCATGGGAGTACAAAATTCTTCATGTTCAAATTGTGGTGAATGGTACATGTGTGCATGGTCATTAGGGTTTACAAAATATTGATCGCAACCCTCAAAGGATTGATTATGGTCCCAATGACTACCATTCTCACAATTTATGGGCATTTTATACCTTGGATTTTCTCTAAATTGCCTAAAATTATGCAAAATATGACAATTCTCAACAGGGTGGTCTAAACTACCACATGCGGGACATGCATAGATTTCAGGTTGCCTAAGAAAATTAGATGTGACAGATTCCTCATGTGATTGCATTTCTAAAGCTATGATTTGAGCTTCTAATTGATCGATCAGTGATGATTGTGTGAGTGAGGCACTAGCAAAATGTTCATTTTCACGTTGTGATGAATGATGCATGTGTGAATAGTTATTAGGGTTCATGTATTGAGGTTCGGGACTTTGAAAATGTCCATAATAATTCCTATAACTATTGACATCATGGTCTATGGGAGGTTCATGACGTGGAGTATGTCCATACGCAAGTTCTCTAAGGGATTTGTTGTATTCCCCAACTGTAGACCAAGATCTAGACATGATTTGGCTCAAAAGCTAAGTAACTATGTTACAAAGCCCAAAATTTGGTTTTTAATGGGTTTGGATTTTTGGGAAAAATTTGGTTTTTATGGGTACCATTTGGTTTTTAATGGGTTTTAGAAAATTTGGACTTAATGGGAAAAGAAAACACTTTGGTTTACTGGGTTTTGAAAACTTTGGTTTTAGACTTTGAAGACAAAGCCCATTTGGGAGCTTTTGGTTTTGATGGGAGCAAATTTGTTTTTAAAGAGGTAGAAAAATTTGGTTTTTAATTGGGAGCAAAAATTTTGGTTTTAGTATTGGGAGCAAGAATTTTGGTTTTAGTGTTGGGAGCAAGCCCACATTGGTGGGAGAAATTGCTTTGCCAAGGGAAGGTGAACTAAGCCCACAATGTGTATGCAAACTGAAGCCCAATGTAGCTTTTGAAATAGCCTAACTGTTGCTTGTTTGGTCTGAGGCCCAGTTGGGATTTCAAAAGTTCAGTTTTTCTAATTTAAAACTACAGGCCCAAATCAATCTAACACCACAAGCCCACAAGCAATTAAACAAACAAGCCCACAAGTAATTAAGATTACAAGCCCAACAGAAAAATGGAAAAAATTATTACAAGCCCACAAATGAAAAATGGAAGCCCACAGGTTGGGTTCTCTTAATGGGTTTAGGCTTACTTGCTTAAGCACAGCCCAGCTGTTCAGTTTGGTTGCAAAAGCCCAGTTGGGCTTTGGATCATCCTAAGCTTTTTTCTTTGTTGAGGCCCAGTTGGGCTTGGCTTATGAATGGCAGCAGCACCACTTCAGGCCTAGCAGCAGGAGCAGATCAGCAGCAACAGCACAACATCAGGCTTTGGGTCAGGTCACACAGCAACAGGTGCAGAAGGCAGCAGCAGGAAGCAACAGGGAAACTAATAGCCTCAGTTCCACCAGTTCACCAGCAACAGCAGAGGCAGCACAAGCAGGAGCACCACAACAGCTACAGCAGTAGTCTTGGCAGCAGCAGAGGCTGGCAGCAGCAACAGGAAAGAGGAAGAAAGTAGAAGCAAGTGGCAGGCCCAGCTGCAACTCAATCAGCAGCAACAGCAAGGGCTCAGCCAAGCAAAACAGAGTCACAACAGCACAGCAACAGGAGCACATGGAAAGCTCAACAGAAGCTGTCAAGAACAGCAAGAACAGCAAGGGAAAATGATGCAAAGATGAAAAATTATGCAAAGATGAAAATGCAAGTTATGATGCACTAAATGCTTATACTAAGATGCAAAGACTTCACTACACGACACCAAGTCCCCGGCAACGGCGCCAAAAACTTGGTAGGCATGAGCAGTCGTCTGAGGCGGTCATCGTCACTCGTAGGAAGTTGGAACTTGGCCTTCGCTTTCCTATATACAACCCTGCCGGCCCTTTCTACTATGAGGTATTGTCGCAGCTTCGTCCGTATCGGGCCTTGACTCAGTGGAATGGCAACACTTTCCGTCTGATGAATGAATGGAGAGATCGAGGCGAGGGTCATGGATCTACGGCCGATTGGTCGACCTATAAGCATGGAGATGCTCCCGATTACACTTCTGCCAATTTTATCGTGAACTATCAGAGCGGGACAGCTACCAATGGCGACCTTGCTGGTTTTGCTGCTAGCCCTCATCGTCAGAAATCTATGCCCGAGGGTGTTGACAGATTGATGCTAGATGCTGATCCCCTTGGTAAAGGTTCCAACAAGCGTGCTCGCCACACCAATGACCCATACTGGGACCGAGTTCCACTTCTTTTTTGCGGCCAAATTTTGCATGGTAGCTTTCCTCCCCCTCAATTTCCTGCAGAGCCTTATCCATTCTAGGTGATTAACGATGATAAGGTATGTTGCTTTCTTTCCACTTTCTTTGATTCCTGCTGGTAGGCATTTAAAGATGTGAGAAAATAAGAGTAAAAGAAAGCCTACTTGTTAAACCGCAAGTGCACGGTGTCGGTTGTAGTTTGTGCAAGAACGGGTCGAATCCACAGGGACTTGTGTGTGTAGTTGAAGTTTCCTAAGCTAAGCAGTGACAGTAAGTGACAGTGGCAGTGAGCCACAGATGCAAAGATTGACAGTGGAAAAGAATCAAAGGCAATGAGCCTAAGGCAGTGAGAAATAAAGAACCAAGGAAGTAATGGCAGTGAAGCACTAGAAAAAAGAAATAAAGAACTAGGGATTGAATCCACCACTAACTTAAGTTAAGTCATCCTAGTTCCATTATGTTCTTGTCCCTGGTGTAGATATCAGTGAGCTTCTAGGCTTGCTGACTATCTAGATGGCAGTGAAGGTTCAAGCCTGCTGCTCATCAAAGGGTTGTTTCAGGAGGATGGTTTAGTATCACTAAGATAATTATCTAATCCTAGT
This sequence comes from Papaver somniferum, assembly GCF_003573695.1. Taxonomy (NCBI): domain Eukaryota; kingdom Viridiplantae; phylum Streptophyta; class Magnoliopsida; order Ranunculales; family Papaveraceae; genus Papaver; species Papaver somniferum. The sequence goes on along the minus strand of NC_039360.1, from coordinate 43,429,073 downwards.
ATTAGCTGTCCTCTCACAAAACAAACTAACCGCAGATCAATCACTTAGATGAGTAAGCAATCCTGAAGGATAATTTCAATCCTAGCATTCTTAGCACAACAAGACTATATCAAAACTTGAACTGAACTTAACAATGAATTAATGGTTTCATCTAACCCTAGCAGTGAACTCAGAACATAATTAACATTAAAATGGAACTAAACATGATCATGTGAAATAACATTGCATTTAAACAACTAAACAGTGAATGAAAATTGCAAATGAAGAACCCTAAAAATTAACAGTGAAATCAAATTGACATTGAGAATTAAATTAACCCAATTAGGGGGTTTCTCGGATGACCCAAGAACAACCTTTTGCATTCTCTACAGCTTCCCTTTTATAGCTTACAACAAAATCCCTAATTTCACAAAACCCTAAATTTGCAAACCATAACTTTTGGGGAAAATCAAATTCGACATACCCATGTGTGAATTCTGCTCGACCCATGCTTCTTGATGTCCCTCTGATGCTCTTCCTGCTCTTGTTGCGCTGTTGGCCTAGCCCTAGACTTCTGTGAACCCTAGCTTCTCTCACTGTCGAGTTTGTAGCATCAGGACTCGATGCTACAGACGAGAAAGGAAGAGACAAGGGTGGTGATGGAATACTGAGTTTGTCGGGGGAAGGTGGTAGTGGTGGTGTTCGAGGTGGAGATGGAAGAGATGGTGGTGATGGAGATGGCAGAGTTTTCTCTGCAGACGGAGTGGAGGAGAAGAACTCGATGTTTGGGAAGAAGGGGGTGTTTGGTTTAGGTCGATGGGTTCGATGGCTAAGGTGTTGAGCGGAATCATCTGAAGTTGATGCGCAGCGAGGAGATCCGTTGGATAATCACTTACTAATTGAATCGAACGGCACGATGTAAACAAGCTCTGAGCGACCGTTGGATTAAGTGATACAACGAAGCTGACGGCTCCAGATGGAGTTAGGTGCTGTAGTGTTAGACAGGAGCTTCAGACTTTGATGTACGACGATGCTGCGACCGTAGGATGCTGAGATGATCCAATCTGACCGCTAGAAAGGGAAACGGGTATGGATATAGGAAATGGATTTGGGTGAGGGTTTTGGGTCTTGGGTATGCCAAGCCCATATCTTCTTTAAGAACAATTCTTCCTCTTCAAGCCCACTTCTAGTTGATCCGGCTCTTGCAAACATCATTCTTCGCTTCCTCCTAGCGGGAGTCTTTGCCGTTCCTTTGCTCTTTTCGCTCCATGAGTTAACCAGGCTTTATTTAGTACCTAAAAATGCAAAATTAATTAATAAAAATATTTATTCTTGAAAACAACGAAAACACAGAATATGGGATAAAATGTAGAATTAATGCACAAAAGATGAGTTAAATGCCAAGAAAAATATATATAAATATGTACTTTTTAGCACTCATCACCTGCCGTATCGGCTTAGTGTATTGATTACTTTCTTGTCGTAGGCTAAGACTCAGAGCGAGTTTACTAAATCGACTTATATTTCCAAGAAGAGGAGCGCTGGCACAAGGGTCGAGGAAGACCATGTGAAGGTAACAAACATATAACTTTTATCCTAAGTACATGTACTTGCCACTGTTTTTTGCCTTCACGTGTTCTGACGTTGAACCTTGTGCAGAAACTCCCTAGGTGCGAGGATGAAGATGTTGGAGGGTCCGATACTGTTGGTGGCGAAGGTTTGGTTCCAAAGCGTAATCCTCCTCGGGAGAAGGTGGCGGCGAAGGGAGTGGTGCTGAAAAGCTCGGACGTTGTGATCGACATCCCCGATCAAGATGATGAGGACGATATATTCAGGGACGAGCAGCTGTTTGATGAGGATGCTGGTGGTCAGAAGGAAGGGGAGGTTCCTGTGGAAACTGCTATTGTGACTTCTATCGTGCAGCCTGGAGCTCAGGGGCCGACCCAAACATCGCTCCAAAAGTTTTCCCAGAAGGATGTTGGGTCTTCCTCGGGTGTTCATACACCCTTTACCATATTGGGCCCTATGTGTGATTCTCTTGGCGCATTACACTCGGAGGAGTTTGGCTCCTATACTGATGAGCAGATGATTGTTGTCGTGCCCCTGTATCATGATATTGCGCCGGTATTTGATAATCTGGTAAGTGGTTTGTTTGAACTCTTCCTTTTGATGTTATCGGGCCTTACTAATCTCGTATTAGGATGGATTATAGGCGTTGAATCGTTCGAGGTTGGAGGCTGCACTCCGCCGACAAGAGATTAGGAAGTTGGAGGCTGATCTTCAGTAGAGAAGGAACGATCTCGTGATCTGGAGATCAAACTCGCCGATGCGCAAGGTATATTGTTTACATAGTTGTGTTGATTGATTTCTTCGTACCAATGTCCTGAGTCAATTATTGTTCTTCTAGACGAAATATCTAGTATAGATCTAGACTCTTCTTCGGAGTATAGGCTTATGAAGAGAAAATGGGATATCGAGAAAGATCTTGTGGAGAATCTTCGACAACGAATTTCCAATAAGGATGGGAAGATAGACCGACAGGAGGCCGAGATCCAGCAACTTCAATAGGAACTGGACAGATATCGCCTGTTTGAGTATGTCCCCGAGGCTCGCTTGGGCATGTTTCAAAGACTTGCTGGTGATAAAACGTTACTAGCTGATAATCTGGAGAGTCAAAATGGTCCCCTTAGGCTTCAAAATCGAAATATTCATGAAGATCGGCGACGAATTTTGAGGGAAAAAGCTGTGGCCGAACAGTCCAACCGATATCTTCTTGAAAGGACCAAGGGTTTCAATAAGTTGTCCAGTGACCTAGAGTGGACCCAAGCCAGTTATCGATGCTACAATTGTCCTATAATCGTCAGAGGGCCGAGTGGAGCGATCACAAGAAATATTGCCCTTCGAATGAATTTCAATGAACAATACTATAATGAGTTAACTTTGAAGCTTTCTAAGGCTGAGGATGAGTTGTCCAAGTCCGTGGAGTCGTTAGAATCTGTGTTGTCGACCCTATCAGCTCTCTGGAGTGCATGCTGGGGTGGCCTTAAGACCGAGTTAATTTGTTGTTTTTACTCCGTGTTCTGCTATATTCCGTGTTTAACATGCTTATAATGTTTTGTTGCAACCGAGCAAGGTCGTGCTAAGGATCTGGAGCAATATGTACACAACCTTGGGCAAGAGGTGGAGCATTGGAAGAAGGCTGAAGGCGAGACGAAGGTTAAGCTCCAAGCCGCCGAGTCGAGGTCTGAGCAGCTTTTTCAGCATATTGTGGACGAGAAAAACGCTCATCAGAGCGAGCTTGCTGAGGCGATCAAGGCTGGTGTAAACGAGTACATCACGCAAAAGCGCCGCGAGGTTGCTCAGAGGAAGGGAGGGGCCGGTGCTGTTCCACCCAGGAGTTGATCACGCCTTTTGTAGTGTTGCGCCACTAATTTTCCCTTTATTGCCGGTTGTAATTCGTTTGAACACTTGTCCCATGCTTCTTTGAACAATTTCTTTAAATGAGGTGCTGCATCGCCAAGCTTTCTTTTCCTTTTCTATTTTCCTTGACAATTTCCGCCTTTTCCATTGTGTTGACAATTCTCTTGACAATTTCAGCCTTATCTTGTTGTTTATGTTACGCACCTGCATTTGATATCACCTGTATTAGTTATTAGTGCCTTTTCTGTCGAACACACTCAACAAGGAGGGTCATCGGTCCCGATGCCATGTCCCATCCGAGGTATCTCATCACTATCTTTTAGATTCAGTGGAAGGGTTATAGTCGCCCTAGGTCTAGGCCCGATAATCCCGAGTGGTTATCGATCAACCAACTCGGGCAAGTGGTCACGACCACCTGCGATGGGGGTAACCTTTCAGATGTAAGTAGGTTGCCTAGCTGAGAAGAAATCGTATCTTAACAACCTTTGGTATCTGGCTTCCAACCACCAGTACCCTTAGGCTACCTCGGCACTTGCACACTGCAACTGCCCCGAGTATCGAATAGCCAGTCGACTGTAAGTCACCTCGGCACTTCCACACTGGCTTTGCCCCGAGTACGAATGACCACTCGAGTGTAAGTCACCTCGGCTCTTCCTCACTGGATTTGTCCCGAGTACGAATGACCATTCGAGTGTAAGTCACCTCGGCACTTCCTCACTGGCTTTTCCCCGAGTACGAATGACCGTTGGTCGCTCATGTCATATTTCCTACCCCTCGTGGTTTTAAAGAAATAAATGACAAGTATGTTTACCTGTTTCCCTCGAACCCCTCATGGGTGATAGAGTTTCAGATGTTGAGCGTTCCATGGTTTTAACTCGGGTTTGCCGTCTGGTTTGAGGAATCGATAAGCTCCCTCGCCAGCTTTAGACACGATTGTGTATGGTCCTCCCCACCTTGCCGCTAGTTTACCGCCCTTTTTTTCATGTTCCCAATCGACTAGATATTTCAACACTAACTGCCCCGGTTGAAACTCTCTTGGTCGAACTCGTTTGTTGTATTCTCGTTGTAATCTCCTTTGGTAATTCTCCATTTTTTGCAACGCCATCTCTCTTGTTTCCTCCAAGTCATCGATCTTGGCCAATATTAGATCTGTTGATATGTTTCGCCTCCGGGCTTCATTTCTTGTGGTGGGTATCATTGCTTCAGTTGGTAGTATTGCTTCGGTTCCATAGGTCAGCATGAAAGGTGATAGCCATGTTTCTTCCCTTCGAGTGGTTCGATAGGCCCATAAAACATTGTAGAGTTCTTCGCACCAATTAACGTATTCTCCATCTAATTTTTTCTTCATATTGTCGGCGATAGTTTTGTTTGTGATCTCGGCATGCCCATTACTTTGAGGGTATATGAGGGTAGCCTTGCTTTTTCTGATGTTGTAGGTGTTAAATAGTAGGTCGATGTTTTCTCCATGGAGTTGTTTTCCATTATCCGAGACGATGGCCGCCGGTACTCCGAAACGACATATGATGTGCTCCCAAATGAACCTGAAGACGTCCTTGTCACGGATATGTCTCAGTGGTGCCGCCTCCACCCATTTAGTGAAGTAATCCGTCGCTACTATTAAGTATTTTCTCTGCCCCGATCCCACATGTAATGGTCCCACGATATCGATCCCCCACTTTGCGAAGGTCCAGGGGATTACTACCGAGTTTAGAGTTACTGAAGGTGCATGTAACTTCTTACCAAACTGTTGGCATTCTTCGCAAGCTTGCGCCATTTGTTTTGCATCATCGTTCATATACGTCCAGAAGTATCCCATCGTTTTCGCTCTCGCTGACAGACTTCGTTCCGAGCTGTGATTTCTGGCTGCTCCATAGTGTAGTTCATTCAAGATTGTCTGGCCTTCTTCCTTACTTAAGCATCTTAAGAGTGGTCCCGGGTATGATTTTCTGTATAGGATTCCGTCTCTTAGCTCGTAAGCGGCCGATTTTCTTTTCACTTTGTTGATCTCAAGTCGCCCCTTGGGTAACTCGCCTGTCTCCAAGTACGAATAAATCGTCTTTCTCCAATTTCCGTCCGGATATCTGTCAGCCGTGTTGATATCCACGTCGACGTGCACCTCGGGTATTTCTGGTATAGGTGGGGCGAGGAGTATCATAACACGAATACCCTCCACACTTGGGTCTGTGAGCTGGGGATGCAATATATGCCAATGCGTCCGAGTGTCGATTATCTTTTCTGCATATGTGGCGAAATTTGATGTTGGGGATCTGGTCGATATAGAATTGGGCGAGCTCCCAGTACTTCTGAAAAATCGGGTCGTGGATGGCGTTTTTTCCTGTGATTTGTCGGATCACCAACTGCGAGTCGCTAGTTAGTCTTACATCTTGTAGGCCCATCTCGACGATTAATATCAGGGCGTGAATCACAGCTTCGTACTCGGTGATGTTGTTTGTCGCCTTAAATTCCAATCTAAACGAATGAACCATTTTTCGTCCCTTTGGTGTGGTAAAGACTATCCCAAGTCATGATCCATCTTTGTTCGACGCTCCATCGACGAATACTTCCCAACGTGATGGGCTACTTGCTTCGAGTAAGTCGGTCGGGTCTTCTCGATCTTCTTCCATTCTGGGTATGTCCTCGACCTCATCTTCGTCGCTTAGTGGAAAATCTGCCAAGAAATATGCCACTACTTGTGCCTTCACTGTTGTCCTCATTTCGTAGAAAACATTGAACTATTTAATTTGCGCCCTCCATTTGGAGATCCTTCCCGATCGGCATGCATTTTCCAGTACCGCCTCAATAGGTGATTTTGTGAGCACGCGGATCCGATGGGCTTGGAAATACGTCCTTAGCTTCAGGATGGCGAAAGCTAGCGCTAGAATCATCTGTTCCATCCTTGTATAATTTTTCTCGGCCGGACTTAATGTTTTGCTAATGAAGTAAACAGGATTTTCCTCGCTCCCTTAATTTCGAACTAAGACTGCACTGATAGCATATGAAGTTGCTCCGAGGTATAATGTGAGGACCTCCGATGGCTCGGGTCTTTGTAATACTGGAAGACTTGCAAGATGTATCTTAATATTCTGAAACGCCTCCTCACAGGCGTCCGTCCATTTGAATTTCTCTCCCTTTTTAAGAGTGCTAAAGAAATCCTTGCATTTGTTGGACGACCGAGATATGAATCGCCCCAATGCTGCTATACTTCCGTTCAGGTTTTGTACGTCTTTTGTTGTGGCTGGTGACGGCATCTCGAGGATGGCTCTGACCTTCTCGGGATCTGCTTCTATCCCCTTTGGAATGATGATATATCCCAAAAATTTGCCTGATGTGACCCAAAAATCGCATTTGGTCGGGTTAACTTTCATTTTATATTCTCTCATCGTTCGAAAAATTTCCCGCAGGTCTCGGATGTGATTCTTGGCTAGGAGACTTTTTACTAGCATATCGTCGACATAGACCTCAATGGTGTTGTGGATCTGGTCTTCAAACATGTCGCCCACCAACCTCTGATATGTGGCGCCTGCATTCTTCATCCTAAACGGCATCTTGGTGTAGCAGTATAGGCCCCTTGGTGTGAAGAAGGAGGTGTGTTCTTGATCCTCAGGAGCCAGCGGGATTTGGTTATACCCCGCGTATCCGTCCATCAATGTTAGTGCCTCGTGCCCCATTATAGATTCCACCAGTTGATCGATGCTTGGGAGAGGGAAGTTGTCCTTTGGACAGGCTTTGTTCAGGTCGCTGAAGTCAATGCAGATTCTGACTCCTCCGTTTTTCTTTGGTACCACGACCATGTTGGATATCCACTGTGGGTAGTGCGATTTCCTGATTATCCCCGATTCTTGTAACTTCTTTAATTCCTTCTCGACGGTCGTGTGTAATTTTGGTGTGATTCGCCTCATCTTTTGTCGGACTGGCTTGAAGCTTGGGTCGATCCTTAGATGGTGACAGCATACCTCCGGATCTATACCTTCCATATCGTGTATATTACATGCGAATGCGTCTATGTTTTCCTTTAGCACCGCCACGAGCTGGTTTACTTGTTCGTCCGATAGTAAGGTCCCGATCCTTACCACCCTTGGTTCTTCTACAGTTCCCAAATTAATCTCCCGAGTAGGTTCCACGGCCGAGAAGTTTGGTTTTGATTCCTTCACCAGCGCCGTCTCCTTTAATTGCTATGAATGCTCGTTTCCTTGTGCTTCGTAAGTCATGACCGCCTGCGAAATAACTCTTTCCAGTTCTTCTGCAACTTTGGCTTCTTTAGCCTTTTTCTTCTCTCCCCTTTGTCGTGTTCGTTGCTCCTCATTTATCTTGGCATCGACCTTCATGCACTGTCGGGCAGCCTGTGGATCTCCTACGACCTCAGCTATCCCCTTGTAAGTTGGGAATCGTAGCCTTTGATGGTAGGCCGATGCCACTCCTTTGATTCCCGCGATCCATGGTCTTCCGATTATAGCTTCATAGGGCGAGGCGACATCAACCACGTAGAATGTGGTTAAAGTATCTAGGTAACCACCTCCATCTGATACCCTTAGAGTTACTTCGCCCTTCGGGATGGTTACGGTCCCATTAAAACCGTAGATACGATATGTCGTGGGATGAGCTCCATCCTTTTGAACGTATCGTAGAAGAGTACTTCGACTGAGCTCCCACTATCTACTAGTATCCTTCTTACCCCCCATTCCTCAATCAGCAGGGTGATAACCAAGGGATCACTGTGAGCTTGGCCGTTCATCGGGACATCCTGAGCCGAGAAAAAGATGGGTCGCATCATCCAAGGTTCCATCGGCAAAGCTTTTGCTACACTGAAAATTTCATTCCCATTATGATCTCTCTTGTGGATCCTTGACATGATTCTAGGATTCAGATTGTACGCTTGAGTGGCGGAATGGGAAATCGTGTTGACAAACTGCGTGGATCTGTCGATCCGGACCTGATGAACGGGTGCATCGGGTGCTACGGTCGTCTGGGCTGGGTGTCGGACGAACTGTCTCAGATAACCATCTCTAATAAGGTGTTGCACGATTTCTTTCACTTCTCGACAGTTATTTTTAGAGTGGCCTCGATATTGACGATAATGGCAATATTGTGGGTGATCCTTGGTCTCCTCGAACTGTATCCCTCTTGAAGCTGGGTATATGATGTCACTCCTTTTTTAGACCTCTTTGAAGATTTCTTCTAGTGGAGCATTCAAAGGGGTGTATTCCTCGCCTCGTGCCTCAGCCTCTTTCCTTTAGCTAACCATTCCTTCTTCCCCTTTCCTTTCGTAGGTGGGATCGGTCTCTTCTCGGGCCGACGTTGAACATCGTCCGATGTCGACTCAGGCGCCGCACTAGCCTCTCGCACTCCCCTATCCCTTGACTCTTCCTAAATTTCTTCTAGGGCGATGAAATGTTCTTGCATTTTCCTCATTTCTTTCATTGTTTGTGGTTTTTCAGTGAACATGGCTATCCATATGGGATCAGACCTCCCAAGTGCGTTTTCGAAACCGAATATCTGCTGGTCGACCGGTACTTTCCCAATTTCTGTACACAAATTTCTCCATCTATCGGTCAATGATCTGAGAGATTCTCTGAACCGCCGGGCCAAGGTGAATAACCTGTTGACCCTGGGACGAGGTCTGTTGTTGTGCATGTATGTTTTAAGGAAGGCTTCGACTAGAGTCTCATAACTGTCGACTGTTCCTGGTGCGAGGTTGTAGAACCATTTCCTTGCCTCGCCTTCCAAGCTTGCAGGGAAGAACTTGCACATTACCACCTCATGGTTTTTCCATTGTATTAGGGACATTGTGTACATCTTCAAATGCTTAACTGCGTCTCTCGTGTCGTCGAACCTTGATGGGAAGGTGGGGAGCGTGCACTTAGGAGGGAAGGACCTTAGTTCTAGATCTTGTGTGAAAGGGTTCCTCTCGGCCTCGCTTATAACCTCGGCAAGCTTATCTTCTCCGCCGGTTCCTGACAACTTCCTTATCTTTTCCTCTAACTCTCTTAGCTTGGCTTCAGTCGCGTTGTCAGACCTTTTGTTTCTCTGTTGATTATTCCTCTCGTGCCTTTCGTCGTCTGTCGATGAATCTTGATCGACCGGAATTTCTTGGTCCTACTGCAGGTGGTACCTTCCCGATTCGGCCTTGGTGTCCTGATGTCCCTCGGCTAGAAGATCCTCTCGACCTCGACCTTAAGTTCCGTAGCTGATAGTTCTCGAACTCTAGAGCTAGGTTCCGCTGCTGAAGATCCCTTAAAGCCGCCTCTTGCCTTCTTTGGCTTTCTAAAATTGCGAGTAGTCTTGGATCTGTACTCTCATGGCTAGAGTGACCATTTGGATGGCCTAAATGGGCATGGGTGGTGCCGTCATCACAGGTGGTGGAGGTGTTACTGTGGGGGGTATCTGATTCGATGTTGTCGGATAGATTCTGATAGTTGTTTCTCGTCCTAGTTATACTCGCCTTAGTCTTTCTTGCTCTCGCCCGAGGGTTTCTTGATACTCAGCTTGTCGTCTGATGTTTCGTCTCTGAGCATGCAGGATTAATGCTTCTTCATCATCTTCCGTGTCTGACGCGGAAGTCCAGATATTTGATCATCCCTCCTTGGGGCGAGGCGATTCGCTCCAGAGGCGATGGGTCATCGTCTCGTCCCATATCGATCTCCTCGTCCATAGTTGGCATACCCCTTGCAGAAGCTCATGATTCCTCTGGTGGTGGATGCCCGTCACTCCCTCACCTCGTCCCAGTTACTCCTCCTTGCATGTTGTTATTGGAGATCGTGCGGTTCCTCAGAGTTCTTCTCATACCTGACGTGCTAGCCATCGGAGACAGTGTGTTGTTAGTCCGAGAGTCGTCCCTACCTACGTCAGTGAAAACAGACAACACCTTACTTTGACCTGTTTTTGAAAAGTTTTTATAGTACGTACAGCTTTAGAAGAAACAGGTGACTGGCACTAAAACTGAGTTTCAAAAGTACGATTCCCTCTACTCTGCCATGTTGACCTCGCCAATTTGCCTTGTTCAGACTCTAAGTGTCACCTTTTAGACGGGTATCATGCTACGTCGCTTTCAAAGTTGCACGACGTCGCTTTCAGTACCACGACTCTGTATTAACTACAATTTGTCCTACATTCCCTATACTCCAAATCATTAACACCTAGTTCTCTGTGGGTAAAAGGTCCAAATTCGTACTTTTATGAGGTCAGCACGCCACGAAAAAAACTGACTAAGACTTATGCACTCTCTTAGAACTACAAAGGGATGTCTTCTCTTGATTCCTTGGATTCCTTCACCGGCGACCAATAATCTCGATGTGCTGTTGTTTTGGCATTTTCCCCAGCAAAAATGGAACCTCAAGCAACTTCAACCACACATCAAAGATGTTATTTGGGAGTTTATGGGTATTCCGTTGTTGAACTCGCAAGACAAAAACTAAGATCAAAATACGAAGACAAGTGTAAAAAATACTATGAAAACAAAGATTAAGACACGAAAACAGACTCGCCTACAAGCAAGACTAGTCGAATGTTCGGGATCAACCCAACTGAAAATGTTTGCTAACGACTCGATCTTAACAATGAAAACTTAACTATATCAACAGACTTCAAACCAAATTTTCATATACAAACTTTCACCGAGAAGAGTTCATCCCATAGCATCAACTAACACGCAAAGTGTTTTTAGGAGCTTTTGGATCGTCTCCGTCGGCACATGCAGTCAAGGTATCCGGAGAACTTATACGATCCCCTTAGTCGGCGCCAGAATGTAGTTGCATAAAACCACACACTACATCCAATGGTATAGAAGATGAGTTAAAACTAAGTCAAGATGTTCAACAAACATAGACACAAAGATATATGTGGTTCGGTATGATTACCTACGTCCACGGGGTGAAAGGATGAATGTTATTATTTCTTTTCTTTGATTACAAGGTGTTCTCTCCTTCTCAAATGGTGTAACTCTCAAACTCTCCTTCTCAAATGGTGTAACTCTCAAACTCTCAAATGTAGTGTCTTCTTTCTCTCTCTTTCAACCTGCCTCTCTCTCTCGACCTGCCCTTATATTTATAGGCCAAGGTCGACATACAACGGAATTACAATGTTGGTCACATTACATCAATTTAGCTGTTCCCTATCGGACCTTCACTGCTCGCCCGACTTTCTGGTTTGACCGATAGTTCTTCACCCGAGGCCGAGTCTTAATCGTCTGGTTAACACGATGTCGCCCTTCTTTCTTCTCGTTTCTTTGTTTGACCATCTTTCTTCGTCTGACCGAGTGCTTTCTGATTGTTCGCCCGACCTATCAGAGGATAAGGGTCACGTCACATCCGACAACTATTGGGTCATCACGTCCGACCCACGTGATACCTCGCTCTTTGCGTCGTTTGGTTCTATCTTATGCTCCGTCACTCTTTGTTCTTTGGTGTATCACAGCTTAGGATCTTTTCACCTAGCCCTGTGGATTATCTACACCTACAATCATCATGAGTTGATGGATCATATATAACATGTACATAAATTAATAAATCAAAAGAATTAATGCATTTTTTTTCATCACTGTAATTGAGATAAGGTTTGTTCATCAGAATTATTACGTTATACGTTCATTCAATCTTACGCTCAAGTTTACGTTCCTCTTCCTCTTCCCTTTCTCAAAAAAAAAAAAAAAAAAAAAAAAAAAAAACCCTAGAGCCGTGTTGCTCAGATTTGGTCCTTTTGGACCAGATCTGAGCAAGAATTCGTTTTCTTTTTAAGTTTTTGGTAGTAGGTAATTGAATAAGATGTTTTTACATCGTTTTTGGTGACTTTTGACATATTTTTTCGTCATTTTAAGACGATTTTTCTTCGTCGTTGTGGGCGAGTTCCTCAAATTTTAATGGCCGTTTCATAGCTTGCTATTCTTGATTCAAAAACATCAACGATTCATCACGACATCGCTTTGTATCGGCATCCGTGTTCGTGTGGATCGAAAAATTTATGGCCAAAGTACTCTTATGTATTAGGAGCATCTCTTATTGAAGAATACAATCGAATTAAACGGTCGGATTTTAATTCTGGATTTACCATCATCTCTCCCTTATACATAAAATTATTTTGGATATTTTTGTTGTTTATCGCTCTTTCTTTTCGCGATCTACTTGTAACTGATGTCCTTATTTGTATTAGGGTTTTGATTATTTTGTATTTTGATGTTTTTGTTATTTTTGTAAGCGAACATGTAATCACGATTTTGATTTGAATGAATTGAAATATGTTGAATGTCCAAAAAAAAAAAGAATTATTATGCTACACTATCTCAAAAATAGACCATAATTAAATGTTCTTGCCAACTAAATTCAAATTACTATAAGTACTTATTCATGTTACTGATTGTCTTAATTACTTAACTAATGAAGAATCTATTGAATATTGTGTAATGGATTCTGAATTAAATTCATTTTCAATACACTATCATAATGTTTCTTCTGATTTTGTTTCCATATAAATAACAGATTCATCCCTAAATATACAACAGAGAGACAAGATGAATTATTAAGAGAAATTTGGATACTGAATTTTATTATAAAAAGAAATCTAAACAGAACTATAGAGTGGAAGAATTCTAGGCGTGGTTAGAGAGTAATAGAGAAATTATGGGTCGGTCGAGGTCATCATCATGTTCAATAGTGTCAATGTTATTAGTAGTAACGTTGATTATGGTAATGGTGAATGATATTTGTTCAACGGGAAGAGAATTTTTAACAAGAAGTAGTAAACAAGCAAATATTATTGACTATGTAGATGCTTTAACAAAAAGCATTTTGTTTTTCGAAGGACAACGGTCTGGAAAATTACCTGAAAATCAAAGAATGACATGGAGGAAAGATTCTGCTCCGGATGATGGTTCACTAATCGGGGTACGTATCTATTTTCACATTATTTATCTTCTAATTATTTATTTTTCTAGAAAAATTCCGCTCAATTTTTTTTTTAACGTGACTTGCCAAAACATCTTGGCAAGGTATGTCTCCTGGTGACTATGTATTTTGACAAATGTTTTGTATAAGTACGTCAGGTTGATCTGTCGGGAGGGTACTACGATGCGGGGATAACATAAAGTTCAATTTTCCTATGGCGTTCACAACAACAGTATTATCCTGGAGTATATTGGAGTTCGGCCAACTCATGGGTTCTGATCTACAATATGCCATGGATGCAGTAAAATGGTCCACAGATTATTTGATCAAATGCACGATTAACCCTGATGTGATTTATGTTCAAGTTGGGGAACCTTATAGTGATCATGGCTGATGGGAAAGGCCTGAGGATATGGACACTAATCGAATGGCATATGCTATTAACACAACCCGTCCTGGCTCCGAGGTTTCAGCAGAAATGGCTGCTGCATTAGCAGCTTCTTCCATTGTCTTTAAAACTAGCGACCCTGTTTACGCTAAAGCACTTCTCGATAGGGCAACACAGGTAAATAGTATTCTATATATGCCAGAGTCCTTGAATCTTTCTTGTGCAAATTTTTATTTGTTTTTTATCTTCTTAATTCGTTTTTATACATTATAAAATCGGTATCCATAGGATATGCGGTGATTTTTTTATACTGTTTGCAGGTTTTCAACTTTGCAAATACATACCAAGGAAATTATAATGATTGCCTGAAGCCGTTTGTTTGCCCTTTCTACTAATACAAAAATATGTTTCATATCAAACTTTGTTATTCACCTATCTCGATGAAGAATGATACGAATTACCCGATGATATTGTTTTTGATAGGATGAATTGGCATGGGGTGCTATGTGGTTATACAAGGCAACACATCAACCTAGCTATTTGGATATCCTCAAAATGAATATGAAAAAAATGAAATCGAGAAATTACGTTGCTTATGCTTTGGGATAATAAGGATGTTGGCATCAACATACTCGCTACAATTGTAAGTGTATGATCAATATATGAGATTTTACTAAGGTTTGAATCTTTTGGTTTCCCCGTAAAAATTAATCACGGTTGTATTAATTTTTTAATCATGAGTTACTTTCGAATGGATCGTCACTCTCCAAGCATTTATCCAACGATGGAGAGGAATACCGCTTACATGCCGATCAATTTGTTTGCAGCATATTGCCAGAAAATCCTACTAGTGTAAATTATTCTCATGGTGGGCTAATACACAAAAAGGTAGGAAGCAACATGCAAGTCGCCGGAGCGATTTCATTTATTACTCTTGTCTATGCCGTCCATTTGGATGGTGCCAAAAAAGCCATTCAATGTTCCGACGGAACTCAGGTTACTCCACAAAGAATGGTTACCATTGCCAAGAGTCAGGTAATTATAAGCCCTTATTTTTCAACTTTCTTTTTCTATATTTTTTTCGCCAGGTAAATCATGTGGCGTCTGTAACAATAAAACACTCAAGAAAGATGTAAGAATAAAAGGATTAATTTCTGGAAAGTAAATAGACACTCAATTGGACTGCAAACAGAGGACAGAGTCACGTATTCAACACGCTGTCCTTAACACGATATTTGACCGGTACGCCTCAAGAATGAGTGATGCCTATACCCTGTGGTCAAGTTCGTATCCAGGATAAAACTGCCCGTTGCAAGCACTGTTAGCACTACAGTACTTGCCCACTCTTACGACTTCAACAGCAATTGCGCACGGAATGAAAAATAAAGGACCACACAGGGAGAGAAGACAAAAAGAAGAGGATAGTAGCTCTTCTGGACACAAAACGAAATGAGAGAAAGTGATCGCTTTATATAGGGGAGAATAGAGAGAGGTCTCATAAACGCGCATTAAAACAATTTCAATTAATTCAGATTTTTTCCAACGGTTTGAAACGTTCATGCGTCATTACGTTTGATATAAAACGTTCATGCAAATTTAAATTTGAAATAAAAACGTTCATGCAAATTTAAGTTTGATATAAAACGTTCATGCAAATTAATGTTGATATAACGTTCATGCATAGACATAAAGTCGCCCAAAGATTTATTTTGTTTGAAATCTTTTAAGTATTAATTCAAAAATTCAAAAGAAGTTTTGCCAAAAAAAGATAAGTCTTGACCCGAACCCGAGCCCGGCCCGGCCCGCCCGCACGCACGCACGGACAGACGGCGGCGGCGGCGTGCTTCGGTGCGAAGCACCGCGCGTGTGTGAAAATGTGTGATTGCACCAACTAGCCCATTGCCTAAGTCCTCTCCCTCGCACAAAAGTGCTAATGACCCAAGGGCCACTATAATATCAAAGTTTTCAATACTTATGGAGAGGCATCATCTTTAGTTTTCCCTATGTGGGACTAAAGGTTCATTCACAAATAGTGAAAATGAGCTAGTGTCCTTAGTGACCAATAGATCCTAAGTTCCAATCCCACCAAGACCAAAAACCAAACTATTTTATAAACTCATTTTCTCTAACAATCCCCCACATGAATGAAATACCGATAAAAAATCAGAAAACGGAAAGCGAAAAATACCACTTAGGCAAGAGGTGTCCATGAGGTCTTGAACCTTTGCTTAGTGAGAAATTGTCGGAACTACTTGATGGACAGTGAACGCGATGTCTTGAACTACCATCGTTTGGTGTAATCCGCGATAATAACCACGCGTGATATCTCTCTAGGTGCTGTCGAGTTCGTGTCGTTGTGTCCTTTTTGGCCCTGGACAAATCCCGTTTCTCCGAATGCTCTAGAGAATCAGCTCTCTTCTCATAGGAAGCGACCCACTTCCACATTCAGATAGGTGAGTTCTATCAAGAGTGTTTACTGTTACAACCCACTTCAATCTAAAATTGAAACTATAGAACTCATTGAGACTTAATAGAAAGTCATCCTCACATGCAGTCACACTATCACGTCTACACCATAGGGAAGGGGCAGAGAATGAATTCTCTGATAGTGTTTACCTTGACCCGCCACAAATTAGTTTCTCATTCGAAACCTTGATTTTGGGATCTCCAGTCAGCAAGGTTGAGTATCCTTCATGGAAAGTTTATTTAATGAGCCTAAGCCCCATCCCCTTAGATGCATTACTAACTATCTCCTTGGACAAACCTTTCGTCAAAGGGTCCGCGATATTCTCCTTGGACTTAACCCAATCAATGGAAATAACGCCTTTTGAGATTAGTTGTTTTAGGGTATCGTGTCTTCTTTTTATATGTATAGACTTCCCATTATAGTAGTTGTTTTTAGCTTTAGCTATGGCAGCTTGATTATCACAATGTATAGATATAGCCGGCACAGGCCTATGCCAGAGAGGAATGTCTTCTAAAAAGCATCTTAGCCAAGCGGCTTCCTCTCCTGCTTTATCTAGCGCAATAAACTCAGATTCCATAGTGGATCGAGCTATGCAGGTCTGTTTGGAACTCTTCCAAGAAACAGCCCCACATGCTATAGTGAAAACATATCCACTCATAGACTTATACTCCTCTGAGTCTGATATCCAGTTTGTATCAAAAAATCCCTCAAGGACGGCAGGATACCTTTCATAATTCAAACAAAAGGTCAACGTGTATTTCAAATACCTCAACACTCTAAAAAGTGCATCCCAGTGTTCCTGCCCTGGATTACAAGTATACCTACTTAACCTACTCACAGCATAAGCAATGTCTGGCCTAGTACAGTTCATCAAATACATCAGACTTCCTATAACTCGTGAGTATTCAAGTTGTGATACTCCATTACCTCTGTTCTTTTTGAGTTTACAACAAGGATCATACGGAGTATAAGCAGGTTTACAATCAAAATGATTGAATTTTCTAAGCACAGATTCAACATAATGAGATTGACTAAGACTATAACCGTTAGAATTTCTCCTAATTTTCATCCCTAAGATTACATCTGCGGAGCCTAAGTCTTTCATGTCAAAGTTCTCATTCAGCATGTTCTTAGTGGAATTAATTACATCCATGTTTGTACCAAGTATAAGCATATCATCAACATACAAGCATACAATCACACAGGCATCATTTACAAGCTTAGTATATACACACTTGTCAGGTTCATTGATTCTAAAACCACTAGAAAACATTACATGATCAAATTTTTCATGCCATTGTTTAGGTGCTTGTTTCAATCCATACAAAGATTTTTTCAGTTTACAAACTTTGTTTTCACAACCTATCACTACAAAGCCCTCAGGTTGTTCCATGTAAATTTCTTCATCTAATTCACCATGTAGAAAAGTTGTCTTTACATCCATTTCATGTATTTCTAGGTTATGAACCGCGGCTATAGCAATTAACATCCTAATGGAAGTAATTCTCGTAACGGGTGAGTAAGTATCAAAGAAATCTACACCTTCCTTTTGTTTGTAGCCTTTGACTACTAACCTAGCCTTGTATTTTTGAATAGTTCCATCTATGTTACGTTTCCTCCTGAAGATCCATTTACATCCTATGGCCTTACACCCTGGAGGTAAATCTATTATCTCACATGTATCATTTTCTTTGATGGATTCCATTTCACTAATAGAAGACTCTTTCCACCACGGAGCTTCAGAAGAAGTCATGGCTTCTCTATAAGTCTGATGATCAGACTCTTCTAGTGTTATGAAGTCAGGTCCAAAAGAGGTTTTGGTTCTAGCCCTTTTACTCCTCCTAAGATCAAATTCTACTTCATCTTCCTCTAAAGGTAAAGTCTGACTGGTTGAAGGAACATCTAGGGGATCAACACCTCTCTTACGAGAGTCAGATTTTAAAGGAAAAACATTTTCAAAAAACACAGCATCCCTAGACTCCATAATAGTATTTACACCAATTTCAGAAACATCAGAATTCACAACCATAAATCTATATGCAGGTGTATGCTCAGGATACCCTATGAAGACACAGTCAACAGTTTTGGATCCTATCTTGGTTGCTTTAGGTTTAGGGATCTGAACCTTAGCCAAACACCCCCACACTTTAAAGTATGCTAAAGAAGGTTGTCTACCTTTCCACAATTCGTATGGAGTTTTATCTGATCCTTTAAAAGGTACTCTGTTCAGGATATAGCAGGCTGAGAGGACAGCTTCCCCCCACAAGTTCGAAGGTAATCCTGAACTAATTAACATGGCATTCATCATCTCCTTAAGGGTGCGGTTCTTACGTTCAGCTACTCCATTCGACTGAGGTGAATAAGGAGGGGTAACCTCGTGTATTATGCCATGTTCTACACAGAAATCTCCTATAGGAGTTATGTACCCCACGGTCAGACCTAATGGTTTTAATGGTAGTATTCAATTGGTTTTCAACTTCTAGTTTATACCTCTTAAATGCTTCTAAGGCATCATCCTTACCTCTAAGCAAATAAATATGACAGTACCTAGTACAGTCGTCTATAAAAGTAACAAACCATTTCTTACCGCCTCTAGTTTGAACTGATTTCATGTCAACTAGGTCTGAGTGATTAATTCTAAGGGTTTAGAATTTCTATGAACATTTTTGCTAAAAGGTTTTCTAGCATACTTTGATTCTACGCATATTTCACATTTGTGTTCCTTTTCCAACTAAATTTGGGTATGCAGCCCACATTGGCTAGTTTAAGCATTGATTTATAATTTACATGTCCAAGTCTACCATGCCAAACGTTCAAAGACTCACAAACATAAGCAGAAGAATCATTATTATTCATTACAGCAGAGTTTACATTAAGCTTATACAGACCCTCAGTCTTATAACCCTGCCCCACATAATCCTTACCCTTAGTTACAACACATTTCCCAGATTCTATTACAATTTTAAAACCCTTATCATCTAAAACAGCACAAGAAACAAGATTTTTGCAGATGTCTGAAACATTAAGAACTTCATTTAAAGTGAGAGTCTTGCCAGAAGTGAGCTTGAGTCCAACTTTGCCTTTTCCTACAACCGCAGCTGCATATGAGTTACCCATATAGAGTTTCTCTCCTTCCCCTACCATACTGTAGGAGGTGAACATTTCTTTGTTCCCACAGACATGTTTGGTAGCCCCAGAGTCTACCCACCAGTCTCTCACATTTGTTACCAAATTTACTTCAGACACCGTGCCAGAAAATTCATCTTTGTTGTTTTCAACCAAATTAGCATTATTTTTATTTTTAAGGTCCTTACGGTTTCTACAGTGAACCGCCATATGGCCAGGATTTCCGCAAGCATAGCAATCACCCTTAATTTTATTAATGCTAGATTTAGGTTTCTGAAACATACCTTTCTTGCCTGGAGGTTTCTTGGAGTTGTTTCTGTTCTTATCAGCATTGGAACCTTTGTGTTCAGTCACATGAGCTTTGTAAGACATGTCCCTTGAAGAAGATACATTTTTGTCCTTGGAGCACAACAATTCTTCAACTTGAATTTTCTTACCCAGTTCAACCATAGTAACTTCAGCAGTTTCATGTCTCAGTTTCTTCTTGTACTCGGACCAGGAAGTAGGCAATTTCTCGATAGCAGTAGACACTTGAAAAGTTTCATCAATCACCATACCTTCGGCAAGAATTTCATTCATAATTTGCTGGAGTTCAAGGAATTGATCAACCACAGATTTGTCATTCACCATTTTATACTCATAAAGCCTAGCTACCAAGAATTTCTTACTTCCGGCAGTTTCAGCTTGGTATTTCGCCTCCAAAGCAGCCCATAATTCAAAAGCAGAGAAGTTTTCTTTAGAATTGTAAAAATCATACAAAGCATCCTCCAAGCAATTCAGAATATGATTTTTAGACATGTAATTGTTCCTCTTCCATTCTTCTAAAGAAGACTCACGACCAGCATCATTCAGTGATTCATCAAAAGGTTTCAGAACATATGAATCCAACTCATGGTAACTTAGAAAGAATAACATTTTTGACTGCCACCTCTTAAAGTCTTTTCCAGAAAACTTTGCAGGCCTTTCAACATCGTTTCTTACCCATTGTTACAGACAGAAAACAGAAATATCGTGTTAAGATTGTGGCGTCTGTAACAATAAAACACTCAAGAAAGATGTTAGAAAGATGTAAGAACAAAAGGATTAATTTCTGGAAAGTAAATAGACACTCAATTGGACTGCAAACAGAGGACAGAGTCACGTGTTCAACACGCTGTCCTTAACACGATATTTGACCGGTACGCCTCAAGAATGAGTGATGCCTATACCCTGTGGTCAAGTTCGTATCCAGGATAAAACTGCCCGTTGCAAGCACTGTTAGCACTACAATACTTGCCCACTCTTACGACTTCAACAGCAATTGCGCACGGAATGAAAAATAAAGGACCACACAGGGGGAGAAGACGAAAAGAAGAGGATAGTAGCTCTTATGGACACAAAACGAAATGAGAGAAAGTGATCGCTTTATATAGGGGAGAATAGAGAGAGGTCTCATAAACGCGCATTGAAACAATTTCAATTAATTCAGATTTTTTCCAACGGTTGAAACGTTCATGCGTCATTATGTTTGATATAAAACGTTCACGCAAATTTAAATTGGAAATAAAAACGTTCATGCAAATTTAAGTTTGATATAAAACGTTCATGCAAATTAACGTTGATATAACGTTCATGCATAGACATAAAGTCGCCCAAAGATTTATTTTGTTTGAAATCTTTTAAGTATTAATTCAAAAATTCAAAAGAAGTTTTGCCAAAAAAGATAAGTCTTGACCCACACCCGAACCCGAGCCCGGCCCGCCCGGACGGCCGGCGGCATGAAGCACCGCGCGTGTGTGAAAATGTGTGATTGCACCAACTAGCCCATTGCCTAAGTCCTCTCCCTCGCACAAAAGTGCTAATGACCCAAGGGCCACTCTAATATCAAAGTTTTCAATACTTATGGAGAGGTATCATCTTTAGTTTTCCCTATGTGGGACTAAAGGTTCATTCACAAATAGTGAAAATGAACTAGTGTCCTTAGTGACCAATAGATCCTAAGTTCCAATCCCACCAAGACCAAAAACCAAACTATTTTATAAACTTATTTTCTCTAACAAATCACATAATAAATGACGATGTATAATTACCATGAAACAGGTGGATTACATTTTAGGAAATAATCCATTGGGTATGTCATACATGGTGGGATATGGTAACAAGTTTCCAACTAGAATACATCATCGTGCATTGTAAAGATGGGACACCCTACTATGAAACCTCAAATCCTAACCCAAATTTGTTGATAGGAGCTGTTGTTGGAGGACCTGATATCATGGATAAATATGGTAGTTGGCAATTGGCACTTGGATCTTTCTTTTGCAAAAGGATCGGCGTCTATCTTTGTGAAGTGCCTTTCAAGTTTGAAAAAATGGAATCACTTGGAAGCGTGTACACAAATACGAAGGTATCATTAAGCCTGGTGTTGGCTCGTTTTAGAAGGGGTTGGACTTGGTCACTTATGTCGGGTTGGCAAAGCTGTGTCGGAACTAGAATTTATTTGTCCAGAACGACCCTTGGAAGTCTTGTCGTGTTCAAAGATTGTCCTATGACGATGTACCTGATCATGTTTCTTGGATTCGCGTATCAACCACCAAATAGTAATGAGTGATTCTACACTCACCGAAACTTACACTTCAAATTGTCCCAGAAAAGATTCGCAGAATAGTAAGATGCGTGCTTAGCACTGGAGGGCAGAAGTGGGCCCGATGTTCTGTCTTTGTCTGTGCGAATTTCGGTGAAACACCAAAGTCAACCTAGAATTACTGAATAGTAATTAGTAGTAAATAAAAAATACAGAACCTGATAGATATATGCGCACAGTAAGAACTTGTTTGTTTGTAGCTGACTCGGCGTCTGAATCTGAGTCAACCTCTGACTCGGACCGAGTCAGCAGTCAGACCGTTTGTTTTCCATTTTGAGTCAGATCTGACTCGACCTCTGACTCAGACATAACCCCTGACTCAGACTCATTTGAGTCAGGTAACAAAATACCCCTGACTCATGGGACCAAACCACTGACTCACTTATTCCCGAGTCAGATGAGTCAGATCTGACTCAAAACAAACATATCGACTCAGATCCAGATGAGTCAGGTGATTTCACTCAGATCCAGATGATTCAGATCCAGACGACTCAGATGAGTCAGGAGTAAACAAACATGGTGTAAGATTCTTGATTGTCTTAATTTACAGTAAAAACTCCATATATTGATACTTCATATATTAATAAATTCTATATATTAATAAAAAATCATGGTCCCAACTTGGGCCAGTTATAAATAGTAATAAACTCCATATTTTAATATTAATTGGACGACGATCAAAGGGAGGAGTCCCTTAGTGATGAAAAATGGTGACTTTGTCCATCACAATGTTTGTGCAGAGAAACTGAGATTGGCTTTTTGGAAATCACAATTTCATGAAATTAAGCTCAAACTTAGGATCATCAATCAAATTGATTGCAGATTTCAGTCAAACACCATTAAACAAACAGATTCACAGTTCAAATTTCTTTAAAATAGCCATCAGATCGATTGAAATCGATCAATTTCAGTATCATTTTATTAGAAAGCAGTTCCCTTTCATCACCGGCCTTCACTGCTGCAGCAGTAATCTAGTAGATTTTTCTAGTCCCGCTATAAGGAATTTACCTCCATATATATATATATAATAGACATAATTGAAAAATTATAGATCTTGTTACATCAAAATTTAAGATAAAGAAAAATATGTATCTATAGTTGTTTGAGAAAAGGTTGTAATTTTTTGGATTGTTTTTTTTAGAAAAGGGAAGGATATATTGAAAGGAAAAAAAAATAATTACAGTATGTACATAGGATTAAGGTAATCCTAGAAATCCATCAAACAGTAAGGCAAAGAACTATTACAGTGAAACGATGGTTTCCCATTGAAATAAAACTTGCCCTACAGAGTAATCCTTAAAGATTTCTTCTGGAGAACTCCATAAACAAATATTTTGGTTATCGCATATGCGTAAGACCTCTTTACTATGTGCACCTTCTTGTTGAAGCCAAAATATTTCCAAATTATCGAGCATGTTTAAAGCTTCTTGTCGAGCAATTTTTTTTGGTAAACCTCCCTATATTAATAAAATTCATATATTAATGATTTTGTGAAGTCCCAAGGCTATTAATATACGGAGTTTTTACTGTAATTACTTTATCTTTTCAAAGATAAAGTATAACGTTTTCAATTTTTAAATCTATTTTTATATGACATGACAATAATAATAAATTAACATTATATTAGACTACTTGATTTATAATTAATTTCCTCAAAAAATTTATGACTTTTATTATAATATTACGAACTTATAAATTTAATACCTAATTATTACTCCCTTCATTTCAAAAAGACTATCCTCTGTTCCATTTTCGTCTGTTTCAAAATTGTGTCCAGCTTCTATTTATAGTCATATTTTCCCAATGAAATATCTGATATACCCTTAAAAATTTTATATACATAAATTCATTTTTAATGCACCTGATCTAATATATTAAAGAAATTTGTGTAATTAAAGAAACAAATATATCATTCATTCTTTTAAAGAAAATTTATATTAGGCTCCAAAAATTAAATTCCTTATAAAGTTTATACTCTATAAATTCGACATCTTTTAATTTTCCTTTTATGTTTCGTATTTATAACCTTTCTAATAATTTTAGGTAATCTTTATTGCTATCATTTTTGTTAAAATGAAATAGGTAAGTAACTAAGGGTAGTGAAGTAAAATATTATCTTCTCCTTAATATTTTGATAAAGTCAAAGCGGACAGTCTTTTTGAAACAATGGGAGTATAAATGAGTAATGCAATATTTTTTGATATTAAATTTAAGAACTAGTATGAATGCATTTTTCCAAAATAATTAAAATTTTGATATTCGGAGTATTTAAGTGTTAAACATTTCCCGTGTTTGATCAAAATTGTCAAACTATCTCATGCATCATGGGTAATGATTTGCACAAATTAGGGCTGTCCATGGTTCGGTTTTTAACCCAGACCAAACCTGTCCAAACCAACAAAAAAACCCGAAAAACCAGAAACCGAAAAATCCAAAGACCGAAAAATTCAAAAACGAAATAACCAATTCTAGATGGTTAAAAACCCAAATAAACCAAACAAACAAAGAATCCGAGGCTAAGTACCAAAAAATGCAATAAAAACCATAATAATATAAATCCATCTTACCATCATACTATAATATATATAAACTTTTGCATCAAAAATAAATAATATATATAAACTTCAATAAATACAGTTGAACCTCTATAAATTAATGCCACCAGGACCAAGAAATAATATTCGTTTAGCGGGGTTATTTATCTATCGGTAAATGAATATATTATTTGTTTACCGATAAATGAATATTTATTTATTTAGACGGTATTTTCTTAATTAAGAAGTTAAAATGTATAAGAGAAGGTGTACAAATTTACCTAGAGGGTATTGGTCAAAATTCTTATTAGTAATCCAATGGTCATAGAAGAAAGATAACCAAGGATTAACGGGTGTCATTTTTAATTTACGTCATAGAAATGTGATGGACGTCGAACATCTTTTAAACTATCCTAAAGAAAATGATGCAATTATTGAATCTCCAACAGACGAAGAAATTATTGAGTTAGTAATATATGATGAGAATGATATTGAACCAGATGATAGTAGCATCGTACCAAATATGTCATTCAAAGATGCCTTTCAAGCGATGATCACCATAAAAAATTACTTGCTACAACATGAGTAAAATATTCCAAAAATTATGCAAGCATTACATAAAATTAAGGATGCGGTGCATCAACCATAGACGAAGAATTAACTTCACATTTTAGTTTACTTCTACATATACTTTTATGTAAAATTTACTAATTATGTATATTGGTTTATTCTCATATATATTTTTTATATATGAAATTTAGTGGTTATTCGTTTATATTTCTATAGGGCCTTTAAGGATTCAATTTTTTTTATTCATTAATGCATTAAGCGAGGTTATTCATTTATCCGCTTGGCCCAAGTCGGGACCGGAAAAAATTATTCATTTGGCGTGGTTATTCATTTATCGAACATTCTTTTATCGAGGTTCGATTGTATACTTGTAAATAAAGAAAGTTTAATTATAATTAGAGCTAAAATTGAATCATATAAATTTAAATATATATACCTTTCATGGGAATATGATTTTTTTTAGTCTTTTTCAAATAAGATGATTTTTTGTTTACGTATAATAAAATGAATCTAATAGTTAAACTTTGAATTCTATTTAAAAATCAAAGTTTTATTAAAAAACAGAAAAAACCAATAAACCGGTAGGACGGTTTTGGTTTCTAATACAATAAACCAAGCATGATCTGGATTGGTTTTTGGTTTTCATAAGACACATTGGTTTGGTTCTCGAGTTTTTAGCACAAAACCAAGCCAAACCGAACCACGGGCACCCCTAGCACAAATGCATGCCATTTACCTACAAGTGGCCTTTCAGTATGTGTCCATGGATACACGATTATCCAGAACCAATTCAAAACGGGTTGATTTGTTTCTGAGTTCTAAAACTAAACCACCAACAACTTTGATACCAATATCATTGTGATACAGGCGATGCTACATCTACCGTAATTACCACCCCAAAAAATCCCGATAGGGAAACTACCGGTTTTAGATGTCCTCTATCATTGAGACTAGAAATTGGGAGAAGTGGGCCATGCACTTGTATGAGTCGGATTTCTGATAGGATTTTTGTTGATCAAGCTAGCATTTTCGTTGTGACATAGTGATTAAGTCATTTATTGATGATATCAGAAAAATAAAATAATAATAATAAATAAAATAAAATAAAAAAAATTGGTGCCCGGTTTGTCGCTAGGATACCAACCAATGTTTTGTAATAACTTCGTTATTTGTTTTTCAATAAAGCGCCCCTTTTAGCATTATATTCACTAAAAAAAACTATCCAGAGTATCCCCGGGTACTGATTATTTATCTAGTTTAGTCAATCCATTGAGAGACAATCTAGTTTTGATCGTGGATTTTCTCGTTTCAACTGTGAACATAGAGAAAAACAAGGAAGAGGACTAGAGTCACTAAACCAAGAGAAATCACTTTGTTCTAGGTTATAGGGATCGGGTTGTTTTTCCGTTTATTTTTCTGTTTTGGAAGGTTTTTTCGTCACGCTCCAGCCAAATCCACAAAAATCATCCTAGCATGGGAAGTTCGTTAAAACTCAAAAAAGGCGTGTGCAAGTCACTGTCTCAAAAATTTATATATCTCCTAAAATTGGCAATGTTGGATACCGAATCAGAATGATCTAATTAAACGTACGTATTCAAGACAGATACATCATCATGAATTGATCATATATAGCATGCACATAAATCAAAAAGATCCATGCAGTTATGTTGTTCATCACTGTGATGTATAAGGTTTGTTAATTACGTTACACATAGCCTTTACTGGATGTACCAATCCTACACTTCAATGTTCTTGCCAACTATAACTTATCCTTTATATCCTTTAAATTTGTAAACTGTATGCTAATGAAGAATTCCCATTCTATGTTTGTTAATAAATTCAAATCAACTTTTTCTCTGAGTTGTTTCCATATATATAAGAAGTATATTCCTATATAAAACATAGACAAAGAGAAAGTAAGATACTGAATCAGAATTATCGGCAGGAAGAATCCCAGACATTGTTAGAGAGCAAGAGAGAAACAATGGGGCAGTCGAGGTCATTGTCGTGTTCAATAATCACAATGTTGATAGTAATATTGATCATGGTAATGGTAAACGAGAGTGTTGACATTATTATATTAGTCCCACATTGTTGGGCAATCTAAAATCCTGCGGTTTATAATCTCTTAGAGCCTCTCCACTCATTGCCAATTGGTTTTGAGTTGGATGCCCATATTCTTACGGAGAGTCCTTCGGCAGGAAGGGAATTTTCGAACAGACATAGGAAAAAACCAAATAAAATCAACTACGCAGACGCTTTAACGAAAAGTATATTATTTTTCGAAGGACAACGATCAGGAAAATTACCTGGAAATCAAAGAATAACATGGAGGAAAGACTCTGCTGTCTATGATGGTTCATTAGTCGGGGTACGTATCTTTTTCGTATTATTTTTTGTTCTTTTTATTTTTGTTATTGTTGAAAGTTTGCATAAGTTTTAAGAACGAGGGGCGAAGGGATTGACTGAGAAAGATCTGTTGTTCATATTAGGTTGATCTATCGGGAGGATACTACGATGCTGGGGACAACGTCAAGTTTAATTTTCGAATGGCGTACACAACAACTATATTAGCCTGGAGCGTATTGGAGTTCGGCCAACTCATGGGTTCTGATCTACAACATGCTATAGATGCAATAAAATGGTCAACAGATTATTTCATTAAATGCACGAATAACCCCGACTTGATTTATGTTCAAGTTGGGGAGCCTTATAGTGATCATAACTGTTGGGATAGGCCAGAGGATATGGACACTGATCGAATGGCGTATGCTATTAACGCGACGCATCCTGGCTCTGAAGTTGCAGCAGAAATGGCTGCTGCATTAGCAGCTTCCTCTATTGTCTTTAAGTCTATCGACCCTGCTTACTCTAAAACACTTCTTTATAGGGCAACACAGGTATTATTCTATATACGCCGGAGTCATTAAATCTCTTTTGTGCGCATAGTTTTCTTTTTCTCTTCTTAATTTGGCCGCCATGAAATGTCTTTTTTCCTTGCTATTTACAGGTTTTTAACTTTGCAAATACTTACCAAGGAAATTATAAAGACAGCTTGCCGAATACTGTTTCCCCTTTCTATTGCGATTTTAGTGGTTTCCAGGTAAATATAAAATTAATGTCTTGTGTCAACCTTTGTTCTTCACATGGCCAGATAAATAAATGTATAACCCGACGATATTGTTTTTGGTAGGATGAATTGGCCTGGGGTTCTGCATGGCTATACAAGGCTACACATGATCCTGTCTATTTGAATTTCCTCAACGCGAATATAAAAAAATTGGAGTCGGAAAATTACGTTAGTTATGCCGAATTTGGATGGGATAACAAAGAAGCTGGCATCAACATTCTCACTACCATTGTGAGTATAGGATTGTCTCTTGAGATTTTATAAAGGTTTGAATCGTTTGGTTTGCTTGCAAAAATTGATCACTCTTGTTTGCATTTCAATTTTGTCCAGCAACTGCTTTCGAAAGGATCGTCACTCTCCAAGTATTTATCCAACGATGGAAAGGAATACCGCTTCAATGCAGATAGATTTGTTTGCAGCATATTGCCTGAAAATCCCACGAGCGTAAATTATTCTAGAGGTGGCTTAATTCACAAACCTGCAGGAAGCAACATGCAAAATCCATCAGCAATTTCGTTTATTACTCTTGTCTATGCTGTCCATTTAGATCGTGCCAAACAAGCCGTTCAATGTTCTGACGGAACTACTGTTACTCCACAAAGAATGGTTGCCATTGTCAAGAGCGCTTTCTAAGTTGGTTTTCAACTTTTTCTGTGAGAACTTTTTCACACTGCAATGCAACCTATATAGCTAAAAATTCTCTATTTCTTGAAACAGGTGGATTACATTTTGGGAAAAAATCCATTGGGTATGTCATATATGGTGGGATATGGTAACAACTTCCCAACTCGAATACATCATCGTGCATCTTCAGTACCATCGCTCGACCAATATCCACAACGTATGCACTGTAAAGATGGGACACCCTACTATGAAACCTCAAATCCTAACCCAAATTTGTTGATAGGAGCTGTTGTTGGAGGACCTGATATCATGGATCAATATGCCAATTCTCGACAAGAATTTTCTGCATCTGAACCTACAACTTACATTAATGCGCCTCTCACCGGGCCGTTCACTTACTTTGCTCACAATACTTAATTACATGTTTAATATCTACAATGTATACTAAAATTGATCATTCAATTCTTTCTGAAATGTACTTTTAAATGTATCTATCGATAACCCTCATTTGGGTTTTTAATGAATGGCAATTGAATCCACAAGGCTTTTGCATTTCAGATGTTTTTCGACTTATTTTCCTTAGTATTATTACATTTACAATTGCGCAGTTAGTGCGTGGTGTACCATTTTTATTCCTTTAGTGAGTTAACAAAATAAGCCTCAAAGAGACTCCAGAGGGAAGTACAAAGACAAAGCCAAATTGAGCCCCGCGCAGGCACGTACCCTAAGAAGTCGAAGCAACTGTTTGCAGCCAGCTGAACTGCATTGTCCTTAGCCCTGGCCCCTGCCTCAGAAAGTGAAAACCAAAAGTACTCCGTGAAAATGATTCATTTGGACAAGCATCTTCCCGAGGTTAAATTGCAGCACACATTATAACCCTCTGTCAAGGCCAAGAGGGTTGGTCCAGTTTGTCCTGTATATCGAAAATCCAGTGTGCTGGTCAGGATGAGTCCCGAAGTCACATCTGACAAACTTTTGGAGCTTGAAACTTCATTAGCCGTTTTATATATTCTGCAAAGACGGAATAACAGAGCCCATAATTCAAAATGTTATTTATGTGTACGCTTGTTTATCGATTTTTCCATTAGTGTCCATAAAACGCGTTGGTGGTAATGGCAACCCAACCAACAAACACTTTTAAGAGGTTTCTCCTTTAAAATGCAATCTCTTAAAACTTTTTAAATCCTTCTGATCCGATTGCCGTGGATATGGGTGATCACCGGAGTGCTCGTCGGTTTGAATCGACTTTCCTTGAGATAACCCTCTTAAAGACCTCCATTTAAATCACTTAAATGCCTTGACCAACAAAGTAACCAAAAATGACTCTGCAATTAAACTTAATTTTCCTAATTAGTTAACATTAAATACATAATCTTACTAGGGAAATATTCACCAACAAAGTAGCCAAAAATGACTTTGTAAGTACACTGATTTGTATTCATTGCACACTGATTAATCATCTCACCCTCTAACTATATAAATGGGAGAGATTTCATAGTGAAATCCATATAGAAAGAGTGAACGAGAGAAAGAAAAGCACTCCAGTAATCTAGGAATACAAAGAGAGAGAAAATAGAGAAAGATAAAGAAAAAGAGAGAAACACAATGGGGTGGTGTCCATATACATTTCCGATAGTTTGTATGTTTTTGATAGTATCAGTCATGGGTGTGGTAAGAAATCCTGCTGCAACTGTTGATATTAACGTAATCAATGGCCACCACCACCATAATTATAAAGAAGCATTGACGAAGAGTATATTGTTCTTTGAAGGACAACGTTCAGGAAAATTACCATCAACTCAAAGAATGAAATGGAGGAAGGATTCTGCTGTTAATGATGGCCAATATGCTGGTGTAAGAAGACATTTCGATATTTATTTATTTATTTATATATATATATATATATATATAAGATGTGGTATATAGGCTTAATTTATTTTCGATTCCAAGGTAAATACATTATTATGTTGCTAAATGTTTGTGAACATTATTATTAGGTTGATCTATCTGGAGGGTATTACGATGCAGGCGACAACGTAAAGTATAATTTTCCCATGTCATTCACAACATCACTGTTATCATGGAGTGTGATAGAATTCGGAAAATTCATGGGTTCTGATTTACGCTATGCTAAAGAAGCAATTAAATGGGCAACTGACTACTTGCTCAAATCAACGGAAACACCTGGTGTGGTTTATGCTCAGATCGGAGACGCTAACATTGACCATAGCTGTTGGGAAAGGCCCGAGGATATGGACACTGATCGAACCGCTTTTGTTGTTAACCAAACCCATCCCGGCTCTGATGTATCGGCTGAGATTGCTGCTGCTCTTGCAGCTTCTTCCATTGTCTTCAGATCTTCAAACAGGTCATATTCCCACATACTCTTAAGGAGGGCTAAACAGGTGAAAACAACCTCTTCTTGGTTATGCCACTGCTTGAAAATTTTCATATGTTATCTCTTTTGTTTAGCAACCTGAAAATCTTTTACCTATTTTGAATCATTTTATTCATGCTGTCGTACAGGTTCTTGAATTTGCTGACACGTACCGAGGATCTTACAACGATAGTCTTGGGAAATATGTTGGCCCTCATTACTGCGATTATGGAGGTTATAAGGTACATATGCCAATAATTTTCTGCGCGTCGTTTTGCATACAAATGAATATACTTCCTTACTTTGTGCATTTACATGTCTCTAATGGAAATTCAAATGTAGGATGAATTGTTATGGGCTGCTTCATGGTTATACAAGGCTTCAAATGAGAGGAGGTATTTCGACTATGTTATGAGGAATAAACCTAACACTACAGAGATCGTGATTAACTGGGATGATAAGGGCGCTGGTACGAACATGCTTATGTCCGTTGTATGTATGCCCGTTCAAATATATTAGAAATCATCATAAGAAAATTGCTTATTCCTTCCCTGCATTTCTAGCAAATTTATATGTTATAATAATGCAAGTCTTGTTTTCTGTAGGAATCGATGAGGAAGGGTAATGGAATACGGGATGAGCATACTAAGGAATCTTTCAGAATTAAAGCCGACGAATTTGTTTGCTCTATCGTACCTGAATCACCAAGTAAAACAGTCGAATACTCGCCGGGTGGTTTACTATTTAAATTAGGAGGATGCAACTTGCAGAATCCAACAGCAATATCACTTTTGTTGCTTGCATATGCTCGCTATTTGAATGAAGCAGACGAATCTGTACGCTGTGGCAATACTATTATTGCTCCGTTGAGATTGATTAGCCTTGTTAAGAGCCAGGTAAATTATCCAAATAATGCATGGACGACTCGGTATATAGTTTGCGCCTCTGAGGCATGTTCACGAACAAAGATTAAATTCATTTTGTTGATTTTGTAGGTGGATTATATACTGGGACACAATCCGATGAACATGTCTTACATGGTAGGATATGGTAAGAAGTATCCAAAATTTATACACCACAGAGGATCAACATTGCCATCCATGGATGAACATCCGGGAAGACTAAAATGCCAAGATGGAAGTCGTTATTTCAAAAGTTCAAAACCCAATCCTAATGTGCTGGTAGGAGCTATAGTTGGAGGACCAGCTCTAAATGATTCATACCCGGATACTCGTTGGTTACCTTATTATTCAGAACCAACAACTTATGTGAATGCACCTTTTGTTGGTGTTTTGGCTTACTTTGTGCACCATCACTGATATAAATAAATTGGTAACTTAAAAAATTCTGGTTTAAAAGAATTCATATATGTTATGTTTTTTGGACACTTGGATCATTTCTCTTGTGTATTATTTTTCTATTTCTTTTGCTTTGGACACCGGTTAAGAAAATTACTTTTCGACTTTAATTATTAGCATGTTTGAATACCGAGTAAGAAATTGTTTGTTATTTTTAGAAACGAAAAAAATCAGAAGCTAGTTTGGTACACAACTTCAGAATGACTTTTAAAAGAAAAATAAGTTATCGGTTTGTGGAGCAAATTGTTTTTGCTTCTTCAAATCCACTTATATTTCTGATATCAAAACATATTGTCCCTTCAAAATTAGTTTTTCAATATCTAAAACAAAAAAATCAAAAGTTAAATTATGAACAAAATTTTAGAATGATTTTTGGAAAAAAAAAGTTATTTGTAAATTTCTCTTTCTTCTTCTGAGATTAATTTCTACTACACACCCTCTTTGTTACTTCTACTTTTCTCTGTGTTAAAGTTAAAACAAACAATCCCTTGTAGAAAGTTGTCTTTTTACCTAGAACCCTTGAGAGCCGATGGATAAGAAGAAGTGGATAACCAGTTCATTTTTTTTCAATGTCTCACTTTATTTTAGCCTCCAAAAATCAAACCTCATTTCTCCTTCAAACCCTAGAAACAGAAATTTTCAATTCACTCTCAATTTGTCTCTTTTCGTGATGAAGAACAGGTTTAACTTTCTACCGAAAGGGATCATACTAGACATATTGACTAGGGTACCAGCAGAGTCTGTTCTAGACTGCAAACTGGTATGCAAATCATGAGGAGGTCTTATTCATCATCCATCCTTCTCTCGGCTGCACTTCAATCATCTTGATTCTGGTAAGCTAAGTTTTATTCTCTTAAGTTGTGAAAATAGGGATTCTGTTGATCAAGGGCTGAAAGAATTTTATTATACTGAATATGATGAGAATTGCCATGCGACACCATTCAATAGAAAAACAAGGATGGATTTAAACCCTCCAGATAAGAATTATTCTTTTGTTGGTTCGTCTAATGGATGAATCTGCCTCAATGAATGGCGTGGACCGCGTGGTGGTGTAACTTCAGACAATCGTTATGAATATCATTATGGACCTGCTTATATCAGTAATCCAATCACCAGAGAATACATAATTCTTCCAAATGTTGAAGGACAATACATGTGGAGTGGATTTGGTTACAGTCATTTAACCAACGAGTACAAGGTTGTGAGAATCTCTTCTTACTCTGACGAACCAAATTTTGGAATCCCACAAGTATGCTATTATGTGTTGGTACGTTTGCTAATGGAGCTCTTCATTGGGTTAACTACGACAAACAAAACATTCTTGCTTTCAATTTGACTGATGAAAAGTTTAGTGAGCTTCCACCTCCACCTTGTGGTTTTCCAGATTATGCTATTTCACTAGGGGTTTTGGGTGATTTCCTAAGTGCTATTTATTTTAGGGGTTATTGAAGAAGAATAAAGACAATTGTAATGACTTGAGCTGGAGCAAAGAGTTTAGGTTTGATTCTTTTGAAAATTATGTATCGCTGCCATTTGGGTATACGAAGAGTGGTAGGCTTTTATTCTATGGGCATAGCAAAATATATATTGCCGATGCAGAAGCTTCATCAGCCAAAATGGATGTGAGTTTTGGCAAGATTATTTCTGAAGTAATCTGTCACAAGAATACCTTAGTTTCATTAAAAGTATTAGGAGAAAAGAATACAAAAACAATGGAATCCGGTGAAAGAGCAAGTTCTGGTGAGGTAATAGATACCAGTGCTTAGTCTTAGAAGCATCAACATGGAGCAAGATATCTGTAGGTAAGTATGAACTAAAACATAGTGCAGTTTTAGAATCTTATTTGATTGACAGTATGTAATGATGTTATAGTATCTATGAAATACTCTTGCAGCCTGTTATTAATCTATGTTAATTGCACAATTTGCTATTTACTTATATTAAATCTTGAGGGATAATGTGATGCTTACATTGGGAAACTCGTTTCGTGTTCAAAAACAAAGTCTGAGAAATATACGCAGGAAAAAACCTGGGAATTGGAGAGCTTTCCTGGTGGTCCTAGCCTTCCCAGACATCTATTTTGTTCTTACTTCTCAGCTTAATCCTATAATTTAGTATGTGATTTTAAGTTCCTGAAATTGGTTCCATTGAAGAATTATATTGCTTTGGATAGGAAATAACAGATAACTCTGTCTTAGTTTGTCAGTGAATTTCTTAAGAATAGGGAACACGTTTAGGCAAAACCTTGTCATGGCATGTGAAGGGGGTGTGATTGTTTAGAGAGACAGAGAAACATTCACTTTGAATAGTGTTGACAGTTGGAATGAGAGTGGATATACAACAAGCCTAGTTTTAAGAAATAATTAGCATACAAGATTGGTTTGTTTATAACCATTGAGTTCGGCTGTTTAAGTCTTCGATTTGTCTTCCTGCAATTTTAAAAAAAAGTAGCTCCCTCTGCCAATATTAGCATGATATCCTTTTTTGGTAGAATGAGTTCTCCCACTTAATATGTTTTGCTATCTGATAACAGGGCACCTTTCTTGAGCATTATTCATTAAATGTGCTGCACTTTGTTAGTTCGTTTCTTGGATTTACCATTTATCTGCTAGTTGTGGTTTGAAAGGGCCAAAGAACCAACTCTGCGGCCCATGTTATTGATCCAGGACAGTCCATGGAAGCTTAGTGACCAGATGTATAACGAGGTGATGCTCATTGCTCATCATCTGGAGATTTGATCTCTTTACTGCTCTAGAATGCTACTGTTATTACTGCACAAAGCAGCAGAACAGTAATACATTTCAATCAGGTTAGGCAGTTGGGTGGGAGTGGTGCCTTGTTTGGAAGGGGCATACGTCAATCTGTAACCTTAATGAAAGTTTCTAGTGGACCAAGTAGTTGACATGAGATGCGTCTGTCAAACACATGAACCTCGTCTAAATGGTCGTCGAGTGTTATGAGATACAATTTCGGGGTTAGCTTGGTTAACTGCTGTCACATTTCCCCATCATCAAGCCGCAAGTGCAATCCCTTTTCTTTCTTTTTTGTAACCATATTTTTGGATGAGAACTGAGTACTGATTTCTAATAACCAGTTAGCACTAGACATTAGACAATGCTATTGTAATTTATGGACATTTACTGCACTGGACATTTTTTATGCATCAGAAAATTAGATTCTGATTCAGTTTCAAGAAAATGACTACTAAACTGCATTTGAGCTACAGTACTATCTAGGGCTGCACAAAACCGATTCAACCCACCAACTCAACCCACACCCGTCGGAAATTACCCACAACCGACCCAACCCACATAGGAGTGGGTCGACTATGGGTCACAACATTAAAACCCATAGTATGGCGGGTCGACTGTGGGTGATAGCTTCCCTCACCCGACCCAACCCACCCACCCACCTAAATATTTCTAAGTTAATTCTAACCTTTAGATTACCTATCCTAGATTAACCACAACCGTTGAAGTAATGATATATGATCTTAGGCTTTAGTATAGTAGGAAATGGTAATGTACTCATTTATCTTTTGGGCTTTGAACAGTTGAACTCATTTCTTGTTATTGTTAGCTTTATCACTTTGCATGCAGTTTGTAACTTTGCACCAACTTCTTACTTTTCTAGATTTTTATTTTGTAAACACTTTTAAGTAACTTCTTATGATGTTAATTGTCTACGCTTGACTTGGGGTCAGCTTTTTGATAAAAGCTATTACTTCCAATCTGGAAGAGTCGTAGTAAGACTGTAAGTCTGTAACTGTAATGTTCATTGTATTTTATGGTGGGTAACCCACCACCCACCCAATTCAACCCACCGTAATGTGGGTCGGATGAAAACCGACCCATTGTAATGTTGGGTTGGTTACGGGTGACAACTTATATTACCCACCATCAATGGGTTAGGTGGTGGGTGAGGCCAAACCCGACCCAATTCAACCCATGTGCAGCCCTAGTACTATCGATTCAACAAACCGATAAGGCAAAAACCACCCTCCAAACATGCCTATAGGCCTAGTACTTAAGACCGATTTGCTAAGAGATATCCTACTGTGGAGTCGTGGACTACCGGGAGTACTTTGTGTAATTTCAAATAAAATAAAGGGTAGATAATGTATTTCGTACAATTAAACTCCTGCTCTCGGGTGTAGATTTCTTTCCCGTCCAGATTAAACCCTAGCCAGCTTTCCCGTCTCAAATTTGAACTCATTGATTCGATAATAAGCTTCGATCCGAAGGATCTCTGCATCATTTGACCTAATTCGGCTTCGATTAATCTAACTTCTGCAGCAACCACAAGGTAAGACTCGAAAGAAATTTGTTTAGAGGGATTTCTTTTTAATAATCAAAGAAATTGATTACAGATTTCTATCCCACATAATCAAACAACCAGATTATCTGTTCATTGTTCTTGAAACTACACATAAGATTGTCAGTCCGTTTTTGTTCCAATTTTAACAAATCTGCCTAAAAAGATTGAATAACAGCAACATCGATTTCATATTTCATTTAAAAAGAACAATAAGAGTTCCATTCAATAACTTAGTCTTTTTGTTGACTCAATTTCGTTAAAACTCACAGATGAAATTGAATTTGTTTGCCTGCAAAAACAGAGTAAAATATAGTCGACTCGGAAATTTCACGGTTTGAAGAATACGGGTAAGTCTCTATTTTCCTTTTCTAAAACCTTCTGCAACTAAAGATCTTCAATCTATTTTATAGTGCGACCTGAATTTGAAACTTTAACAATTTTTTACAATGCTCAATCACTGTTTGATAAAATGGCTTGAAATTGACTACAGTTTTTAACATGTTAAAGAGGTTTTGATAAGTGGGTTTGTTTATGTAAGGTTTTAGAGTATTGGGTCCTCATAATAATTGTTTCCGTTCAAGCTCCGTTCCAGTTTTCTGGTACAGGTGTGTCTTTCTTGCAAGGAAGTTAGTGTCAAGTGATTCATTCCAGAAACAATTCCTCAAGTATAAAGTCATTTTCCTCTAATAATTGCTTTATTTTGTCTTTAGATGAATCAACCAAAATATGGCAATTGTTGTACATATCTTTGCATACAATAACATGTTTGAATGTCTGGTTTCTAATAGATTTTTGCTGTCTGCTTTATTGATATGGTGCCAGGGGACTCGGCAAAGCACTTACGGGGGAGTTTCTTCTTTGTGGACATTGTGCTGTTGTTTCTTTCGCACTACAGGTATGATTAGTATTAGCTCTTCAGAATAAATAGGTGACTGGTGGCTAGTGGATAATAATAGCCGCTTAAATAACTTTCTTGCCAGCTGAGATTACTCACTTATATATATTATATTGTAGGTAAAATGCAATGTCTGTTCAATATCTCATGTTAGTCTTTGTTACTGTTTTCCTGTATCAAGTTTGTTTCCGTCGTCGGCCTCCAACCGTGCGTGGTCATTTAGTTTTAACTGTGTTATCGAAAGCATTGTTAATCGTTGAATTATGGTATATAAACCCTTGAAATTGTTGTGTCTGGCAGGATATTAGTTAGCAGTAGAAAAAGATGCATCAGAGAAGGCCTCATGGAACCGATGGTTCAGATTTTTCTTACCGAATGGTTGTTGATTCAAGTAAGCAATTATGCTGAACCTCTCAATTGTTATATATGTTTGCTAATTTGCATTTTTTATTTAGGGTTTTCATTTTCTCGTTTCTAGGATACACAAAAGTTGCAGAAGGGAAAGCTAAACTTAAAAGTTTGATCACCATTCAGGTATTGTATAACACCTGTTTGTAGTATAGGTAGTTCAGAAGCATTAGTATTTGTTTTTCAATTGGCAAATTCTCTTCTGATTTGTGCTCTAACTTTCGTCTTGTTGCTTAGTTTAATCAACTGACTGCTTCTCATGCATAATATGAATCACCTTTATCCCATTGTTATATTTTGGATATTAAAAAGACTAGTATATGCTGTGTGGGAGATTATTTAGGGGTGTACTCGCAAACAAAATAACAAGGTGACTTTTAGTACGTGATTCCTTCCATTGTACATTGGTTCTGTCGTTAACCGAAACCTTTTTTTGTTTGTGCAAGGCATGGTGATGGAGTTCATAAGTTGTGTAAGGGAAAAACGTGTAGTGTATATCCGTGGTCCGCATAGTAGCTGTTAACATTCTTTGCTTCTTAGCTAGCTTTATGCCTTTATTAGGATATCTGAAACAAAAAAGTCTATGATAAATCAGAATACTTTGAAAGAAGAATACCTTCTGCGAGAGTATGAGTGCACGTTTATTTTGGAAAGAAATTGGAAAATACATCTTAGATTGAAAAATGATTTCTTTACTTGAACTGGACTCATTTTGGTACTAGTAGTCAATATCACAAACTAAGTCTTCGTACGTAGGATATTTTTGGACCTAGGATTTCATGGTTTGACAAGGCTCCCCTTTGGCTTACAAGGATTATCCTGCATAACTATCTTTTTCCTGTATGTCATTGCACTTACCTTTACTTGGAATGCATTTCCATGCAGGTTGTGGCTCAAATTTTAGGAGCAGTCTGCACATTTCTGTTGCCACCAAAGCAGGAGATTTTCGTTAAAATTGCTATCATATCTATCATTAGTGGTTTCATTTCTCTAATGAGTGGAGAAATAGGTTTGTGCAACAAAAATTCAAATGTTCCGTTTTTCGTTGAATTAATTTTTTTGCATTTTTCTAATAAAAGGATGACACATTTGTTTTCTACTGAAGGTCGAAGCCGTAGCAAAGCAACTTTGTTGAGGTTTTATACCGTCGGATCTTCAGTTGCAACTTTGCTTTCAGTTGTGTGTATAGCGGCAAACAATACCTTATCAGAGGTAATACTTGTTGTTTATACTTTTGATGTTGACTCTCCATTCTGTGTTGATGATTAAGGTCTACGATTTGTATCTGTATGAACTATCTCCGTCCTCAGTTAGTTACATTCAAAAACATTAGTTACCATCAGAGACCAATTCAATCAAGCGACCAATCATTAAACCAAATAAGAAAAGTTGGTTGTCTATTATTTTGGTGAAAATGGATGGATCGGCTGAAATCAACCAAATTCTTTGCCTTGAATTAATTCTTCCATCATGTTTATTTGTAAACAAAAACAGAAATGAAGATGTATTTGCTCATGTACTATAGTAATTGTGGCGACTAGAATGCTTATAAGATAATTATTCCCAAACCAAAAGCATTTGATGGTTATAGAGAAAGGATGTTCGAAACCCCTAATAGTCTTGTCAAAATGTAGCATCATCTTACCTAGTAAAACTACTAAGGTTCGTCACATTGTTGCACAGAAGAAAATATAACAACACTTGAGCACAAGGAATTGTGGTTAGCCCCTATACTTAGAGAATAGCCGTAGTGTCTGAATATTTGAGCTGAAATGGTGTCCTAACTGACATGGCATCTCAAATGCAAAGTGCATCCAAAAGATCTTCCAAATGTACTAGTCCTTTTCAGCTGAAACATAAATAGTACTCTAATTTAGCTCATTTGTTTTGTCTGTGTAGTGCCCTTTCTTTATTTCTGATTAGATATCTTTTGATTCCTAACAACTGCCACTAGTCCATTTATAGAAATAGTGAGAGTTCAGTGCCATCCAAGATGATAACATCTCTTCTCTTTACTATAACTCCTAAAGTTTGGTCTAAGGATCCTTGACAAGCAATGATACATTTTATGAACTTAAACAGGTTATCCAAGATCCAAGCGGCTGGACATCCAAAAAATTTGAACTTATAGAGGCTGCTCGTGTGCTATTTAGTAAGTCAAACTCTTTGTTGAAACACGCAAACATGAGTACACTTTTGTCCACTGACTTTACGATGCTCACTTCTTTGATTGGTTGTTTCGTTACAGATCTACCTTCTTCTTTTCTTGAAAATGCATAATTTAGAAAAACCAATCAAAGTTGTCTCTTTTGTTAAGAGTTGACTGGCAAAATTGGATTGTATGGACACCCTCTTGTTAGTCTCCATCTTCATATATTCATCATTTATGTTTCTTTATTTTCTTTTGCCAGGTGTACTGCTGCAGGTCATTGTAGTAACTACAACGCTCGCACTGGTTAAGAACATGTCCCCTCCCAAGAGAGCTTCTTAACCTTTCCATGATCTATTTTTTTGAATCATTTCCAATTTTGTTATTTACCAAAATTAGCAGGTATAACATTTGTATCACACAAACAGCTTTACTAATGGAAGAAAATATTTCTTTTCTGTAAACTGTTTGCACTACTAACTTTGTTATTGGTGGATGTATCTGTCTTGTAGAAGTTTCTTAATTATACTTAAAATCATCTTGAAACTTGTTGTTCCTTGGGCTACATTTTGCTTGAATGTTCAGTAGCTTAGAGAAGTTCACATTTATTTTTATCAGTAAATAAATGAATTTTGATCAGAGTTCACATTTAATACTTGAATGAAACAAAACTAGAATTTCCAAATGTATCTCCAAAATCAGATAATGAATTTTTGTGATTATATTTTCTCATTGTCTCAAATTAGACCGAACCATGTCTGGATTAGAAATCATGATTGTCTATGATTGTGCTCAAAGGATTTTTGCTTCATGGATCAATCCAACTTGCTCCCTGAAATCTACAATGTGCAGTAATCCATCTTTACGAGAAAACTGATAAGGTCTAACAAATTATCATGTGCAAAATAGTTTTCTTTTGCTCTGGAAAATTAT
Organism: Papaver somniferum; assembly: GCF_003573695.1. Taxonomy (NCBI): domain Eukaryota; kingdom Viridiplantae; phylum Streptophyta; class Magnoliopsida; order Ranunculales; family Papaveraceae; genus Papaver; species Papaver somniferum. Next base: position 43,387,903 of record NC_039360.1, on the reverse strand, counting down.
AATAGCTCGGACATCATACAAGCACAAGAGTATATCTGGAATCATTAATCACCAAGATGAAAAATTGGGATATATGTTTGTTTCCCACAAGAAGAGAGAAATCAATGAAACCTCTAAGCAGCAGCTTCTTGCTCTTTTGCAGCAATTTGGTTTTGAATATGTTGAGGAACAACATCAAACTTGTCCAACTGCATTGTGTATGATGCACGCCCTTTAGTCATTCCCCTGAGTGTACTAACATACTGAAACATCTCTGCCAATGGTACCAACGAATCTACAACCTGCAACATCCCAAAACAAATGCGTGAGAGAATGATTAGCGCAATAGCACAAATAAAATAAAACGATAGACAAAAATTCAGGATCAAATCTAAGCACAAAATTCCCACCCTGCCAGCATCAACTACCTAGTACCTACTAGTGTCACCAAATCTAAGCACAGAATTCTTAAAGAGGAACCTTGTTACTAGGATGCATTCCACAGTGTAAATGAGACCAGCTGGGGAAGAGGGCAAGTTCGATAGTTTATAAGTTCTGTCTATGATGAGTGCTGGAAATAAATGTGAAAAGCATCCAGGGTTTGCGATGGTGCTATGAAACGCACACCCTGGTTTCATCCTTAATACTTACCAGTGGCTTTGTTGAATCCATGTTTTAATAATAAGGAAGCAATAACACAGAAGAAATGAAGGAAAATGCCATGCTAAATACCTTGAGGCCACCAGGTTTATCACCAAAACTGTTGATCTGACCTCTCCTAGAGTTGATGTCACCAATGACATCACCCAGGTGTTCTTCGGGTGTGACAACCTCGACTCTCATGATTGGTTCCAGGAGCCTCGGAGCTGCTTTCCTCATCCCTTCTCTGAAAGCTCCTCGTGCTGCCACCTGGAATGCCAAGACACTAGAGTCGACATCGTGGTAAGATCCATCAACCAATGCAGCTCGAACATCAACAACAGGGTACCCAGCGAGGACACCATTGCTCATGCTTTCTTCCAAACCTTTCATGACACCTGGTATATATTCTTTCGGAACTGCTCCTCCTTTTATCTCACTCTTGAATTCATATCCACTTCCTGGTTCCAATGGTTCAAACCTTACTGTTATATCCGCAAACTGTCCACTTCCACCAGATTGCTTCTTATGGATGTACTTAACTTCTGAGACTTTCGAAATACTTTCACGGTAGTTCACCTGGGGTGCACCAACATTAGCTTCTACCTGCAAAGATATCAAAAATCAGATGGTATCATGTTACATGTGCAAGACAGGTTTTGCATTGCAGGAAAGCAAATAAACTGTTCACGTCTAACGAACACAAGAGAATGGAGGAACACGAACCTTATATTCCCTCTTAAGTCGATCGACGATGATCTCAAGATGCAACTCTCCCATTCCTTCAATGACGGTTTGGTTACCTTCCTCATCTCTTGAGAAATGGAAAGATGGGTCTTCCTGTGCAAGCTTGATTAGCCCATTTGCCATCTTGTCAATATCTGCTTTAGTCTTGGGTTCAATTGCAACCTTAATAACTGGATCAGGAAAGTCCATGCGCTCAAGGACAATAGGGTTCTCAACATCAGAAAGTGTTTCACCGGTGATTGTATCTTTAAGACCTGCAATAGCAACAATATCACCAGCTAGAGCTACCTTAACGTCTTCTCTACTATTGGCATGCATTTCTAGAAGCCTTCCAATTCTCTCTTTTTTTCCTTTATTTGCATTCAGAACATATGACCCTGCACTTAACTTCCCTGAATATACTCTACAAAATGTAAGAGTCCCCACAAATGGATCACTCATGATCTTGAATGCCAAACCAGAAAATGCTTCGTCATCACTCGGAGCTCTTTCGTATGTGACATCTGGCTTATCGGGATCAGTTCCTGTCATAGCTGGCAAATCAAGTGGTGAAGGCAAATAATCCACAACTGCATCAAGCAATGGCTGAACCCCTTTGTTCTTAAATGCCGAACCACACATAACTGGCACGAAACTATTTGCAATGGTTCCCTTCCTAACCAATTTCTTAATGGTTGCTTCATCAGGTTCAACTCCTTCTAAGTAATTTTCCATTACTTCGTCATCTAAGTCGGCTATTGTTTCAATCATCTGCGTTCTGTAATCTTGAGCCAATTCTGCAAGATGAGCTGGAATTTCCTCATATGTAAATTTTGCACCTAGTTCTTCTCCTGACCAGAGAATAGCTTTCATTCTCACAAGATCAACAACTCCTTGGAAATTATCTTCAGCGCCGACTGGAATTTGAAGCACAACTGGTTTAGCACCTAAATTCTTTACTATCATATCCCTCGTCCGGAAGAAATTTGCCCCAAGCCGATCCATTTTATTAACAAAGCAAATTCGAGGAACACCATACTTATCAGCTTGTCTCCACACGGTTTCAGACTGTGGTTCAACACCAGCAACACTGTCAAACAAACATACAGCACCATCCAAAACCCTAAGAGCACGTTCCACCTCAAGTGTGAAGTCAACATGCCCAGGAGTATCAATAATGTTAATCCGATGGTTATCCCAAGAGGTAGTAGTCGCAGCAGAAGTAATAGTGATCCCTCTTTCTTGTTCTTGCTCCATCCAGTCCATTGTAGCTGTTCCTTCATGAACTTCACCAATCTTATAGTTTCTTCCAGTGTAAAACAGAATTCTTTCAGTTGTTGTAGTCTTTCCTGCATCTATGTGAGCCATAATCCCAATATTACGGTAGTCCTTCAACGGCACCGCACGCTTACTCTCTGCAAATAAATAACCCAAATAACTAAACATACCCTGTATAAATGAGCCCATATGTCACACATACATAGTACAAAGGATGGACATTTAACAAACACACACAGTTCAATAAACCCACAATGGAAATATAACCAAATTATGAATTAACTAAAAAATGGCTGAAATTCAACAAAATGAAGACATTGGGGTCACCAAAATCACACCAAGAAAGTAAAATAAAGCAAAAGGACTGCAACTTCGTAAGTAAAAAGGGTTGTACCTTCAACTGGTGCAGCCATTGCAACAGGAGAGAAACGTTTCTTCTGGTCCTGCAAAATTGAAACCTTCGATGATTTTGAAGAGAGGTGAACATTTCCAAAGAATTCTGATAGAGATGATGATCGATTTAGACTGTTAAGTCCTAATAATCTACTGGTGGGAAGTGAATTTAGTCTTCTTGAACTATGTACGTTACATAGTGATGAACTCGAAGCTGATGATATTCTCATCGTATCTGCCTTCATACTGACTATCTCTCTGTGTGTGTCTGTCTCGATTTAAGAGATAACAGAAGCTACGAGAGGTTGTTTGCTTACCCTCTCAATTCTCTCAAGCTTTCAAAGATGACACATTTATCCGTTTTTTGGTTCCGGATAATCCAGATAGCCCACATCGTATGTGATTACCCTTGTTCCACCCACTAATTCCTAAAATAACCTCCCATTTTGTATTCTTGTTTTATACTGTCGTGAATTTCAATGTGTAAAAGTATAAAATTGGATTAGTAATTCTTCAAAAGTTGCAAATAAATCACTTTTTAATATAATAATAAAATTGTTGAATGTTAATACTGGGTGATCTGAGTTCGAAAATAAGCCTTATAACAGAATTGCTATATTAAGATCATTTAATACGACGAAAAATGAGAAAATTATGGCAATGCCGAGTGTGTACCAGTACAGGTATGTGTTAACTTCAAGCATTTTGTTGGAGATGGATGCATAAAACAAAAACATGGACAAAGTTTGTGCAATTTGCGGGGTAAATGATATTATGGAAGATATAACTCCAAGGGTTGTCAAAGTACCACGTCTAGCTTGTGATTGTATCCTCATATCAATGGAGAAGGTGGGAACCACGACAACACCATTGACAGGTCTATCCGAAACTGCAAAATAAGGAAAACTAGGATAACTTGATTTGAGTGGCTAATCAGCACTCTAAAATGGCATCATCCATTATTTAGACAAAAAAAAAGTTCCGTTGCCGGGACTTGAACCCGGCTCTCTCGGGTGAGAGCCGAGTATCCTGACCACCTCGACTACAATGGATTTGTGCCTAACTGACGATTAAAAAAAATAAGAAGAACATAAAAGTATGACTACAGAACTCCATTTGTTAATGTTAGGGTTTGGGGAGGTGCCAAGTCCGTCGCCTAGCGCTCTAGGCGATCACAAACACAATTTATGTCCTATGACAGATGTCTATGCCGCTGAATTGTTAAATAGCGAATAGAACACGGTCTCCATCACAAACAAAAAGTAATCAACTAAAAAAGAAAGAAAAACACGACAAATTGAATCTCATGCTCTTTCTCACGAATTCAGTCGAAAAAATCTATATTTACTGCATCATCTCTAGTTCAGTAGTTCCTAATCCTCTATCACCACCAGCATGCCTGGCCTCATTAATCTCATTGAAATCCTCTTGGACCATCTTCCATTAAAACTAAATCAATCACGTTATCCCCTTAAAACTTGATTATTATTTTGTTTCCATATTTTGATCATTGATTGTTGATGTTGCATTGATATTGATATTCCACCGTATATAAAGACTATTATAACTTCGTATAGTTGAGACCAAGTAAACTAACTCCAAGTTACTCAGTTCCTTCAATATCCTTGTACCCACTACCAATATGGTCTATGCACGTGAATCCTAAGATAAAGTTCACTATCTTAAGTCGCTTCAACTGTTATGAAGACTTCTAACAATTAAACATTGGATGTTCAAAGGTCCTTAACAATATTAGTTCAAAACAAGTTTATTGTTCAAAAATTAATTTATGGATCAATTTGAAAATAGTCCAAGCAATGATTTTATCATTTGGGAATATTTAAAACATCAAAAGAGAGAAATTCAGAACTTCTAATATTTTGACTTAGGGTAGGTTGGCAAACCAGTTTGCAAACCATACATATTTGATTTTTCTGAAATACAAGAAGGTTGGCGAACATGTACGCAAACCTTAAGTTCAGAAGGGAACTGTTCACAAACTGTGGTGATCTGAACTTTTCTGACTAAGCAGTTGGCGAACCCGGTTCACAAATCGTGTCCATCTGAGTTCACGTGCCGAGTAGGGTTGGCGAACCCGATTCAAGAACCGCTGCATCCTCTTTCGTGAACTGCCTTTGCGGTTCACGAACCATTTCACCGACGGTCCCAGTAAAATTTTAGCATATTCTTAAAGACTTAGGATTAGTTTGGTATTGTTGCGGCTTTCATAAAAGCACTTTTCTGTTGTGTTGTGCGTTGTTGTGTTGTGAGAAAAAAGCAGTTAGACGTTTGGTAAAATATTAATTAAACTTAAAGCTGATTAAAAAAGCAATCAAATTGTGTTTGGTAAAAAAATCAGATTCAACCATTGTTGTTGTGGAAAATGACAAAAACAGACATATCTCTGAAAATAGTTTTATTCAATTTTATTGGTTTTAAAAATATATTTTTTTGACTATAAAATATAAATATAAAAAATATTAGATTTACTAATTGTTACTATTATTATGATTTTTAAAAAAATTATTTTACTTAACCACTTTTTAATATATATATATAATCTTCAAACAAAAAATCAAACTAAAATTAAATAATTATTTAATTTTAATTATATATTATCAAAAATAAAATGACATCATGACTCCTATCGAGCTTTGGTTGGTAGCCTAGCAACAAGCTGAGCCCCAACGCCTTTTTGAATAGCAATGCCTAATCTATGAAAAATAAAACTACCCAACCCACTACTAGCATCATTACTAAGAAGACAGTTTTTCAGACGTTTAAAAAAACACAAAGTATCTTCACTAAGCTCTCCTAAATAGAGAAAGCAAGAACACCCAAACCATAACCATGTGCGACACATTTTTCCAGGTATTTAGTGCGTTTGCGCGAAACAGCACTAGAAATGGCTTTACCTGGAACAAATGCACGGATACCTTCACCAGTGAAGGGAGAGACACCAGTGACATCCATACAAACATCCTGGCCATTCTCCCAGTTATAATATTATTTTTATTTTTGACAAATTAAATGAAATGGTACCATAAAATAGTTTGAAAATAAAATATAATAATATTTAAAGATTAAAATATAAGAAATAAAATATTTATTGCATACATATTAAGGGTAATTTTTGTCATTTACAAAATAAAATAGGGACAAAAAGGATAAATCAAGCATTAAATTTTGGTGGGACCAAAGCTTATACTTTTGTAACTTTTAAAAGCTCCTCCTCCCCAGCTTTAAAAATTCAGGAATTTGGGAAGTGTTTTGTGTAAAAAGCACTTTGATTTTTTTTACCAAACACCAATTTTAAAAATTATTGACATATATAGATTTTGAAAGTACTTTTGGAAAAATAAAAGCATTACCAAACCCAGCCTTATATTTTCTTAGAATATGTTTAGCATTGCTATGACTCTCATAAATACCTTTAAGACATTATTGCTCCCTAAAACACTTGTTTAATTGTATTATGATTAAATTCTTAAGTGTTTAAATGAACATCAAATGTACCCGTACCACTGTGTATATTCTTCTATGTGATTTCAAGCACTAATTCTCACATGCTTACTTGAAACCCTAATTAGTCATCTAAACAGAGAAAGTTCTTTCTTGAATCTCAAGTTATCTTAGCTTTAATTCCGAGCAACCCTTGGTCTTAAACATCTATAAAATAGAGATGCTCTTTCAACGGAAAAATTATTCCCTAACACTTTGTGTCCTAGTTGATAACTAGAGTCGTCCTCTATTGACCAAAGTTTCCTCTGTGAAAGGTTATTAGGTTTACCACTAAAAAATACTTCGCTTTGGGGATTCATGAAGCCAGTTTCGACTATCTTTTTCCTTGATAATTCGTGTATCCTAATCTTGCTTTTCTGTTATCGAGGTTCTTGTAATCTCTTTCAAGCAAGATCGATAGTAATCGCAAGTTCTCTTCGTCTCGGACTTTGTTATTCCTCAAGATAAGTATCTGAAAAATTTCTTAATTGATAAATTGAAGATTTTTCTTGATAGGTGGTAAAGAATCCAGGCTTCTCATCAAAGTGAGTGTAAATTTTTTGGATTTGTGAGGTTTGCTAGCTTTGTCAATTGCAAACAAATTTTCAAGCCTTGATATTTGATCTAAAGGGAAATGAAAGAGGCTTATCTGTTAGAGGTAGATTGGTATCAAAAGTCTTCACTATGGTTGAAGCAACTCTTAGGCTATAAAAGACGTCAGTTAAGGGAATCAATTGCATAGAGCCTTACGAAGTTCAACAGACGTAAGCAGCACGACTGTAACTAATTCGCTTGGAGGGTGATTCAATCTCAACTACATTCCAGTCCGAAGTCTGATAGTAAGCTAGTGTGTGTAGCGTCTTAATACAGTTTGGTGGTCAAATATGGACGAGATTCCAGGGTTTTTACTGCTATTTCAGTTTCTTCGTTAACAAAACTTTTGGTGTCTTGTGTTTTTCCCTTTCCGCGTTGTATTGTTTATCTTTATCATTGGATTTACACAAGTTGTACATATTCAATCTTAGTAGATACGTTCGAATAACTATAATTGATTATGAGACTTGTTTATTGTAGAATTTGTATCTTGAAAAATAGATAACAAGTTTATTACTTGGCAGAATTCAATTGAATTATATGGATTCGACTAGATTGATTTTGGTATTGATTTTTGAGATCGTCGAAGTACTCTTCTTAACAATCAGGCTCACGGGCTCCTAGTCTATACCTTTTGATTGAGAAAAGATAGAGATATAAACTTCGTATACATATTGTCAAGGATCATTAAGTTGGTTTACTTTTGTTGGTATTAGGTTTTGTACATACAGGTTGTTAAACAAAAAAGATGGTGGTGTATTTGGTACCTTCTCCTTTTCAGAATCACTATGATACGGGAAAAATGATGAACTACGAGCCAATATTATACATTTAACTACCTAGTTAAACTGACATGTCTAATAGGGGTTTGCTTCTTTTCTTTTAAAAAAATATAAAAATGAGAGTACTGGATCTATAGATTTGACTTTAAAATTGGCGGTAGGTGTATACATGAATATAAATCAAAAATGATATTCACCTTCATATTCTCCATTTACCTATTCATCTTCCTACAATCTAAATTCCACACCTGGGTTCAAATTTAGGTTGAGGTTAAGGTGGGTTCACCATTTCCCGGATGAGAGGTTTAGATTGTAGGGAGGTGGAGAATAAGGAGGTGAATAACATCGGTTACAATCAATAGACTAGTTGCTTCAAAAGAAATAGACTAATATAGGCTAATAAGAAGACTGATAGGTATAAAAATCAAGAATATAGAGGTTTTGACTTTATAGAAAACGTCTGATATCTTCTATTTTTTAATGCAACTTAACTTTGGAAAAAGCAAAACAAGTGATCTGTTTGACTATTTATCTTTTGATCTTCTTTTAAAAAGCAAAGAATCAGATTCACACTATCTTAATTATACTGACTAGAATTTTATTAGACGATATAAGAATGAAAACAGTTGAAAGTCATAGAAACAAACTAACAAGGTCAAGATTTAGACTATATATAGCTGGAAATAAACATGTATCATACTCTTCCACACAAAAAAAACCAAAAAACAAAAACAATAATTCGATTTACATGCTAAAATAAACATGTATTAAGCAGATGCCTACCTCAAACGCTTAAATCCAACTTTCAAAAAGTCCAATAAAACATCCATACTTCGATTAATTCTAGATTAAACCGCTGCTAAACATCGCATATCTTTTCCATCTACAGTCTTCTGATTCTTGATATTGTAATGTATTATAGCTCATAGGTTTCTTGTCTAGAGTTGATACCGGGAGGAAGAATAAAAGAGGCAAAAGAGAAAACATGAAGTTGTAAACTAGTGTAGTAATCGTAAACGGAAAACTAATGAGGCATTAATCTCTTGTTTTTGTTGAGGAGAAGTGAAACTTTGGAATATTTGTTGTTTATTTAGGTGGAATAGAAAAATAATCTCTTGTTTTCTGTTATTTTAAAAATCTAAATTAAGATCATTAACTTCCTTCACCTAGCATATCGATGTTCCATCATGTGATTATTCATAACTCAACACATTGTTTCACTAAAGCAGCGATCATTCAGGATTCAATACATTGTCTCATTAAACATCGTCATGATTCAGAACTCAACACTCACATCCATATTTTAACAACATTACCAAATTCAGTCCAAAAATATTAAAATTACGCTATAGAGACTACAATTATTAAATAAAAATCTATATCAAATCAAATTGGCTCAAAAATCCTCCAAATTCCCACAAAATTAATCTTTTTTTTAAAACAAACTCACATAGTTGCAGCATGATCTATATCAAATCCTCACAAAAAAAATTAAAAAAAAAAAACGGTTGGATTCAATGATTAAAACCCTAACTCATAAAATCAAAGTTAAAACTACGAAATTAAATTCTAAGCTAGATACACTTGTTTACCACAATCCATGTCAATCAAAATCCAAAACAGAGATCCAACCAAAATCACTTCAAACTTTTATTATTAATATAAAAAGAAATAAATTAACACAAACTTGTTGATGTCGTGGAGGGTGGCGACTGGCAATGGAAATGGCCTTGTGACTAACAACAATGGGACTGGAAAAGGTCAAACTTATTTTTGCTTTGTCTAAACTGCTAACGGACAATAGTCAAACTCCACTAACTTGTAGGTTAAAAAAGAACACATTATGGGTCAATCCCCATCCTCGAGATACGTTATGATGATAGATTGGTATTTTATAAATTATATACCCTCAATTTGTTCCTCGAGATCACCATAATACAAAGATAGCGCACTAATCCTTTTAGTTAAAAATACCGGTTATTCATTAGAAAGCAGCAGTCGGTATCTCACTTTACTCCATAAACCATAACAACAACCAATCTCAAGTTCTCATCTCAAATCTACAAATCGTAACAACAATGAATCTCAAGTTCTTCACTCAAATAAGGTCAGAGATTACGAGCTCCAAAAACACCCCGCCACCACAGAAGCATTACAAAAGTCATGGTAAAACACTCTTTTAACTCACAAGGTTTACATAACTTTGGAATATTTGTTGTTTATTTAGGTGGATTGGAAATTTAATTTCTTGTTTTATGCTATTATAAAACTTAACAATCCTTTATTGCCTCTATGAAGCATTGTGATGTTCATCATGTGATTATTCATAACTCAGCACATTGTTTCAACAAACGTTATGATCGAATATTCAGAACTCAACACATTGTTTCTTCATCAAATATTGCTACGATTCAAAATTCAACACTCACATCCATATTTTACCAGTATTACCAAATTCAGCCCAAAAACATTAAATATACGCTCTACAAGACTACAATCGTCAAAAATTTAGGGAATTTTGATTTGATACACAAAACAAGTTTGGGGCATGTCACTTTTTTTTTTGATACCTTATGAAAATCTCACGTGTATACAAAATCAACATTGGGGATAAATGAAACTTTGAAAATATTTGTTGTTTATTCAGGTGGAATTGAAAACTAATCTGTTGTTTTCTGCTATTTTAAAAATTAATGATCATTAATTGTCTGTATGAAGCATTATGATGTTTTATCATGTGATTATTCATAACTCAACACATAGTTTCATGAAATGTTGCGATTATTCAGAACTCAACACATTGTTTAACATTGCTATGATTCAGAACTCAACATGCACATCCGTATTATAACATCATTACCAAATTCAGCCAAAAACATTAAATATACACACTCTACAAGACTACTCATCAAAATTTTGGGAAATTTTGATTTGATGTGGATTTTTTATTTAATGTAGTGAGTTCTGAATCATTACAATTTGGAAAATTTTAATTTGATATGGATTTTTTATTTAATGTAGTGAATTCTGAATCATCACAGTGTTTGATGAAACTATGTGTTGAGTTTTGAATAATGACAACGTATAATGAAACAATATGCTCCCTCCATTTTTCATCTTGACCTATTTTGGGCTAAAATAAAAAAATGATAGTATCTCTTTTTTTTCTTTCTAAAAGAGATAATATTAAGCTATGAATATTCATGATGAAACATCACAAATGCTTCATAGAGGCAATTAACCATTGTTACGTTTCAAAAATAGCAGAAAACAAAAGATTAATTTTCCATTCTACCTAAATAAGGGATAACTATTCCAAAATTTCATTAGTTCCTTAGAAAAACAAAAGAATATCCACCACCTCCACATTCCGTTTCTTGAAAACGTTTTGTGCACCATCATTCATGCACTTCTGTTGTACTTTGGACCCACTTGGTATCCGTTTATTATGTACACAATATTAAAGAATTAAAATTTGGTTACCCTAACTAAAAGAAAAGGATTCTGGGCCCTTCATACTAAACGGTTTGCAGCTGCACAACCCATATAAGTCCCGATTCCTTTCTCTTTGTGTACACCATATATTCATCACACTCCTTTAGTGTTTTGTTATCGTCTTCTTGCATTAGAGATAAAGAGAAATGAAAGGTCGTAGTACCATTTCTATTACTCTACCTATTCTTGTTTCTCTTCTACTTTTCTTGTTTGCAAATGTCGAAACCTGCTCTGCGTCTAAGAAGAATCCAAACACCACAAAGTTCATAAAAGCTTCATGTAGTTGCACAACATATCCTAAACTCTGCATAAAATCTCTCTCAATTTACTCCAACAAAATCAAGACTAATTACACCACGTTAACTTACATGGCTCTCTCTGTGAGTCTGAAGAAAGCGGAGAAAACATCGAAAACTGTTACGAAGATTGCGCGAAGCCGAGATATAAAACCAAGTGATGCTATGGCGATTAAAGATTGTGTGGAAAACATTGGGGATTCGATCGATGAGTTGAGAGATTCTTTAAATGAAATGAAGAACTTGAATCAAACTGACTTTGATTTTAAATTGAGTAATATAAAGACTTGGGTTAGTGCTGCATTAACAGATGATGATACTTGTATGGAAGGATTAGGGGAAGAAGATGTTAAAGGTGATGCAAGGATTGTTATCAGGAAGAATGTTGTAAAAACTGCTCAGTTAACCAGTAATGCTCTAGCCATTGTTAATGGCCTCAAATACACACCGGAAAGATCACATCACTAGCTACTGCTATTTGTTTATCCCTATGTGCAAGGGACACCAGACAAGTTTGAGTAATTCAAGACCATTATTATAACACCATATTTTGTTTGAACCCCACATACAGTAATAAAGCAGTAGTAACTTTGTATTTCGCAATTTGCAGTTAGCCGGTGCCAGTGATTTTGTACTTTTAATCATGCCAGTGAATTCCACACCACAAAATAAACATGGAGACAGCAATCTCCTAAACAGCGACAGACCCCTTAAATTTTCTCCGTCAACCCTGCTCAGGGTATTACTGCAGGCCTGAATGATCAGCTTTTCATCATGGTTTTCGGAAAGAGACAATATCAAGAGATGTTCACATGCCAAATAGCTCCCTTAATACACAGGATGAGGTCAGATAATAGTAGACAATCAATAACACCGACAACAAAAAACTATACAGAAGAAAAGGTTTTAAATTTTAGTATATCACCAATGCGTCGGATAGGAAAGCTATATATACATAAGTTAAACTAACAAGTTCAGGATAAGAAAAGTTATACACAGCCTTGGACTAGAAAATCAAAACTAGTTCTCCAACTTCATACCATAAATGTGCGGTAGTCATAATACGGTCCAAAATATATATACTGTAAATAAGTTTTCGAAGAAAGTTTTGATCCATCCAAAAGAATTTGATAACCCAAGATTTAGGTCAGTTCTGCCATGTGAGTTCATCCTTCAGCACATGCTCCCATTCTGAAGAAGAAGGGCTATCATAACTTCCAACAGATACTCGTTTACCAAATCTGTCAGGTATGTATGACTGGATAATGGACTCGCCTGGGACACACAGACCACCAACATATGGAACATCCTTGATCCCTTGCAAGTTTGAGATTTCGTCTTCTGTTTCATCCACCACAACGAAAGGCCAAAGTTTGCTCCTCTTTGTGAATCCTTGTTCAACTACCTGAATCGGTTGAGCCTTTATCTCGACATTTGTACCACTAGCCCTGTCTGGGCTATATGTTCTTTTGGCCGTTTCTGTGTTGGCTACATTGTTGGTATATTCTTGAGGTTGGTTTCCATCTGTACTCACGCAGCTTGAGTTATCAACCCGCCACTTCAGAATGTTGAGTCTGGCCATAACTGAGGCTTCGATATCATTTACCTGATCGTTAGTGTTCGCATTACTTGATTCCTTGGTTGTGGTCTTTGTATTCAAGCTATCCTTGACGCCCTGCAGTTGATTCCCCTCTGTGCTCATGGAACTTGAGTTGTCAACCCGGCACTTGAGAAGATGGAGCCTGGCCATAACTGAAGCTTCAACATCCTCTACCTGATTGTTAGTGTTTGTTTGACTTGTTTCCTGGGTAGTGGTTGCACTCAACTTATGTTTAGTAGGGGAAGACAATGCCTCGAAGCTGTTCTGATTACCAAGAATCTTTGAGCTCAAACGCTCCTCCACATTAATGGGTTTTTTCCCTGTCATACATGAGTCTGTTGCAAACATTCAGGGCATGCCAGACAAATTAAAAATGGATAAAGGGTACCAAGAACTAGGGTTTAGTGTAGTTGATTCACCTTTCTCTTGCTGTTGCCTGTACTCCTTCTCAATCTTCATGCTCGCACATCTAGCATTATATTTCATGGAACACATTGCTGCTTCAGCCTCAAGCCATAAATTCTTGTATAATTGAACCCTTGAGAGTGATACCTCCTCCTCATCATCGTCATCATCATCATCATCACCACCATCATCATCATCATCAAAATCATTTCTACTTTCCTTGAGATGCTTCTTTATGCGCTGCAGATTAAACAAAGGATTAAATCTCGATGCAGACTCTTCACATGGATTAATTTTAAGAAGTAAAATAGGAGAAGAATGACAAATAATGGCATCACTTAGACTATTACTCAAAAAACTACAGGGTGACTTCAAAACAATAACTTTTGTACCAGCAAAAAAAGATCAAAGTTACACCTGGATCATGTCATTATCTTTTTCAAGGCCAATGTCACCAAATTGGGAGACAAGTTCCTGGCACATAGTAGAGGACATCCCTCCCTTAACAACCGTCTGACTCTCACACTGATTCTGATGAGCACATGATTCTTTTGTTGTGACCTGAGAAATGCCACCAACGACTCCCTGCAATAGACATAACTAGAGTTGTCACTTGTAAATAATAATAATAATCTGTACAAACGAATTTCGGACACCAACCCCAACGCTCCCGGACCTAAGGAGATTTTCCTGTGTTAAATCTGTGGCGTCGATGCACAAAAACATGGATTTCGGATAAATACACCTCCTCTGAGGATCAACAATCTCAAGAGGAATTTTCGAAAGTAAAAGAAACGAAACTCACCACCGAATTACTAGTTTGAGGAAAAGGCTTTTTGCTTAAGATGGCATAAGTTTACTACTATAGGATATTGCAAAATTAATCATACCTCGGCAGTGTTTCCAATAAATAGATGAAAAAAACATAGACCTTGTGGATTATTCAAAAGCAATTATCTTTTAAAATCACAAATTCTCTTCATGAAAGAAGCAACTAACTTGCATTCCCACAAAGAGTAAGTTATCAGCTAATAATTTCAAGAAATTTGCTAAGATATCAAAAATTATAATTATGTGATTTAATTACTGTTGAACTAAACTATACAAGGGGGGAGTTCTCATCAAACGGTTTAATGTTTCAAGATGATCAAAAAGTTCTATATAACTGAAAATAGATTAAGATAACATACCTTGCGGGTATCAGGTAAACTTTTGTCAGAACAAGAACCCATTGACTGCGGGAAACTCAATCCAGGCCCTGATCTCATTGTTCCAGGCTTCATCAAAGCACATGTATTAAGATTAATCGTTATACGCTGGAGAATCTCATGGTCCTGTTCCCTCAATGTACTTACACCGGTCGAGCAAGTAGCCAATAACAGCTCAGACAGATTATGCATTGCATTAATCAGTAGACCAGCATCTAGTTCGAGTACCCGTTGCTTACTGGCTGAAGTATCAGATCCTTCTCCAACTGGATCTGCAGTGTCCAGACCTCTTCCAACAGTAACTTTCTCTCCTGCTTTACTTGCCACGAAACCTTCCTTGTTGCGTTCTTCGGACCCATAAGAAAGCTGAACACCGTTCCTGTCCCTCGCTTTCAAAGGTAGACCTTGCAGGGATGATGAAATATTACCATTTGCTTCTTGCTCGTTTTCCTTAGAGATTGGGTTACCATTTTCCGATTTTGATACCGATGCAGTGTCATCACCATCATTGATGGGGAAAACCTGAGGATCTTGAACTTCCTTGCCTGTAAATGGAAAAGAACGAAAAGCAGGAGCTCCTTTCCAACAAGGTGAATCTACAGGAGGGTTTAAACGGTCAAATGTATCCGATGAACTTTCAACAGAAGCTACGGTAGGTTTAACAGTTGAAGCATCATTAAAATTGACTTGGTTTTCATGCTCCCCATTAAAAAATTGGTTCCAGGAATTCTGCAGAATGGGACCACCATTTGACATGATATCTTTTTGCAGAATTGAAGAGTTCATTGAAGTGTGGTTAGTTCTGTCCATCTCATCTTTCACACTGCTGGCATCAGCAATACTTTCTTTGAGATCAACACTAAGCTGAATAAGGGGATCCTTTCTGTAAGCGCTGGAGGGAGTATAGTCTCTAGGATCTTCAGAGTTAAAACACGTGTTTCCAGCTCTTTCAATGGGATTCACATTTGCGGACTTAGCTGACTTGTTAGGTGCTGAAAAGATTGTCCCCACAGCTGAAGATGTTGGACCCACGGAGAAATATGCACTTGACGAATAAAATTGTGGATCGTCTAAAGATGAGAAGCTCTGGTTGAAGGAACTATTGTTTGCACTTAGCTGACTCCATGGTTTCGTGGCAGATACTGTATACGGGTCCACAGGGAAAGGCGGTTCTGAAATTTCTGGAAAGTAAGTAGAGGAGCTGAACAATGAGTGTCTTGGCATGTTGGAAACGGATGTCCTGACATTCTCCTCCACTGATGATTCAAACTTAGCACTTAGCGAATTTATACCATATTCTCCTGGCAATGGCTCAACTGTTTTTCCAAGTGAAACTCCAGAAGCTTCCCCACAAGCAGCAGTCCAACCATCGGCAAGAGGAGTTTCTGTAACAAAAAACAACAACATGGTTACTGGGCATTGGCTGTTCAGGGAACTAATGTCTTGGCTTCCAAGAGGCTTAAAATGTCTTGGCTGCCAAGAGGCTTAAAATTTTAGAAAGCTAGGCTAAGTTCATTATTTGGGCCAAAACATCAGAGATTAATAATGCCTTATCGTCCAGGCTGATACTAGATGTAACCAATAATTTTCACGAGCCCTTTTGTGAAAGAGGATTGCCTTGTGGGATACGACATCTAACTATGACAAGTTGTGAAATGAAAGATAACTTTTTGCAACTAACTTTAAGCAACTCAGAGCTTCAGGATGACGATATCCACAGGAGATAATTGACCAGAAAACTAAAAAGCATTACCACTGGAGGTAATAAACATTCCATGCTCTCTTATAAACAGAAACGAATAGAACAGAGACAGGTGAACCTCATCTTTTAAACCCCATTTATTCTCCAAACCAATCACTCTCGAGGGATAATTTTATACAGTAAGTCAGCAACATGTTGCTTTATTATTCTTCCTTGTTAGATGTAACAACGTGCTTCTGGTTCTAAAGTGCACAAGAAATTTACCACGGTTTCAAACATAATCCATACGATAAAAAGCAAGATTTGGCACCATAGTCTCTAGCGAGCAAAGACAGCAAAGAAAGAATTTTACAAAGTCAGGAATGGAATTGTAATTATATGCATGCTAATCATTATGGTCCACTGAAACTAACTACAGACTATTAATCCTCACAAAAGTAGTGATGCAACCAAAAATGATAACCAGAAGTTGTACAAATGCGAACATTGCAATGTTGAATACAAATCGCTAGCTTAACATTCATGCACAACTTAAAAGACTAAAACATGCAGATGAAATAGTCTCCAAAGAAAATTCACAAAAAGCAACAATAAACCAAATAAATAAAGCAAAATAACTCAGGCACCGAGGAAAAAGAAATACCTTCAAAAGGCGAATTTTTGGAAGTTGACGAACCAGTGAGAACCTTCTCCGTCCAGCCAAAATTCCCATCATGTTCCTTCCTACTACCTTGATCCTCCCACTCACCAGCCCTATTCCAAAATCCCCCCCAAGTAGGTGTACCATAATCTAAACCAGAAACATTTGGAGTATAGTGGACCGATTTCGCCATTTCAGGCGGAGCGGGAGCACCAGACACTGTTATAATATCAGAACCATCAGGTTTCCTAATGACTACTGATGGACTACTTTTTTTGTCGCGAACTCCAGCCAAAGGAAAACGAGGCTGATAGTATGGTTCCAATCCTTCCCTAATAAGATTTTTACCAAATACTTTATCTGATCGATGAACATGCGTAAAACTATTGCATGCAGCAGTATTAGCAACAGAAGTAGCATTTGGGCTTACAATTGGAACAAAAGTATTACCATTAGCACCACCACCACCTAGGTTGCCAACAGTTTGAGAATCAAAATAGTAGGGTTTGTTATGTTCCCCATAACTGTAATTCTGGTTGTTGTTGGAAGTAGGAGTAGTGGTTGAAGGAACATAACCAGTGAGAGATTCAATTTCAAGATTAAGGTTTGTAAATGATTCAGATAAGGTTGTTGTAGCAGTAGTAGGAGGATGCAAATGAAGCCAGTTATTATTTCCATGAGAAGATGATAAATAAGCAAAAGATTCTTGATCTAATCCATAAGATTTGTTATGATTTGATAAATCAATTGTAAATGGTGGAGCTAAAGGGGATAAATTTGAAGTCGTTGGAGAAGTCATTCCTCCTGCTGCTCCTCCACCACCACCAACACCAACACCACTATAATCCAGTGAACCAAGACCCATCATTTTGGTGCAAGAAGTAAGCGATTCAGACTTTGATCATCATCGAAAAACAAAAACAAACAAGACAACAAACAAAAAATACAAATCAAATCGAAAAATTTAGTAATTGAAGCCCTAAACAGAAATCAAAATCGAAATGGAAAATGAATTTCATGGTTCGAAACGTACCTATGAAGCGAAAGAGCTAGGATTTGTCTCTCTTGACTCTGGGAAGGAGACGTAGAGCCCTAGGTTGAGTGATTAGTGATCAGTGTTTATGTGTGTATGAGGCTGGATGGGTTGTGTTTTACAACAGCTTGTGCGCTTTGCATACCCTTAACAAGTTGAAGTGGGCCCACATGGTACTTCTGGGATTCTAATTTTGTGCACACTCTTAAGTAAAGTGTTTATTTCACCTTTTCTTTCTTGATTCGACTGGTTGAATAGCTAACGACTTGTCATGTTAAGTGCGCATTAAGAGCAAGAGTTATGTAATGAGAATAAACGCAAGAGTTATGTAACGACTTTTTTTTTAATTCAGAGGCCGAAGGCCAATATGAAGCTTTCGAAGTAGCAATTTTCTTTTTAAGCGCACAGATAGGAACTTCTCATTAAAAAGAAGACCAGTATAAGAGATCCTTATATTTGATCCTGACTCAGGACATTAACTAACAGACTTGGAGGGCATTCCCACCAAACTTGAAACCTAATACTAGTTCTAGCTGCTTTAACAAGCTTATCAGCTGCTTGGTTACAGATCCCTCTTTGAAATTGAACACACAACTAGTAAGAGAGTTTAACATACTCTGACATTCATTTAACAAACACCAATCTTCCCACGGAGCATCCTTCAGGTTACGTTACAAGCTTTAACTACCGTCAGATTATCACCTTCAATTATAACATTCTTAAGACCAAAATCTTTAATCCACATCAATGCGGTCAGCATCACCATAACTTCTGCTTGAGCTATATTTCTTGACTTAGATGAGTATGCCATTTCCCCAATGACTCCCTGCATTATCATGCAAGGTTAAACCAAAGCCAGTATTAGAGAAATCTTTTTCACAGAAGCATCTATATTTAGTTTAATCCAGTTAGGTGGGGGGCATTTCCATCTGCCTTTTGTTATTCTAGGTTGATTAACTACATTGGTATACTTACTTCCCATATAGATGCATGAATTCTTAATATTATTTATGACCTTTAGAGGGCAATATCGAAGCAACAATTTGAAAACCTGGCGAACTGAAACATCTTAGTAGCCAGAGGAAAAGAAAGCAAAAGCGATTCCCGTAGTAGCGGCGATACGTTGTTGATTTCTTTTTGAATCAAAAATCAAAACTAATGACTACACAAGTGCATATCATTTTCATTTAATATAATTTTTTTATGCTTAAAAAAATATACACACTAAGAATCATAGTTTTCATTTAAAATTAGGAAGTCGTGTAAATATTTCCTTGACAGATTATACAAAATCAAACCTTACTTGTCCCCAATTTCCAAAGATGATGATGGGTGAATTTTGATGGGCTTTTTTTATAAAGTAACCAACTTTTTGGACCATAATTAAGAAATTGGCCCTTTTTTTGAATTGTTTTATAAACTGGTCGAGTCTGACTTTTTCTGTCCCGTTTTCTGAATAAAACGGGTAACAACAGTTAAATACTTAGGTGTCAGTTATCTTACTCAGTAAAAGACAGTTAGATCCTCACATGGATTGACTAGGTCGAGTTAATAACATGAGTCATTTTCGATCCAACTCAGTGACTCGGACCAAGTCAGAACATCATTATGTAGGCATTTCTACACACATGTTGAGTGTGTAAAACTGGTAACCATGGGATACATGAGTAATTGATTTGTAAAATTTTCCACATCTCATTCCCTGCATTGAATTCCTATCCATCACAAACTCATTTTTCTAAACAATCACAAACACTAATTGCTCATCGATCTTAAACCATTGATTACAAATAACCCACTGCAAAGCATAAGTTCGAATAAAAGGTGAGAATAGGTTGGTTTTACCAGGTAGAAAAAGATGGAAGAATTAGTGTTGATCTGTCGTGATAGATGAAGAAACAGGCCAAGAAATGTTGGGTCTAATTGGATTTCATAATGTTCATATTACCGGCATACACCTATACCAACCAAAACTTTGCTTAATGGATCAAGCACAAACCCATTATTCAAATTAAAATTCTTTCCAATCTTCCTCTAATCCTCTCCGTATGTGTTCTTCATAGCTTTAATTTCATGTCCTAACTCTTCCAAGCATGACCACAAACTCAATGAAAACAACCGACAACTCTCCCTTAAGTATGTGTTCTTCATACCTAGAATTATTCTTTGTATGCATCATAAATCCATCAGCACAACTCCAATTTTTCTTCCCAATGTTTCACATCAATATTTCAGATTTCTTCCAATTGATTCATACCTAATTTCTATCTCTATCTTAACTTCAAATCAATTTCAGAAATTAAAACCTCAAATTTATCAAGAACCCTAAGGGCAAATTAATAAAGTGACCAACTTCTGAACCCCTAATTAATAAACCGGCCAGTTTTTTTAATTCTTATATAAAGTAGCCTTTCCGTCAGTTATTTAACCTGGACCCACCAAAATGGTCAAACACGTTGATTTGGTCAATCATGCATATTCAAATTACACGTATATCCTTATTCCTTACTGAATCATCTTTTTTTGTCTTCCTCGTTTGCGTCCTTCTTACGCCTAATAACTCTTCCCATTTCCGGTGTCTTCTTATCTTTCTCATTTAGTTTTTGTGTGGTTGTTGTGAATACATGTTATGTAATCAACTAATCAATCCTTTTCAAATTATGAAGAAACAACCTTTGATTCTACCATGGTTAAAGAATCATCAACACGAACGGCAATAACGAGACCGAAGCATCAATAAGATTGGTTTTTAGTTGATGGTTAGTAATCAAATTCATGAAAATTTCATTGAAATTCCATCGATTTTGGATAATGGGTATGTATTAATTCAAGTTATGCATGTTTGTTTGAGCTTGAATTCATCCATTAGGTTTATGAAAGTTAAATTGGGGGTTTCCCTTAATTAGGGTTCTTTGATAGAAATTATAACTCTTATATATTCCGATATAAACATTCTCGCAGTATCGTATGAAAAATGGTGAGCTTGATTGAAACCTTACAAAGTACCAAAAAGCAATCACGGTTAAGGCTTTCTCAAAAGACAGAGAAGTAAAATGAATTCGAAGAGTTTTTGGCGTGTTCACATGCATGCATCGTACTTGTAGGTTGGCATATGATTGAAAAATACACTTCATGCTTACGGAGGCGAGGCGAATGTAACTAGTATGTTGATATGCGCGAGGGATGCACAAAAATATATATTTATAATAAGGATACCGGACATGAAATTGTTGCTAGGTTTATATGGATCATGAGTATTGCATATAGAAATCTTATTTATTCCAATTGAATTTTGTGTGTGTTTTTCATATCATTTACAAGTTCAAGTGGGGGCGTACATGCTACTTATCGGAATCCAATTTTGTGCATACATTTTTATTTGACTGAGTAAGTAGTTAGGGCAAGTCCAATAAGGTGATCAAATAAGCAAGGTGGATAGTTAAGCAGATAAACAAAAATAATGATTTTCTTATGGGGATCATTCAAACAAATATCTTATAATATTGAAGAAATCTTTTTGTATCTTGCACTAAACCTTTCTTCTCACACACATTTACGGATGAACTCTTCTGGTGAATAAAACTCTTCTGCTTACCCTACTTCAGCAGTACCCCCTACACAATTTAACTACTTTGGGATTACACGCGTGAATTACTGCTAGATGTCCGTTATTATCCTACGAGTTGTTTCTCAATCCACCAAGAAACTATCGCTAACGACCTCCAATTGGACGACTAGATTTCAATTAGTTTATCAATTACATAGCGAAGGAATAACGTATGATAGCAAAACTCAGTATGGATCACAAAAATGTGAAACTTATAAGACAAAGTTCTTCCAAAAACAAGTGACTTCCTTGATTCCTAGTATACAAGCCAATCGGTATAGCCGGAAACTCGATTTATAATTACTCACGATAGGTTTCACAAATTGAAATTGTATAATACGATTATGACAGTTTTATCCTCATATTCCAAACAAACATACAACATAATGATTTGGATAACTTTTTTAACTGTTCTTTAGTGGACTTATAACAGAAGAAAATGACCAAAAATAAACAAACATTTAGCGTATAAGTTGAAACTATCAATCAAGTAAACTGAAATATAAATAACAGTTCCTCTTCTTCCTAAGTAGAGACACTTCCAGGACTCCTTGATCATAAAGAAGAATTTAAAAGTTGGTTTGTGATCCCGAAGGTGAAAATGCGGGGGTCTAACAACCACACCCAACAATTCGTTTGGCAATCTGAGAGGAATTACTCTGATAAACTTTATAGAGAATCAACTAGACAGTCAAACTCAATCTAGAATAAAGTATATCAAAGAGTTTAATATTTCTAACTCTTAATTCAATCCGCAATCAGCAAATAGAAATCTGCGAGCCCGATTGAATATAAGAGGAAGTACTTGAACGGTACCAAAGACCAATGTTCAAGTATCAATCAATGTAAATCAATAACCCAAGGTTGGATATTCTAATTGATTGATCTTAACGCACATCCTGTGATATTTCAATTATATAACAAAATATAATGCGGAAAAGAAATAACACAGACACCAGAATTTTGTTAACGAGAAAACCGAAAATGCAGAAAAACCCCGGAACCTAGTCCAGATTGAACACCACATTGTATTAATCCTCTACAGACACTATCCTACTACCAATTAAATTCGGACTGGACTATAGTTGAACCCTAATCAATCTCACACTTATTCAAGGTACAGTTGCGCTCCTTACGTCTCTGATCCCAGCAGGGTACTACGCACTTGATTCCCTTAGATGATCTCACCCACAACTAAGAGTTGCTACGTCCCAAAGTCGAAGACTTGATAAACAAATATGTCTCACACGGAAAAGTTTATAGGATTGAATAAATCTGTCTCCCACAGAAATACCCAAGAGTTTTTGTTCCGTCTTTTGATAAATCAAGGTGAACATGAACCAATTGATGAACCGAACTTATATTCTCGAAGAAAAACCTAGTATTATCAATCACCTCACAGTAAACTTATTCGACTAGCGAAAAAAGTTATTGTGGAATCACAAACGATGAGACAGAGTGTTTGTGATTACTTTTCTATCTTGCCTATCGGAGATATAAAATCTCGAGCCAATTATTTCAATTGTACTAAACACGGTAGAAACAGCAAGATCAGATCACGCAACTACAAAGAGAATAGTTGGGTCTGGCTTCACAATCCCAATGAAGTCTTCAAGTCATTAACCTACAGGGTCTCGAGAAGAAACCTAAGGTTAAAGGATAATCGACTCTAGTTATGCAACTAGTAGCACACAGGAGGTGTGGGGATTAGATTTCCCAGTTGCTAGAGTTCTCCTTTATATAGTTTTCAAATCAGGGTTTGCAATCCAAGTTACCTTGGTAACAAAGCATTCAATAATCACCGTTAGATGAAAAACCTGATTCAACCAAGCTATCTTTCAGCCGTTAGATCGAACTTAGCTTATTACACACAAATGAAATGTACCATCATTTAGGTTTATGTAACCGTACCTAAACGTGTACACCATGTTGGTTCACAAATAGTTAACCAAGGTTAGCCATATGATTACTCTCATATCAACCTTATTCATCTTAACCATAACTAGTTCAAATGACTCAAATGAAACTAGTTAAAGAGTTGTTCAAAGGCTATATTCTCATGGACTTATACAAGAACACAATTGAAGCAAAATCGGTTTGATTCACTCGAATAAATCATGAACGTTATAGCCATGGTTTGCAAAGACTTCATTCCTTATGATTTAAATGTTTAAGTTCATCAACAGACCGATTTGATAAAATAACCATCTTAAGTATGCGTACGGGTATGCGTACTTAAGCAACCGGATTTGAGTTTCTTTAGTTTCCAAACTCAGCAAAAAAAATCGGTTCGAAAACTTCCGCCAGTATGCATACGGGTATGCATACTTAAGGTGAATAGTTAAGAGTTTGTCAAAACCAAACTCAGCAGAAATTTTCGGTTCGAAAACTTCCGCCGTATGGTACACATACTTAACCTGTCTTCTTCACCAATTTCGTATACACACATATGCATACACTTGGTTCCCGGTTTATGGATTTATACACTAATGTGCGAACACACTATATATGCTTATATCGAAAGATGGTTATATTATCAACTCTTTATTTCAATCATTGAAACATTCTTCTATAATGACAATAGCCGTTTTCACACACTATTAGCATCAAAACAATTTCCAAGATATTGAAATGATCATTATCGAAACATTCCAAGTCTTACACCAAATGATTGTATCACACAAACCATGTAAGATGTTACTCGGCAATTTTTTCATGATATAAGATGAACTTGGTCGAAGGGAAAGCTTACCAACACATATTTCGAGAAATATGTAAGCGAGATATACTCAGCTCGAAATCTCAAATGTGCATAGAGAAAACTATATCGTAACACGACTTATGTCTCAATATAGGAGATAGAGTAGAAATAGACTTTCCAAGTGATAGATGAGTTTAAGTCTCCACATACCTTTTGTCGATGAAGTTCCACAATCTCCCCTTAGTAGTTCTTCGTCTTCAAATGATGAACTCTGTGAAATCTAAGCTCAACTACACTATCTATGTCCTAGTCTGAGACATCTATAAATAGGCTAAAAATCAAGACTTATAGTTTTGATCACTAACATTGACAAACATGCTTGAGATAGCAACGCATGCGAGTTCGACCGAGCAGTGCTCTAACAATCTCCCCCTTTATCAATTTTAGTGAAAAACTATCAATACATATGGATTACAAAATAGATAGAAATTGTATCTTCTCATCCAAATGCTTGATCTCCTTGGCATATTTAACGCGACTCGAAATCTTCGTCACTTCCAAGTACTCCATGATCCTAAAGGTTGTAAGTTCACCATCACAGTTGTTGAACATCCGCAGCGATAACAATGAGAAAATGAAAATGCTCTCAATCATTGTTATACGGTGTCATATTATTATTACACAACATCAAAGTTCAATTGTGTCACAACTTTGACAACAAAACTATGGTGATATGTATCACTCCCCCTTAGTCAATACTTCATCTCAACATGAAAATCACTCCCCCTTACATAATGATCCGTAAACCATATGTATTTGTAGTATCATACTGCACATTAATTCTCCCCCTTTTTGTCAATATAAATTGACAAAGGTACGAAAACTAGTGGGATCCTCATGAAATTTTCACAGAGATAGTTCATGACCAAAAGCGAATACCATATCAACGTATTTAGATGCCATCATAAATCCGAAGCTAAATGCATTCATGAAGGAGATTATAAAGATACAAGATAACCCCTATAATATTCCACAGCTGCACTCCCCACAAATATTTGGCAATTAAGCACAATTTCAAAATAACTCTCCCCCATAAAATGTCATTCCCAAAAGAACAACAAAGGCGACCTTACTTTCACAAGAAAAGAAGGATTTCTTTGGACATAACCAAATCACATGAAAACATGAATTTGAATTCAAAGTATTTAATTGAATTATTCACAATAGAATTCATGATTAATCCAATCGAAATTCACAATTAAATTAACCACAAGGAAACCCGTGATTAATTCAGTTGGAATTACACAACTAAATTAACCACAAAGGTGATCAATTCAATTGGTCATGCTCGTCATAAGAGAATCTTACGGAACAACAACCAAAATGACCACAAGAGAATGATCAATTCAATTGGTCATGCTCAAACATAAGAAAACTTATGGAGCAACACAGTATATGCACAAAAATGTGAATCGGAAATCGACCAATACTGCGGAATAGACAAGGATTGATTCTATTTTCCATCACTATTTACACAATGACATACAATAGACTTAATCCTTGTAAACAAAAGTTTTATCCTTTCTTCCATCAAAACAATGACATAAATGGCTTTAACTTTTGTAATGTCAAAAGTCCATTCTATCATCTATCAATACTTTCATACCGACATAATAGAGATTAACTTTTTAACAAGTATGGGACAGTCACAGGTTCACGGACGTAAACAACATATCCCATAACAATTTGCAATATATAGAATCACAAAGATTAAAATTGCAAAAATCATCTTCCAAAAACTTAGAATTTAAATAAATAAATCTAAAACATAGAAGATGAAAATCGTTGGACATAGCTATGTGTACTCATAATAATGGCTATCCCAAACCTAGTTATTCTTCTAAAAACAAGAAATAAATTATCTAAAGAAGATTTACTAGACATTGTAGAGCTTTCTAAGGGCGTCTACAGAGAATTCCTTCTCATTATTGAAAAAAACCATTGATAATGGAATCATTCAATTCCTCCAAATCTTCAGAAATATCAGTTAACTCACTAAGTTCTCTTTTCAGTTCACACAGAGTGTTCTTTGTTAGAGACAACATTTCTTCATAGTGAGAGATATCTCTTAGAGAAAAAATGATTCGAGATTTTAAATCATTTCTTTTCCCGATGAACTCATTCACCATAGCCCTAAAGTTATTATCAGATTGACAAACAGACAATAGGCAGTCAGAGGAAGAACCAGGATCATCGATCTTGTTTTTCGCTTTCCTTTTCCTTGAAGAAGAAATTCCTTCAACATATACACATTAACTGCTTCTACAACATCTCTTTTCGTGGTACCTCTAGTTATAGGGGCCATGAGACTGTATCTTTAGAAAATAAGGTAAAGAACAGTGATGTTCACAAATGAACATAAATAGACTCCATGATAGCAAAACCTTAAGGGACCTTGAAAAAGTCTCCACGGTTCATGATCCATTATCAATCTTAACAATAAAATATTTACTTGCTCAATATGGAACAAAAAAAATCAACAAAAGATTTACATGACTTGAATCAACCTTGAAGTAATCCTTATTTTTCAAGTCCAAAATAAGGATACAATTTATTACTATGGTTTAGATAGTAATCGAATGAACAAAGTGTTCACATCTTGTGTCACCGAGTGACATTTCATGGTTTGTTGAGTAAACAAACTTACCTCGTCTACCTCTGATTCTTTTGGATTTCTTCTTGTACCTAGGCGTCTCTGACTCCTTTTCTATAGTCAGATTCATCTTTTGCATGTCATCTTGAAGTTTGATAATTCTTTTACAGTTCCTCTTGAATCTCCAACACTTACTCTGGAAATGACTTGTACTTCCACAAAAAGAGCAGAGTAAAAAAGATTTGCTTTGTATATTTGATACATGTTTATCACAACGCTCAGGTTTGATTGATCCAAAGATGGTTGGAATAACCGAGTTTGTAGTGCTTACAGTCTTTCCTTTGAACCCTAAACCTTGTGTGTTTCCAAAAGCCTTTTGACCAAATAACATTTCTGAAATTTTATCTGAGCTTCCTGACAACCTTTGCAGGTCACACTTGAGAGAATTGATCTCTTTTTCCTTTAGTAATAGGGTTCTGGTGAATTCATCATTAAGACAGTCAAGAGATTTCACCTATAGTGATGACTGAAGTTTATTCAACAATTATTTTAGTTGGATATTTTCCTAGTGAATTTCTTCAAACTTATCCAGAAATTCTAGGTTCTCAGATTCGCATTACAAACTGGAGTTTGAATCACAAAGAAACTTTTGCCGAAAAGGCTGAACTTTCTGTACACACTGCAGTAGTATGTAACCTATTGTGACACTGAGATTTTTCTTAACTTGAATCATCAGAAGCAATAGAGAGAGAAAAAAATCTCTCGCATCTTTTTCTTTTTATTACCATATCCTTGATCTTTTTTGTTATCACTGATTTGTTAAAATCAACATGACAAGAACAACATTCATCGGCCCATGACAAATTAGAGGCTTCACTTGGAAAGATTACAGCATTGAATGCAGAAGTTCTGATTGTACTCTGATCAAGATCAAGTAATTTAATCTTTCCCACAACAGTACTTCTGGAGAGAGCATCAAGGTTATTTCCTTCAACGATTGCATGCTTCTTAGAATCGTATCTAGATGGCAGCGATCTGAGAATCTTCATCACAATGTCCTTTTCAGGAAAAGTCGTACCCAATGCAAAAGATGCATTAACAATTTCAGACACTTTGTGATTAAACTCATCAAATGAATCTTCATCTGCCATACGAAGTTTTTCCCAATCAGAATTAAGGTTTTGAAGCCTAGTTTCCTTTTCACTGGTATTTCCTTCAAGTGCGGTTTCTAAGATATCCCAAGCATCTTTAGACCTAGTGCACATTGTCTCATGGTGATGAAGATCTGGGGTAATAGCATGTATGATGACGTTCAAACCATCGGAGTTTTGCTTTGCAGCAAGTATCTCGACAGCATTGTATTCACCAATGTTCTTTGGAACGGTTGCAATACCTATTGCCACAACGGGAGCCTCATAGCCATTAACTATATAAACCCATGATTGAAAATCACGCGCTTGAAGAAAGACACGCATAACAATTTTCCAACATAAGTAATTTGAGTCATCGAAGACTGGTGGTACGTTTATAGAGATAGCACCTCTGTCCATATCAGATCGCTACAAACACAGACTTGTAAGGTCTTTAACGTGTTTGCCTGCTCTGATACCAATTGAAGATGCGGGGGTCTAACAACCACACCCAACAATTCGTTTGGCAATCTGAGAGGACTTACTCCAATACACTTTCTAGAGAATCAACTAGACAGTCAGACTCAATCTAGAATAAAGTATATCAAAGAGTTTAATATCTCTAACTCTTCATTCAATCCGCAATCAGCAAATAGAAATCTGCGAGCCCGATTAAATATAAGAGGAAGTAATTGAACGGTACCAAAGACCAATGTTCAAGTGTCAATCAATGTAAATCAACAACCCAAGGTTTGATATTCTAATTGATTGATCTTAACGCACAACCTGTGATATTTCAATTATATAACAAAATATAATGCGGAAAAGTAATAACACAAACACCAAAATTTTGTTAACGAGGAAACCGCAAATGCAGAAAAACCCCGGGACCTAGTCAAGATTGAACACCATATTGTATTAAGCCGCTACAGACACTAGCCTACTACCAATTAACTTCGGATTGTACTGTAGTTGAACCCTAATCAATCTCACACTGATTCAAGGTACAGTTGCTCTCCTTACGTCTCTGATCCCAGCAGGGTACTACGCACTTGATTCCCTTAGATGATCTCACCCACAACTAAGATTTGCTACGACCCAAAGTCGAAGACTTGATAAAAAAATATGTTTCACACAGAAAAGTCTATAGGATTGATTAAATCTGTCTCCCACAGAAATACCCAAGAGTTTTTGTTCCGTCTTTTGATAAATCAAGGTGAACAGGAACCAACTGATAAACCGAACTTATATTCCCTACGAACAACCTAGTATTATCAACCACTTCATAATAAACTTAATCGACTGGCGAAACAAGTTATTGTGGAATCACAGACGATGATACAAAGTGTTGGTGATTACTTTTCTATCTTGCCTATCGGAGATATAAAAGCTCGAGGAAATTATTTCAATTGTACTCAACACGATAGAAACAACAAGATCAGATCATGCAACTACAAAGAGAATAGTTGGGTCTGGCTTCACAATCCCAATGAAGTCTTCAAGTCGTTAACCTACAGGGTATCGAGAAGAAACCTAAGGTTAAAGGAGAATCGACTCTAGTATGCAACTAGTAGCACACATGAGGTGTGGGGATTAGGTTTCCTAGTTGCTAGAGTTCTCCTTTATATATTTTTCAAATCAGGGTTTGCAATCCAAGTTACCTTGGTAACAAAGCATTCAATAATCACCTTTAGATGAAAAACCTGATTCAATCAAGCTAATATCTTTCAACCGTTAGATCGAACTTAGCTTGTTACACACAAATGAAATGTACCCTCATTTAGGTTTATGTAGTACCTACACGCGTACACCATGTTGGTTCACAAATAGTTAACCAAGGTTAGCCATATGATTACTCTCATATCAACCTTATTCATCTTAACCATAACTAGTTCAAATTACTCAAATGAAACTAGTTAAAGAGTTATTCAATTGTTATATTTTCATGGATTTATACAAGAACACAGTTGAAGCAAAATCGGTTTGATTCACTCGAATCAATCATGAACATTATAACCACGGTTTGCAAAGATTGCATTCCTTATGATTTAAATGTTTAAGTTCATGAACAAACCGATTTAATAAAATAACCAGCTTAAGTATGCGTACTTAAGAAACCGGATTTGAGTTTGTTTAGTTTCCAAACTCAGTAGAAATTTTCGGTTCGAAAACTTCCGCCAGTATGCGTACGGTTACACATACTTAACCTGTCTCCTTCACCAATTTTGTATACACACATATGCATACACTTGGTTCCCGGTTTATAGATTTACACACTAATATGCGAACACACTATATATGCTTATATCCAAAGATGTTACATTATAAACTATGTATTTCAATCATTGAAACATTCTTCTATAATGACAATAGCCGTTTTCACACACTATTAGCATCAAATCAATTTCAAGATATTGAAATGATCATTATCGAAACATTCCAAGTCTTACACCAAATGATTGTATCACAGAAACCATGTAAGATGTTACTCAACAATTTTCTCATGATATAAGATGAACTTGGTCGAAGGGAAAGCTTAACAACACATATTTCGAGAAATATGTAAGCGAGATATACTCAGCTCGAAATCTCAAATGTGTATAGAGAAAACTATATCGTAACACGACTTATATCTCAAAATAGGAGATAGAGTAGAAATAGACTGTCCAAGTGATAGATGAGTTTAAGTCTCCACATACCTTTTGTGGATGAAGTTCCACAAGCTCCCCTTAGTAGTTATTCGTCTTCAAATGATGAACTCTGTGAAATCTAAGCTCAACTACACTATCTATGTCATAGTCCGAGACATCTATAAATAGGCTAAAAATCAAGACTTATAGTTTTGATCACTAACATTGACAAACATGCTTGAGATAGCAACGCATGCGAGTTCGACCGAGCAGTGCTCTAACATGAGGTTCAACGGGAATAGGTAAATTCTATATGCAACTTTGTTACACGTACTTTTGAAATGGAACAAAGATATAATATCGCAAAGAATCCTATTTACAGTGTTCAACCAAGATTCTCAGCTTTTGAATTAAAGCTACCTTTGCTCCTTGTTTAAGCTAAGTATTTTATGAAAATTCAGTACACCATTTTTGTTTTGTTTCCTTACTTATCACTTAGCCATATATTCGAGGATTATATTGCTACTCATAACTCCTTGCTTTGATAACATATGGTTTTCAATATGGTAATCTGACGAGGTGTCAAATCGCAAATAATATTTCTCTACTAGCAAGTAATATAATGAAAGCAGAGTCGTCCGAAGGGAGGTGTGTTAAGAAAAAGTTGTTATGCAAATACTCTTAGCAAGATTGTTTTGTTATAGAAAATTCTGAAAATTGTAAATTGTATTCAAATATGAGATGGAATTGATTAAGGATTCATTCTCGACCACGGAATATAAACCAAAGTGACATACAACTAAGTTCTTCGCATTATTTCGTTACTAACAACCCTAGAATAATTAGTACGCTCAACTATCCCGTTATTATCTCCTAAGCTCACCGGATACGGAAGCGCTCGACTACCGGTTTCTACTTATCAAGTTTCCTAGAGGTACGCTTTCTAGGTGTGACTTAAACAAGTGCTCTAAGTTTTGTGAGATAAGGTTGTTCCTAGTGATGAACTCAAAAGCATGAATTACCTACTAGTGTCAATTTCTACATATGGGTACTTAACAAAGTCCCATCATCAATACCCATATATTTCTACTTGTGTTTATCTTCACTAGACAATTACGGGTCGAAGAAAATCTAAACTAGCAATAGGATTATGCACTAACGATTCAATTTCCAACTTAAACCATTAACAAATAACCCATAAACAATATTAGCATGGTAGAAATCAAACAATAATGAAAATAATGGCAAGAGAACAAGTTATTTCATATCAATTGTAGGTTCATATTCCAGGCTTTGAAATCGCCCCTAATCAAAGATTGTTTTAGCTACTCATAGTCATATGTTCTTAACAATGGCTTAAAAGTTGTTCAAAGGAACAAAAAGTAAAGAAATAAATCAAGCAGCAAACCAGAGTTGCTGCTATACTACTTCTGAAAGTGTTGTGTGTATGCCAGAATCAAAAAGCTCCAACTGGTTCAGGATCTCCTGCTGCTGCGCCGTTTTTCTGGTGATAAAAAAGTAGTCTTTTTGATGATTTAGGGTTCTCTTATATAGCTCCTCTTCACAGCTATCTTCTCGGCAAGAAAATAAACCCAAATTCATATAAACTCGGGCCAAATCTTCAGATTATTTTACACCCCATATTTCATGTACTTTCCAACTTCTAAATCACGCCTTAGAGTCCCCCACACACGACCACCATTCGCTCATCTGCTAAATCAATGACTGCAACTTCAGTTTAGACGGCATCCAACCCTGGCAGCAAACCCAGCTCTTTTGCCTGGTAAAAACTTGACCAACACCTCACAAACTCGATCCATACTGCCTGTTCAAACCATCTCTACCAGAACCCTTGTACTCTGCAGCACAGGATAGCACATAACTCTGGTGTCTTCTTCACTGCCTAACTGTACAAAATATCCCCAGTTTCAGACCTCAGCTACTATCTCTTCCATTAACATCATATTACCAACACAGACTCGAGCCACCGATTCAACAAAATCCATGTCTTCAACAGCTTCTCTTGACTGAATTTATGCTCCAGGCTCTGACCCAAACTCTGCTTCCTTGTAAAGACTCACAAAAGCAGTCAATCACCAGCCCTGTATCCTTGTAGCTACCAGCTGCATTTCATCTAAGCTCATGCTGTAACTTCAATCAATCTCAATACCACCTACACCTGCTACAGCCACAGATTCATGCCTTGCACTGCACTTTCAGTCTATCAGCATCACTTCAGTCACTACTACAACCTCATTCTCCAAATCCTTGCAACACAAACATTTGCAGCTTCTCAACCTGTAGCTTGTTGCAGTAACATACCCATAGCACCAGAACCTTCGTGTCATCACAGGCCAACTCCACAACAACACGAGAACCAATCTCTAAACCACCAGCTTCAGTTACTTCTTCTTACAACTTCATCTAAAGCCATTATGACCATGTCAGCAACAAAATAAACCACCTGCAATTCAGTAACTCCGCCTGCTTAGCATCTCAGGTCACACCAGTTCCATTGTCTCGGACCACCTATCTCTCGAGTTCATCTGAGCAACAGCTGCAACTCAGCTTCTTTGCTGTCAAGACTGCCTCCTAACAGCTCCATCTGAACTGCAATCACCTGTAAACCTAACATTCATCTATTGCTCATAACAGCTCCACTCATCCTTTGCATTTCAAATCCTCCAGCCCCAGTTTCTCAATTTCATTTGAAAGGAATGCCTTGCAGCCTGCAATACCTGCTCATACTTCCACTATGTAAATCACCTCTTCAGTTGCACCAGCTCCTTAACAAAAGTTGCATCCACCACCATTCTTCCATTGAAGCAGCAACAGATCAGGTCCTGCAACTTCAATTCAAATCCTTCTCTGAGATCTTCACAGCAAACCCATATCTCCTCCTTGAACTGCACCTGCAACTTCATATTCTTCTCAGCTACAGAACATCACCAGTTCTCAGTCAATTGCAGGACCACTACCACCATTACATCACTGCATCAGTCTTGACTCTTGAGCATCAACACCAAGAGCAACAACACCATAACTTGAATATGACCCTTGTACCTTCCTGTTCATCCACAAACTCAGTCACAGAAACTCATCAATAGAATATTTCAAATCCACCTTCCACAAACCATGAATCAAACCATTTGCACCAACCCATCCGTAAATTCTTCATATACTCTCGATTTCTTCTCTCAATTTTATACATCAACCTCATCTTCCTTCTTCCAGTGATTAAAACCTAACTCAAAATTGCAGCTATTACTTCTTTCTCATCTCAATTCAGCCTCAACTTCTCGATCTCAGGCAGTACCTCAATTCCTCTCTGAATCACTTCATCTCTGTCGATCTCTCGATCTCTGAATTCCATGGCCGCCATTTCTTCAGTGTTTCTCGAAATAAAACCAATGATTTGTTATCTCTGAAATGTAGGTTTTGTGTAGGAGGAAGAATGGATGCATCCACCCCAGCTCTGAGAACCCCTAGGTGTAGGCACCCAGCAATCAGATTCAAGCCACCAACGGTGACAGCCAATAAACACAACTCAGCAGGTTCCGCCTAATCTCCGAGATCCCAATAGTGCTAGCACGAACCGACGCTTTCGTCCTGTTTCTTCGAAATCTCTCACCAACCGTAGCCGTCTCTTACTTCTCATACCCACTTCCTTTCTTCAATTTCTCTTCATCACTAAAGCTGTCATGCTTTTCAGACAATATTTGCATCACTAAAGCTGACATACTTTTCAGATAGAGATGAAGAAATAAAAGCAAATAATGAGAAATAACTTCGCCTCCAACAAAAGTTCCACTCGAAAGATACTTTTGCCATGTTTCTCTTCTTTTGTTCCAAATGACTCCAAAGTACCTAAACACTCAAAAGCAAACATAAGATACATAATTTACAAGAAAACTAGCAAAGAAAGCATAAAAAATAGATAAATATAAGGTGTTTTAGACACCTATCAAATTCCCCCACACTTAGACTTTGCTAGTCCTCGAGCAAATCAAACAAAATAATTCTAAAACATACATACAACTTCGTGTAGTCGAGGCTACGGTTACTCTTAGCATAAATAACAAGCCTTTGAACCCCTAGGTGCCCCTAGTGGACGAGTTTTAGTCTCGTGAAGATTTACAAGAGGTGTACCTACAAAACCTTTTACTCCAAATTCCAACTACCTATGAAGAATCTATGAACGAATCCAAAATGATTACAGGAGGAGGTACCTTGATGCAAATCCAATTCATATATAAATAAACAAAGCTTTACATAGAAAGTTGAACAAACCACAATACTCAGAATCTAACTAACCACAATCACACATGAATAGATTATGAAGATGGATATAGAGGTAGATGTTTGTGAATGTTGACAAGTGATCGATGTTTCCATATCTATCTGAAGGTCACTTCCAAGATGAACCTATGACCTAATGGATTGAGATACTGGTATGCATTCTAATATCAACTCAGCTGGCATATACAAGGGAACCAACAGTCGACAATCTTAATTCTAGATCAACTGAACTGGCATATACAAGGGAACCAGGAGTCGATTTTATTGAACAATGATATAATTGAATTTTATTTTTCTTTTTTCACTTTTTTTTTTGATTTGAAAACATGATTAGATCTTTTGATCCAAGCGCATGCTTCTTGTCAGCATATTACATGGTAATTCTCATGGATCCTGCGTTCCACGCTTGTTTAGGCGACGGAGACATGGAGAACACACACATATTGCATCAAAGTGTCAATCTTTTTTTTCTTCTTTTAGTAACTCAATCCTCTATTTCATCATATCAGTAATAACAATTCGATGTTAGTGACCCACCAAATCACTTAGAGAAACAAGAAAATATTGCAAAAATAAAAACAGAAGGTGATATGGTGACATTCCGAGATATGGTAACAACTATCATATTATTTCTAACACATGAGCTTTGTCCGTCCTTTTAGTTAATGGGTTCCTCAACTCCTGTAACCAAGATGGTTCCATCCACTTATGTTGGTAGTGTCATCCTAAAGGCACAAGTCTCTAGATTTCAGAGTTTATAAAACATTTTTTTTTCTTTTTTCTATTTTTCTATTTTTTTTTATTTTTTTTAACTAAAGCCAACAAACTCTAAAAACATATAAATGCTCCCCCGCACTTAAACTTTACATTGTCCTCAATGTAAAATTTAATCATTCAAAATAAAGTTCAAGGTGGGAAATTCCGCAAATGATATGCAAAACAAGAAAATAAAGATAAAATGCTTAAAAATAAAAAGATAAAGATACAAAACCGGTGGGTTTCCTCCCACTTAGCGCTTGGTTTAAAGTCGACATCCCGACTTTCAGCTCCAATTACTCCTCCAGAGGGAGTGGATCACTCAATGCGACCATATCCTGATTCTCTGTCATAAATTGCTCATAGTATGGTTTCAAACAATGGTCGTTGACCTTAGAAACCAGCCCTGTTTTGAGACTAATAATTTCAATTGCACCATGCACAAACACATTAGTAACAACAAATAGTCCAATCCATCTGGACCTAAGTTTACCCGGAAACAATTTAAAACGAGAATGGAATAAAAGAACTTTCTGCTCTACTTCAAAACTCTTTCGGGAAATCATTTTATCATGGAAAGCTTTGGTCTTTTCTTTGTAAATGCGTGAACTTTCATATGCATCATTTCGTATCTCTTCTAACTCATTGAGTTGAAGTTTCATATGTTCACCGGCTGCATCTAATTCCATATTACATACCTTGATAGCCCAATAAGCTTTGTGGAAATTGAATTATTGTCCTTACTTTTGATGGGTTTTACAAATATCCTTATCACACAATAAATATATCCCTCTCCACCTATAAGCCCATTAGGAGTCCATCAACGTTTTTTTATCTTTCCTTATTTACCCTCCTTATATGATAAACACGCAATTCATCATTTCCTTTTAGTTTCAGATCTGAAAAAAAAATTCACTCTCCTCCTCCTCCTCCTCCAGTTCCACCATCACCGTCTTTCTCCGCCTATTTTCACCAGGCTTAATGATGATTACAGTGGTGTAGTAGTGATAAAATCTCTATTAGCATCTTTCCTAATGAGTTTTTTTTATTAAATTCATAAATCTCTGGAAGATTAGGTGATGGTGGTGGAGGATGATATTGAATCGTTTTATCTTTTAGTTGATGATATTGGTGGTGGTGGTGGAAGTGGAGGAGGATATCAGATTTTCGTTCTATTAGTTGATGGTTTTGTTGGCAGCGGTGCTGCGGTCATGGTGGTGGTGGAGGACATCGAATCTATGTTCCATTGATTACATATCTAATGGGGTAAGTTTTTGAATTAAAAGTTCTTATTGTTTTCAATCGGTATAGCAACTAACTGGAATTTCAGATTCATTTGATTCGGCAACAACTAGTTTCGAATAAATATGATTAAAAGATGATTTTTTCTATGCTTATTTTGATATTGGGATAGTTGATGATGGTTGTGGTAATATGAATTTGGAATTAATATTGTCAATCAAAATAATAATTCGGTGGTGATTAATGATAGTGGGGTTTCTACAGGGAGGGGTCTCAAAGATATATTTATTTTTAGTATTTTGTTGCTTGAGTGAAAATGTCTTGTTCCTTGAATATTTTAGTGACTTGAGTGATGAAAATGTGAATTTGAAATTTGAACTAACATTGGTGCAGACAAATGGATAACTGAGTGACGGATTGTTGCTCAATGTAATATAGGCTGAGGAGTGGTTGAGAAGGGAGAGGGATCAGACGGAGTTGCTCATTACCTGCACTCAAGTAGTGAGAAGAAATTATTGGAGGTTTATTTATTACTTTATCTTGTTGCTGCTACCATTTGTTTAGTAACAATGTTGTAAATCTATAAAAATGAAAAGGTGGATTGTGATATAGATATATCCAGTCAAGATGCATTATAAAAATCATAAAAGGTGCAATTTTCTATTCATGGAGAAGCTCAAATGTGATGTCCTCTTTTGGATCCCCCAATTGCCTGCCTACCATTACTATGTTGTTTCTGTTTCAAGTTTTTGTAAAATATAAAATTGCTAGTCTCTGCTAGTATGTTGGCCACCTACCTAGTGATATAAATTTCATTTTACAGGTGCATTGCAGAGCAACACCGTTTTCATTTTATAGATGCAGACATACAACTGTTGTCTACTGTGACACCGTATAAAGTTAGGATATTCAGTGGTGCAATGGTAGATGTAAATTTTTCAAAATGTTGAATTTTTGGTGCAATGGTAGCATGAATGACTCCACGTCAGATGATGCGTGTTCGACTCACGCCAAGTTCACTCATTCGTATATGTCACTTTTTACATGGATCAACTTCTATTATTGGTCCTTCTTTTTTTTGGATCAACTACTGTTGTTGATCCCCTAAATTGGATCAACTTCTACTGTTGATTCTAATTTTTTTTGGATCAACTATCGTTGTTGATACAAAATATCTAAACTAGTGGAGGTGGTGGCGGCAACGGCGGTGACGGAGGACTAGTGGTGGCGGTGGCGGCGGCAACGGTGGCGACGAAGGACCAGTGGTGGTGGTGGCGGCGGTGGATTACTGATGGTGGTGGCGGTGGTGGTTGCGGAGGACTGGTGGTGGTGGCGGCGACGGTGGTGGTGGAGGACTAGTGGCGGTGGCGGAGGTGGACTAGTAGTGGTGGTGGCGGAGGCGGCAGACTATTAGTGGTGGTGGAGGTAGGGGTGGTGGCGTTGGTGGTTGTGGTGACGGAATGGTGGTGGAATATTAGTGGTGGTGGCGGTTGGTAGTTGGCGGTTGTTGAACGATGGTGGTGGCGGTGGTGGTGCTAGTGGTGGTGGAATAGTGGTGGTGGTGCGGTTGAAGTGGTAGAAGAAAAAAATTGTTCCAATAAAGAAAAAATATTATATAGGTGAGGGTATTAATGTAATCTAATTTTAAATAGATAAGGATATTAAAAAGTAGGGATATATTTATTGTTGTATAAGAATATATTTGTTGAATGTTGAAACTAGGGATATATAATTAATATACCCATAAGCTTTGTGTTCAAGTTCGATGGGAAGATGGCAAGGTTTACCATAGACAAGCCTAAAAGGAGACATACCGATGGTGTCTTGTAAGCTGTCCTATACACCCACAAAGCGTCATTGAGTCTATAACTCCACTCTTTCCTTGTAACGTTCACCATCTTCTCAAGGATGGACTTAATCTCCCGGTTGGAAATTTCAACTTGACCACTCATTTGTGGATGGTACGGTGTGCCAACTGAAAAGGCGGGGGTCTAACAACACCACCCAATATTTCGATTAACAATCTGTATGGACTAACTCCGAAATAATTTGCTAGAGAATCAACTAGACAGTCAGACTCAATCTAGATAAAAGTATCTCAAGGAGTTAATATATCTCTCTTGATTTGATTTTTACTCAAGCTAAAAACAATAGAGAGTCTTTATCAAATACAAGGAATAATTGGACGGTACCAGAGACCAATATCCAAGGATAAATCAATATCAATCAACAACCAAAGGTTGGATTTCCAATTGATGATCACAAACGCACAACCTGTATTATTTTAATTATATAAAATATAATGCGGAAAAGAAATAACACAGACACCAGAAATTTTGTTAATAAATTCAGTACAGTCTCTGAAAATGCGAGAGTCTAACGACCACACCCAACACTTTTGTTTGGCAATCTGAGAGGACTTACTCCAATACACTTTCTAGAGAATCAACTATACAGTCAGACTCAATCTAGAATAAAGTATATCAAAGAGTTTAATATCTCTAAATCTTAATTCAATCCGCAATCAGCAAATAGAAATCTGCGAGCCTGATTGAATATAGAAGGAGTAACTTGAACGGTACCAAAGACCAATGTTCAAGTGTCAATCAATGTAAAACAATAACCCAAGGTTGGATATTCTAATTGATTGATCTCAACGCACAACCTTTGATATTATAATTATATGACAAAATATAATGCGGAAAAGAAATAACACAGACACAAAATTTTGTTAACGAGGAAACCGTAAATGCAGAAAAACCCCTGGACCTAGTCCAGATTGAACACCACACTGTATTAAGCCGCTACAGACACTAGCATGCTACCAATTGACTTCGGATTGGACTATAGTTGAACACTAATCAATCTCACACTGATTCAAGGTACAGTTGCGCTCCTTACGTCTCTGATCCCAGCAGGATACTACGCAGTTGATTCCCTTAGCCGATCTCACCCACAACTAAAAGTTGCTACGAACCAAAGTCGAAGACTTGGTAGACAAATCTATCTCACACAGAAAAGTCTATAGGATTGAATAAATCTGTCTCCCATAGAAATACCCAAGAGTTTTTGTTCTGTCTTTTGATAAATCAAGGTGAACAGGAACCAATTGATAAACCAGACTTATATTCCCGAAGAACAACCTAGTATTATCAATCACCTCACAATAAACTTAATATACTAGCGAAACAAGTTATTGTGGAATCACAAACGATGAGACGAAGTTTGTTTGTGATTACTTTTCTATCTTGCCTATCGGAGATATAAAATCTCGAGCCAATTATTTCAATTGCACACAACACGATAGAAATAACAAGATCAGATCACGCAACTACAAAGATAATAGTTGGGTCTGGCTTCACAATCCCAATGAAGTCTTCAAGTCGTTAACCTACAAGGTCTCGAGAAGAAACCTAAGGTTAAAGGAGAATCGACTCTAGTTATGCAATTAGTAACACACAGGAGGTGCGGGGATTAGTTTTCCCAGTTGTTAGAGTTCTCCTTTATATAATTTTCAAATCAGGGTTTGCAATCCAAGTTACCTTGGTAACAAAGCATTCAATATTCACCGTCAGATGAAAAACCTGATTCAACCAAGCTAATATCTTTCAACCGTTTGATCGAACTTAGCTTGTTAAAATAAAATGTACCCTCATTTAGGTTTATGTAACCGTACCTAAACGTGTACACCAGGTTGGTTCATAAATAGTTAACCGAGGTTAGCCATATGATTACTCTCATATCAACCTTATTCATCTTAACCATAACTAGTTCAAATGACTCAAATGAAACTAGTTAAAGAGTTGTTCAATTTTTTAGAAAACACAATTGAAATCAAATCGATTTGATTCACTTGAATCAATCATGGACATTATAGGGACGATTTGCAAAGATTGCATTCCTTATTATTTAAATGTTTAAGTCCACGAACTGACCGATTTGACAAAGTAACCAGCTTAAATATGCGTACGGGTATGCGTACTTAAGCAACCGGTTTTGAGTTTGTAAAGTTTCCAAACTCAGCAGAAATTTTCGGTTCGAAAACTTCTGGTGACTAGTTAAGAGTTTATCAAAAACCAAACTCAGCAGAAATTCTCGGTTCGAGAACTTCCGCCAGTCTGCGTAGGGTACGCATACTTAACCTGTCTCCTTTTCCAATTTCGTATACACATATATGCATACTCTTGACTTCCGGTTTATGGATTTATACATTAATGTGCGAACACACTATATATGCTTATATCCAAAGATGGTTATATCATCAAATCTTTATTTAAATCATTGAAACATTCTATAATGACAATAGGCGTTTCTTACATACTATTAGCATCAAAGCAATTTTCAAGATATTGAAATAACCATTATCGAAACAGTCCAAGCCTACATCAAATGATTGTACCACACAAACCATGTAAGATATTACTCGGAAATTTTCTCATGATATAAGATGAACTTGGTCGAAGCGAAATCTTATCAACATATATTTCGAGAAATATATGCTAGCGAGATATACTCAGCTCGAAATCTCAAACGTGTATAGAGAAAACTATATCGTAACACGACTTATGTCTCAATATAGGAGAAGTAGAAATATACTTTCCGAGTGATAGATAAGTTCAAGTCTCCACATACCTTTTGTCGAAGAAGTTCCAAAAGATCCCCTTAGTAGTTTTTCGTCTTCAAGAGATGAACGTCGAGAGATCTAAGCTCAACTACACTATCTATGTCCTAGTCCGAGACATATATAAATAGGCTAGAAATAAAGACTTATAGTTTTGATCACTAACATTGACAAACATGCTTGAGATAACAACAGATGTGAGTTCGACCGAGCAATGATCTAACAGTCTCTGGTCAACAAATCAACTTTCAGAATTCTGCAGTCTTATTCTCAAAACACTAAATTCACGTCATTGCAGAATATTACTAAGAATATTCAGAATGAAGAAAATGTCTCTTGAAGAGATATATATTTGGGTGTACCTTTATTTCTAAATAGGAAAAAAACATCTTTATTTTCAAGTTTAGTTGATAACATGAAAACTAGACTGACAAGGTGGAATGGCAAGTTCATGAACCATGTTGGACGGTCTGTGATGGTAAAAAATATTCTTAACACAATGGTTCCGCATCAGATGTGTGTCTTCAGAATCCAAGAGACAAAAGTAAAGGAGATGGAAGAAATTCAGTGTAATTTCTGGTGGGGCATAAAGGATGACAAAGGTTGTTTACTATTTATTCAAGATGATGCAGAGGCCATACTTCAAATCCATAATCCCATAACGAATGAAGATAGAATTGTGTGGACTCTTCAGGGACGTTTTTGGGAATTTTTTGCCCCAAAGCCAATATATTATGTTTTGCCCTGTTAAAGAGAATATTAAGCATAAACTTGATCACATTCATATCATTTTACCACCATGATCTACTATCATTATCACATTTGTTTTCAAGAGCTTCAAAATGAGTTCTTTCAAAGTGCTTTAGTATGCACGAATAATTTTTTGTATACAAGGTTGGTACAAAAATTAAACTAGGCGGCCGAAGGCCGCTATAAATTTTTTTTTTCTTTAACGACAAGTATAAGTTACATATATTTTAGTAATTTTATAATGCATAAACGGCTAACTAATCGTAAGGATATAAAAAAAATATTTATAACCTAAAAAAAACCTCACCAAAGCATCATGCATCTAACAAAAATGCAGTAAATTATATATGTTTTTCTAAACAGGAAATAAGACTATGTATGC
Organism: Papaver somniferum; assembly: GCF_003573695.1. Lineage (NCBI taxonomy): Eukaryota > Viridiplantae > Streptophyta > Magnoliopsida > Ranunculales > Papaveraceae > Papaver > Papaver somniferum. The sequence continues at coordinate 43,344,861 of NC_039360.1, read as the reverse complement.
AATTTTTTAGACGGATTCAATTCAGTTATTAGTAAATTAAAATTTCAATTCTCTAAAATCAATCAACCATATAAAATTAATGTTTCATAGGAAAAAATGATTTTATTTTTTTAAAATTATTCGGTTATAATCAGAAAATAATTTGTAAAGAAAAACTGAAAAAATACAAACAAAAGACGCAAATTAGGACCGAGGGAGTATAACTATTTAACCTAGTTTAATTGGGGGCCATAACTTCCAATTGGGGGCCATGAAATTTTGTTTGCCCCCCAAATTTCCCAGGGGTGTAAAAATCGGAAGATGAATATACTATTTTACCCTTGATTAATATTTTTTTTTCAAGTAACGACCCTCATTAACGACCCTTCACCGACATTAACGACAGTTTAGGGTCGTCATATACATCATGATCAAAACAATAGCGATTCTAAATTGTCATACACTAACGACTCTTTTTACAGATTAACGACAGTTTATAACGACATTTCTAAAACATTAACGACTGTTTAAGTCGTCAAATGCGTAACCAAAACAGTAACGACCCTTCCAAAGGGTCGTCAGGGAATTGATCAATTTTATGACGACCCAAAACTGTCGTACATTTCCGCCATTAATGAATCTTCGACAGTTTAGAGTCGTCACTTAAACAGTCTAAACATTAATGACTGTTGAGGGTCGTCAATGAAATTTTTTAATACCTTGACGATTTTTCATACTATCTGGGAAAAAAAAAATAAAGAAAAAGGTTAGACTAAAAATTGCAGACAAAAAATGTGGAAAAAAAAATTTAAACTCTAATTAAGTAAGATTATCACTAATTAATTAAGATTATCACTAATTAATTAAATTTTAAAACTAATCATTTAGGGGCATTTTAGCCATTTAAAAAAATTTTTTATAAGGGGTGACCCAAATTAGGTTCTGGTGACCTTTTTTGTCCTCTAGTGCATGGCCCCCAATTAATTCCGATGACCCCCAATTAAACTAGGCTATTTAAGTCATAATTAACCTATTTTTCCCTTATATTTTATGTAAATTATATGCAGGTCCCCAATAATTATTTATTATACAAAAAACTCCAAATATAAAAGATATATTTGGTTGCCCCCACCCCTTGTTGCCCCAAATCCCCACTTGTCTTGCTTACCCTTCCCGCCCGACCCTGGGACTCTTAAAATTACGTGCCCGTTTTACGTCAAGTTAACTTACAGGAAATTAATGGATATTAAACATAAGAATGCTCATCAATATGATAAGGTAGCTGCGAGCTTTTGGAAAGGATTATAGTGTACAAACATTTTTGATCTAAGGTCAAACATTTCCCCTGCAAGTGTGTTTGTGACACTGTACCATCTAGTGAAAGGCTAGCCAGAGTCATGAACTATGGAGGAGAAAGTTGTAAGATGTGTAACGAAGGAGTGGAAACAACAAGACATATTTTGTTGGAGTGCACTTTCTCAAGAGCTACTTGGTTGACAGTACCAGGAGCAAGCCAACGTATTCATCGAAACGGTCACAATATAACAGAATGGATAAAAAGCTGGTTCACTGATACAATGACCAATCTGGTAGATGATTGGGTTGTGAAGATGACAAACACGGTCTGGGAGATATAGAAAACACGTTGCGATGGTTTTTCAGGAAATACGTCCAAACCCAGTTGGTGTTATAAAGTGCATCCAACTGCTAATTAAATAACAGTACGGGAAAGAAAATGCAGCTGAAAAGAGATATTGCGGCTGTGTCGGTTCAGGAAAATCCGAGACATACGACTCATTGGATGCCACTAGAAAAACCTTTCTTTTCCTTTTGCTGTGATGCATCATATAAAAAGCTTAATAATGATCATCATACCGACGGCATACGACTAATAATCCGTAATTTTGCAGGTATTAATGGACAAGAAAAGTGTATATATGCAAACAAATACATAAGCTCGAAGCAAGATGAATATGCAAGACTGCTGTTAGTTATGGAATGGGCAAAAGATATTAAGATACCGGAGGAATGTGCAAGACTGCTGTTAGTTATGGAATGGGCAAAAGATATTAAGATACCGGAGGCGTGTTTTGAGTCGGATGCACAAACGGTAGCTAATGCAGTTAATGGATATCACCATCGAGTAGCTTGGGAGAGTCAATCTACGATTTTAGATATCAAAATTATATTAAGCGATAACCCTGCATGGTATTGCAAGTTTATTAGTAGAGAATGCAATAAACCAGTAGACAAATTTGCGGGACATGAAAGGAAACTTAAAGTATCAAGATATCTACCCGTTTTTGTAGTAAATACAGTTATGGAGGATAATATATTTGTAACTCAAATTCATGGGTAATGAAATTTTTTCTTAGTATAAAGAACAAGAACACAGTATACACTGCATCATACAAATTTTCAATGTGCCAAACAGACCATGGGAGAGAGAGTGAGTTAGGGGAGTTGGGTAGTGTCAGTGCCGGAGGAGATTAGATTAAGCTAAACGTGGGCCAAAAACGGCTACTCAAATGCGGACCAACATACAGAGTAACAAAGCTACACCCTGTTAGTTTGCTGGCTGAGTCAATCACTAACTCGAGCGCTGTCAGGTAACTCTTGATTCGGGCACAAGCGAGTCAGGCGTGGAAATACCGCCGTCTCAATGGGCCCTCGAGTTTTTAAATACCAATTTCATTTTCCTTCTTTGATTTCGCTCTGAGTTCACTTCAGACGGAAAAGCCTAGAATTTCTTTTTGAAGATGATGATGTCGAAGGATGAATAACTCATGATCAACATAGGTATTTCGTACTATTCTCCTCTTTCTTTCTCTGATCCTGATTTTCTGTATCTAATGGTTTTAATTTCTAGGGTCTTAATAAAAAAACCAGTAAAGCGCTCTCTCTCTTGATTGGATTAATTCCATTTTTTTGATTGGATTAATTTCATTTATGGATTTTTGTTGTTGTTTTAGTAATGGGTTTTGATTGGGCTGAAGAAATTTGTTGTTTCCATTCAGCATTAGATGACCTAATAGAGCACTGCTAAATGTTCCACCAAATGCTAAATGTGAGATGATGACTTTCAGTTACTTTGTCCCATGATCTTGTTAGATTGTTTGACGTGGTGCATGTTATTTCTGAACTATCTCACTAGATTGTAGAACTTAGGGCAGCCATGAGCTGTTAATTTTGGTGGGAACACATTGTTTTCAGTCCTAGAACTTTGTTTATACAATAGTGTAATCCGGATGAAGTCCAACCAGCAAAGTCCCAAAGAAGCTACAGCTGTGATACAATTAGTTTGTAATCCTATACTTTAAGTTAGCTAAAGTCTCTTACATAAATTCGTAGTTACAAGTATAACTCTTCAACTGAACAACATTCCCTTTCTTTTTCTATTCAAATTCTTATCAGTTTCCTCCTATGTCTATTTGGAGAGCTTATGAATTTTACGAGTGATGTTTATCACAAGATTTATACATGTTGTACCTGATTTTAAGAAAATCACTTTTACAAGGTAAACAATGAAAAGACTTGTTAGCATTTATCAGCCATTATATGGCAAATGAGCTTCAATGGTTTTCATATAATGTCCTGGCTCTTCTAGCTCTAGCAGGAGCAAAGAGGTACCTTTTTCATATGAATTGATTGTGGGAGGGAGGAATCTACTTTCTGTTGGATGTAACAATGTGGTTGGAGCTTGTTGGGCTTCGCGGATAATCTTATCTGCGGTTGAACAAAAATAAGGATCCAAAGTAACTTGCTGAAATCTGTAGTACTAATGTTTATGAACAATCTCAATCTGAACTAGCTTTATCATCTGCGCATGAGAGTAAAGGAGGCTGTCTGTATGATTATTCCTGCCGGGGTATTTGTCTTCATAACATTCGTTATGACAATTCCATTTTCTTAAACCGTAAACCCCTGATTGATATTTCGATTCATGCATGATGTAGATAAATTCTTGGTTTGCTTCACCTTTGCTATGGTTTAGGATTTTCAATTAGCTAAGGTTCTGCAACTCCAACGTCTTTCCTTGAATTGTTGTCTCTGGTAGAATGTAAACTTGATTACATTCTGATTCTCACTCCTTTTTATTCATTTAAGACATGCTTTCTTATGTTTTTAGTATATGTATATTGAGAATTTCAGATTATTTTCACATGAATATGCAGGCAAAGTCACACTTCTAGACGTTAGCAAACAATGGAATCAGTCCATAAAAAGCCTTTCAGGTCTCGAAGGCGGTCTGAAGCTTGTATTCAACTTCAAGGTGTGAACTTCTATAGTTTCTAATAAAATGATTTAAAAAGTTCTAGTGTTCGACAATCTTCTAACTGATATCCAACTTGTCTGATTTCAGGGTTACGCGATAGGAAATGAGAATTCGATTACAATTCTGTGGTGCCATTTACCCATCCATTTTAGGTGAGTTGGAACTCAGGCATAAAGGAAACTAGAAATGCAAGCCCATGAACTGTGTATTTATTCCTCAAGCGAAATATTGTTTTGCCAAATTTTATTTTGCATTTTTCAGTTGGATTTTTGTTTCTTAGTTTATGGACTTTGGTTGGTTTTGTCTTAAAAAAATATAGGTTGTAGTTCTCGCTGCATAGTATGACACTAATATGTATCAGCATGAGTTGAAAAAGTCACTATGAAAATAACTTTAGGATTTAGCAAAAATGATGGGTGGTGGTAGTAGTTCATAGTGAAGTCACGCATGCAGTAGTTACCGCATTGTGTGCCCATTTCTTTTGAAACTGCAGGAGACAAGATATTATTACTTGGTACAGAATCAGATCCAATTCACACTACAGAAAATTCAATGCTACTCCTAGTTAGTCTACAACTACTGTCTGTGAAGTAAATTTCTTGTGTGAATACTACTACCATTTTTTATGATCAATAAGGCGAATGGGTTTCAATGTTTTAGGGAGCAGTGGTGGTCGATGGCATTCATAAAGGGTGATTCTATTCAGGTGGTGGTCGTAGGGAGGGAATTATTAGTAGTTTCAGGGAGCAGTGGCGGCAGAATCTTCGGTTGGCGGTAGTGGTGGCGGGACTAATGGCTGGCTACCTTGGATAATAGTTGCCATCGCTGGTCTTGCCTTGGTTACCCCGTGTACACTGATACACTCTCTAGGTAATTAGTTCTCTTTTTCTTTAAGCAGAAACCCTAATAATGTAACAATGAAATTTAATTTTGTATGATCAGCACAATAACCCTACCAAGTACTACTTATTGAGATCCGATCTTGAGTTGCTCCATTATGTTTTGTTCTTCAGTTCAATTTATATGATCAGCAGTTTAAGTACAGTCCACAACTCTCTTCTTGCTGTATTTTTGTTTTGTTACTTTTTCATTATTATAGGAAATGCTTCCCACCCAAACCACTAGTAATCTACTTGATTAGAGAAAATTGCATGTAAACAGTGACGAAGGAAACACAATTGAATCGAATCAGTTTGTATTCATTATCAGTGGGTGTATATTCAGGGCGCACTGCCTATATTTTTACGCTGCTGTTGAGTTTACCAATTTAGGGTTGAGAAATGAGTTGCGAATTGGCTCGACTGTTGTTTGCGCTAGATGCATTTATGGTCGTCTATGTTTGTTTGTTTCTTCTTATATGGAAGAAGGATTCTTCAGTTTGTCAGATATTCTTCACACTGGAGGTGCATTATGTAATGGTAACATGAATACAAGACTGTAATGATTATGTATATTCTTCGTTGGAAAATAAAATGGCTATATATATCCAGTCTTATAATGATGAAAACGATAGCCAAATCTTTATAGAACTAAGTTGCAAAAGCACTGAGGTTGACGGCCAGTGGATTAGTTGATGTGTCCAACACCAGTACCAGCATCGTTGGCCCAGGAGTATCCCTGTCTGTAATTGGCCAGGCTTTTTGTTTTCCTAACCTTTGTATCACTATCTTTTTGCTATCATGACCTGAGAGCACTTGAGAAGAAAGAGAGATCACTAGAAGTCAAAAGAGGTAGAGTTGTGTGCTTATCTTATTTCCTGTTATTCTATGGTTCAGTACTTTAGCTAGAATTATCTGATGCTATGAATATGCTTTCTGGATTGGAAGACTAGAAAAGTTATTTTTCCTACCAATCTTTATGGTTTTAATTGGGGTTTTCCTTTTCTCATGATGCAGAAAACAGTTTGAGAAGTCGAGGAAACAGTGTAGCGTGCATCTTCTTAAAGCGCATTGGTGATGAGCGTGTTCAACAGATTGGAGCAATGGTACCGACAGCAATGGGGACAGCGAGTGCGAGTCCTCCTCGACTGTCAGACGAGAGCCCAGAATGTGAGGACTCTAGTGGTGACCAGGTTCTCCTGATTAATTCTCCTCATTGCGCCAACTCTACAAGACAACAATGAGAGTGGAATCACAAGGGTGGATGCATATGTAGTAGTCCAACACTGTTGCCAATATGTGCATGGGAGGTGATGCAGGCAGACCAGGCAACTATTCAGGGCTATGATCTAAAGTAACTCAGCTTGGGGAGAATAATGCAAAAACAGAGTAGCTGTCGCTTCATGGGAATGCGTGGCTTGTGTAGTGCAGCATATAAAATGTAAGCTGCAGCAATGATGAAATAATGTAATAATAGTGAGAGAATGTATGTTTTGGAAACTACTACTAGATGATTGCTCATGAATCTCCTTTACAAGATAAGAAAAAACAGTTTCTCCATGAATCCATATCTCTTGTAATGACTTTTGTTAAAGGGTGCAAGTGATATTGTCCAATATTTTTTTGTTTTTGCCCTTGGTGCTGTTGTGTTTTGCTCAGCCAAAGCCAATGAGCCGTTTTAATGAGTCTGGGAGGATGAATAAAGATTTGAAATTTGAAATTTGAAATCCAAAATAGGATGAGGATGCACTGTGAACCTACCTAATCTACCCAAAATGAAGTTGTGCTATCATGTCGCAAGAATGCATAACAACACAATGAATAATGCACCTGTAGGCTGTCGGATTTCGAATCCATCAAACGCATCTCTCTATTAAAACATCCGACGGCACTGAGGTGCGTCTGCATGGTACAATCATGTAGGTGCTCAACATTATACGCAAGGGACACTGATAAATCGTTTCTATCACCCAGATTTGTTCCACCAGAAATGAATCCATTCCTCCTGTTAATCAGTCATGGATTGATGTAGGTCATAGATGGATTCTAACCTTGTTTCATTTGATTTACTAGAAGAAAAAAAACAACTTGGATATTCCATCCATTGATTAAAGTTCTAATTTTTCCTAGATCTTCATGCTAATGGCACTGAACAAACTCAATCTTCATCAATGGCTTTTTACTATATTTTATCACCAAGTACAAATCTTCATTATCCAGTCATGGAGGTGCGTCGGCTAACTCCCAGGTAATCTCGAAATCCAATTTCAATTTCACTTTCATTTTCAATGTGATTTAGATTTAGGGTCACTTTAATTGAAACGACATCTTATAATACTGTGGATTTTTTTTCTTCTTTTTGAATTAGGATCTCTCTAACCAAGTAATTTTATGGAAATTTCCTTTCTTCAGCTGGTTTCGAATTCCAAGGTAATCTCGTATTCCAATTTCGAAGATTTTTTCCTTTTTTGAGTTCTTGTTATTATTTTTGGTATCAATTCCATGTTGAGCATATCAATTTGCACTATATAATGATTATTACCTTCACTGTAGGAACCAACTAACTAGCAGCTAGCTCCTCCATCAATAATTATTTATATGTATATATGTATATTATTAAGTTATGACGACGATGAGCATACAACCCCACCGAATTGCTTCTGGTGATGATATGACCACCCATACTGCTACTAATACTACGGCAGTGATGGAGAAGAAGACAAGAGCATGTAAAAGAAAAGATTGTGGTGATACTGACACGACGAATACGTCAATAGCAACGGAGACGAAGAAAAGGGCTTGTAGAAGAAAAGAATGTGCTGGTACAAATACTCTAACAGTGACGGAGAAGAAGAAGATAGCATATGGAAGTCAAGGTTGTGGTGACACTGATACGACAAGTACGTCAACAGCAACATAGACGAAGAAAAGGGCATGGAGAAGAAAAGATTGTGGTGGTACAAATACTCCAACTCTGATGGAGAAGAAGAAGAGAGCAAATAAAAGAAAAGATTGCGGTGATACAACAAATACGTCAACAGCGATGGAGATCAAGAAGAAAAGAGCATGTAGGAGAAAGGATTGTGGTGACACAAATACTCCAACAGTGATTGAGAAGAAGAAAAGAGTATATAGAAGAAGAGACTCCGGTGATTCAGCAAACACGTCAATGGCGATGGAGGCAAAGAAACAAGCATATAAAAGAAAAGATTGTGGTGATACAAATACTTCAGCACTGACTGAGAAGAAGAAGAAAAGAGCATATACAAGAAAAGATTGTATTATTGGTACAAATACTCCAGCCGTGATGGAGAAGAAGAAAAGTGCATATAGAAGAAAGAAGTGCCTTCCTCATGATTTAATTGTCGAAGAAAATTAACCAGGCTTCCAGCCCCATCACTCCTGAAGTCTGTTCGGGTATCCAAACTCTGGTATAACTCCATTCACAATGATCATAAACGCTTGACTCATTCTCATTTCCTTCAATTGCAGAAACAGCCCCAGGTTATCTTCAGTCTTTTGAATGTCAGGTCTGGGTTTCAACCTAACACTGATGATACTAGTTATGCCTGCCACTTTTTCAAATTTACTACTGGAAATTACTCTTATGACCATGTCCTAAGGTTTGACAAGTTTCGGAATGCTCTTACTCATCCTCATATGTGGGAACTGGTTGGTTACTGCAATGGTCTACCTTGTATGGCAGAAGTGGGTCATTACTCAACTCGCTACATGATTTCGGACCAAAACAGGGATGATTTTCTCTATATCTTTTATCCAGCCAGCGTTGGGATATGCACCCCCAATGCCCACATGATCTGTCACGGATTTGGGTTCGATCCCTCAGCAAACGAGTACAAGTTGGCAAGTATCTTTCGTGCTGCTGAAAACGAGCTTAATTTTGTGGTTTTCACTCTGGGAACTAAATCATGGAGAAATGTCACTGCTGTAACGACACCCTTGTCAGCTCATGGTGGCCGTCCTATTATAAAGTTAAGAGCACCCACTGGTAGTGACAAATCAGCCATCTTCTGTGCCACTAGTAGCAGCCGCAGCAGTGGATGTCTGGTCTGGAAGATAATAGCAACTTTGGGGGGAGCAGGAACGAATCCTATCCAACATGATGTTAATAATGAGATGGAGATGCTACTGTCGTTGAATCTCCATGATGAGAAGTTTCAGTTCATTCAACTACCAGCTAAAGTACAACTGACGAGCACAAGAACTTACTTGTTGATTATCCTCATCTTCTGGAGTTCAAGGGTTCTCCTTGTATTGCACGTATTGAAAAAGTATCAGGGAATAGAAGTGATTATCCTCATCGTTGCCGTGATGATCATCAGGGTAGTAGCAGTTGCTGCTGTAGTTGTAAAGTTCATTTGTATGTATTGAAGGATAAAGTCGAGCAAGCTTGGGTCAAGGAGGAGAGTTTTGATGTTTGTGTAAATTCTACTCCCAGATTTTTAAGAGAACTGGGCACTCTGGCACCAGATCCCTGCTGCTTTTGTTTCGGCAGTACTAGTACACCTCCTACTCGCATCTTCAGTTTCTCAGATGAGGTGTTACTTTACTGGTTCAATGGGGAATATCTTCAAGTTTACAACTTGCATTCTGAGAAAATTCAGCTTGTACTGCCTAGTTATTCTAAAGAGAGTGCTGTCTTTCGAGCTAAGAGGAAGGAACCGCGACACGTCTTTAATTCTTCTGGTGATGATGATATTCATTTCTCCAATATGGATTATCAGCTGCACTGTCATGAGGAGAACTTCCTTTCTCTGGAAACCTTCATACCAGAAGGAGTGGAAGGAGTTGATGCTGATGTTTTCTTAGATTTGGAGATAGAAGACCGTCCATGCTCGGCATTTGTGTATATCAACAGAGGTTCCAAAGTGTTTTATCCTATTTTTAATTAGTACACGTTGTACTAGTAACTTATCTTGGTAACTGTCATCAGTTTACTAGACTGAACTTAATAATCTTTTTTTTTTATATGTTTCATCATCTCAATTTCTATTTAAATTCTTGTGTAAGTATCATATTTTCAATTTCAAGCTCATTATCCGAGTTCATTCAAAACACCAAAGGATAATTGTAAAGCTGCTTAAAACACGAAAAACAAACATCAACGATTCATACCTAGGAGCACCTCAATTCTTTTTCTTTTTCTTTTTTTGAAGCATACCTCAATTCATAGAGGTTTTCTCTATTTCCCATCCTCATATTTCCTATTTCCCACCCCCTTCACAATCTCTAAAATCAATTTACTTTTCAATTCTGGTTTTCTTTATGTACCACCCATAAAAACCAATTTGACTTTGACTATGAACATTACCATTTTTATTTGTCTTCTTCATTAATCCATCTTTATCATTAAAAAAAGACATTAATTAATCAACAATGCCATTGATTGGTAAATGGAAGATTCCATCGTCGAAGAACTAAGAAAATATATCTCAACCGTTGTTCAATTGGGTTATGTTAATACTATTGAAAACTATTATTATTATTTTATTTATTTTTCCAGATTGAAAACTATTTTCCAAACAAGATTTAGAGGTGATTAATTAAGGTTTAGAAGCGATTAACTTAATTAATCACACGAGCAGGGTAGCCTTAAAAATTTGATCATGATTATTGTAATAGCAATAATCGCACTTGAATTGCTTGTATATATGCCAAAAATAAGCTAATCTAATCACACATACAGTAGGGTTTACTTATATGCCAAAACGTGTTAATCAAATCACACAAATTCTACCTAACTAAAAATCAGTGTATGATTCATTTAGTACATTGTAAATCGGTAATACAGTATCCATATGTTCCAATTAGTTTTAAGTGATTTGATGCCCTTGTCTCTCTTGTCCACCATTTTTAATACCCAGCGTAAGTGCACACCAAACTTTTTAATATCTTTACTCAAAGTGGTGATGAATTTGGAAATGGAGCAGAAGAAAAAGATAATGGTTGGTGGTGTAGGTGGAGACTGGAACCAGATTGGTTTCTTAGAATTTTGTTGTTGTTGTTGTTTTTCTGTTTAGTTGTACGGTAGATTTATTATTGGGTGTAAATAAAAGTCAAGAGATGGTATTTAGGACATATGAAATCTTATATGGGTGGTACCTAGGATAACTGGGGATAGAAATTAGAGGGATGAGAAATAGCAAAAGTGGGGATGGAAAATAGGGAAACCCTTCATAGACAGGTTAAAATTAAAAACTTTCGACAAAAAATGGAAACCAGACCCGTTCTAGTTTTTCTGTATTTAAGCATAGGAAAGATAATCAAGCAGATAGATTGGCAAAGGAGGAAACAAGACATCGTTCTCATAAATCAATTCAAACCAAATTCATCCTTGTGTTTTTCCTCGTACGTATACGTATATCAGAAAAAGAAAATATTGAGAGGGCAAATAAATATTAAAAATTGAGAGAAGAAAAATAAAAATAAAATATCATCTTTAAAAATAGAGTAGATAAACTCATGTAGAGTTGACTGAGTTTGGTCGAGAAAAACAAAGGTAAATTTTATTACATTATTTTATGGAACCGGATCCCTTAACTTCAGTTTTTTACTTAATGTTTTACTTAATTTCCTGGCCGTTGATATTATCGAATCTAGTCGTCCAATATCTAAGCCCTAATATCTTAAATTTATTGACATTGCTCGGCTTAGGCCGAGCCGATATTCGATCACTTAGCATATACATACGACCGTGTATCTCAGAATAAGATATACTGTGAACTTATATTCGCTTGCTAGGTTTAGAATATAAACTAGCAAGCGATTGACTTAACCAGATTATAGAGCTAATAAAACTTATTATTCTGCTCAAGGATTAATTTCAGCAACCACTACATGATTGATGTTGCTCGTGTTTAGTTTTTTAACTACTCAATTAAAGGATTTACTTTTCTCTCATTCCAATATAATTGACAAAATGGGTTTGTTTTTGTGAAGCAAATTTCATATAAAATGGCAGTCTTGGCAGACCTCACGAACAATATGTGAAAATGAATCTCAAGGCCCTACAATTTATGTTGGGGATGTGAATCTAATACCAATTCCTTTTCCATCGAAACAACTTGCAGTGTTAAGCTTATTGAATTCTGTTCTAAAAACTTTAAATCCAGGAATCTCTTTATCTGGATCATGGTTTGTGTTAAGAGTTTTGTCATATTTTTACGGAAGAGAAGAGATGATTGTATATATGGAAAGCAATTAATTATCGTCTCGGCTTGAGCCGATCTATACCCACAAATTTAATGATATTGGCTTAGATATTGAACGGACAAAATTGATTATATCAATGGACAGGAAATTAAGTTAAAAACCTACGTCAAGGGATCCGCTCCCTTATTTTATGCACGAGGGATTTACTGTTTAGTCCAGAAAACCCGATCCGGGTTACTGGCTTGTCCAACGCCAAAAAATATTTACTCCCTATTCCAAAAAAGTTTTGAAAAGAATAAAATTACTCTACTAATCCTAATATATAACATTACGTATAATAATACATATGTTACTACATATTACATATGTAGTATACTAGTTACTACTAGTATACACTAATATACTAGTAGTATACTAGTAGTAATTAGTAGTAACTAGTATGTAGTAATAACATATGTAGTATGTAATATACTAGTATGTAGTATGTAGTAATAACATACCTAGTACGTAGTATACTAGTAGTAATATATTATGTATTGATACTACATGCATTGTGATTCATTACTACTCTTCGTCGAATTCCTTTAATTAATCACAATGAAAGTTCCCAGGACAGATAAACAAGGAATTGATAAGAAGAAAAATGAAATCGATAAGAAGAATAAAAACCAATTTCCGATTAAAGTTCAAGAGGAGAAATCTGATCATGAGGATGATGAGGACATGAAAGTTGAGAAGAGTCTTAAATTAAACCAGTATGGTGAAAAAGCGAAGAAGTTTGTTGATGCATTGTTTCTATTTGTATCTAAGAAAAATGGTTACCGTGGCTTCGCAAAAAATGGTGGAATTGAGTTCAAATCAAAGCAGAAGCTGATTGATTTCAGAAATTCTTTTTCTCAAGGAGATAAAAATTCATTGACGCTTGGGCCTACCTTTAAGGCTCTTGAAAAGAAGTTGGACATTTATGTAAGTATGAATGGCCTCTTCTTTTAATTTCTTACTTTGGTTTAGTTTATATTGTGCAACTTAATCTTAGGTCAAGAATTCTTATGTTGTTGCTCTGTAACTTTCAATCACTTAGTAGTGTTTACTTCTTGAGGTCTTGTGCTATGTTATGTCTGAGTACAAACATGTATTAAGTGGATGAATTGCTGTTTCAATACTGCTACATTTTCCTCTTTCTCTGAATACAGTGGAGAAGATACATGTGGTTATGTTATTCCAGTACTTTGTTCTCAATGTGGTCTCATCGTGATAGATACATCCCAAGGTCTAGATGCATTGAGTTCTCAATGTGGGTTTACTTTTTTACAGAGATTTCTCAAGGTTTCGGATGATCCACCAATTTATGAGAATGATCGTTTTACAAAGTTGAATCACAAACTCAAGTTGATTGCTCACTCAAAAAAGAAATTCTCCAAGACAAAAAAAGTAGGGATCAAGTTAAGAAGAAAATCAAAAAAGAAGTCTTTAGCTCATACACCTCCAAAGACGCGATCGAAAACATCCACAAAAAAAGGCTTTGTAACTCCATCAAAGACGGAACTTAAGGACCAGCAACTTTGTGAGCAGCAGAAAAAGGCACCGAAGTCTTCCTCAGCTGGTCTCTATAACTTGGGAAAAACATGTATCTTGAATGCTACATTACAATGTTTAAAAGCAGTTCCAGAACTGAGATTTGAGCTTAATAAGTGAGTATATATTTCTGATTTTAATTTTGTGTATATAAATTTTCTTATCTCCAATTGTTGGTTCTGAGTTCTATACTTCCATATAGGTATGAAGGAAATCTTGGTGATAGTGACTTGGATCAGTCAAATTTGTTGACGATGGCAGCAAGGGACTTATTTTCTGAATTAGATGGGAGCAAGTCACCCGTCTCTCCGAAGAAGTTTGTGAGGGTGAGTTCTTATTCGTATTTTCTTTTCATCTTCAATTTATGGCACCCATAGATTGTGTAGTGATTGATTTTCCGTTCTGGCAGTTGTTGCGAAGAAAGTATCCTGATTACAGCAAGAAGAAATTGGTTCCTATGAAGAACAGGTATTCTTATTTTCACATTAAACAGGCTAATGCTACTGCCTACTGAAATTAGTTTTCAAATAAATTCGTAACCCACTAATGACCCCATAGCATCTCGCTATCTTTCTAAACCTGTATGTTCTTATGTAACTGAATAACTGATTATGTGTTGCTTTGGTACATTAGAAAACTTCCAGCAATGTGTATTATCTCACAATTCAATGGATTTTTTTTCTATTGAAAGTAACATTAGAATTGTCGGGGTTCATGCTGAACATCAAAGTTTCCATATGCCACTTAATTTTCTGAGAAGAATATGCTCAGGAAAATATTAGCTTTAGAAAAACATGCTTTGTACCCAATAGTATGACTTAGAAGAACATGCTCAGCCAAACATTAGCTTCTGGCTTCTTTGTAGTGTGACCGACTAATGACCCTATAGCATCTCTATTACTCTACCGTGTGACTTCTTTTCATTTCAGTGGAATGTGACAGCAGTGTGTATTGTCTCACATTTCAGTGAAAATTTTGTTTGAGTGTTCTTCTATCTCTATTTCGAGAAATGTGAGAAATTTTGTTTGAGTGTTTTTCTATCTCTATTTCTTTAAAGCTGTATATCTTCATATAACTGCTGATTGTGAAACATACCTTCCAGCAGTACAATTTATCTTCACTCATTACCCCCTTGCAATTCAGTGGCAATTCTGAACTGAATAGCATTAGGATTTTCAAAGTCAGTTCTGAGCAGTCTTACCTCTTGGTCTTTCCTTAGCCCTTTCATGCTTTTAGAAATATAGAAGTTAAAAATAAATGAAATGATGTGGTATATCCATGTTTTCTGCTGGATTCTGTGGTCAGTGTTATTCTTGTAGCAAAATTTAAACTATGTACATATAGGACCTACAAGTAGTTGTTGCATATTGAGTTTACCTACAAAAAGAAGGAATGCAAGAACAGTTGAGTCAGTAAGGTCCTTATTGCAGTCAGCTAGAATCTTTAGGTACTCAGTTTTGTTTTGGCATTCATGCGCAATTTAGATGGCATCATATTATCATTACTGGGCATGTCTCCTCTCTTTCAATATTTCCTACTTTCCTTTTTTATTGCAGTTGTTATATTTTTGGATCTGGAACTACAACACCACTTTAGTTAATAATGGAAAGCAAGCCAAACAGAAATGGGTACTAGGTTATTTATCTTCCGGAACATATGACTCTTTCCATGTGTGTTTGATTTTGGATGCATTATGTGTACCTAGTGTGGAACATTCTTATGAAAAGTTTAGCTTGTTCTTGATATCCTAATTGTAAAAGATCACCCTGTAAAGAAGATTGAGAAGTGCACCCAGTCATTAGAGGCATATTAATCCTCCTGCCATTATTGGTATTTTCAGCCGGATCGCCAGTGGGCGGGTAACTTAGACTTGTGTTGGTTTCCAACACTGTTGAATGAATGCGCGGCCATCACTTAGCTCATCACTCCAACCATTTTGTCCATTTCATCTTTGTTTTAGTGTTTACAATGCTTCAAGTTCAAATACAAGGCCCACCTTCTAAGGGTGAGCCGAAAAAGATCATGTCCAGGCATATAGAATTTTTCTTCTCAAGGATCAGGAAGGTAAGGAAAATAGACTTGTTCTACATATACTGACCACCTACCTAATGGTGAAGCTTATATGGACTAGCTTTAGAAAAACATGATTTCTCCCAACTAGTATGACTTATAAGCACATGCCAAGGAAACAGAATACCATATTTTTAATGTGATCCACTAATGAGCCTTATAGCATCTCTACTTTTTTAAACCTGTATGTTCTTATGTAACTGATTATATGTTCATTTGGTATGTGAGAAAACCTCCAGTAGTGTGTCTTATCTTCATTAATATTTCCTAGCAATTCAGTGGATTTTCTAATTGTATAACATTAGAATTTTCGAAGTTCATACTAATCAGTTTATATTGAATGTTGAAATAAAAATAGGATGCGGAAGAGTGTTGGACAAGACTCATAAATACCTTTTTAGACTCTCTTCTTAGAGCCCAAAATAAAAGGTATACCTCCTTTCTTTTGTAGGATGATTGCTACTCCCTTAGTGTTGTCATCTACTTTTGCATTTATGTTGTTATAATATGGGACTTGTTTAATTTAATGCTTTTTGGTATCACTTGCAGTGAAAATCCTGAAACCGTGAAAAAGATCTTTGGAATTGATATTATTGGCAGGTACTGATGTTTCACATATAGTCCCCTGTTCCAGGAAAATTGATACTTTCACTTTCTCATCTTTTGGGCAAAAATGAGAATGTGAAAGTACCACTTTTCCTGAAACATAGGTAATATTGTTCTTAGTTTCTCTACTCTTTGCTTCTGAATTAAGTCTGGATGTTAGTGTGCATTCTCCCGAAACCGGCAATTCAAGCTTCGAGAAAGCGTCCTTCAACATGTTTCCATGCCATATATCACATGAAGCGGAAACTCTTTTTGAGGCATTAAAGATCGTAAGTGTGTCGTTAGATGGATTTTTCTCAAGGAATTCGAAGTATTGTAGTTTGAAGCACAATTTTCTTCTCCACCGAGTTGTATGCATTTGCCGGTTAACTCCAAGTCATATACTACTAATTTGGGAAATTTTAATTCATGCAGGACCTGAAGGATGAGAGAGATTTGTTTTCAGCTTGCTTGGGGCTTGATTCTAAACAACTGAAAGAATCACGCATCGATGGCTTACCAAGGCAAGAGTTACTTCTACAAGTAAATTTATTTTTGTGACTTAAAAAGAACCATGCATCATTTCCCTGTGGATTATGCTGTTTGTCCAGGTATTTGACGATCCAATTCCTCAGGTTCGACTATAATGAAAAACTTAAGACCAGCGACAAAAATAAAACGGTAATTACAGTCTTTGTTTTGTTTGTGACGATAATAATAGGTTTTTTCGAAGTATGAATACTGTCAAATTCTGATTAGTTCGCAGCCCATAACCATTAATTTCCCTCGTACCCGTCAAAATCTGAATTATATATGCCTATCCCTGCAGAGGTTGGACTACCCACTGGAGTTGGATGTTTATGACCTGTGCTCAGATGAGCTTCGCTTGAAATTAGAAGCTCCACGTAAGGTATGCTCTTTTGCATTTGTAACTTCAAGAAGCACCTGGTTCTCATTATTGGCTCATGTTTCCTACTGATTTTTACTTGTTCATAAACCAGCATCTATGTCTGATATCTAATTTAAATTTTAATAGCGGTTGAAAGAAAACAATGCAATGAACGCGTCAAAGGATGGGGAGAGGGAGAGTGAACAAAAAGAGATAACAGGATTTTATGAGTTGATTTCCGTCTTAGTGCATATGGGAGAGAGCGGAGATTACGGACATTATGTTGCCTATGTAAAACAAGAAGATGGTGGGTGAAACCAAGAACCGGAAAATTACTGTGTTATCATCTGAACTTCAAAATAAAAAAGTGTTACTAATTGTCCTGTTTATTTTGTTAATTTATAGGTACATGGACAGAATTCAACGACAAGATAACAACTGAACAATGGGAAGAGGGTAGCGTAACAGAGTTCAATGGTGGAGATAACACAGCGTACGTTTGCATGTACAAGGCTCGTCTTTCCTGATTTAATGGTAGCTTATCTTTTTGACACAAAAACATATTAGGATGTGGTGGGTAGCTGAGCATATAATCAAGTAGGAGGGAATTAGATAAAAATCCAAATGTATATTCAAAAAGGAGAGAATTAGATAAAAATCCAAATATATAATATACCTTGCTTCTTGGATGAAGAAGAAACAGTTCCATATAGATTGATAGAGATGAGGTCTGGCTATAGGGATTAGTGATTGGAGTTACTGATATAGAGTAATAGATTACTTATACAATCATTGTCTTTTGATATACGTAATATCTATTAACAGAATCTTAGTGAAAATTGACAAATTCTGGTGCACTTTTAGCTCCAAAATGAACAACAATTTATTACTACCTCATGGCATTCGGATACTGCTGTTATGGAAGAAGGTAGTGTAGCTGTGTCTGTAGTTGTAAGTTTTCATACAACTACACTCCACTTAAACTAATCCAATTACCAAGTGATCATTATGAATTCTTATTTGATTAATTAAATATCGGGAGTGTTTACAAGATAGATTCAAGTATTACAGCAATTTTACTTGAAACCTAGATTCACTTTTTCTCTCTCTCCCCGTATTTCTTGATACTTACCTTAGAATCCTCCCAGAAACAATGACCTCTCTCCTTTATATAGGATTTTACATAGTGGATGACAGCTAAGAATCCCATTATTTTCGGGATCACTATGCGACACATTCGCTCATATACAATCGCTCATCTTCGCATAGCGTATCTCTTCGCATAGTTCTTCACACTTTACTCGTGACTTTGCTGACATCATCTGGTGCGTCATCTCAACTTGTTGTGTGCGATGCTCCTCGCTTAGGTTGTATTCTTTACTTCGCGTAGTTACTAACGTGTGCGATATTTAACTCCTACATTTGCCTCTTCTCATATTTCTTATTCTTCAGTGAGCGATATGAGAAATTCTCCTCTTGCAAATTGCACATGCTTGTCTTTTTTCATTTTACTTTGTCGATAGTTTCCCGGGTTTCAAGTTCCTCTCTACACGTGTCGATTTTCTTCCTTTTTACCGTCTTGAACCGTCTTCAACCGGTTACTTCTTTTCACCTATTTAAGGGTGTTTCAACAATAATCTTTTTCTTCTTCTTCACTTATCTTCTCTCTCTTGTTGCTATCCATCTTCATCTGTTATTACCCATTTCTGCTGAGGTTACTGATTTCTTCTGCTATTGTTCTTCCACCATGAACTCTGAATTGAACTTTGTTTCCTTTCCTCATGATGACTATTGATTTTAACCATTCTAATATATATATTTTTTTATTGATCTAATTCCCATACTTTCGCAGGAAAAGTTCTTCCATTAGCGCTCTTCGAATCATGCAAAAACCCAAGTCTTCTTCAAGTGAAAATAAGGAATCTCAAAATAAGGAATCTCACAAAAGGAAGGCTTCGCACAATAAAGAAGTAAGAAATACCCAATCTGTTTTGAAAAAATATTGTTGCCTCTATTTCTTATCTATTTTATTTTCGCAGGCTTCCGATTCTGAGATGGTTGATGGTAAGAAGCAAAAAGTTAAGAAGTCTCGCAAACCCATACCACTCTCTTCAAATCTTTCTATTCTAGATTTTAGTGCTACAGATGTTGTTCCTATAACCACAGTTCAACCTTCGCATACTAGCCTTCCTATCACTCCTACTATAAGTCAAACTCTTGAGAAAGATGTTCCTATTACTCTTATATCTCCTCGAGCTTCTGAGAAGAATGTTCCTGCTACCCCTTCACCAACAATTCCTATTACAGATGAGAATGCCTATGTTACTTATAATGAACTTTTTAAGGAGTCTCTCGTGAATAAGGAGTTTTCTCTTAATCAAGGAATCAAAAGCACTCCTCTTGTTGCCTCTGCGACTCCATCGCATGCAAATCAAGTTTTTCCTTCACCCATTAACTCTATCTCTCAACCAGACCTTCCTCAAAAGAAATCCCCCGTCCCAACAGATTTTACTACTCCTTCTTCTCTTTCTTTATTAAGCTCTTTTCCTTTGAATAAGAAAGCTTTGGATAGTGTAAAACTTGCTGCTCAAACTCTATCCGATGTCATCAACTCTGCCCATCTTTAACTGATGATCCTTGCAAGCTTCGCTCCTGTTATGCCTTAAGCAAGCTTCTATGTGAATTTCCCGTTGATAAAGCTTCAAGGGATGAGGTCCTTTCCCAAATTGACCCGAGTTTCCATGTTGCTCTAGATGTTCTGGTAATTATCTTTCACACCTTAGCTTTATCTTCTTTTATGATACTTCCAAGTTATACTAACTTCATATTTTCCTTTTTAGGATTCTCATCGTCGCGTGATGCTTGCTGAAAAGCATTTTGAATCTAGCTGTTCTCATTTGGAACTTTCGCAGAAAAATGTTTCTTTGGAAAATGAAGTACAAAAAGCTGAGAGGAGAACTCCAAATTTTAAATTTTGATGCTGAAACTCTTCGCAGCGAAAATCAAAAACTTAGAGGTATTTATTATTATATTTGAGTCAGTTATCGTATTCTGTATTCCTTCGCATACGTTCATTTTTTGTAAATTTCTTCATGCATTTGTTAAGATTTAAACCGGAAGCGAACAGATGAGAGATATGATTTTCAATTCCTTGCTGAAGATACTCAAGCGAATAACGTGAAGTTGCAGTCTCAACACCAATTAAATAATCAATATTCATATTCGCTTGATCAGATTAACAATCTTTCCCATGAAAATAACCAACTCACTAAAAAAACTTGAGTTTTTTAGTGATCAAGTATCTTATTTTTCTAAATTGTCACACGATGCTGACTTACTTCATCAAACTTTATCAGAAGAAAACCATACCCTTTCTAGGGAGAAACTATCTTTCTTGAAGAAATAAGCAATGTTTTCACATCAATATTCAATTCTTCATAATGAAGACCAAGCGCGAACTCTTCGCGTACTGAAGGAGCAGTACGAGACTTCTCTTAAAGATTTAAGCTCCCGAAATAAGAAACTAATTCAGAATAACATAAGTCTTTTTGTGAAGAAAAATCAGTTTCAAGAACAATACAGTCAATTGAAGAATTCCTACGATGTTCTTAAGAAAAAGAACAAATCTCTTTATTCTGAAGCAAAGAAAATTCGATCTCGCCTCAGTGGTTCAGTTGGTGATGGATTTGATAAGTCTATGGAAAGTATGAAGGACAATACCCTTGATTTTTCTAAATTCTTCCAAGGTAGTCAGCTAGAGTTGGCTGCCTTATTATGATTTCTTAGTATTTTTCCACACAGTTTTTATTCTTCATTTTTATTTATGCTATCTATTATTCTTCGTAGATTCTGAAAAATCACACCAGTCTGTTGTCACTCAATTGAATTCTGAATTATCCAAGGTTCGCAAAGAATATGCAAACCTGGAAATGTCTCGTGGGAACCTTGAGCTCTCTCTTTCCGCGTCTCGAAGCAGAGTGAAGAAGGTTTGCATTTTAGAAGAATTTTTTAGAGATAAATGCTAGAAATCTCGAAAGAGCAGCTATTCGCAAAGGCCATTCTAGTGCCCAATCTGTTATTGACGGAATTCTCTCAAGCAACTCTCTTCCAGCAGTAAAACTCCCCGTATGCAATGTGAGTGCGGATGAAGAATATCCTGAGCCACATAGTGATTTTGACTTTTTAAGAGATGATGAAAAAGATCAAGATGATGAAGAAAGTCAGCAAGAAGAAGAGAAGTCTGCTAATGAGGCCGGTACTGAGATTGAAAATCCTGGATCCAGTGCTAAAGTCTGAAAAGTATTTTGAATAAGATGCTGCTGTTAAGCATTCTTGATTTCCGTATTTTGAGCCTTCCTATATTTGTTTGTTGCAAGGAATATAATACATTGTTGTTTTAATTCCCATACTTGCGTCTTATTATTTTTCTTGTAAGAAACAATCGTGCGAATTTATCAATAGTTTGTTTAATTTACTTGGGAGGTCTTATTTTGCCTTCATATGTAAAGGACTTATCTTGCCTCATTTCTGTGCGACGAGATCGCAGGAGGTCTTTGCATTTTAGTACATCGACCCATTGATCTCGTCTTATCTTTTTCGCTTGTATTATTTCCTCTTCAGGTTTGTCACATAAATATCACAAGTCTTAATACTCCCATGAGTAAAAGACTTATGATATTTACGCCTTTTGACACAATTCAGCTCCCTAATGGAGGGTGCCGTCCTTATCTTCCCCTCTGGTTTCCACTTCAAGGAAGCTTTCCTCTATCGGGTTAAGATTATGGATTTTCCCATCCGGTTATGCAACAACCAGTTGATTTCGCAGTCACGCATACACTACCGATAAGGTTTATGACAGCAGGACCGCACCCTAAGTGGTAGATTTTCGGACCGAGTGCATCATAGTCAGGACTTGTCAAGAGTGGCAAGGTACGCTCCAGACGCCCCGGGCACTCTTGACTCAACCGTGTACCTCGGCGCCCTGATCGAGTTTCTGCACTCCTTGGGAGAGCCTTTCTCACCTTAGGCTCTCAATCTAAGATTTCTATCTTAGACTTAAATTTAAGGTATCTCTCCCTGATGGGCATTATCGTTTAATTCTCACCCCAAATATCCACAACTCAAGTTCCGGGGTCGGTGTAGCCTTCCCTTGAGTCATGCCTTCTAGGTCTTTCCGGTTGTGACGTGCGATAGGTTACTATATTGCCACTTGCATATGAGCGAACTACGGTGCACGCCACATTCGGATTCCTAGCCAATATGATAATAAATATCATTTTCTGTAGCCTTTATCAAGGTCTTACTTTTCTTTTATAGAATTTCTTAACTTTCAAGCGAAATATTCGCATTACAAACTTGTTCAAAAATATGAACTTTCAGACTATTACGACCTGTATAATTGATTCGCAAGTGGCTTTGGATAATATTTTTTCAAGAACTGCCTATCCCAAGGGCGATCTAATTTACGACCTGTATTTCGTCCTTCAGGATCCATTAATTCATAGGATCCCTCTCCAACTATTCTTTTTATTATATAAGGTCCATCCCAGCTTTTCTCCAATTTTCCATCTTTCCCTTTTTGATACACTGGAATTTCTCGTAGCACTAATTCTCCTGGTTGGAATTCTCTTATTTTAACCCGCTTGTTGTATTCTCGAGCTAGTCTTTTTTGATAATTTTCCATATGCTGCAAAGCGACTTCTCGTACTTCCTCCAAATCATCCAACTTTGTTAAGATCAAGTGTGCACTTAAATTCTTTTCCCAAGCTTCTCTCTTTGTGGTAGGGATGATCATCTCTGTTGGTAGAACTGCCTCTACTCCATATTTCAGACAGAAGGGCGACATTCCGGTTGCTTCTGTAGTTGCAGGAAATCCTACAATACACCCCTCGTATGATTTTATCGTTGATCAGCCTATTTTTAGGTTTACACTCTTAATTTTATTGATTAATTTCTGAATATTCTTATAAGGAAAATAAAGAAATCAAGAATGATCTCTGCTCTCAACTTTCTCTCTCATATTTACTTATCTCTCACTCAAAAAAGATCTCTCTCCTCCTTTACAACTCGAATGATTATTTATAAGGAAATACATAGTGGATGACAGCTAATCTGTCCTTTATTTTCGGATATGGTTCGCAATAGTCTCGCACCCTTATAAATGTTAACTTCGCAAGCTCTCTTATTTTCGCAAGACTATCACATCTTTCCCATGATATTTGCTGACGTTGTTTTCTGAAACTGTTCTGCGACGCTATTGTGCAATTCCATTGATAATTTCGCTGAGACACAATTGTTGCGAGAATCTGATCCTACATCTTGCCTCTTCTCAAATATTCTCTGCAAAGTAGAGAATGATTTGAGAAATGTCGCAACTCCTTATCTTTTCATATTCCACATTTATCACACGTACTCTCTCTTTTCCACTTATTTCTTGACACGTCTTCTGTAACCGCTACTTTTTAACCGCTCATGTCTCTTCGTCTTAATGGTGTTTATTTCTTCGAGAAGTAAATTTTCTTTATATACTCTTCTCCCTCCCTCTTTCCACTTTTATTTTTACTTTCTCTTCTATTTTTATTCTCTCATCTCTGCAACTCTGTCATTCTTATGCAAATTCTGCTGCTGTAATTTTTTCTTCCTTCAATTCTTTTACTTTCCATACATTTCCATACCCTTTATTCAATCATGGCTCCAAGTGGTCATAGATATGAGAAGAATCTTCAAGATGTACAAAAAGATCTTGCTAATAAAGGTCTTACACTCTCCCCCATTCCTGATGTGAATGCCAAATCATTCTTTCCGTCAAGCTTTCCTCCAATCAAAATTGTGATGATCAATCAATCATAATTTTTCTAGGTCAAATTCTCGCAGGTCTCCCTCTTCCTCTTTATAACCCAGACATTCCTTTATTGTATGAAATTCTCGCTCATCCGGGATTTTCGCGAGACATTTTCCAACTAAGTGGGGATTGCATCCTTCTAGTGCTAGAGTTCGCTAATCGTGGTGCTGGTAGAGGATCTCTTTACTCCAGTGAACTTAGGGATCCAAAATTCGCAGACCTAGAAATAGTTACCGAGAAGTATACAGTGGAGAATTTCTTTGAAAATTACGAACTTATCTCCATGAAGAAAGAGAATACTCGCTGGGGTATTCGATTAAGAAGAAAAGATAACATTGATGAATCCAAAATTCTTATGCAAGATATTGACTGGCATTCTGGTAAAAACACAACTCCTCGCCAATCCAAAGATGACAAATGGTGCGTGTTTCCTTTAATGCTAAAGGGTCCTTACATTGCTGGATCAAACGCTCTTCCTGCGAATCTCGCAGCATATCAACCTTGGGTTTTCTCCTGGCCCGAAAAGGAGAAGGAGGTATACTTCTCCCCTTTAACTCATTTTATACTTCTTTATTGATTTTTACTATTATGTTCGCTAACTCTTGCGATATTCCGCAGATCCAAAAACTAAAAGATAGTTATAGCAGGACTGGGAAATCTAGTACTCTGTTAGCTCTTCGCTCAGATACAAATGAGGTAAGAAATTTTCTCTTATGAATTTAAATAGTACTGTTACTTCCATGCTTCCATTTCTTATTTCTATCTGTGTGTGAAGATTATTGCTGAAGTAGAAGAATCTGTTGATGCTGCGAAGATTGGTGATAAAGGTAAAGGTGCTCTTCGCAGAAAAATCAACTGGTCCTCCTCCAAAGAAAAGAAAAGTTCGTTCTTCTTCTCCTTCAAATGTTCTTCCTAACGAAATTCTGAAAGTGACAAGGATGATGAGGATAATGATTCTTGCTGCAACTGAAGATTCTCCACCTGAATCTTCTATGGCTAAGCTTTCTGGCCTCTTTTCTGATTCTCTACAAGGAATGGGAGATAGCCAATTCGCAAATACCTGCAAAGCTCTCGCTACCCTTTGTGATGTCCCTTTACTAGATGGTGATAGCTCTCTTCGCGGAGTTTCTAGATCAGTGACTCCCGACTTCTTGCATTCTCTCAATAGTTGGTATACTTTTATCTTTTTACTTTCATTGTTATAACTCAAAATCTCTTTCTATATTAATATTTTTTATTTCTTTTCGCAGGCTGGAAAAGCTTCTTTTGCGTTGCCTCAGATCTAAGAGAAGACGCGAAAATCTTGAAAAGAAGAATCTTCAATTTCGCAAAAGAATGAAGAATTGGAAGTGAAGTTAAAGGTCTTCGCGAGAAAATAGACAATTAGAAATTGATTCTTCCTCTATAAGAACAAACTAGTCTTCAACAAGCTAATAATCAGCTTTACGGTATGTTACTTTTCTCTTTTCTCTTTATTCATTCATCTGTTGTTTTATCTTATTTAAATGATCCTTTTTGCAGACATTTATGGTCTTTCTGATGAAGCTACCCCTTCTTCGTCATTTCCTAATGCCTTGGATAATGATACCCTTCTTGAACGTCTTAACAATTCCTTAAATAGCTTTTCAAATGATAGAATTTCATCTCTTTCTCTAAATGAACTTAGATCAAATTTCGCCTCTTAGAAATTGATCATAGATCCAGTTTAGGCTTAGCCAACAGATTTAAGCGTCTCCTTATTGATTCCAAAGAGAAAACCAATGAGTTAAGAACCAAATTAGCGGTCTCATAGATGATAAGATCGTATCTCTGATCAAGGTGCCAAGGCTTTGGCGAAATTCCAAGAGGCTCTCCTTGAAGTTCAACTTGAGCGAGATGAAGCTAACCGCAAGAATATTGAACTCTGCGAAAGGGAAAATCAAATTCGTTCTCGTCTTCTCATAAGTAGTGAGGATGAATTTGTCTGGGCTGCGAAAATTTTAGATGATGCTAGAAAAGATTTAGGCGTAAATGTTAGTCTCCAAGTTGAACATACAGCCTTGATTAGAGACATGATTTCTGACAGAGAAGGTTGCTAATTGCTCTTCTTTACTAATCTTTTGCTTCTTATGAATTTTCATCAAGTTAATAATTGGTTGTCTTTTGTTCGCAGATTCTGAAAATATATCGTGAAAAGATTGAAGAACTTGAAGCTGAAAAGAGGAACTCGCAAAGAATCTTTCTTCTCGCAACGACAAGTATTCTAGATTGAAGAATCAAATCAAATCACCATTGAAATTTTAAGAATGACGCTATGCATTTTCGCAATCAAACCATCCAATGGTTTGTGATGATCATAATATCCCACATTCTGATTACCTTGTCTTTTAGAAGAAATCCCACAGAATACTCCCAGTTTGATTATCTCTGATAGTGAAGCTGACGATGAAGAATCTGATAGTGATGGAAGTTCTGATGGTGATGAGATTCTGACGCAGATGAAGAAGGAAAAAGTCTGATGAAGATAATGAAGGATTAACCAAGAAATAGTCTTTACTTCTTCTTTGATTCTTTGTAATACTTGTACATTTATTTCTTCTTTCTGTATATTTGTGTTTCTTTCATTTTGACCTGCGTAAATTAAAACAATTCTTCTTTGCAATACAGTTAATCAATATAATCATTAATTCTTGAATTTTTGAGTAAATCTCTCATATGGAGACAAATAACATTTTCTAATTTCATACATTCCCATACTTGCCTCTGTTATTTGAATCCAAATGAGAGATTTCATAAACTTTTCTTATTGTATAATTTCGCAACTCTTTGCGAAGTGAATTTTGTTTCTTTTCAAAATCTCATTCCTGTGTGGTCTTATTTTGCCTTCCTAATTAAAGGTCTTATTATGCCACCTCTTGTCATTGCGACAAAATCGCAGGACGTCCTTGCACTTTCATGCAAAACCCATTGATCTTGCCTTAACTTTTTCTTTATTATGGCCTCTTCAGGAATGTTGCGACAATATGACAGGCCTAAATATTCTTGCGAAAATAAAGCCCCATGACATTGCCGTCTTGCGACGAAATCGCAGGACGTCTTCGCACTTTCATGCGAAAACCCATTGATCTCGTCTTATCTTTTTCTTTTTTTATTGCCTCTTCAGGATGTTGCACAAATATGACAAGCCTTAATATCCTTGCGAATAAAAGCCTCATGACATTTGCGTCTTAAGACACTTATCAGCTCCCTAATGGAGGGTGCCGCCCTTATCTCCCCCTGGTTGCCCCTTCAAGGAGGCGTACTTCTACCATACAAGGTTAGCTCCTCCCATCCAGTCTTAACAACAACCAGTTGTTTTCGCAGCCTCTTATCCCTTTTACCTATAGGGCTTATGGTTACGAGACTGCACCCTAAGTGGGGTTTTCTTCAGGCCGAGTGCAGTATAAGCCAAGACTTGTCAAGAATGGCAAGGACGCTTCAAACGCCCGGCACTCTTGACTCAACCGTGTACCTCGGCGCCTTGATCAGATCTGCACTCCTTGGGAGAGTCCTTATTACCTTAGTCGCCCAACCTAAGTCATATGCTTAAGTTGAGAATCCAAGGTGCCTCTCCCGGATGGGCTTTATTGACCCCAAATCTCCATGACTCAGGTTCCGGTGGCGGTGTAGCCTTTCCCTGAGTCATGTAACAGGTACCCCCTAATATGACGTACTTTAGGTCTTACATTTGCCTCTTGCGAAATTTATTCGCGAACTAGGGTGTACGCCATAAAGGTTCGCCTCTTTCTCTTTTGTCATTCTTTCTGATTATTTTCTGTAAAATTCATTATCTCTGCGAGAGTCTCGCAATTCATAATATTGTATCTGAATTTCGCAATCTCAATTTTGTTGTTCAATCAAATGTATTTTTGAGAATTTTACTTATTGCGAGATTATCGCAACAACTTAATCATTCATACATTTCTTGTTTTTATTACTTTTCCCTCCTCTGCTTCTTTATGATTTTCTGCTACTGCTTCCTTGGTAATGGTATGTTCATCCTTTTTACCTGAGCTAGCATTGATTTTGCAACATCTCTTCTCCTTTCTTTTCGATTGTATCCACCATCAACTTCTCACTTCTTTGTACATCCTTGATTTTGTGCCAGTTTTCCTTCTTGTTTGCTCTTCCTTCGCAAGATTCTATCTCAGTTTCGTAACATTTCTTTCCTTCAACCCAATCTCCCTTTATGATTCCTACACCATTGGGGTGAGGGAATTTGATGCATTGATGGAAAGTTGAAGCTACACCTAGAATCCCATGTAGCCAAGGTCGACCAATTAATGCATTGTAGGGTGATTCTACATCAACACACAGAATGAGATTTCAGAAGATATTCCCTTCAATGGAATTTGCATAGTAACCTCCCCTTTAGGCTTGTTAGCAGTACCATTAAAACCATATATCTTATATGTTGATGGTATAAGATCATCATCTCTTCCACCCATGGTTTTATAAGTATGATAAAATAAGATGTTCACAGAGCTTCCAGTATCGACTAGATTCTATTGATTGCCCATGAATCTTCAGCTTCATCATCCTCATCTTCTTTTGGTTTTGGATTAATTTCTAATTTTATTACCAATGGATTGTCATGCACCTCTTCTCCTTCGGGAATTCTTCTGCGGTAAAAGAAATGATCTGTTTCTGCCATTCCTCTAGTCGAAATTTTCGCAATATTCATAATTTCTTTCCATTATTATCTCTTGCGAACACTCTACTTAAAACATTATCATGAAAATCTTCAATTGTCTTATATGAATGTACGATAGAGTGACAGAATAGATTTTTTGCTTTTGCACCAACTTCTATGAAGAATGTTTCTTTCTTTTTCATCGTATTCACTTTGTGATGTTCTGGTGGTGGTGGTAATGGTTGAGATTGTGATGCCCTACCAGAAAGTCGTTTAGTTTCCTTGATCTATCATTCTCAAAATAATTCTCTTTACATTTCTGCAATCGTTTGTGGTATGTCCATGAAAATGATGATAAGAACAAAATTCATGACTTCTGTGATTTGGAGGTGGTTCCGTTCCCATGTTCCATGGTGTTGGTATATTTCCATCAAATTATAGCTTCCCATATCTTCTCCACACTTGCATTTAGAGGTGGCATCTTGATTTCTTCCCATACTACCTTATGACCTCCTTGTCCTCTATTAAAGTTTGGTCTTTGACCTCCATAAGTTTCTTGCGGTTGATCGAGTCTTTGAATCTTGTTATTTCCTCCACGACTGTAGAAATTTCTTTCTCTTTCATACTCTTCTTGATCTCGACTCCCATAGCTACCAACTTTCTGCTGATTGTTACTGTCACCTTTTCTTGTTGTACTTGCGAAGTATTCGCCACTGTATTTATTAGCTTGGGTAATAAGCTTGCATTCGCTGTTGTGAGCTGGTGTTCGCAACTGGATATGATTCCATTTCATTTTGTCTTTCCTCTAAAGCAATGTATTCTTCTTGAAGTTCTCGCAATTCAGTCATTGTAATCGTATTCTTGACTCTGAAAATTTGGACATACAACAGGTTTGTTGCAAACATAGCATTGATAAATGATAATATGAGATATCTCTCATCTACACGGCCAGCCATTTCGCTACACAGTTCTCCATCTTTTAGTCAAGTGTTTCAAACTTTCGCCAATCCTTTGTTTTAATCCAAACACATCTTCTATACCAGGTCGTGAGGAATTATTACTTATATATGCTCCCAAGAATGTGGTCTGCAAATGATTGAAGGAGGTTATTGTTCTTTGGTAAACCTTCAAACCATTTTAACGCTCTCCTGTTAAGCTGGATGCGAAATATTTGCACAATACCGCATCATGATTTTCCCATTGTAACATGCACCTCACATAAGCTTTAATGTGTTGAATTGCACAAGTTGTTCCATCGAAAATGCTGGTTAATGCGGGAAATTGCATTTCGGTGGTATTCCTCCTAATTGTACTTCCCTTGTAAATGGAGTTTTCGCAGCTTCTTCTATTGCTTCATCCAATTGTCTTCTACCTACTTCTCCTCTGTTATTTAGCATTCCTCTCATTTCTTCTAATTCTTTCAAGATTTGTTTATTTACTCCTGAATCTTGACCCATTGGTCTCTTTAATTTTGCTTCTCTTCTTCTGCGTTCACGTCTATCTTCTCTTGCGAAATTTTGTATCTCTTCTTCATTATCCTCATCTCGTCTTCTTCTGCGATTCTCTTCCTCATCCCTATCTTGAATTCGCAAATGATGATGTCGTTCATTTTCCCCTCCATAATTTTGTTCATTTCTTATCAACTCAATTCGCTGTCTTTCAGCCATTCTCTTCACTCTATCATACTCCTCATTGAGATTATCATTATTCCGTTTTGTATACGCCTTCTTTCTCGATTGTCATGATTGTTCTGGCGAATTGTCTCCTGAAGCTCTTGCTCTTCCATTTCCGCTCTCAACTTTCACGTTCGCAGATTAAACGTGCTTGTTCAGCATTATGTCTTTCAATTTCTTCTTCAATTGTCTGTTGATTTCTTTGATTTTCTCTCACATGTAAAATTCTTCTTCCCTCCTCTTGATTTCCTTCGCCATCTTGGTTATTTGTCTCTGAATTTGCCCGTTCTCTTGATTTCCTCCAATTTTCCCATCATCAAAAGTTTCATTTTGTGGAATGTAACGATCATCATTCTTTCTCTATTTTCGCGATATTCTTCATTAGGATTTGATTTCTTCTTGAATATTGTTTCCAGCATTGATTGTGGTGAATTTTGCCTCATTTCTCTTCTAGTCGATCTGGAATATGATTTTGTAATACTTCTCGATCTTCTATTCTGCAATCTGATATTCTCCATCCTTAATTCGTGATTTTGTCCTTGTTAAATTTGCACGCTTTCCGCCTCATCTCTTCTTCATGTATTCTTCGTCTCAATGTTTCTAACGCTCCAATTTCTCATCTCCATGAATTATTCCTTCATCTGCTTCTTGATTTCTCTCTTCCTGTCTGTAATTTCTATTTTGTTGCTCTTCTTCTATTTCTTCTGCTGAATTTGATCGCCAAGTGTGTACGCTCACTCTGTCATAATCTGTATTCCTCTCTTGAACTAGTGTTTGTTGAATTGGCGATTGAATTAGATTTTCTCTATTATTTCTCATTCTAGTAGATTCTCCCATTTCACTTCTTTCTCTTCCAGCAATTCTTTTGCTTCTTCTAATAGTAGTCGGTTGTTCGGATGTATTTCTTCTTCTAGCCATTTCTTCAATGCTAACAGTATTTCAAGAAATTATGAAAAATTCTTAATCAACTCTTTAAATTTTCACAAATCTCAATGTCAATCTTCGATTTTTTCTAGAATATCTTCATCTTCAACTCATCGTCCCTGTTTCTAGCGCCATTATGTAGTTGCAGGAAAACCTACAATACACTCCTCGTATGATTTTATCGTTGATCAGCCTATTTTTAGGTTTACACTCTTAATTTTATTGATTAATTTCTGAATATTCTTAAAAGGAAAATAAAGAAATCAAGAATGATCTCTGCTCTCAACTTTCTCTCTCCTATTTACTTATCTCTCACTCATAAGAGAAAATTTCTTACCTCATCTGTATATGAGCGAAGAGCTAACAGAGTACTACATTTCCCAGTCCTGTTATAACTATCTTTTAGTTTTTGGATCTGCGGAATATCGCAAGAGTTAGCGAACATAATAGTAAAAATCAATAAAGAAGTATAAAATGAGTTAAAGGGGAGAAGTATACCTCCTTCTCCTTTTCGGGCTAGGAGAAAACCCAAGGTTGATATGTTGCGAGATTCGCAGGAAGAGCGTTTGATCCAGCAATGTAAGGACCCTTTAGCATGAAAGGAAACACGCACCATTTGTCATCTTTGGATTGGCGGGGAGTTGTGTTTTTACCAGAATTCCAGTCAATATCTTGCATAAGAATTTTGGATTCATCAATGTTATCTTTTCTTCTTAATCGAATACCCCAGCGAGTATTCTCTTTCTTCATGGAGATAAGTTCGTAATTTTCAAAGAAATTCGCCACTGTATACTTCTCAGCAACTATTTCTAGGTCTGCGAATTTTGGATCCCTAAGTTCACCGGAGTAAAGAGATCCTCTACCAGCACCACGATTAGCGAACTCTAGCATTAGACGGATGCAATCCCCACTTAGTTGGAAAATGGCTCGCGAAAATACCGGATGAGCGAGAATTCATAAAATAAAGGAATGTCTGGGTTATAAAGAGGAAGAGGGAGACCTGCGAGAATTGACCTAGCGAATTTATGATTGATTGATCATCACAATTTTGATTGGAGAAATCTTGACAGAAAGAATTGATTTGGCATTCACATCAGGAATGGGGGAGAGTGTAAGACCTTTATTAGCAGATCTTTTTGGACATCTTGAAGATTCTTCTCATATATATGACCACTTGGATCCATGATTGAATAAAGGGTATGGGAATGTATGGAAAGTAAAAAAATTGAAGGAAGAAAAAATTACAGCAGCAGAATTTGCAGAAGAATGACAGAGTTGCAGAGATGAGAGAATAAAAATAGAAGAGAAAGTAAAAAGAAAGTGGAAAGAGGGAGAGAAGAGTATATAAAGAAATTTACTTCTCAAAGAAATAAACACCATTAAGACGAAGAGACGTGAGCGGTTTGAAAAGTAGCGGTTACAGAGAGGTGTCAAGAAATAAGTGGAAAAGAGAGAGTACGTGTGATAAATGTGGAATATGAAAAGATAAGGAGTTGCGACATTTCTCAAATCATTCTCTACTTTGCAGAGAAGATTTGAGAAGAGGCAAGATGTAGGATCAGATTCTTGCAACAATTGTGTCTCAGCGAAATTATCAATGAAATTGCACAATAGCGTCGCAGAACAATTTCAGAAAACAACGTCAGCAAATATCATGGGAAAGATGTGATAGTCTTGCGAAAATAAGAGAGCTTGCGAAGTTAACATTTATAAGGTTGCGAGACTATCGCGAACCATATCCGAAAATAATGGACAAATTAGCTGTCATCCACTATGTATTTCCTTATAAATAGTCATTCGAATTGTAAAGGAGGAGAGAGATCTTTTTTGAGTGAGAGATAAGTAAATAGGAGAGAGAAAGTTGAGAGCAGATATCATTCTTGATTTCTTTATTTTCCTTATAAGAATATTCAGAAACTAATCAATAAAATTAAGAGTGTAAACCTAAAAATAGGCTGATCAACGATAAAATCATACGAGGGGTGTATTGTAGGATTTCCTGCAACTACAACTTCTCTTCTTGTAGTTCTGTAAGCCCATACTACATTATGTACTTGTTCGCACCATCCTTTGTTGTGCCCTTCTAACTTTTTCTTCAGGTTATCTGCGATTGTTTTGTTTGTAGCTTCTACTTGTCCATTACTCTGAGGATACAAAGGAGTAGATTTGCCACTTTGAACTTTGAACGCATTGAGCAACATTGTTATATTCTCTCCTTCAAACTGCTTCCCATTATCAGATACCAATTGTGCAGGAATGCCAAATCTGCATATAATATTTTCAAAAATGAATGTGAAGATGTATTTATCGCGGATATGTTGAACTGCTTTTACTTCTGCCCATTTAGTGAAATAGTCTGTTGTGACAATTAGGAATCTTTTTTGTCCCGTTCCTGGTATAAATGGTCCAACAATATCTATTCCCCATTTTCCAAAGGGACACACATTTGTTGATGTATTAAGCATAGCCCCAGGTGCATGTATCTTCTTGCTATGACGTTGACATTCTTCGCATTTCCTCGAAACTTGTTTTGCATATTCATGCATATATGGCTAGTAATAGCCCTGTATTTTTCTCTGTATCCGAGTGATCTTCCTCCACTATGGTTGCCAGCATCGCCACAATGTAATGCTTTTAGAATTTCGATTCCTTCCTTTCGTGTAAGACATCTGAGCGAAGGTCCAAGGAATGACCTTCTATAAATAACACCATCCCTTAATTCATAATTTGTCGCACGACTCTTTAATTTGTGTGCTTCCAATCTTTTCTTAGGCAATTCTCCCTTCTCTACATAAGAGTGTATCTCAGTTCTCCAATCCTTCTCTTCGCTCACATTTTCTTCTTGTGTATCGTCTATGATCATCATATCTGTTTGCACCTCTTCGCCCTTTTCTATGGATGGTAATAATAGTGTTTGTATTTTTATATTCCTTGTGACCAGATCTACTAACATTGATGGTATGAACGCCAATGCATCTCCAAGTCTATTATCTTTTCTCCCTATATGTCTCCAATTTATTTTTGGAATTTGCGTTGCTAAATCCATAACCAATCTCCTATATTTTTACAAAAATGGTTCATTAGTACTATATGTGACTTCTATCTGACGAATTACCAGCTGGGAATCACTAGTTATTCGCGCATCCTCAATCTTCATTTCAATTGCTAATCTTAGTGCGTGAACGACTGCTTCATATTCAGTTTCATTATTTGTGGATGCGAAGTCCAATCTGAATGAGTAAGCCATTCTCGCTCCCGTCGGTGAAATGAATACAATACCAATCCCATTTCCTTCTCCATTGGAGGATCCATCCACCAAAATATCCCATCTGTTTGGAATTCGCTCAGTTAATAAATCATTAGGATTTCCATGTTCTTCATCCACCTACATCATTTCTTCTACATATTCATCTTCTTCTATTGGAAATTCTGCAAGAAACTCTGCGATAACTTGAGATTTTGGTGAAGATAAAATTTCATAACTAATCTCATAGTTTCCTAATTGTGCATTCCACCTCTCTATTCTTCCTGACCTCTTCGAATTCTTCATTGCGTTTTCAATTGGTACTCTTGTTAATACTTTAATTTTGTGATCTTGAAAATAAATGCAAACTTGAATGATGCATATACCAGTGCGAGAATCATCTTTTCGATTTTTGAATAATTTTTTTCTACGGAGTTATATGTTTTGCTTATGTAATATATCGGTTTTTCTACACCTTCCTCTGATCGTAACAGTACTGCACTTAATGCATGAGATGCTGATGCTAGATACAATAACAGTTCTTATCCCTGCTTCGCCTTTTGCATAATGGATAAGTTTACCAAATAATCTTTTATGCTCTGGAATGATTTGTCGCACACCATTGTCCATTCAAATTTGGTTCCCTTCTTTAGTATATTAAAAAGTGTTTGCATTTGTCCGAAGATCTTGCAATAAATCTTCCCAATGATGCTATCAATCCATTTAACTTTTGAACATCTTTGACTCTCGCAGGCGGTGGCATATCTCTAATCGCTTGTACCTTTTCCGGATCAAGTTGTATTCCCTCCTTGGATATAATATAGCCTAAGAATTTTCCTGATGATATACCAATTATACATTTTTCTGGGTTTACTTTAATATTTTATGTTCGCATCTGTTCACATATTGTTCGCAAATCATCAACATGATCTTTTGCCTCTTTGCTTTTAATTAGCATATCATCTACATAGACTTCCAATGTTTTATGTATCCATTTTTCGAATACTTTCTGTACCATTCTTTGATAAGTCGCACCGACATTCTTCAATCCAAACGACATTTTCGTGTAACAATATAAACCTCCTGGTGCAAAGAAAACGTTGTGTTCTTAATCTTCTTCTGCGAAAGGAATTTGATTATAGCCTTTGTACCCATCTAACATTGTGACTCTATCATTCCCTGATGCCGATTCCACCATTTGAGGTATGTTGGGTAAAGGGAAGATGTCTTTAGGGAAGATCTGTAAAATATATGCAAATCCTAATTCCTTTGTTCTTTTTAGGTACCACCATCATATTTGCTATCCATTATGGATATTTTGCCTCCCTTATAATTCCTGCATCTAACATCTTTTGTAGTTCTGCTTCTATTTTAGGATGATAATCAGTTGCAATTTTCCTTATCCTTTGCTTGAACGGCTTTACATTCTTCTTAATGTCTAATTTATGACATGCGACAGACGGATCTATTCCTGGCATTTCTTCCATACTCCATGCGAAAATATCATTAAATTCTCGCAGAATGCTTATTGTTTTTTCCTCTTCTTCTTTATCCATTTTAGTTCCAATTTTAATATTTTTGGTTCTTTTTCAGTTCCTATATTTATTTCTTTTGTTGGTTCCGCTGCAGTAAAATTCTCTTTTGGTTCTCCCATAGGTGTTGGTTCCTTAATTTCTTTAATTCGTCCACCTTCCTCTGCTGGTTCTTCGCCTGGTATTCCTTTTCCTTCGTTCACTCTTATCACGTATATTCGAAATTCCTCTTCTTTCCTTTGTTCTTTTGCTTTTCGCCATCGATCCTTTCGTTTCTTTGCTCAACCTTCATAATTTCGCACATCTATTTGATTACAAGTATTCACAACCTTAATGTCTCCTCTAATTTCACCTATACCGCTTGGAATTGGTAATCTGATATATTGATGTAATGTTGACGCTACGGCCTTTAATCCATGTAGCCATGGTCGTCCCAACAACATGTTGTATGGTGACTCAATGTCAATCACACACAGTGTTATCTTTGTTTGAACCTCTCCCAGTAATATTCGCATCACGATTTCTCCCTTTGGCTTTGTAACTGCTCTATTGAATCCATGAACATTATAGGGTGTAGGTGTCATTTCTGCATCTTCATATCCCATTGCTTTGAATGTGCGATAAAATAATATATCAACTGCACTTCATGTATCTATGAATGTTTTATCAATCGCCCATCCTTCAAATCCCTTCTGTTTTGCAATAATTTTTTCTCGCTCGACTGTGACCGTAATTACCAATGGATCTGCTCGTTGTAAGTTTTCTTCTGGAATTTCATCCGCCGCAAAGGAAATCTTCACCTTTTCCCAATCTTGTAATGGTAATTCTTTTTCTACCGTCTCTATCTTCTTGCCTTCGTAATTTCTTTTATGAATTCTCCCGGTTACTGTCGCTTGAAAATCTGCCTCATGTTATTACACTGTATATCTCTGCCTCTTCCTTGAATTGGTATGACTCTTGTTGTCTTCATGGATCCGTTATGATTCTTCCTTAATTTCCCTAAGAATCTCAGATCTATTAACGGGAATTATCATCCAGAGCTGATTTCTAGCGCCAAAAATGTAGTTGTAAGTTTTCTTACAACTACACTCCACTTAAACTAATCCAATTACTAAGTGATCATTATGAATTCTTATTTGATTAATTGAATATCAGGAATGTTTACAAGATAGATTCAAGTATTACAACAATTTGACT
Organism: Papaver somniferum; assembly: GCF_003573695.1. Lineage (NCBI taxonomy): Eukaryota > Viridiplantae > Streptophyta > Magnoliopsida > Ranunculales > Papaveraceae > Papaver > Papaver somniferum. Next base: position 43,307,374 of record NC_039360.1, on the reverse strand, counting down.
TGAAACCTAAATTCACTTTCTCTCTCTCCCTATTTCTTGATCAAGACTTACCTTAGAATCCTCCCAGAAACAATGACCTCTCTCCTTTATATAGGATTTTACATAGTGGATGACAACTAAGAATCCCATTATTTTCGGGATCACTATGTGACACATTCGCTCATATACAATCGCTCATCTTCGCATAGCGTATCTCTTTGCACAGTTCTTCATACTTTACTCGTGACTTTGCTGACATCATCTGGTGCGTCATCTCAACTTGCTGTGTGCGATGCTCCTCGCTTAGGTTGTATTTTTTATTTCGCGTAGTTACTAACGTGTGCGATATTTAACTCCTACGGTGCCAGTCTTCGATTTAGCTAATCCTAGCTTTCTGCCTAAGCATAGTAGCTAATTTTGTGATTTCGAGTGACAAAATCTAAAGAGTCATGTATGAGTGGATGAAGATATTCGAAGATTGTTTTGTTAGTTGCAACTGGTAGAGATACTAATCCTAATTTTTATTAATCTCTTATTAGGTGTTGTAAAAGTATAGGCTTGGCCTAATACATCTTTGCAACAAATTTGTTAGCTTTCCCTGAAAATAATGATGGGATTACTTTAAATGATTTTTGGATTCCTTTTTGTACTTTATGATCTAATCGATGAACATTCTAAATCAAAAAGGAAAAAAAAGAAAAAAAAAGAACATTCTAAATCACGAAAACTGTACCGCTCAATAAGTCAGTGATCATACGAAGAGAGATTGTAGTAAATTACATTAGTGGGGTTCCAAAATTAGAAGAGAAGCTCTGAAGTAGTGCGACACTTACTCGGTGGTGCGATTCAACATTAGTGTTGGTGTAGTTGAGCTCTACGGTGGTTAGATCGAGTCTAACGATGGTTTCTTCCCATCAGTTTGATGATTGGAGTCTAAAGAAAAGGAGGCAAATGGTCTGTGGAATTGTATTACGAAGGGGTTGGGTGGGGACCGTGGGGTCATAACCACTACACGTCTGAGACTGAAGGAGCTTTGTTCATGGAAAAGACGACCGTTTTTAGTTGTGATGTTGATTTCTTTTTGTCATTTTGAAGGTAAGATATCATGCATTAAGGACTAGTTGAGCCTTATGTCACCGGGAAAGGCTCTCCTCACGCCATCCGTCCACAGATAAGTGAACAAAAAACAAGGTGGGATCCAAGTTGCAGTGTAAACTTTATTGGCAGTTGCCTTAATTTTTCCAAACAGTCCGCCACAAAGTTCCATTCGTGGTAGTTACGTATGAAGTGTATCAACAACCTACCCACCTCATTTTCATCACTCACTCCATCTTGAGAGTGTAAACACTTAAATCACGAAGGTATCTACGTGTTCACAACCAAAGTTCGTAATCTAGACAGACTTATACTGATGATACATTTGTGCCGATTTTTTGGCTCAAAACCCTCGGGTTTATCACAGCCTCATCTAATAATAACGTGTGAGGCGTTTGAGCACGGGACCTGAGTAAAAATAAAGAAGACCAAACATAGAAATAGAGATTCATGGAGTTTTAGACGAACGTAAAGTGCTGAAATGTAAATGAGACTGCGGTTTACGTGGTTCAGCACAAAGGCCTACGTCCATGGGGTTTGTTGTTTCACTATGTATTTGGGAGTTACAAGGATAGTCGAATGACTTTGGAGTTTACATGTCTATCTTATTGTAAAAGACTTACACTCCAAATTATTCTCTCTCCTTCTCTCCCCTTCTCTCCTTGATTTTTCCGATCCCCTTTACTCTTGGTGGAGAGGGGGTATTTATAGGGTTAGAGTCTGGGACCCATCTCTGAGGACCGTTGAAACCTTATCTTCTTGTGTTTCGTGTCCGTCCCGCGGAGGTCTTCGTTCATCACTTGATCACGCAGGACCATCCTCGTTCGTTCCACGGGTTGATCGACACGTATACTCCTCAGAGTGTTTAATGCGGGTAGTTGAGGCGCCTGCTCGTGTCAGACAAGTGTCTTCTGCCCCTGTCACATCCGTGTCAGCTAACTTTCTCTTCACCGTTGATCTTAGATCCTTTTGGGGATGGGATAAAGTAACTCTTCGGGAGTTATTTGGTGTTCCGCGGTACATCATGTTTTGATGTGTTGGCTTGCATGCTTTCCACGTATCTTCTCATATACACGTGTTTGATGGTGAGATATGTACACACAATTTTCCCCTTTTCTTCGGGCTTGAATGTTTAGTGGGTGCATTGAAGAAAACAGTCGTTGCATATTTTTCCATCCCTCCTAATAACTTCTCCTAGATACTTGGGCACGTCTCTTATTCGTGCATTTAACTGCTCATTTAATGGGCACGCTTCCCATTCCTCCATTAATTTCCTTCTCTTTCTTTCGGGTATATTAAGGAGAGAAAGAGAATTAATTTCATTCTCCCTACAAATTTATTTCATTCTCTGTCAGTCTTCATTCCTTGTTCTTCAGCCCTTAAATTCTCTCTGCCTTAGCATTCATTACGCTTGCTTCTTCTTTATTTATGATTTGTCCTTTCTGCTGCTGTTTCTGCTGGTAAGTTTTCTTTTCTTTGTTTCCACTGTTTTACGCTGTGTTGATTTGTGAATTTTCTGCTGTTGATCACATCGTAGCTTCCTATTTCTGCTGCTGTCGTCCCTTGTTTGTGATGAAGAACCTTTTTTAATGCTTGCATGCTAGTTTGCCCCTGTTCTTCGTCTCAAATCAAGGAGGCCATTGTTTTACTTGTATTGATTAGGTTTTTGAGGTTAGGGTTTTAGGGAATTTCGAGTATGTATGCTAGTTTTAGGGTTTCTGTGCTTTCTGAGGTGGATTGTTATTTATGTGGTGATGTCCTTGTGTTTGTTTCTAACTTGTTTATGGTTTATCTTTTCGCAGCCATGTCTGACCGTCCGCGGCTTCCTTATCAATCTCCGGGTGCTGGTCTATCGAGATCCCCTCCGCGCAGAGAGTCTCACAATGATCTTCGTGGTATTAGAGTTTCTTCTTCTGGGGCGAAGGCCTCTTCTCCTAGGGAAGAGGGTCCTTCGAAAAATCCTTCCGGGTCTCGAAGTGCTGTCGATCGTGCGGTGCCTCGTCCTCGTGATGAAGTTAGGAGTACGCAGGCACCTCCTCGTGCTGTCGCTTTTGATGTTCCTCCTCTGCGTTCTGTAGTGTCCGAGCAGCATCCTCTACCGCCCCCTCCTATAATTTCTTTCAAAGGGAAGAATACAAAGGGTGGTGTCCCAAGGGCTGAATCTACTAAAAATCCTTCTTTAAAGAGAAAAGCTTCCGAGGCTTTCATTGGTTCATCCGATCCCGCGGAGGAGGATGAGGCTGCTCCGTCGATACGCAGCGTTTCGGTCAGCATGAAAAAAGTAACGTTTAAACATATTGATCTCGAAGTTTTCAAGGAAAAGCATGAGATTCAAGCCTTCGATGTTCGTTTCTATGCCTCTGAGGATGATATTACTTATGAGCTCATCTTAAAGTATCAGTTTGATGAGTTTCACTTGTTGACTACGGTTGGAGCCTTCGAGGCTGGTCTTATGCTGCCGTTGTACAATTCTGGTGACTCCTTTTATTACGATGTGCTTGCTGGTCGTGAAGGATCTTCCACCAATACTCACAGTCGTTCTGTGTCGCAATTATCGGGGAATTATCTCTGTGCACTAAGGGAGTGTTATCTGCGGAGTAAGGGGGAGACGATGATGACGTGTTACGTTCCAAATCCCGTGGAGAGGGAATAGTATACTCCGGAAAACTTCAACAATTCCTTCGGTGATTACGTTAATAGTAGGAATCGTAAACCGTGGAGTGTTAGCCTCCGGAATCTCGCTGCTCCTCGGGGCGAAATTCGTCTGTTAAGTGAGGTTAGCGATGCCAAACTGAAGTATGTTCCAGGCACCGAGGGGTCTAGTCAGCGGAAACTTTTTCCAGCACGTGAGAGGATCAAGCGTGACCATGATTATGAGTGGCACGCTACTGTTATTGAAATTGTTGGTCCTTGGGCGTACGGTTGGATTCCTGGTCCGCGCGGTTGGCGTCCTTCTGCGAGTAGCAGGCCACGTGAATCTCCTCCTGCTCGTTATGGATATTTCTGTCCCTGGCGTTTAAACTTCGAAGGCATGAACTTTCCTTATGCCCTCGACGTTGTTGAAGGAGACGAGGAGGAAGGTTCTGGTGCTATACTTCCATCGAAGGGTGTTCCTACTGTCAAGGTACGCGGATTCTAGCCACGCTTCTCCTTCTTTAAAAGTCCAACTGTTCAGGGAAAAATAACTCTTTTTGTGGAATGTGTTGGTTTTCAGGTGTCGAAGAAGAAAAAGATCAGGCCGAAGCAGTCTTCTACCATTGTGATGGGTGAGGCTGAGGTTCATGAAGAAGTTAACAGTCCGGTAAACGAAGAGTTTGCCGAGGATGAAGAGATTACGGATGGGGAAGAACGTACTGATACTTCCCCTCTCAATGCCGAGGAGGAGGTTCGTGCGGGTTTTGATGGTGATGAGGGAAGAAACAATGCCGCGGTGTCTGACGACGGTGTTATTAGTGATATTTCTGTCCCTACTGGTGATGCTGCGGAGACTCTCCCCATCCTTTCTCAAGAGTTTTCTTTTGACCGGGTTTATTCCGCAGGAGAATTCTTCGATGATGCTCTCGATTTTCTTGAGGACTTCTCTCTACTTCCCCCAATGATGATTGGGATGTGCTCGGGGGTGCTGGTAAGGAAGACGTTGTTGTTCGAGACAGGGGCGCGGATGATCATGGTGCGCATGTCGATGCCGAAACTTGTGCTGAAGGGGCCATATCGGAGAAGGGGAAGTCGGTGATTGACTCGCCTTCCGCGGATTTCCCTTATTCGCCGACATCTGAGGGTGAAGACGCCATAATGGATTGGCTCAAGAAAAAGAGTCTGCTGTTCGTCCCTCATCCTGCTCCGGTGGTTACTGGTGAAAAGGATTCCGATGCGTACACCCGTCGTATGATGGAACTATCTTCCAAGGCGCGGGTATCTGAGGCCTGGGGGAAAAACTTGAGTGTTCCCGAAACTACCCTTGTATCGGAGCCTCCTACTTCTGTTGCGGATATGATGGCCATAGCCGATGGGTACCAATATGGTTTTCCTCAGCAGCGTGTCTTGGAGGTAAGTCTTCGTACATATCTCTTCGTGATGATCGAATCCTTCGGTGAAATAATGTTTGTTGTCTTAATGTGTAGATGATGAGGAGTGAGCATTGTAACCACGTGCTGTATCAGTTCTTTAAAGCAAAATCTTTGAAGCTGGAGGCTAAGCTTCGTCACAGAGAAAAGGAATTATCTGCGGCTGAGGTGGAAATAGAAGAGCTGAAGAAAAGCCTTAAAGAGAAAGAAAGGCTGGGTGAAGCGGAGGCTGGTCTTCGTTCTAAGCTTGCTGCCGTTCGCGCCGAATTAGAGCAGACTCGCGGCCAAGTTTCAGATTTCACAGGTTTGGTTCTTTTTCCTCTTTTTCTCTCGCCATGTGTCGTAATTTCTCTATTACTTAGTTGTTCTGTCTGAGTCTCCCCACCCTATCTCCAGTGGGTGGCGTCCCCGAGCTGATATGGCTTCGAAACGAAAGGGCACGGCAAAAATCTCGTATCAAAGAGTTGGTCGAGAAAATTAAGAGCGAAGCCAAAAAGTGGGACGCTCGGGCTGAGGTATGGCGCGTAAGGCATGTTCAGATAGTTGATATGCAGAATCTGTATAATCACGACCGTGCTTTGTTCAATGGTACACTGCTGTGGACACGTGAGAATCTGCGGGAATCCCGTGAGCGTGCTTCGTTGTTGGAGTCTAAGATAAAACTTATGGAAGAGGAACTACGAAAGGCTCGATCCCTCCCTTTTCCAGGAGTTAAGGATAGCTTGCTGTGTCTAGCCAGGGAAAGGGACGATGCCCGTGCCGAAGTTGGGGCTCTAAGCAAGGTCCTTGCCCTGTCCCGTGCTGAAGTAGCTCGCCATGCTGAGTCTGAGAGAAATCTTGAAGTGTGTATGTATAGACTTAGCAAAGGGGTATCAGAGATAAACAACGAAGTCAACCATCTTCGTCACATGGATTCGATGAAGCAGGTAGAACTAGATGCCTGTCAATTTACTCTCACCAACCTTCAACTAGATTATAAGAAACTATCAGCGGAATATGACCATCTTGATGAAGCGCGAGATGTGGTTGTTAATGAGTATGAAGAGGCTTCGGCTTGTGTCGAAGGTATAACCCTATTTCATCGAGTGTGACTGTGTATTTTCTGTGCTAACTCCCTGGTGTTTTCTTTTCAGAGCTCGAGGGACAACTCCATGTCGCAAATGAAAAGTTTGAAAAGGCTCAATCTTCCTTAGCGCGGCAGAAGAACAGACTAATCACTTCAAGAGTTTGGCGGCATCCCGCGAGGAGGCCGTTGGCGCTGCTTCTAACGAAGTGAATCGTCTATCTTCGTTGTTATCCCAAGCCCAGCAGCGGACGACAGTTATTATGCACAAGGCTCGGTGTCAATTGGCTGAGGAGACGAACAAGATGTTGGAGAAGATAGAGCTTGGCCTGAAGACCGAGCATGGCCTCGTGAAGAACTATCCGCGTCGTCCAGTACCTGCTGCCTTGCCTGGCTCCTCGGGACCCTCATCTGGTGGGAGCGTCCCTTCAAGTCTTCGGAACAATCCTGCTGATGGGGCGGCATCATCTAAGTAGAGACCGCACTTTTTGTAGAGACCGTGGCATCGCTATCCTTCCATTAGATTTTGCTAGTATCATGTAAAAAGAATATTTTTTGATGTGTATTCTTCCTTGAATTGGTCTTCCGCTTTTTGTAATCATCCTTTATGAAATGGATCTTTTCTTGATATACCTGCAATGTTGGTTTGTTTTTATTTTAAGCATTGTAAGGAAAGACATTACAAATCAAAGTGTTTTAAGTTTTGGGTGCGATACTGAAGGGAGGTACCTTCGTGATCGTCTTGAGACCTGTCACCCCGCTGGCGAATCCTTGGGCCAGAGGATTCCCAGACGGTGGGGGCCGAGGCAACGTTCTAGGATATGGGGTTAAAATATTTACATACACCCATTCCGTCGACCCGTTGCCTTAAGATTGGTTGGGTATCTCTTTCTGCTGGGTGCCTTCCCCCTGGTCTTACACTTATGGACACTGACGGGGAGCCCTGAGAGATTGTAGATTAACTACTTTCCCCAATATTGTCGATAGGTTTAGTTACTTGATATATAGAAAGCTTGTTTGATTGATAGGTTGAGGCCTGCAATTCCTCGTCCAGAGATAGAAACATGTAGAGTGGTCACGCTCCCTTCTTCTTCTGGTACCTTCACGCAGTTGCAAGGCTGCGTTGCCCCTATGGGAAGTATGGTTTGAGCCACTTAGCATTCCAAGGATGCCGGAGGACCTCGCCTTTCAGATTACGAAGGTAGTAGGAACCGCTTCCCGCAATATCGTGTATTATAAAAGGTCCTCCCCACGTAGGTGCTAACTTTCCCCATCTCTTCTCTCGTTGATACTGTGGGATTGTTCTCAACACATACTCCCCTCTACAAAATTCCGAAGCTTTACCTTTTTGTTGTACTCCCTTGCAAGTCTTCGTTGGTAATTTTCCATCTTCTGCAATGCTGCTTCCCTTCTTTCTTCTAGGTCGTCCAATCTCTCTAACATCATGTCTGTTGTGAGATTTTTCTCCCACGCTTCGGTCTTTGTGGTTGGCATGAGTATCTCTGTAGGGATGACTGCTTCAGCTCCATAAGTGAGGAGAAACGGGGATTCCCCAGTGGCAGATCTTCGCGTTGTCCTGTATGCCCATAACACATTGTGTAACTGTTCACACCACCGCCCCTTATGTTCGTCTAATTGTTTTTTGAGGATAAGGGCGAGGGTCTTGTTGGTGGCTTCCGCTTGTCCGTTGCTTTGAGGGTATAGGGGTGGATTTGTTCTTCCTTATTTTGAAAGCATCGAAGAGCATGTCTATGTTTTTCCCTTGTAATTGCTTACCATTATCGGATACGATTTCTGCTGGTATGCCGAACCTGCAGATGATGTTCTGGAATATGAAAGTAAACACATCCACGTCTCTGATCCTGGCTAAGGCTTTAGCTTCCACCCATTTACTGAAGTAGTCCGTGGCTACTATCAAAAATCCTTTTCCCTGATCCTTCGATGAAAGGCCCGACGATATCTATGCCCCATTTTGCGAATGGCCACGGGCTATCTACAGAATTTAACATTGTTGCTGGCGCGTGTATCTTTTTGGCGAAACGCTGACATTCTTCGCATCGTCGGGACATTCTTGCGGCATCCTGTATCATCGTGGGCCAGTAATATCCTTGCGTTTTGGCTTTGTCGGCTAGTGATCTCATACCGCTATGATTCCCTGCGTCCCATAATGGATGTCATTTAGAATTCGGTGCCCCTCTTTTCGAGATAAGCAAGTAGTAACGGTCCGAGGAAGGATTTCTTGTACAGGACCCCATCCCGAAGATCATATCTTCCTGCTTTGGAGAGTATTTTCCTAGCCTGTTTATGGTCCGCGGGTAAACTTCCCTTTTCGAGAAACGCATGGATCACCGTTCTCCAATCATCTTCGTTGCTGAAGTCTTCGTCTTGATTTGCTCTTGACAGGATATCTTCTTCGTCAAAATCGTTATGGATGTCCTCTCCTACCTGGTCTTCGTATTTTCTTCCACTGTATCTTGATTGGTAGCGAAGGAGAATTGAGGTGTAATCGAAGGCTCGTATACCCTTGTTATTTTAATAGCTTCGATGCTTTCGTCCTTCAGCATGGATGATATATATGCCAGGGCATCTGCGTGCCTGAGATCCCTTCTGCATAAGTGCCGGAACTTGATGTTCGGAATTTGTGACGCCAATGTTTGGACCAAGGCCATGTAAGCTGAGAGGGTGTCATCGTACACGTTGTACTCGAGCCCTATTTGCCGTATGACAAGCTGTGAATCACTTGTTAGTCTTACGTCGGCTACTCCCATCTCTATTATTATACGGAGGGCATGTACGACTGCCTCGTATTCGACGATGTTGTTGGTATGCTCTTTGAATTCTAACCTGAGTGCCTGTACAATCCTTTCTCCGGTTGGGGTGGTGATGACAATGCCTATTCCTGCTCCTTCCTTATTTTTGGAACCGTCGACGAAGACTTCCCATTGTCTTTGACTCGAGGGTTCGAGGATATCCATTGGATCCTTGCTTTCTTCCTCGGCTTCTGGTATTCCCTTAATCTCATCGTCGTTGTCCAGGGGAAGGTCTGCTAAGAAATCCGCCAAAACTTGGGATTTTCGAGAATGTTGAATTTCATGAATGATGTTGAATTGGTCCAGGTGGGTGTTCCACTTGGCTATTCTGCCCACTTTTCCCGCGCTTTTGAGGACTGCTTCCAGTGGTGCTTTGCATGGGACCCGGACGAAGTGAGTTAGGAAGTAGGTTCTCAGCTTTTGAGTAGCCCATACCAATGCTAGGATAAGCTGTTCGATCTTTGTGTAGTTCCTTTCCGCAGAATTGAGGGTCTTACTGACGTAATAGATAGGTTGTTCTATCTTCGTATTGGTTTTGACCAACACTGCGCTGACTGCGTCTTCGGTTGCTGCTATGTATAATGCCAAAACCTCATCAGGATCCGGCTTCTGCAGGATCGGAATCGAAGCTAGGTGTTCTTTGATTTTTTGGAAGGCTTCTTCGCATTCTGCGGTCCATTCAAACTTGCTCCCTTTTTTGAGAATATTGAAGAAATGTCTGCATTTGTCCGAAGATCGGGCAATAAATCTGCCCAAGGCTGCTATGGACCCATTGAGCTTCTGAACTTCTTTTAAATTCTTTGGGGATGGCATTTCTACTATGGCCTGAATCTTCACTGGGTCTACCTCGATGCCCCTTTTTGTTACCAAATACCCGAGGAATTTCCCTGAGGTGACACCGAAAGTACATTTCTCTGGATTTACTTTCATGCGGTGTTTCCTCATTGCTTCGAAGATGTCTCTCAGATCCTTGTGGTGATCTTTGCGCAGCTTGCTTTTGACGAGCATATCGTCAACGTAGACTTCTAAGGTATCCGATCCATGGCCTGAAGATAGCATCGACCATTCTTTGGTATGTTGCCCCTGCGTTTCGAAGTCCGAAAGGCATTCTAGTGTAGCAATAAAGACCATGTGGTGTGTAGAACGCTGTGTGTGGCTGATCCTCTTCTGCCAGGGCCACTTGGTTGTAGCCAGAATGTCCATCCATGAATGACAGTTCTTCATATCCTTCTACTGCTTCTACCAGCTGATCTATGCTTGGCAATGGATAGCTATCCTTTGGACATGCTTTGTTGAGGTTAGTGAAATCGATGCATATCCTAACCCCCCCATTTTTCTTAGGAACGACGACCATATTGGAGATCCACGTAGGGTACTTGACCTCCTTGATGAAACCTGCGTCTAGTAGTTTTCGAAGTTCTTTTTCCACTGCCTTATGATATTCCGGCGCAACTTTTCTTATTTTCTGTCTGAAAGGTGGCGTGCCTGGTTTGATGCGCAGCTCGTGTTGGATTATTTTTGGGTCAATCCCAGGCATATCTCCTAATTTCCAGGCGAATACATCTGCGTATTCTTTAAGTAACTTGGTCAGGGAATCTTCTCTCTTTTCGTCCATTATGGTCCCTACTTTGATCATCTTCGGGTTTTCCTCCGTTCCTATGTTGATTTCTTTTACGGGCTCTACTGGCGTGAAAACCGGCTTCGGATCCCCGAGGACTGGGACGTTCTTTAATTGCTACTTGGTATGTTTCTGTCCCTCGTTGGCTGCTGAAGTACTTGTCTCTGTGTTCCGGACATTATCATCTTTGGTCAAATCCCTTCCTGTAGTTTCCTTGAGGAACTGGTCTATGGCCTTCTCTTTCGCAGCTTCTTTATTTTTAAGTCTTCGGGTTTTGTGTTGCTTTTCTTGTTCGTTGTTGATGCGATCCTGAGTGGCTTGGCACTCTCTTGCAGAGACCCGATCTCCCTTGATTTCCATTACTCCCTCAGGTGTAGGGAATCTGAGATATTGGTAGTACGTTGCCGCCACTCCCTTGAGTTTATGTAACCATTTTCGTCCAATGATGGCATTGTAGGGGGACGGGGCGTCCACTACGCTGAACCGTGTTTCTACTTTCATGGGTCCGGCGTCAACCTGCAACACGATGTCTCCCAATGGCTTCGTGGGTGCTCCATTAAATCCGTAGATGGTGTAATAAGAGGTCATTAGCTGTTCTTCATGGAGCTTCATTCGTTTGAATGCATCGTAGAATAGAACGTTCACTGAGCTTCCCCCGTCTATGAGGATCTTTTTAAGGTTACATCCAGCCACGGGTAGTGTGAGGACCAAGGGGTCGTTATGGTCTTCCATATCTTCGTCGATATCTTCAGCATCGAAGATAATAGGTGAGTCCATCCACTCTTCATGTTCGTCCACCTCTATCCCATCGATCTTATACAATTCGCATCGGTCCTCGAACTGCTTCCGTAACCTCTTTCCTATCTGTGCTGTAAGTGAGGGCCCTGCGGTTTCAGAACACGAGATGGTGTTGATTGTGCGGTTCCCTTCTGGAAGTTGGACTGGCTTGGTTCGTTTAGATCTATCCTCTGCGACATCCTTTCGTATGTAATGTTTGAGCTCGCCGCATCAATCAATTTCTGGATCATTATTTTGAGGTTTTTACATTTTTCGGTCTGGTGCCCGTTGAAACAGTGGTATTCACAGTAATCTTTGGATTTCTCGGTTCTTGGGGGTTGTTTTCCCTTAGACCATGGCCATTCCAGATTTTCCCTTCCTTTGATCTCTCGCAGGATCCGAGCATAGCTAGCATTGAGCTTTGTGTAAACTTGATCTTCGAACTTCCGATCGTCTTTTCGCCTTTCGTCCCTTCGTTCTTTCCTATCTTCGTGAGGTCGTTCCACCGAGCAATTCCTTTTGGCTCCAGTGGTTTGTTCTGCGGAATTTGTACGGTGAGTTCTCTGTGGGTACGCCCTCGGGTTTTCACGCTGGATTTCTTCAAGACGAGCGTGTTTTTCAATAATTATTCGAAGATCCCCCTCTGTCTTAGGCACGCTTCCATGAATCTCAACAAAGAGTGGACTCATTCGGTCTAATCCCCACTTGTAGCAGTTGATACTTACCACCGGGTCCACACTTCCTATGGCTTGGCAGACCTTGTGCCATCTGTTGGTGTATTCCCTCGGTTTCCTTATAGCCGATTGCCAGTGAAAAGAGCTTATCCATTCCAGTATTAACAGCCTTGTTGTACATGTAAGTTCTTAAGAACTTTTCTGCGAGTTGGTCGTAGGAGTGGATGGAGTTTGGCGGCAGATTATCAAACCAAGACAATGCCGATCCCTTCAGACTCGATGGGAAGTATCTACATAGTATTGCGTCGTTATGGCTTCATCTAGCCAGTACACGGTTATAATACCGAATGTGTGCAGCGGGATCGCTGGATCCGTCATAGCATTCGAATGTCGGGACAGGGCATTTGAGTGGAATAGGGGTGTTGGCCAGGCGATGAGTTAAGGATGTGGAGTTAGCCTCTCTCATGACCTCTTCTAACCTTCCCCCGCCTTGTATACTTTTTAATTGCCTGATCTCTGCCATCATTTCATCACGCAGCTCTTCCATCGCGCGGTGGTGCCCTACGTTCCTCTGCTCGTGATAGCTTGACTCTCAATCGTTATAATATGGGTCGGATACGCTACTTCCTCTGGCCGCGTTTCCATTGGCTGCTACGATGACTCTTCGGTCTCGGTTTGGTTCGGGTGCCTTTGAATTTGCTTCATCGAGTTGTTGGCTCGTCTTTGTGCTTAAGGAAATCCGGTCTTTTAAATCCTGGTTTTCTCTGGCCAACAAAGCCACATCATCCGCGTAAACCTTTTGGCTTTTCTTCAATTCTTCAAGTTCGGCCATCAATCGGTCTGATTGGTTCGACCCTTGATTGGGAGTCCCAGCTCGTGCTATTATGGCCATCGTGCCGCCTTCTTCTATGGTTTGTACTAAAGGCGGTGGAGGTTCAGCTTCGATTGTTGGCATTCCCAGATCGGGCGGAGTGCCCATCTGCGGTGTTAGATCCACCGGCACAGTTTGATTTAGCTCGTTGGTTGATGGCATTCCGAAGGTTGGCGGATGCGCGGGTTGGTACGTTCTGGATTCATCCACCCTTTCTTTTGGTTGGTGAAATTGATTCGTAGCAAGAGTTTTCATGGCTTCCGTAGTCTTCGGGACTGCCGCTGTCGTATTATATTTTGTTGCCGCTGCTCTGAGGGCCGCGGCTGCAACGGAGTTAGCATTCATAGGAGAAGTGATTTCCGCAGTGTCCTGTCTCTGACTGGTCATTTTGGCTTTGTCTCCTTTCTGCTTGCTCCGGGTGATGACCGGGGTTGTCCTCGGTGCTTCCTTCGACGTGGCTCTGGATTTTCCTACTTCTTGCATCCTTCTGCACAAGGGAATTTCAAATAACGAGAAACAGAAATGTCCGTGCGGATCGGGTTAGTTTGCGAAAATTTCTAATTCCACGACAGGGAGAAACTGCCCGAGGGCCACAGAGAACTCTTAGGGAAGCTCATTTGATTAAAACATGAGTTAAAGTATATGGATTAAATTCTTATTAAAAGTGCGGATTCATTGAAAGTATGAGGAAATGCGAGAAAATCCCTTTTAAAGCTGCACGTAAATCCTTTGAAAACTTATGAAAACCCAACGGAAAGATAGGTCCGTACGAGATCTAGAAAAATGTAGATCCGTGGATCTAAGTAATAAATCTTTTAACCAGTAAACGACGATACTGTCGGTAGTACCGAAGACAACGAGTGCGTTTTTGAACATGGTAAAGTTAATAAAAGATAAATACTGTTAAAGATAATGAAGCAGAGCAATTTTACGCTAATTTAATTATGAAATCACAGGATAAGATAAATCTTTTACCGGGACGAAGTCCCTGTTTCTAGCGCCAAATTGTAAACACTTAAATCACGAAGGCATCTACGTGTTCACAACCAAAGTTCGTAATCTAGACAGACTCATACTGATGATACATTTGTGCCGATTCCTTGGCTCAAAACCCTCGGGTTTACCACAGCCTCATCTAATAACAACGTGCGAGGCGTTTGAGCACGGGACCTGAGTAAAAATAAAGAAGACCAAACATAGAAATAGAGATTCATGGAGTTTTAGACGAACATAAAGTGCTGAAATGTAAATGAGACTGGGGTTTACGTGGTTCAGCACAAAGGCCTACGTCCACGGGGTTTGTTGTTTCACTATGTATTTGGGAGTTACAAGGATAGTCGAATGACTTTGGAGTTTACATGTCTATCTTATTGTAAAAGACTTACACTCACAATTATTCTCTCCCCTTCTCTCCTTGATTTTTCCGATCCCCTTTACTCTTGGTGGAGAGGGGATATTTATAGGGTTAGAGTCTGGGACCCATCTCTGAGGACCGTTGAAACCTTATCTTCTTGTGTTTCGTGTCCGTCCCACGGAGGTCTTCGTTCATCACTTGATCACGCAGGACTATCCTCGTTCGTTCTACGGGTTGATCGACACGTATACTGCTCAGAGTGTTTAATGCGGGTATTTGAGGCGCCTGCTCGTGTCAGACAAGTGTCTTCTTCCCCTGTCACATCCGTGTCAGCTAACTTTCTCTTCACCGTTGATCTTAGCTCCTTTTAGGGATGGGATAAAGTAACTCTTCGGGAGTTATTTGGTGTTCCGCGGTACATCATGTTTTGATGTGTTGGCTTGCATGGTTTCCATGTATCTTCCCATATACACGTGTTTGATGGTGAGATATGTACACACAGAGAGTTAGTGCTAACCTCCTCATTATTGGCCGGTCAATGAGACCTTCACTCATGATTGGCTGGAAAGAAAAGTTAGTCTTCTTATATTTCATGGCCCTTAATTTTAAATCAAATTGATTCGATCTCATGTTTTAAATCGAGCAATAGTGTTCACCCGTTTTTGAGCAAAAATGGATCCGAAAAGTGCGAGAATCGTAATTGACTTGTCAACTAGGACCGATTCAACATTTTTTGACCCGGGCAAATATATCCCTACTAAATATAACTATTGACCACAAAACTCCCAAATCACGTAGACAATTTTACCATTACCAAATATTGTATATCATGGTTTAAACTCCATGATCACGATCTTGTACCTATGGAGTACTTTGCACCTTCCTACTTTGTGCGATATGCAGAGATATTTCCTCAAACTCCTCAAACTTCCTCATCCATGTAAAAAACAAGGATTATTAGTTTATATATATTATTATGGGTTTGCTTATGATACCTTCACAAGAAATTAAGTGTGATTTTTTTGTTTAGGGTTTATTAGGGTCTAATTATCCAAGTATGTTGTGTTTGACCTTGGAATCAATTCATGGTGGGAAGCCTTACAGGCCCTCCTCTGCTAGTGAAGTTATGCCTGACCTAAATGAAAAGGTAATGGGACAAAAACACGCCATGTTATCCTGTTTTTGTTTTTCTTTTCAAAGTAATTAGAATGGCATAGTAATTTGGAGATTGGGAGAAAATAGTTATCCCATGGGTTTCTGCAGTTAGGAGAGCAGTCTGTGATTCAGTGTGAGTTGTTGTGGTTGTGGGCGTATTTAGTAGGATAGAATTGTTAGAGTTAGAAAAATACAGTGAATCGCTCCTAGTTGACGAGTCAACTATGATTCTCGCACTTTTCGGATCCATTTTTGATCTCCCTTTAATAAAAATCTATTCCTACACCGCATTTACATCTTTAATATAAAATCAAGACCGTCAAATTCCGTAAATTTATTTTACACTTGAACCGTTAAGAAAAATTTGTTACTGAAATTTGTAAAATTTGTTACAGATATATACCTAAATAATTTTTCATATTTTTAAAGCTAAGAATAGATTTGTTTATTCCTCCCCTTTCTTGTTCGAAATATATTAGGGAACAAATCTTTATTTTGAGGAATAAATCCTAAACTTGAAAAACAAAACTAAGGCACTTAATTCCTAATTTAGAATCTTATACCAAATTTATCGACTAGGATAAATTCGTGTATTAATCTCAGTTAAAATTCCTCGGATATTATGGTTGAAAAAGAATAGAAACTATCATATAGTCGTAGAAATAATATAACTGAGTTAGTTTGGTCTTGTTGACCTTCTTATACAAATATATATTATTGTTTGGTCATATGATGGACAATACCCACGAAGGATGTGACGTCATCGATGATGTCATAATATTTTAATAGTAGAAGAAATACCATTTTGTTTATATTATATATATAGAAAAATCACTAGAAAATATCTCATTTTTCGATTTACTTTATCTCTCTTCTCTGTTTTCAAATCTAGTTTCTCTCTTTTCTCCATTTTTTTTGCTACTGATGATGACGATGAATGAGGAATATTTTGTGTTTCTTCATTTATGTCGTTGTTGCTGCTGCTACTGTTGAAGATGGTGAAGACGATGAAAAAAACGAAGATTTTTTGTTTTCTTCTTTTATGCTGCTGTTGAAGATGATGGAGACGATAAAGATGATGAAGACGACAAATATTATATCAGGTTTTTGTTCTTCGATCTGGTTTTTTGTTCTTCGACTTGATTTTGTAAGGTTTTTGTTGTGTGTTCATTTAATATATGAATTATGCTTTTAGATCTTTTTATTAGATGTTCATTTCATTGCTCATGATTCTTTCTTAAGGTACTCTTTTTTCTTTTCTTTTTATGTTTTCAGTTAGAAATAAAGCAAACATCACGATGATCAAGTCAACGAAGAGTTCAAATTTCTCTTGTTACAATAAATAGAGGTGCGGGGTAAGAAAATTAAAAAAATTACGGGGGCAACAAGAATTTTATCCACTTTGGGGGAAAAAAATTCAGGACCAGCCCTGCTTCATGTCGTTGCTATAGTTTGACGCTGACGAAACCTATCCATTTGGGATCACGGCTAGTTTTATTTTTTTACCAGTAAGAACCTAACCCCCGAAAGGGGTTAGTCAAAAAAGACATTAAAAAAATGCCTAGACAGTTGTTGGGCCCTGGGCGGTAACACCTATCGCAGCGCTGCCCTAAAACGAGAGCCAAATTTCAGGTTTAAGGGGATATAAAAAGCTTTTATTTTGTATATTTAGTTATATAAAAAATTAAATAAAAGGGGAACTAAACATTAAAAATTTGAGGATTGAACATAAAATTAAGGAGTTCTTAGTGACTTTAAGTTTTTTTTAGGTTAGAGTTTTTTCTTTTCTTTTTTTTTTTTGAAGGCAGGTTAGAGGTCGGTTACGAAAGGTTATGAACTTATGATCAACAAGATAGCGTATATTTTTAATGAAACTTTTAGACCTGTTGTCAAATATACTACTGTTAGAAAGTCGTATGGTGGAAGAATTTCATTTTTTAACTTCCATATCAGCTCAACACTAGAAATTATTCGTGGAAGCTCAAGTCTTATTAGGAATCATAAAAATGCTAATATAAACATCGTTTAACGCCAAAAAAATAGCATTTAACTTGATCAATGATACTTGACTAAAACATTTGCATCGATGGTATTAAAAATAACTTTTATGCGCTTGACTTATGCTAGAAGACCAAAAACGCTTTTCTAAATAACGTTTAATGCAAGTCAGATTACTGTTTATTTGGATTCCACACACCATTTCAAAAAATAATGGAACGTGGTTTGGAAAAATTGTGGATATCACCAATTGAAATCTATTAGACTTGACACTCCACAGTTTTTCCAATCTTCAAATAGGTTGGATTCCATCATAAAACTTGCTCTTAGAATTGTCTTATGCATGGCAATCACTTACAACCCGCAGATAAGGTAATTGGTATTGAGTAAAGGCTGGGACATTATTTGACTCTGCACTTCCAAAATGTTATTGAGTAAAGGCTGGGACATTATTTGACTCTGCACTTCCAAAATGTGCAAATTCGTTGTGGTACTATGGCTTATACTTATAGCGTTCACATTCTTATGTTACTTCCTCTTTCTTGACATAATAATACGTAGGTTTTGGAAGAATTGAATTCTATATGACTCTCATGAATAAGAAAAACCATACGATATTCTGTTGATCAAGTGGGTATAATTAAGTTGATATCACCATCCTTAGAAGTACAGAAAATAACAGGTAACAAATTCGATAAAGACCTTGGTAATATGATGAGTAACATCAAGCGTCCACGATTTCGGTAATGGAAAATTTACACACGTCAATTAAGTCAAGAAAAGAATTATACAGTACAAATCGATATCATAATTATCATCTAGGACCGAAAGAGGTGAATTCTCCTGTATTCAACGTGGGGGTTGATATTGCAGTACTTTGATACAAAAATAAATGGCATAATTTATAAATCATGATTATCATCTAGGACCAGAAGAATTGAATTCTCGGTTGAACCGTTGAAGTATTTAAAAATGGTGGTTGAAAAATGTGACACTGAAAATGATGAACTAAAAAAACAAATGCCTAAATCATTCATGTTTCACCTGTCACTACTTTCAGGGAAAGATAACAAATTTGTTGCAAAGATGTACTAAGCCAAGCCTATGCTTTTACAGCAAATTCACTAGTACATTAATAAATCAATGTGCGACCATGTGGTTCTACGTCATGGCTGGCCACACAATACTTAATACAAACCAAACAACATGCATGATGTTGCATGCCTATAAGATATCAACCATATGGACTATCTCTACCAATTCTCGCTTTCAACTACCCAAGTATCAACCCCCTCACTCACTCTCATTCTCTCTATGATTAGCCTTGGTGGTGCCGGTGGTGGTGGTGGGAAGATGAAGGAGGCACTAGTATTATGTCCATCACCACTAATCGGTCATTTGATATCCATGGTTGAGTTAGGAAAGCTAATACTCAACCATTATCCTTCATTTAACATTACAATTCTCATCACAACCATGAATTCAAAAGCTACTTCTCAAACTACACCATACATAAACCAGATTTCTAAGACAACCCCATCAATTATTTTCCATCATCTCCCAACTCAACAACTCGAAAAATCTCAAACAGTTTTCGAATATCTTCATCGTGTTGAATCATAAATCGGTTGGTGGGTTTGTGACTCACTGTGGTTGGAATTCGATTTTGGAAGAAGTTTGTGCGGGGGTACCCATGATTGGATGGTCTTTATATGCTGAATAAAGGGTAGGAGTTAAATATCGCACACGATAATAATTATGTGAAGAGAAGAGTACAACCTGAGCGAAGAGCATCGCACATAGCAAAGTTGAGATGACGCACCATATGATGTCAGCAAAGTCACGAGTAAAGTGTGAAGAATTATGCGAAGAAGTATGCTATGCGAAGATGAGTGATTGTATATGAGCGAATATGTCGCATAGTGATTCCGAAAATAATGGGATTCTTAGCTGTCATCGACTATGTAAAATCCTATATAAAGGAGAGAGAGTCATTGTTTCTGGGAGAATTCTAGGACAAGTCTTGAAAAAGAAATAGGAAGAGAGAGAAAGTGAGTTTAGGTTTACAAGTAGAATTGTTGTAATACTTGTATCCATCTTGTAAATCGACTTAAGTCTTGATAATCAATAAAGAATTTAGGATGATTACTTAGTATTGATTATAGTTATAGTGGGATGTGGTTGTAGGAAAACCTACAACTACATTTTTGGCGCTAGAAATCAGCTGTGGATGTTAGTTCCTGTTAATAGATCTGAAATTCACAAGGGATCCATGAAGATAACAAGAGTCAACACAATTCAAGAAAGAGGCAGAGATATACAATGTAATAACATAACTAAAGTATCATTCTCTGAGGCAGATTTTCATACGACGGTAACCAGGAGAATTCATAAAAGAAATTACGGAGGCAAGAAGATGGAAATGGTAGAGAAAGAATTACCACTACAAGATTGGGAAAAGGTGAATGTTTCCTTTGCGGCAGATGAAATTCCAGAAGAAAACTTACAACGAGCAGATCCATTGGTAATTACGGTCACAGTTGAGCGAGAAAACACTATTGCAAAACAGAGGACATTTGAAGGATGGGCGATTGATAAGACATTGATAGATACAGGAAGTGGAGTTGATATATTATTCTATCGCACATTCAAAGCAATGGGATATGAAGATGCTGAAATGACACCTACACCCTATAACATTCATGGATTCAATAGAGCGGTTACAAAGCCAAAGGGAGAAATCATAATGAGAATATTACTGGGAGAAGTTGAAACAAAGATAACATTGTGTGTGATTGACATTGAGTCACCATACAACATGTTGTTGGGAAGACCATGGGTACATGGATTAAAGGCGGTAGCGTAAACGTATAGGAACTGAAGAAGAACCAAAAGCAAATTTTACCGCAACAGAACCAACAAAAGAGATAAATATAGGAACTGAAGAAGAACCAAAAGTATTAAGAATTGGAACTAAAATGGATAAAGAAGAAGAGGAAAAAACAATAAGCATTCTGCGAGAATATAATGATATTTTCACATGGAGTATGAAAGAAATGCCTGGAATAGATCCGTCTATCGCATGTCATAAATTAGACATTAAGAAGAATGTAAAACCATTCAAGCAAAGAATAAGGAAAATTGCAACTGATTATCATCCTAAAATCGAAGAAGAACTACAAAAGATGTTAGATGCAGGAATTTTAAGGGAGGAAAAATATCCAGAATGGATAACAAATATGGTGGTGGTACCTAAAAAGAACAAAGGAATTAGGATTTGCATATATTTTACTGATTTAAACAAAGCATGCCCTAAAGAAAGTTTCCCGTTACCCGACATACCTCAAATGGTGGAATCGACATCAGGGAACGATAGAGTCACAATGTTAGATGGGTAAAAAGTCTATAATCAAATTCCTTTGGAAGAAGAAGATCAAGAACACACCACTTTCTTCGCACCATGAGGTTTATATTGTTACACGAAAATGCCGTTTGGGTTGAAGAATGCCGGTGCAACTTATCAAAGAATGGTGCAGAAAGTATTCGAAAAATGGATACATAAAACATTGGAGGTCTATGTAGATGATATGCTAATTAAAATCAAAGAGGCGAAAGATCATGTTGATGATTTGCGAGAAATATTTGAACAAATGCTAACATTCAATATTAAAGTAAACCCAGAAAAATGTATAATTGGTGTATCATCAAGAAAATTCTTAGGCTATATTATATCAAAGGAGGGAATACAAGTTGATCCGGAGAAGGTACAAGAGATTAGAGATGTGCCACCACCTGCGACAGTCAAATATGTTCAAAAGTTAAATGGCTTGATAGCATCATTGGGAAGATTCATTGCAAGATCTTCGAACAAATGCAAACACTTTTTCAATATATTAAAGAAGGAAACCAAATTGGAATAAACAATGGAGTGCGACAAAGTATTGCAAAGCATAAAAGATTACTTGATAAACTTATCCATTATGAAAAAGGCGAAGCAGGGAGAAGAACTGTTATTGTATCTAGCATCAACATCTCATGCATTAAGTGCAGTACTGTTACGATCAGAGGAAGGTGTAGAAAAACCGATATATTACATAAGCAAAACATATAACTCCGCAGAAAAAAATTATTCAAAAATCGAAAAGATGATTCTCGCACTGGTATATGCATCATTCAAGTTTGCATTTATTTTCAAGATCACAAAATTAAAGTATTAACAAGAGTACCAATTGAAAACGCAATGAAGAATTCGAAGAGGTCAGGAAGAATAGAGAGGTGGAATGCACAATTAGGAAACTATGAGATTGTTATGAAATTTATCTTCACCAAAATCTCAAGTTATCGCAGAGTTTCTTGCAGAATTTCCAATAGAAGAAGATGAATATGTAGAAGAAATGATGGAGGTGGATGAAGAACATGGAAATCCTAATGATTTATTAACTGAGCGAAATCCAAACAGATGGGAGATTTTGGTGGATGGATCCTCCAATGGAGAAGGAAATGGGATTGGTATTGTATTCATTTCACCAACGGGAGCGAGAATGGCTTACTCATTCAGATTGGACTTCGCATCCACAAATAATGAAACTGAATATGAAGCAGTCGTCCACGCACTAAGATTAGCAATTGAAATGAAGATTGAGGATGCGCGGATAACAAGTGATTCCCAATTGGTAATTCGTCAGATAGAAGGCACATATAGTACTAATGAACCATTTTTGCAAAAATATAGGAGATTGGTTATGGATTTAGCAATGCAAATACCAAAAATAAGTTGGAGACATATAGGGAGAAAAGATAATAGACTTGCAGATGCATTGGCGTTCATACCATCAATGTTAGTAGATCCGGTCGCAAGATATAAATACAAACACTATTATACCATCTATAGAAAAGGGTGAAGAAATGAAACAGATGTGATGATCATAGACGATACACAAGCAGAAAATGTGAGCGAAGAAAGGATTGAGAACTGAGATACACTCTTATTAGAGAAGGGGAATTGCCGAAAAAAATTAGAAGCACACAAATTAAAGTCGTGCGACAAATTATGAATTAAGGGATGGTGTTCTTTATAGAAGATCATTCCTTGGACCTTCGCTCAGATGTCTTACGCGAAAGGAAGGAATCGAAATTCTAAAGGCATTACACTATGGAGATGCTGGTAACATAGTGGAGGAAGATCACTGGATACAAGCAAAAATACAGGGCTATTACTGGCCATACATGCATGAGATGCAAAACAAGTTTCGAGGAGATGCGAAGAATGTCAACGTCATGGCAAGAAGATACATGCACCTGGGCTATGCTTAATACATCAACAAATGTGTGGCCCTTTGGAAAATGGGGAATAGATATTGTTGGACCATTTATACCAGGAACAGACAAAAAAGATTCCTAATTGTCGCAACAGACTATTTCACTAAATGGGCGAAGTAAAAGCAGTTCAACATATCCGCATAAACATCTTCACATTCATTTTTGAAAATATTATATGCATTTTGGCATCCTGCACAATTGGTGTCTGATAATGGGAAGCAGTTTGAAGGCGAGAATATAACAATGCTGCTCAATGCGTTCAAAATTCAAAGTGGAAATCTACTCCTTTATATCCTCAGAGTAATGGACAAGTAGAAGCTACAAAAAAACAATCGCAGACAACCTGAAGAAAAAGTTAGAAGGGCACAATAAAGGATGGTGCGAACAAGTACATAATGTGGTGTGGGCTTACAAACTACAAGAAGAGAAGCAACCGGAATGTCGCCCTTTGTCTGACATATGGAGTAGAGGCAGTGCTACCAACAGAAGTGATCATCCCTACCACAAAAAGAGAAGCTTGGGAAAAGAATTTAAGTGCGGACTTGATTTAACAAAGATGATTTGGAGAAGTAAGAGAAGTCGCTTTGCAGCACATGGAAAATTATCAAAAAAGACTAGCTCGGAATACAACAAGCGGGTTAAAATAAGAGAATTCCAACCAGGCGAATTAGTTTGCAAATTCCAATATCAAAAGGAAAGATGGAAAATTGGAGAAAAGCTGGGATGGACCTTACATAATAAAAAGAATAGTTGGAGAGGGAGCCTATGAATTAATGGATCCTGAAGGACGAAATACAGCGTAAACTAGATCGCCCTTGGAATAGGCAATTCTTGAAAAAAATTATCCATAGCCACCTGCGAATCAATTCGCATGAATAAAAGATAATAGCCTGAAAGTTCATATTTTGAAACAAGTTTGTAATGCGAATATTTCGCTTGAAAGTTAAGAAATTCTATAAAAGAAAATAAGACCTTATAAGAAAGGAAAAAAATGATATTTATTATCAGATTGGCTAGGAATCTGAATGTGGCGTGCACCCTAGTTCGCTCATATGCAAGAGGCAATATAGTAAGACCTATCGCACGTCATACGAAAATACCTAGAAGGCATGACTCAAGGGAAGCTACACCGACCCCATAACTTGAGTTGTGGAGATAATTTGGGGTGAGAATAAAACGATAATGCCCATCCGGGAGAGATACCTTAAACTTTTAGTATAAGATAACAATCTTATATTGAGAAACTAAGGTGAGAAAGGCTCTCCTAAGGAGTGCAGAAACTCGATCAGGGCGCCGAGATACACGGTTGAGTCAAGAGTGCCTGGGCGTCTGGAGCGTACCTTGCCACCCTTGACAAGTCCTGACTATGATGCACTCGGTCCGAAGATACCCCACCTAGGGTGCAATCTTGCTGCCATAAACCCTATAGGTAGTGTATGCGAGATTGCGAAATCAACTGGTTGTTGAAAATCCGGATGGGAAGAGCCATAATCTTAACCAGATAGAGGTAAGCTTCCTTGAAGGGGCAATCAGAGGGGAAGATAATGACGACACCCTCCATTAGGGAGCTGAATTGTGTCAAAAGACGTAAATATCATAAGCCTTTTACTCATGAGAGTATTAAGACTTCTGATATTTATGCAACAAACCTAAAGAGGAAATAATACAAGCGAAAAAGATAAGACGAGATCAATGGGTCGATGTACTAAAATGCAAAGACCGCCTGCGATCTCGTCGCACAAAAATGAGGCAAGATAAGATCTTTACATAGGAAGGCAAAATAAGACCTCCTAAGTAAATTAAATAAACCACTGATAAATTTGCACGATCGTTTCTTATAAGAAAAATAATAAGAGGCAAGTATGGGAATTAAAACAACAATGTATTATCTTCCTTGCAATAAACAAGCGTGCGAAGATTCAAAATATGACAAAATAAATAAGGGAAATTAAGAATGCTTAACAGTAGCATCTTATTCAAGATACTTTTCAGACATTAATACTGGATTCAGGATTTTCAATCTCAGTACCGGCTTCATTAGCAGTTTTCTCTCCTTCTTGCTGAATTTCTTCATCATCTAGATCTTTTTCATCATCGCTTAAAAAGTCAAAATCACTATCGGGCTCAGGATATTCTTCATCCGCACTCACATTGCATACGGGGAGTTTTACTGCTGGAAGAGAGTTCCTTGAGAGAATTCCATCAATGACAGATTGGGCACTAGAGTGGCCTTTGCGAATAACTGTTCTTTCAAGATTTCTAGCATTTATTTCTAGAAAATTCTTCTGAAATGCAAACCTTCTTCGTGCTCTGCTTCGAGACGCAGAGAGAGAGACAACTCAAGGTTCCCACGAGATAATTCCAGATTTGCATACTCTTACCTTGGATAATTCAGAATTCAATTGAGCAACAACAGACTGGTGCGATTTCTCCGAATCTACAAAGAATAATAAATAACCATAAATAGAAATAAAGAATTAATATTGTGCGAAAAATGCTAAGAAATCATAATAAGGCAGTCAACCCTAGCTGACTACCTTGGAAGAATTTGGAAAAAGCAAGGGTATTGTCCTTCATACTTTCCATAGCCTTATCAAATCCATCACCAACTGAACTACTGAGACGAGAGCGAATTTTCTTTTCTTAAGAGGAAAGAGATTTATTTTTCTTCTTAAGAGTGTCATAAGAATTCTTTAATTGACTATATTGTTCTTGAAACTGATTCTTCTTCACAGAAAGACTTATGTTATTCTGAATTAATTTCTCATTCCGGGAGCTTAAATCTTTAAGCGAAGTTTCGTGTTGTTCCTTCAGTACGCGAAGAGTTCGCGTTTGGTTTTCATTTATTTCATGAAGAATTGAATACTGATGTGAAAACATTGCTTCTTTCTTCGAGAAAGATAGTTTCTCCCTATAAAGAGTATGGATTTCTTCTGATAAAGTTTGATGAAGTAAGTCAGCATCGCGTGAAAATTTAGAAAAATAAGATATTTGATCACTAAGAAAATCAATTTTTTGAGTGAGACGGTCATTTTCATGGGAAAGATTGTCAATCTGATCAAGTGAATATGAATATTGATTATTTAATTGATTTATTTGAGACTGCAACTTCGCGTTATTCGCTTGGGTATCTTCAGCAAGGAATTGAAAGTCATATCTCTCATTCGTTCGCTTCTGGTTTAAATCTTAACAAATGCATAAAGAAATTTACAAAAATAAACATATGCGAAGGAATACATAATACGATAAATGACTCAAATATAATAATAAGTACCTCTAAGTTTTTGATTTTCGCTGCGAAGATTTTCAGCCTCAAAATTTGAAATTTGGAGTTCTCCTCTCAGCCTTTGTATTTCCTTTTCCAAAGAAACATTTTTCTGCAAAAGTTCCAACTAAGAACAGCTAGATTCAAAATGCTTTTCAGCAAGCATCACACGACGATGAGAATCCTAAAAAGGAAAATATGAGGTTAGTATGACTTGGAAGTATCATTAAAGGAGAAAAGTTAAGGTGCGAAGGATAATTAGAAGAACATCTAGAGCAACATGGAAACTTGGGTCAATTTGAGAAAGAACCTCATCCCTTGAAGCTTTATTGACGGGAAATTCATATAGAATCTTACCTAAGGCAGAACAGGAGCGAAGCTTGCAAGGATCATCAGTTAAAGATTGGGCAGAGTTGATGACATCGGATAGAGTTTGAGCAGCAAGTTTTACACTATCCAAAGCTTTCTTATTCAAAGGAAAAGAATTTAGTAAGGAAACATAAGGAGAAGTAGTAAAATCTGTTGGAATGGGGGATTTCTCTTGAGAAAAATTCGGTTGAGAGCTAGAGTTAATGGGTGAAGGAAAAGCTTGATTTGCATGCGATGAAGTCGCAGAGGCAGCATGAGGAGTGTTTTTAGTACTTGACTAAGAGAAAATTCCTTGTTCACAGGAGAGTCTTTAAAAAGTTCTTCATATGTATAGGTATTTTCATCCATAAGAGGATTTGTTGGTGAAGGAGTAGCAGGAACATTCTTCTCAGAAGTCTGGGGAGATATATGAGTAACATAAACA
The DNA here is from genome assembly GCF_003573695.1 of Papaver somniferum. Taxonomy (NCBI): domain Eukaryota; kingdom Viridiplantae; phylum Streptophyta; class Magnoliopsida; order Ranunculales; family Papaveraceae; genus Papaver; species Papaver somniferum. Next base: position 43,280,539 of record NC_039360.1, on the reverse strand, counting down.
TCTTTTTCAAGAGTTTGACTTATTATCGGAGTGATAGGAGGACTAGTACGCGAAGGCTGAGTTGTGGACACAGGAACAACATCTGTAGCACTAAAATCTAGAATGGAAAGGTTTGAAGAAAGTTCTATGGGTTTGCGAGACTTCTTAACTCTCTGCTTCTTACCATCAACCATCTCAACATCGGAAGCCTACGAAAATAAAGTAGATAAGAAATAGAGGTAACAATATTGTTTTAAAATAATTAAATACTTCTTACTTCTTTATTATGCGAAGCCTTCCTCTTGTGAGAATCCTTATTTTGAGATTCATTATCATGCGATGGAGTCGCAGAGGCAACAAGAGGAGTGCTTTTGATTCCTTGATTAAGAGAAAACTCCTTATTCACATGAGACTCCTTAAAAAGTCCATCATAAGTAACATAGGAATTCTCATCTGTAAGAGGAATTGTTAGTGAAGGGGTAGCAGGAACATTCTTCTCAGAAGCTCGAGGAGATATAAGAGTAATAGGAACATCTTTCTCAAGAGTTTGACTTATTGTAGGAGTGATAGGAGGGCTAGTATGCGAAGGTTGAACTGTGGTTATAGGAACAACATATGTAGCACTAAAATATAGAATATAAAGATTTGAAGAGAGTGGTATGGGTTTGCGAGACTTTTTAACTTTTTTCTTCTTACCATCAACCATCTCAGAATCGGAAGCCTGCGAAAATAAAATAGATAAGAAATAGAGGCAACAATGTTGTTTCAAAACAGATTGGGTATTTCTTACTTCTTTATTATGCGAATCCTTACTTTTGTGAAATTCCTTATTTTGAGATTCATTATCAATATTTGGTTTCTTCTTCCGTGATTCCTTATTTTCACTTGAAGAAGACTAGGGTTTTTGCATGATTCGAAGAGCGCTAATGAAAGATCTTTTCCTGCGAAAGTATGGGAATTAGATCATAAAAAAAAAAGTTTTTAAGAATGGTTAAAATCAATATTCATCATGAAGAAAGGAAACAAACTTTGATTCAGAGTTCATGGTGGAAGAAAAATAGCAGAAGAAATCAGTGACAACAGCGGAAATGGGTAATAACAGATGAAGATGAATAACAACAAGAGAGAGAGGATAAGTAAAGAAGAAGGGAGAGATTATTGTGTAAAAACCCTTAAATAGATGAAAAGGAGTAACCGGTTAAAGATGGTTCAATCCAGTAAAAAGGAAGAAAATCGACACGCGTAGAGAGGAACTTGATACCCGGATAATTGTCGGCAAAGTAAAATGAAAAAAAGACAAGCATGTGCGATTTGCAAGAGGAGAATTTCTCACATCGATCACTCTGAAGAATAAGCAATATGAGAAGAGGCAAATGTAGGAGTTAAATATCGCACACGATAATAATTACGCGAAGAGAAGAGTACAAACTGAGCGAAGAGCATCGCACATAGAAAAGTTGAGATGACGCACCAGATGATGTCAGCAAAGTCACGAGTAAAGTGTGAAGAATTATGCGAAGAAGTATGCTATGCGAAGATGAGTGATTGTATATGAGCGAATATGTCGCATAGTGTTTCCGAAAATAATGGGATTCTTAGCTGTCATCCACTATGTAAAATCCTATATAAAGGAGAGAGAGAGTCATTGTTTCTGGGAGAATTCTAGGACAAGTCTTGAGAAAGAAATAGGAAGAGAGAGAAAGTGAGTTTAGGTTTACAAGTACAATTGTTGTAATACTTGTATCCATCTTGTAAATTGACTTAAGTCTTGATAATCAATAAAGAATTTAGGATGATTACTTAGTATTGATTATAGTTATAGTGAGATGTGGTTGTAGGAAAACCTGCAACTACACAAAGGGTGAACCATATCATGCTGGTTAAAGAAATGAAACTGAGTTTATGGTTGAATGAGTTGGAAAATGGGTTTGTCACCGCAGCGAAAATTGAGGCGCGCGTTAACTCATTGATGGACTCTGAAGAAGGGAGAACACTGAAAGAACGAGTTACGATAGCTAAGAATGAACCAAAATTGGCACTGAGTGAAGGGATATCAACTCGCAGCACGCTTACAAAGTTAGTCGAGTCTTGGGGTGAAGGCCAGTCCTGAAAATGTCTAGGCTGATGCTTATATGAAGTTATCAAATTATCAATACAAATAAATAAAAATGAACCCTGGAACATGCTTCTTAGAGATAATAGCAACACTCTGACTGCATATACAGTTTTATGTGTACAAGTCCCGATCATTGAAAAATAAATGGCTCCCATCCTTTGGTTTATATACTTTTCTTTTTCGAAGGTCATTACTGTCCGGGTTACCGTTACCAATATATATGAGACCATTACCAATCCAGTGTCTTGGATTGAGGATAATTTTCTTGGAGAGTCCGGTTCTCCAGGATTCAGTTTTATATGTTTAAAATCAATTATATCTTTTGGAAATTACAAGAGTTATGCAGGAGATCATTCTCCTTATTCTAAATAAGGTAAACAAGATAATATGCATTTTATTACACCCCTTTAGTCCGAGCGGGAGAGGATAAAACGCTAAGATAGACCGAAAACGAACAAATAGCTGACGAGGTAGTTCCTTGGTGAATATGTCAGCATACTGGTTCTCAGAGGGGATGTGTAGAACATGAATTTTACCAATACGAACGTGTTCACGTACAAAGTGTACATCAATTTCCACATGCTTGGTGCGCTGACGTTGAACAGGTTTGCAGACATATAAATCACACTCACATTATCATAATATACGATAGTAGCACGTCGTAGAGGAAGATAAAGCTCTAGAATGAGGTTGCGAAGCCATGTAGTTTCAGCAACAACATTTGCTACCCCCCGATATTCAGCTTCAGCACTGGATCGAGAAACTATTTCCTGACGTTTGGATGACCAGGAGACGAGGTTGTCACCAAGAAAGACGCAGTAACTCGAAGTCGATCAACGATAATCAAGACATCCCGCCCAATCAGCATCAAAGTATGCCGTTAATCCAGAAGTAGTGGAGACCGAGATAAACAAACCGTGATGAATTTTTCCCTGAAGATATCGAATGATCCGCTTAAGGGCCTGCATGTGAGGCTCTCGAGGGTCGTGCATGAATAAAATACCTGTTGAACTGCATATGAAATATCTGTCCGGGTGAAGGTGAGGTACTGTAATGCTCCATATAGGCTTATGTATAGAGTGGGATCCTTGATCGCAGGACCAGAAGTAGCACTGAGTTTGGATTTGGTGTCGACCGGAATAGCCACTGGGTTACAATGTGTCATGGAGGCACGAGCAATGATGTCCTGAGCATATAATGACTGAGACAAATATAACCCTGAAGATGATCGAGTGACAGTAATACCCAACAAATGATGTAGCAGTCCAAGGTCAGACATGGAAAATTCATGTTTCATCAAATCAATGAAGCGGTGTAGGAGAGTAATGTTAGAGGCAGTCAAACCAATATCATCAACATATAATAGTAAATATGATGTATCTAATCCTGATTGATAAACAAAGATAGAGAGGGATCACACACACTACCACGAAAACGACAATTAGTGATAAACTTGGCAAACCTCTGAAACCACGCCCGAGGAGCCTTCTGGAGACCATATAGGGATCTACGTAGTCGACATACGTAATCAGGGTAAGCAGAATCAACAAATCCCGGAGGCTGATGCATATAAACTGTCTCGGTCAGATCACCATGGAGAAAAGCATTCTTAACATCTAGCTGATAAATGAGCCAAGAATGCGAAGTAGCAATAGTAAGAACAGTACGAATAGTAGCAGTTTTAACAATAAAACTAAATGTTTCAAAACAATCAACCCCAACCTGCTGAGATTTACCATTAGCAAAAGGAGGAGCCTTGTATCGCTGCAAGGAGCCATCGACATGATATTTGTGATGAAAAATCCACATGGAACAAATAACATGAGCATCACGAAGTCGTGGTACAAGTTCCCACATATTGGTTTTCAACATAGCATTGTACTCATCTTTCATGTCGGCATTCCAATTTATATCCCTAAGAGCATACAAGTGAGAGTGAGGAATTGGGGAGATATGTCGTAGTGTTTGAACATGGAGATTGAGCCGGTGGATTGGTTGGTGAATGCCGCAGGAAGCTCGAGTAACATGACGTGAAGGAGCTATAGTGGGTGGAGGGGCAATAGTGATGGAAGGGGCAGGTGGTGAGGGTGGAGAGACTGTATTAGGAGAGACAGCTATAGGGACTGTAATAGGTGTAGGATCTGCATCTTTGGGGACTGTAGTAGGTATATGATCTGCATCTATCGAATCAGTGCAGTTAGGGACAGACGTATATACTGACGTAGGAACTGGAGAGGTGTGTTGGACGTACGTAGAGGGGAGGTGTGACTGAAGTAAGAACTGGAGAGGTGGAGTAGAAGTAACATAGGAGAGGTTGGACCGACGGTGAGGTGAAGTATATGGTCCAGGTACAATTACAATGGGTTGGAGAGTGGAGGCTTTGGTGACAGTAGGGGAGGGGGCTGTACAAATGGGTATAATAGATTATAGGAAGGATGAATGAGATAAGGGGGAGACTCGATATTACAAGAGGTATTTGTAGGGAGATCGGTGAAAGGAAAAACATTTTCATCAAAAGCCACATGACGAGAGAGAATAATCTTGTTTGTGGAAAGATCAAGGAAGCGGTATCCACGGTGGTTGGGAGGAAAACTAAGGAAGACACACCTAGTGGAACGTGGGGAAAGTTTGTGAGGAGTTGTGGATGAGAGATTTGGATAGAAAAGGCAACCAAAAGTGCGGACATATTCATACGTTGGTTGTCGTTGATAAAGAATAGACACTGGTTAGTGAAAATTAAGGAATTTGGTGGGTATAAGGTTATGTAGATAGACTGTCATACGAAGAGAGTAGACCCAATGTTTGGGGGGAACAGAAGCGTGAGACATAAGGGTACGAGTGATATCATTGACATGGCGTATCATGCGTTCGGCCTTGCCATTTTGGGAGGAAGTTTGAGGGAAAGAGAAACGAAAAACAAGACCATTTTCACGAGCAAAGGTATGTAAGGAAGAGTTGTCAAATTGACGGCCCATGTCACATTGAAAACATTTTAATTTACGTTCAAATTGAGTTTTAACGAAAGAACGAAATTCCAACAATTTGCTATAAACTTGAGACTTAAATTTTAAAGGGTAGATCCATAGATAGTTGGTGAAATCATCAAGCAATATAAGATAATAACGAAAACCGGTATCGACATGGAATAGAGAGGTCCATAAATCGCTGTGAATGATATCAAAAGGTGCAAAAGTACTGGAATTAGATACATAAAATGGAAATGAAACATGTTTACTAACTTGACATGAATGACAAAGTGTAGAAGAATGATTCTTATTACAATAAGTATATTTATTTTTACGTAAGACATACAAAATGGCCTTTCCAGGGTGGCCGAGGCGGCTATGCCAAATATATGGCGAACAGACAGCAAGAGAAATGAGGGAAGACTGGGACGATATGGGAGGTGGCACGACAGAGTTGGTGATAGGGTAGAGCTCCCAAGAACTATCACATCGAAGGATAATCTTCCTCGAACTCAGATCCTTCACAGAAAAACCAGAAGGATCAAACTCAAGAGATACACGATTATCAGTGGTGAACTTACGAACGAAAAATAAGTTTTTAATGATATCGGGGACAACAAGAGTATGTTTGAGTTGAAGAGTACGAGAGGGAAGGGTTATGAGCTAGGTACCACAAGACGTAACTAGAATGCTATTTCCATTGCCAACTAAGATGGATCGTACATTGATAGAATTGAAAATGTTATGTAAAGTACCTGAATCAGCAGTAAGATGCGAAGTAGCACTGGTGTCCATGTAGAAGGAATCATCAGGTTGTTGTAGGTGCATGGAGTTATACGCCTCAGCAATGTCCGTGGGTTGCAATAACTCAGTTGTAGGAGCAAGGTATGCTTGGCCACAAACATTTCCAGGGGAACGACCACGTGGTTGGTTGTTGCGAAAGTTGGCATTAGATGGCCTGAGGTGGTGTTCAAACGGATGCCACGGAGACTGAGTCGGATATGGGCACGGTGGAACAGCCCAAAACGGTGGCCAGTACAGGGGATAAGCTGGCATAGATGGACAGAACCCATATGGTGTGGGCAGCAGTGGTGGGTTTGCATTTGAAGAGGTATTTGGGCCGGATCCATAACGCTTGTCAATGGAATGAGCTTTGTGACCTCGTTTTCCCGAGTGCTGATGATGAGAACGGGAGTTGTTACGTTCCATTGGACAAGCAGCAGCAGCGAGGGCAGTTGGAGTAGGTGCAATGGAGTGTTGTGCTCGTCTGATTTCCTTAGTACGGAGTTGAGATCGTGCATCATCAAAGGTAGGCATGGACTGTTATATAAAAGAGGCTAAGATATTGTATTCCTCCGGAAAACCATTCACCAATTGGATTAAGAGACGTTTATCATTCATAGGAAAATCAAGATCATGCAATCGATCGGACAGAGATTTGAGCTTGTCACAATAATTATCAACACTAGCACAATCAGAAAATTTAAGATTCACAAACTTACTCTCAAGATTTGCATCACGGCTACATTTGTTGTCTTGAAAAAGCGTTTTAAGATGATCCCAAATCTCCTTTGTAGTTTTTCCTTTCTTGAGAACGGTGAGCATTAAATCCTTAGTCATGGTAGCGCAAATCCATTGACGGTAGAGAGTATCCAACTGCTTTTCAGTGTCGGCATCAACATCTGCAGGTTTTTGCGACCCATCAATTAGGAAGAGTAATCGATGTGCTTGGATATGAAGTTCAAAGAGAAAAACCCATGACAAATATTCATCTTGTTTGATATCTAAGATGACAGGGATTAGGATTTTGATGTTTGTGACGGCGAAAGCCGGGTGAAGAGATTTCTTTTCTCCTGCCATTGTTTAAGGTTTTCTTTAGAAGAGGAATCGATGGTTGGCTGATACCATCTTGGATTGAGGATAATTTCCTTGGAGAGTCCGGTTCTCCAGCATTCAGTTTTATATATTTAAAATCAATAATATCTTTTGGAAATTACAAGAGTTATGCCGGAGATCATTCTCCTTATTCTAAATAAGTTAAACATGATAATATGCATTGTATTACATGAATCCATTCATGAGTTTTTTTTATTTTTATATGAATCTCCTAATTCTCATAGAATCTTATAACATCCCTTGACAACCATCTATTCTTTCAGTTGATTTAAACACACCTTACCTTATTTAAGATAATGGCACCCAAATTTTCAAGTTTGGACTGTATCTTTAAGATACCTATGGCAACGGCAGGATAGACACCTACTTGCAGTTGCATGACATCAAAAAAGATTTATTTGATACTTTTTTGTCTTTTCAAAGTTGCCTCATTCTTGGGTGGTCTATGTAACCAAAGTGCATATTTTTAAGCCCGGTGGTTCTGCCATCATGTACAAAACAAGGTCACAAGTATGGTTGTCTAGCCTTAGCCGAATAATTTGGGGCTCAAGATTGCCTAGTTAATGAATCTGTTTACCTATAAAATTGTAAAAACCATAAGCAGCATCGTACACGTTTCAAGTAGTGATGGATGGAACCACATATCATAAAGCAACGTCATACACCGTAGCAGCTCTAAGAATGCTTCAACATTAAGCTAAGGATAGAGCATAATCTTCCAGAAGACTTTTTTCCCATAAATAGGAAGCAATTAGGTTCTAGCAAATGGACTTTTTTCTTCTCTTCTTCCTACCAACAACTTACAGGACTTTTTTCTTCTCTCTTACTTTTATATATTTCCAAACTTCATGATCTCATTAATGGAGTTCTTCTTACCAATGTAAATAACCAAATACATAATGAATTCCCCAGTTACCCTCCTGTAGCGACTTAAGAAATATGAACTTCCTTAATAACTTTATTTCTGAGCATGGGTTGATTGATTTACCTCTAAATAGGTGGTCTTTCACGTGGAGTAATAAACATGACGACCCTTTATTGTGCATACTGGACTTGATAGATGTATGATTTGTTCTTCTTTTGATTCACAGTTTAACAACGCTACACAAAAGGTTTTGGTCAGAACAATTTTAGATCATAATGCTTTGCTGTTAGATTTGACTTCTTGTGTTAGAAATAATTCAAGTTTCAAGATTCAAATTAATTTATTGGAGAATCCAGATTTTGTCAAATTGCTGGAGGTTTGGTGAAGATATTTAGACTTTACTGGAGCGTCGGGCTATGTTCGTTTTAGGAAACTTCAAAACCTGAAGTACTTCATTAAGACTGGAGTAAGGGCACATTTGGGAATGTAATAAAGAAGGAGGATGAATTAACTGAGAAGATTAAAGTTTTGAATGTTGCTGAAGAGAGTGAGGCTTTAACTGCTTCTAAAATTGATGAAAGAGTTGATTTATTGAAGTTCATGTGAAGGCCATGTTAGAGCATAGCTCGGTTGAACCCATCAAGCATTGGTATGTCAAGTTTGGTTGTCATATTTTAGTGAATCAAAACTCATTTAAAGAGTCGTTTGATTATATACTAGAGTCAACTTTGTATATGTTAAACTAGAAAGATTAGGAATATGAGACGTACAAGCAAGGGCGGAACCAGAAATGTTGGAAGCCCCGGGATTGGCCATTTTTTCACCCCGGTCTTAAGCCTAAAATTAGCACATCAAAATTTGTCCCAATACAAATACGTTGTCAAAAAAAAGTTTTTTGTGGGCTTTAGGGGTGGCTTCAGCCAGGGGAAGCCTGGCTGTACCTCAGCCCTGCATACAAATATTACTCGAAGACTTAAAGAATGTGAAGAAGTAAAGAGATACATCGACAACATCATCCTTCCTCTTGAGGTTAGTAATATTTGACTTGAACTGTTTCATTCCTAACATATCTTTTAAGTTGTACTATATTGAAAACTTAACTGTAAAGCTGTGAATGATTATACTCTATTTAGACATAGTATTAAGGAATTATAATACGAAGTATAACGCTTATCTTTTGAACTTTGTATATAAGACATTGACATAATCGTATGAATGCTATTGTGATTATGTATGGGTAAAGGTGAAGATTTCATCCTAGGAAACAATGTTTACATTTGATAGACTCTCTGAGCCCTGTCTTTCTATTATATCCACCGACATAGCTCTTTTTTTCTTAATAAAACAATGATGAAACTTGATAGTCGCCCTGTAGCAAAGGCATTGTATTGTAGTTTGTATAGGATATAAAGACTAGTATAACCTTTGGACGAGAAACCTAAGAAAATAATGACCTAAATTGATACTTTTCTTTATACATATTTGCATGTTATGGTATAAAATAACGGATATATAAGGTTTTTGATTAATTTTGATTTATTTTTTTTGTATTTGTCTAACGCCTAAAATTTGTAGGTTTTTTTTTTTTTTGCGTCATGTGCTTTATCTATATAATTATTTGTTGTAAATATTTTTATTTTTTATTTTTTCTTCGCAATAAAAGACTTTTTTATATTTATTTGATCTGTAAAATGTTTAGTTTACCGATCAAAAAAAATTAAAAAATAAGAGGCTTTGAATTTCTAAATCCCAATATAGTTTTGAGTCCTTATATGGCAAGTTAACGAATTTCGAATTGAATTTAGACTTCTATAAGGCAGGGGTTCCTTTTTTATTTTATTTTACCTAAAAAAAACATCCTCGCCATAACTCTCGTTTCACAAAAGCCACGAAAGCCTTATTTCAGCCAATAGAGTGCAAGGTTTTCCTCACCGTTCGATGTGGGAGCATTATCATAATAGTTGGATGAAAAACCTAAGAAAATAATGACCAACACTGGATAAGTGATGCTATGCAGCACAAACCTTAGCATCGGATACGCATTCATCCTTCTTTAGCACATTAGTCGATCTTTCCAAAGTTTCTATCTTCTCCAATTTTCATCTTAATTGCTCCGTCAGTTTATGTTTTTCCTCCTTTTGTAGATGGAGCTCTTCATCCATGATTGTATGATGATTATAAGTAGAAACAGTCTCCGTGGCTTCTTTATCCGAAATCTTCTTTGGACTTTTCGATCTCATCAGTATCCCTCTCCCCTGGCAACAATATCCATATATATATTAAGCAGGAAGTAACCCTATAAAACACAAAAGAAAGAGTACCAATGCTGCATAAGAAATGATATACAACACAAACCTTGGCATTGAAATCACAGTCATCATTTTCCATCACATCAGTTAATGTATCCAGTGTTTCTCTCATCTCCAATTTTCGACTTATTTGCTCCATAAGTGTCTGTCTTTCCTCATTTTGTCGATGCATATCTTCTTCTCCAAAAAAAATCTTTGTGGCTTCTTATTTGTTACTGAAAATTCCTTTCTTCGAGTGGGGATTGAAGGAACAACAACACTCATTGTGGATGCTACTCCTTTCGTGGAAGGAGGATTTGAAGGAGCATCTATGACAAGTTTTGCATTTCCTCCAATTTCTGTCTTATTTTCTTTGTAAGTTTCTGCTTTTCCTCCTTTTATTGATGAAGCTCTTCTTGTCTCGTTGAATGATGATTATGAGAATAATATTTATATAATAATAAAACTGTACACGAGATCCAAATCAAAGTCTTAAAGAATATTTATATAATAATAAAATAGATATGTTAATATCTCCAATATACCCTTGTAATTTTTATACTCATAACTTCATTTTAAACGAGATCCAATTTAAAATCTTAATGAGTATTTACATAATCATGAAATAAATGTGTTAACATCGTTCTTGTTTACCCTTCATTCCTTTTAAAAGAAATTACTTTCAAAACCTTTAAGATATTTGTATAATCATGAAATAAAATCCGTGTTAACTTTTTTCTTGTTTACCCTTCATTCCTTTAAAAAAAATAATTTTTCATGTAAAAGTTAAATTCCTAATAAAGTTATACATCATAGCGTATAAAACAAATCGTAAAGATTCCAAAAATTTGATATCTTTTACTTTAGATATCCCTAACAGAATTTTACATTTATAACACATGACAATTTTAAATAGTTTTTAATACTAATTTTTTAGTAAAAACAAAATAGCTAAGTATTGATGGTATTTTAATAAAATCTAACGGTCTCTTGATATTTTGACACAGTCGAAGCGGAATAAAAGAACCCGAAAGGAGTATTAACTTACTCACCTCTACCCATACTATCCAATTCTCTGCCCAGTGCCCACAATGTTAATTACTAGAGCATTATCACTAGAAAATGTCATGTTTATAAAAAGAACAGTCACACAAGTTTCCAAAGATCTTCCGAAGATGGTCAACGGATTTTCTATGACATTCAGCTTTCCAAACTTGAATACAAAACTAGTCTTTTGTTCCTTAATTTTCCTCGTTAGTGCCATTGTACCACTCCTAACTTTATTGGTTGTATCTTGATAGGGTTTGTACCAATGTCTCGCATTCCTTGATTTTTAAATCAATCAAAACAAAGCAAATAAATAATATTATTGATGTAGACAAACACTCAGTGGTAAACTTATTAATAAATACTAAGAATTGTGATCGATTGATCGATGGTAAAGATTCTTCTCATTGTAGGTAGCTACCTACCTCACATATGCATGTACTGTATGTTTCCAGATATGAAACCCAAATCCCCTTCAATATGACAGTTATAAAAAAAATGGCGGTCAGATTCCTCAGCAAGTGTATCTTGAATTCCAATGAAACTACAGTCATAAAATAAAGATTTACCTCATAATTGGGATGATGCCGCAGCTAGGCATCTTAGTTACCCGTACTCCTTTTACGTACAAATTATACATTTTTTGTTCCATCACAGAATTAGTTGTGCGCAATACTATGTTATTCAGCTGATCATAATATTGCGCGCATCAAATCAAGGTCATGAATACTATGTTATTAGTGAAAAAGCGCGGTCTAACAACACCACCCAATATTTCGTTTAGAAATATGTATGGATAAGCTCGAATATACTTTCAAGAGAATCAACAAGACTCAATCAATTAAAAGTATATCAACGAGTTTATATCTCTCTCTTGATTTGATTTACTCAAACAGAACCTGCGAGTTCTAATCAAATACAAGGAATTACTTAGACGGTGCCAAAGACCAATGTCCAAGGATCAATCAATGACAATCGACAACCAAAGGTTGGATTATACTAATTGATGATCTAGACGGTGCCAAAGACCAATGTCCAAGGATCAATCAATGACAATCGACAACCAAAGGTTGGATTATACTAATTGACGCACAACCTGTATTATTTCAATTATAAAGCTAAACAATATAATGCGAAAATTGAAATAACACAGACACCAGAAATTTTGTTAACGAGGAAACCGCAAATGCAGAAAAACCCCGGGACCTAGTCCAGATTGAATACACACTGTATTAAGCCGCTACAGACACTAGCCTACTCCAAGATAACTTCGGACTGGACTATAGTTGAACCCCAATCAGTCTCCCACTGATCCAAGGTACAGTTGTACTCCCTACGCCTCTGATGCCAACAGGATATTGCGCACTTGATTCCCTTAGATGATCTCACCCACAACTAAGAGTTGCTATGACCCAAAGTCGAAGACTTGAAGATAAAAAAATTTGTCTCACACAGAAAAGTCTATCGAAGGATCAATATGTCTTCCACAGATAAACCCTAAAAGGTTTTGTTCCGTCTTTTGATAATAATCAAGGTGAACAGGAACCAATTGATAATCCGGTCTTATATTCCCGAAGAACAGCCTAGATTAATTAATCACCTCACAACAATCTTAATCGTATGGTAGCGAAACAAGATGTTGCGGAATCACAAACAATGAGACGAAGGTGTTTGCGATTACTTTTTATATCTTTCCTATCAGAGATATCAATCTCAAGCCAATAAATATGATTGTACTCGTACGATAAAAGATGCAAGATCAGATCACACAACTACGATAAAAGTAGTATCGATCTGGCTTCACAATCCTAATGAAGCCTTTAAGTCGTTTAACCTGGTTTTAGAAGAAGAAAACCAAAGGTTAAAGGAGAACCGACTCTAGCATGCAAACTAGTATCACACGTAAGGTGTGGGGATTAGTTTTGCAGAGTTGCTAGATGTCCCCTTATATAGTCTTTCAAATCAGGGTTTTGCCTTGGTAACAAAGCAATCAATATCCACCGTTAGATGAAAACCTGATTTAAATTCAAGCTAATATTTCTCAACCGTTAGATCGAAAACTTAGCTTGGTAAACACGGATGAACTGCACGCTTCTAGGTTTGTTAACCGTACCCAAACGTGTGAATTGTTGGTTCAACAATAGATAACCAAAAGGTTATCCATATGAGCATTTCATATCAACCATGTTCTTCTTCACCATAACTAGTTCAAATGACTCAAATGAACTAGTTAGAGAGTTGTTCAATTGCAAGGAAATCTTTTGTAACTACACAAGACACAATTGAAGCAAAGATTATTTGATTCACTCGAATCGGTTCATGAACTTTTATAACCACGGTTTGCAAATAGCATTCCTTAGTCTTTTTAACTTTAAGTTCATAAATCATCTTTAGATATATAACCTTCTCAAGTTTGCAGACTAGGTTCGCGGACTTAAGATACCGGACAGAGTTTACAAACTCCAGCAGAAATTCTCGGGATGAGAACTTCGCCGATTCGCGGACTGGGTTCACAGACTTATCTCACGCAAGTAGTTTGATAACTTCGGCAGTTCGCGGACTGATTTCAAGGACTTGGCACTTTCCATCCTTCCGTTTCTCTCTTGATCGACAAGGTTCGAAAACTTTGGTTCAAGGAATAGGACTTATACATAACTGTGTTTCCACAACAATGCTTATGTCCACCATTGGTTATGTAATCTAAACTCTCATTCCAATGATTGAAACATTCTTGGAGGACTTTATATAGTTGTTACACCATTTCTCGTCAAAGCAATTTTCAAAGTGATTGAAACATATCATGACTTTCGTCACTAGGTAAAGATAAACTTGGTCGAAGCGAAAAGCTTACCAACACATATTCCGAGATATAGATAGGCGAGGTATACTCGACTCAAAATACCAAATGTGTATAATCATAGTCTATATATATATAGCATACGACTTTTTGTCTCAAAGAGTAGGAGATAGAATAGATAGACTTTTGAGTGATAGATAAGTTCAAGTCTCCACATACCTTTTTGTCGAGAAGTTCCACCGGTTCCTTGAGAAGATCTTCGTCTTGTATGATGAATCTCCATGGAGTCCTTGAGCTCAACTACACTTACTATCCTAGTCCGAGACTTAGATATAGTAGACTAGAAATCAAGACTTATAGTTTTGATCACTAACATTGACAAACATGCTTGAGATAACAACGCATGCGAGTTCGACCGAGAAATGCTCTAACAATCTCCCCCTTTGTCAATTTTAGTGACAAAACTATCAATACATATGGAATACAAAAAGGATAATGAAACTTTAGTAGCTCCTATTCCATATGTCTAATATTCAACACTCCTCTAAATCTTCGTCACTTCCAAGTACTCCAATGATCCCAAAGGTTGTAAGTTTAGCATCACCGTTGTTGGAGATCCGTAGCTATAACAATGAGAAAACATAATTCTCGATCATTGTTATACAATGTCATAGTATTATTACACAGTTCAATTGTATCACAACTTCAACAATAATATTATGGTGATATGTATCACTCCCCCTTAGTCAATACTCCATCTCACATGGAAACCACTCCCCCTTACACAATGATCCAAAAACCATATGTATTTGTAGTGTGAACTACATATTAATTCTCCCCCTTTTTGTCAATAAAATTGGCAAAGGTACAAGAACGGGTTCATAATGAAATTTCCGTAAGAGACATTTCATGACTGAGAGAAAAAAAACACACATCATCTTATTTAGATGCAATCATATAGCCGAAGCTAATAACATTCATCAAGGAGTTTAAAGATACAAAATAACCCCTCTAAAAATTCCACAGCCGCACACCTCTCAAGATATGACCATTAAGCACAAGTTCAAAAGAACTCTCCCCCATTTGATGTCATTCCCGAAAGAACAACAACGAGTGACCTTAATTTCAAGAGAAAAAAATGATTTTTATTGGACACCAAAACCATGTGAATGATTTTTATATCCAAAAACTCAATCAAATTAATCATAAGTAAACCCATGATTAATTTAATCGGAATACATAATAAAATTAAACACAAAAAGTGATCAATTTAATTGTTTGTGCTCAACATAAGTTAACTTACGGAGCCACGACTAAGTTAACCATACAAGAGAGTGATTGGCTTAATCGTTCATATACTCAACACGAGAAAAACTTATGGAATAATAACTAAATAACCAAACAAGATGATTAATTTAGTTCTAAATGCTTAACATCAAGTACCTTACGGAACAACCAACAAATCTAATCAAAAATTAATCAACTGGTTGTCCTACTGTCACATGTGTTACAGGTAAACAAACGATAGACAATTCTCTATTAGATCTTGGGGTTAGTGTGAATATTTTACCGTTCTCGGTATATGAACAACTTGAACTAGGTGAGATGACACCAACTAGGATAACACCATAGTTAGCCGATAGGTCAGTCAAAATCCAACGTGGAATTATTGAAGACGTTTTGGTTCAGGTAGAAAACTTTATCTATCCAGTTGACTTTGTGATTTTGGACACTCAACCCGTCTCTAATCAAAATATCAATATCCCAATCATCCTAGGTCGTCCGTTTCTAGCCGCTGCAAATGAAATCATACATTGTCAAACTGGCCTAGTAGAATATTTCTTTGGGAATCATAAAATCTCGGTGAACGTTTTTAAGGCGTTACAAGCCCCACCGAGCCCTGAACACTATGAGTCTATATGCATGACTGATTCTCTAGTTGAGAATACCTTTACCACTAATAGTGTTAGTGATCCTTTAGAGGCGTGCTTGGCTCACTTTGTAGATACTATGATGAGTATAGTCATTTTGATGAAGTCAATGCGTTGTTAGATTCTGCGCCAGTAATGAATTATGGAAAATGGCAGCGTACACCAGAACCTCTTCCGACGACCATAGATAAACCTGTCTCCTCATCAGTTAAGGCCACCCACCCTTGAATTAAAGCCGCTACCAGATATACTGAAATATGTATTTCTTGGTAGTGAAAATACTCTTCCTGCCACAATTGCCTCTGACTTAGAGACCGATCAGGAAAGTAGACTAGTTAGTGTTCTCCGTGAGCACAAGACTGCAATAGGGTGGACTATAGCAGATTTGAAAGGAATTAGTCATGTTGATTGTATGCACCACATCTACCTAGAAGAAGGTGCCAAAAACTCAAGAAATATGCAGAGACGTTTGAATCCTAATATGAAGGAAGTTGTTCGCACTGAGGTTCTCAAGTTGTTATATGCGGGTATCATATACCCCATATTTGATAGTAAATGGGTCAGTCCTGTCCAGGTTGTCCTAAAGAAGTCTGGGATTACAGTAGTTGCGAATGAAAACAATGAATTGATCCCTACCCGTGTCACTACCGAGTGGATAGTATGTATAGACTACCGTAAGCTGAACTCAGCCTCTAGGAAAGACCACTTTCTTATACCATTCATCGACCAGATGTTAGAAAGATTATCTGGCCACAACCATTATTTTTTCCTAGATGGATACTCTGGTTATAACCAAATCCCTATAGTACCGGAGGACCAAGAGAAAACAACCTTCACATGTCTATTTGGTACTTTTGCTTACAGGTGTATACCTTTTGGGTTGTGTAATGCACCCGAAACATTCCAACGTTGCATGCTAAGTATCTTTTCGGACATGATTGAGCGGTTTCTCGAGGTCTTTATGGACGATTTTTCGGTTTTTGGATCCTCTTTCGATGAATGTTTGCACCACCTTAAACTAGTTCTAGAACGTTGTAAAGAAAAGAACTTAGTCCTTAATTAGGAAAAGTGTCATCTTATGGTTAAATCTGGAATAATGTTAGTACATGTGGTGTCCTCTAAGGGAATAGAAGTTGATAAAGCCAAGGTTGACATAATTGCAAAATTAAGACCACCTAAGAATGTAACAGACGTTAGATCTTTCCTTGGCCATGCTGGATTTTATCGTCGTTTCATCAAAGACTTTAGCAAGATTGCCTTACCTCTATCGAACCTACTTGATAAAGATACTGCCTTTGTTTTTGATGAAGCCTGTGTTGTAGATTTTGAGAAGCTAAAATTATTGTTGACTTCTTCCCCTATCATCCAACCACCCGATTGGAACCTCCCATTTGGACTCATATGTGATGCGTCCGATTATGCGGTTGGTGCTGTCCTTGGCGAACGGCGTGATAAAGTACCTAGTGTAATTTATTATACCGATTAAGACCATAAACGATGCCTAGTTAAACTACACCACTACTGAGAAAGAAATGTTAGCCATCGTTTTTGCTTTGGAGAAATTTAGATCATATCTCCTAGGGTTTAAGGTCATAGTTTACTTTGATCATGCAACACTAAATATCTCTTTTCAAAGAAGGACTCAAAACCTAGGCTGATCAGATGGGTATTATTGTTCCAAGAATTTACTCTAGATATTCGTGATAAGAAAGGTTATGAAAATGTAGTAGCTGACCATTTATCCCGTATTCTTGATGAGACTAGAGATGATGAGAAACCGATCCTTGACACGTTCCCTGATGAACAATTATTTTCCATCTCTTTGCTACCCTGGTTTGCTGATATTGTCAATTATTTGGTAACTGGTCAAATGCCTGACCATTGGTCTAAAGAGGATAGAGCTAAATTCTTGTCTGAGGTTAAATACTTTTTCTGGGATGATCCGTACTTATTCAAATGTTTCCCTGATCAGATCATCCGTCGTTGTATTCCTGACAACGCAATCTCCAATGTTTTGACTTTTTGTCATTCTGGAGCTTGTGGGGGTCATTTTAGTTCTAAGAAAACTGCTGCAAAGGTTTTACAATCTGGTCTCTATTGGCCAACATTGTTTAAGGACTCCCACCTATTTTTTCAAAGTTGTGATAGATGTCAAAAGTTAGGAAATATTGTCTCGACGTAATATGATGCCACTTAGTCTTATACTAATAATAGAAATATTTGATGTGTGGGGTATAGATTTTATGGGTCCTTTTGTCAATTATTATGGCAACTTTTACATCTTATTAGTTATTGACTACGTGTCTAAGTGGGTTGAAGCAATAGCTACCAAGACAAACGATCGCCAGGTCGTGATCAAGTTTGTTAGAGATAATATTTTCTCTCGATTTGGTATGCCTAGAGAAATCATTAGTGATGGAGGTTCCCATTTTTGTAACCGGTCTTTCGAGACACTCATGAAGAAATACTCCATTACCCATAAGGTTTCTACACCTTACCACCCACAAATTTGTGCCCAAGTTGAAGTGTCTAATAGGCAAATAAACAGATTTTAGAAAAGACCGTAAACCCTACCCGAAAGGATTGGTCTCTGCGCTTAGTAGAAGCATTGTGGGCTTACCGAAACGCTTTTAAGACTCCACTTGGGTTGTCTCCATATACACTTGTCTTCGGTAAAGCCTGCCACTTTCTTGTAGAATTAGACCATCGAGCTTATTGGGCCATTAAACGTCTAAACTTTTACCTATCTACTGCTGGTGATCACCGTAGACTGCAACTCAATGAGTTAGAAGAAATTCGTAATGATTCTTACCAGAGTGCGAAAATTTACAAGGAGAAAACAAAAATATTTCATGATAAATCGATTAACGGTCAACGGTTGAAACCATTTTTGGAGTTACCCAGTCATGCAATAGAAGAATCGAAGCTGAAAGATCCTGTCTACCAGGATTAATTTTTACGGGTAACAAAGTCTGGCTGAAGACACTAAACTTAGCGCTTATTGGGAGGCAACCCATACATGGTGATATTAAGATCCCTCTGTTGGACCCTGATGTTGTTGTACATTAGTTTTGGTTTTTCTTTTATTTTTATTTTTTCTCTTCTTATCTCCCATGGAAGGATTGATACCCTTCATCCTGGTATTATCTTTTTGACTTACCTCTTTATTCCTCTTGTTACTTATATTTTTGATACTGCACTTTAATTTGAAACATTGAGGACAATGTTAGGTTTAAGTTTGGGGGTGAGGGAAAAACTTTGAGTCATTTTTTAATAATTTAAAAAAATTAATTAACACTTGGATATCAATATGTGTGTGTGTTCCCTGTCTCCGTCTCCTAAACAAGCGTGGAATGCAGGATCCACGGGAACTATCATGTAATATGCTGACAAGAAGCATGCGCTTGGATCCAAAAGATCAAATCATACAGTAAAAAAAAATCAGACCGTACCATCAGACCTACCAGAATAAATGCAATAAAATCGACCACTAGTTCCCTTGTATATGACAACTGAGTTGATCTAGAATTAGGGTTATCGACCACTGGTTCTCTTGTATATGCCATATGTGTTGATATTAGTCCAGACCAGTATCTCAATCCATTAGGTCATATGATTCATCCTAGCATTGATGTCCATTCCCAACTATCTATTTTTATTTCCATCTTCTTAATCTATTCATGTGATTTGTTTGATTCCGGATATTGATGTCCATAGTGCGACTATCTGAGTAGAGCTCTATCACTTATATATGAATTTTAGTATGCTTGAGTGCAAACTCGTGTGCAACAATTGGAATTTCGCATCAGGGTACTTCCTCCTGTAGTCAATGAGAGTATGCAAACCAAGGAGATTCTTTAGTGCCTTTCAAGGTTCTGCGTATATAGCTAGGGTCTGTAGTAAAGGTTTTGTGGGTACACCTCTGGTAAACCCTCCCGAGACTATAACTCGGCCACTAGGGCCACAAAAACAGGTACTAACAATATAAAAAATCGAGATGAAAATAGACACATAAATGTGTCTATCAAGTACCCCCAAACTTATTATTTTCTAGTCCTCGAGAAAATCAAATCTAGAAAATAAAATCCTAACTCACTGTCGCAGGAATCGCCAGTTGCATTTAGCGTATGCAACAAGCCTTTAAACCCCTCCAGACTAACTATCTACGCAGAACCTTGGAAGGCACTAAAGAATCTCGTTGCTTGGCATACTTATTGGCTACAGGAGGAAGTACCCTGATGCGAAATTCCAATTGTTGTACACGAGTTCGAACTCAAGCATACTAAAATTCATATATAAGTGACAGATCTCTACTCAGATAGTCGCACTATGGACATCAATATCCGGAGTCAATAAATCACATGGATAGATTAAGAGATGGATATAGAGAAAAACATAGATGGTTTTGATGTTGATCTAGGTGAACGGTGTTTCTCATATCTGTTTGAAGGCCACTGCCAAAATGAACCTATCCTAATGGACTGAGATACTAATCTAACTAATAGCAACACAACTGGCATATACAAGGGAACCAGTGGTCGATAATCCTAACTCTAGGACAACACAACTGGCATATACAAGGGTACCAGTGGTCGACTTTATTGAATTTATTCCGGTTGGTCTAGTCTCAACTTTTTTTTTTGGTATCTCAATCACTCTATTTCACCCTAGCAGTGGTAACAACTTGATTCGTGAGTCCCACTTAATCACTTAGAGAAACATATTTTAAAAAGAAAACAAAATAAAAACAGAAGTGAAAAGGACTCAACGAGATATGGCGAACCTACCATGTTCTTTCTAACACCCGAGCTCTGTGTATTTATGAATAAACTCTTTAGATGTTTCCATCTAATCAGATTGGTTTCTCAACTCCTACAACCAAGATGCTTCCATCCACTTAGATTGGTTAGTGCCATCCTTAATAAGCATAAATTTCTAGGCTCTGGAGTTTATTAATGCAACTAAAAAGTTTCCCCCATACCCAAAAACTTAAATCTAACATTGTCCTCAATGTTATAAAGATAAAATTAAAATAATGAACAAGGAGAAACTGTTACCATTTGAAGAAAAAGAGTTAAGGGAAGATATTACCGTGTTGCATGAGGATGGGTTACCTCCCAAGAAGTGCTAAGTTTAACGTCTTCAGCCAGACATAAGAATAATAATCACCTCATATCATAAAGCAATATCCGAAACAATTGTGGGTCATCTGCATTAAAAAGTATTATCACAGATAAAAGGAAACTGCAACAAACCAAGAATAAACATAGCACACCCTTTCCTAGTTTCCTGTTTAAGACAACTGCATCTAGTTGTGGTTCAGGTTCAGGTTCAATAAAGGGGTCTAAATAAAATATTTTCATGGGTTTCCCCTCCTCATAAGTAAGATCCGAATTATCATGTTGTAGAGTCTGGAAAAACTCAAATAAGAATTTAGAAGCACATAATAATAAACTAAATAATTATGGATCCTCTAAGTTAATTAGATTTGACTTACACAACTGACCATAATGAAAGTGGTGGTCATTCTTAAGCAAATGTGTCGATTCTAATATCCTAAAATATTTAGGTTTAGTCTCAAAACTTAATAGTTGACACATCTGAAACTTATATGTTCCCACGTTTGGAAGAAAAGTATTTGGTGGGAGAACAAAGTCAATTTGGGTATCATAGCCTGGGAAAACCACATCATCCAGAGGATGGGTTTTTAACAACTGAACTTCCTTATGGACATCACTAGGTTCAGGAAAACGTGTATGAAGATAATCTTGTAAAATGGTGGAGGAACATATGTCAAGTCCCAAGTGAGGGACCTTTCTAAGAGTTAAAGCACATGGATAATGATATCCACCCCCAAACTTAAAGTTTTCAGTGTCTCTAGAAAGACTAGTCACAACTTCCCTAATTTCTAGGTCATCTGATTCCTGAAAATGGTCAATTGATTCTTTTAAGTCAGGTACATCCTCACTCATGTCGACGGGTTCTTATTCTTTTTCTAAGTTTATTGTTTCTAAATCGTTAGACTCAAAATATACCCGTTCCTCTAAACCATCATTGGCTTCGTAAAAAGGAAATTCTACATCGTCTAAAACAGTATCTCTAGTCAAATACTCATCCTTCTGAATAGGTGAATAATTGTTAAAATTATTAGGATCTGAACCAGAAATAACCTTATCATTATAAAGCGCAAATTCCTGATCACTGTACCTACATATTTCAAATTTTTCATCAACACTATCCTCATCATCATTAGTACTATCCTCATCATCATAGTAATATGAAGATGGTCGAACCTTATCTAAAGTATTGCTTCCCATTCTAACCTCGTCATCTTGATTATGTAAATAAAAAATTTCCTCATTTTCAAGGGTGATTTTCAAAGCAATATATTGGCAATTCAGTGTAATTCGAGCAATTCTTTCTTCAGTTTCTAACTCAAGCCTTCGTGTTGACTCATCAAACTCACGTGTTGACTTAGTTAACTTACATGTTGACTCATCTAACTCCCTGAGGTTATCTTTTAAAGAAGGTTCACTCATTGTTACAGTTCTTTAATCCATTACTAAGTCATTTGTATCCTCTAACTTATGTGTAGACTCAAGTAACTTATGTGTTGAATCAAGTATCTTACGTGCCTCTTCTAGAGGAGAAGTATAAGAATTTTGCTCGTATGGCCGGTGTGCATGTGAATAGTAATTGGGATCATCATGGCATGACCCATATCCTTCAAAATTATGACGTTCCCAATCACTATTCACATTATGGTCATAAAAGGAATAATGTCCATGTTGCTCAGTCGGATATTCATTATATTGGCTATTATAATACCAGTTCGACATAATTTGTGCACGTGCAAATGTTGGGGTTGACTATTTCGGGTAGGCTTGGGTTACCTTTAGAAAAATAAACTTACAGTCAAAAACTTGTCAAAGGTACGAGTCTAAGTCTTTTGGTGTTTCGGATGATAACACCCAAAGAGTTCACCGTACTAAACCACGTGTTTTCCTAATAATCGGTGCCAGACGATGCAATAATGTTGTGCACGTGTGTGTTTGTATTCGTGCTTTCAGAGCTTCAACAAAAAAGAAAACCCACTGATAGGGGATTCGTGGGTGGAAAGATTTTTACCTCCCGTACCAGACGGGCGACGAATCAGTTGTAGTCGACTCAGGCCACCGACTGCTATGTCAGTGTACGAACCTGAGGGGCAGAGACAGTATCATAACTGTCGTCCTTCCCTGCAACAGTTTTATATTTAATCTTAACCCTTCCTTAGGGTTTTAAAAATAATTTCCAAAAGAATGTCCAAAAAATAAAGTCCAAAAATAAAAAATAAAATACAAAAAATAAAACCCTATTTACAGTTTCTAAAAACAAAATAATTATATACAAAATATTCTTCTTCACTCCTTAAGGATTCCTCTTTTCTTTCCTTCTTTGGCTTCGCTTTTCTTTTCAACAGTTTCTCTCTTTTTCTTTAGCTCAGCTCCAAATCTGAAAGTAAACAAGAAATACCAAAACGCATAAAAAAGAACAAAAATAATAAAAATAAAACCTAAAAAAAATCTATAAACAAGTCCGCGTCGGCGACGCCAAAATATTGATGTAGTTTTTATAGTGGTTGTAAAGTTCGTTCAACTCGGACTTAATGAGATTTGGTTTCAGACTTGATAATAGAAAACACTAAAAACAAAGAGAATATATTCACAAGATTGTCACAATATCGAGAGATATTGAGACTAAGGATTCCACCGTATATTCATTCATGCGATTCATATATTTATTCCAAACAACTATAGCTCAAATAATAATAAATATTGACTTTAATTATTTTTCAAGGTAGATTTTTAAAAGATTGACTATAAATCACAAGTATGACACATCAAAAGTACTTATACCAAGCATGCATCATCAAACGAAATCACAATCAATTAAGAAAAATCATAAAACTATTAACAATCTACGCAAGAAGTCATAAAAGAATTAAATATAATTAACACTACATGAAAAATAATAAATCATGGCTCAAAAGGTGTTTTTATTGAAAAAATTATATAACTCAGCCAATCTGCAACGCTGTATTGGCGTTACAGAGTTCACTGTTACAAGGGAATAAGACTGTATAAAGAACGATAGTTTTCTGTTGCAGCAGAATCTGCGACTGTTTCGGTTAGTCAATGTTCTTCGTATCCTTCTTCTTCAGCAGTAGCCGAGAGTTTCTATACAATTCGTTCCTGATCCTTCTGTTGGCTCTCCAAAAGCCCCCGTTTTGATTAGGCTCGGTGATCTAGCCCAATCCAGCTAACCCAAACTATCATACCATCCCTGTTATGGTCTAACAGGTTCAACCAAGTCGAAATCCTCGATTGAATCTCTCCCCAAAACCTTCAAAAATCCAGCCCTGATTCTGCCGTGAAATAATAAGATTTCCCGCTAATTTTTGGATTTGAATTGTTGAAGATGAACTGCCCTTTATCCGGCAGATGGGTGCGAATAGAAGGTGGGTGGCCCTTAGAATTGGGATACCTTTTATCCAAAATGTGAGTCTGAATAGTAGCTATTCTCCGGGTGCAACTTTTCGAGCCGATTTCTCAAAAATTGTTTATTTCCCAAAAATACCCACAAACACATAAAACACCATAATAAGAACAAAAACGGATACTAACAATATAGAAAATCGAGATGAAAATAGACACATAAATGCGTCTATCATGCGCTTCCAAAATTAGACACATTCTTGAGAATATTGCAAGCCATTAATAATACTTCAACATATATATTTAACAACATAAATATATTACACGTCGTGCGTAACTTTGAAGAGCTTTTTCTTGCTTGTACATTCACAATCTCATCTTTTATTCTTTTATTATACACGAAAAATATATTAGAGAAGTTGAATATATATAATATCTACCAGAGGTAGGGAAAAAAGAAAAGAAGTTCCTAATCGAAAAGTAGCAAATCACCATGGAGTATACCGTTTTCAAAATTCAGATGAACCTTGGCTCCCTTGGAAGCAACCCAAGCTAAATCTTTATCGAATTTAAGGTCATACTTGCCTTCGAAAATTCTACAATTGCGCTCTTTCCATAGAGTCCATGTAAGGGGAAAGCTCAAAATCACTTTACCACCACCAAGGGGAAAGGTCCTTCATAGATCTAGGAAAAAACCAAGACCAGTTAAAAGTAGGAATAAACATACACCAAACTTAGCTCAATCTTTAATTGTAAGAAAAAAAAAATCTTGAGTTTCCAACTTTTTTTTGAAGAAGATTAAAGTAGATAGCAAGGTGCTAAGAAGGCACAAAGGAATATAATCCTTAGGGATTAAATCCCTGAAGAGGAGGACTACAAAAGAACCGAAAGACTACAGTTATAAATTTTATATCTCGTACACTTTTCTATCCAACTAGCCACTAAATCATTGAAAAATATACCCTTAAACACTTTCAATGGGAGCCCCCATTGATACAATAAGGCTTTAAAAAATATGATAATCTCGGATTCTGGAAGGTCCATGTTGTGGAAGGTTCTTCTATTCCGCTCAATCCACAACGCCCGCCACACCGCGTAAGGGAGGTAATTCTATATAAACTTATGCAAGTCATTCGATAATATTTTTCTTCCACGACTTGATGCATCCTTCCGTTGATCTCACATAGCAAACCGAATACCACATAATTTCAGAAGATATCCCACATTGCAGTAGAGAACTTACGATGAATGAGGATATGGTGAATCTTTTCATCTTCCATTCTACAAAGAAAACACTATTGTGAGGCCACCAGAACTCCTCTTCTTGCTAAATTATCCAAAGTTGGAGTGGAATTCCAAAGAGTAGTCCATAAGAAAAAACAAACCTTGGTCGGCACAACTTCATTCCAGATTAATTTTGGATTGGTGAAGTCAGTTGCATCATTTGAATCTTGTAGCACGATTTAGAGGAGAATGTACCTGATGGCAAAGGAAGCCAAGATCTTTTGTCTTCTTGTTCCTCTATTAATTTTGGATTTCCAATATCCTCCAACATTTCAGTAACTTGTTGTACTTCCGAGTCATTTAGGTGTCGCTTGAATTTTATGTTCCAAGTAGAAGTAGAATTTGCCCAAAAAACAACTTGATTGATTGTTACATCTTTTGCTCTACTAATTAAGCTTCCAAAGCTGATCATATTTGTAATTGAATGGAATCTGTGTGTGATAGACGCATTTATGTGTCTAATTTGTCCTCAATGTTTCGTATTGTTGGTACTCGTTTTCGTCCTTTCTATGGTGTTTTGTGTATTTTTAGGTATTTTTGGAAAATAAATATTGTTGGAAAAATCGGCTCGAAAAATCACTCGGAACACCCCCGGAGGACACTTGCTAGACGGAGCCCAGATTTGGTTAAGGGGCACCTCAATTACTTAGGGGCACCCCAGGTCACCCCAAAAAGGAAGCTGCTATTCGCACCCCACATCTGGTTAGGGGGACACCACCTTCTTCGTTTGAACTTAAAAATTGGCGGGAAAAAAGAGCAGCTCTTTAGTGAATTTTTCGATCGAAATTTGAAGGATTTCTGGGTAGACTAAAGGGATGGAACTTAATGGGTAGTTGTGATATGTCCTAATAAAGCTGGTATGGGTGTTTGTTTCGATCAAAATTGGCTGGAAAATCCGTGACAAGAAAACAGGGCAGCCCGTGCATGAGAAGAATAATTCACGAGTTTTTGAAGATTTATGCGTGTTCTGCTCGTGTATGATGACTCTTGCAACATTCTGGACCGTGTAGAAGGAAAATAAGGAAGGTTGGACAGCTGCAGATACTCGGATGAAGAAAAAATATCCGGAAAATATTTTCTTTAACTGTCGAGTTTAATGAAGAATATTGAGAATTTTGGCGTAATTAAATGGGGTTAAGGAGTATAAATATGTTGAGGGGATCATAGAGAATCGGGGGGGGGGGGGGGGGGGGGGGGGGAGAGAGATTGGGAGAAGTTTAGAGCACCAAAGAGTCAAAAAAATCGAATTTGCAGAGAGACCACCTGCTGCTGCTGCTGCCATTGAAGAACACTGAAGAACACGAAGAACGGACCTGCACCAGCAGTCGTTTTCCTACAGTAATAACGACTTACACCTGTGGGTCGTACATCAGGCAAACTTATTTGCTACAACGTTTGCAACACAGCTGCAGCAGCCTTATTTTGTCACTGAGGGTCGTAGTTCTATGGTTTGTAACAAATATAATTGTTACAAACCCGGTTTTATTGTATTTCTCATATTCTCATCATTTGTAAACCATTTTTGAGCATCAATGAAATTCTTTGAGAGGTTTTCCAACATGATGAGCGGCTAATTCTCTCGTAACCAAGGCAATGGATGAAGCTATTCACACATGAACAATGAGTAACTATTTCATTTTCTCTAATATTTAATTATAATTCACTCAATCACTGCTTTTGCAGAGTTCTTAAAAGTTTACATAATTTTCTTCATTAGTTGTGATTCAATTAGATAGGTTATGCTGTGGTTAGATAATCTATGCTTAAGGGATACAATTAATTTTTGAGAATATGTTTGCTTATTTGTGGATTAAGAAATAAAGGATTAAAAGGATAATTAGAGTTATGAAATATTTGACATCATTCATGTGTAATAGTGGATTCTAGTGTCTTGGTTACCTCTCGCCCACTTTGTTAATATTTTTGTATATAATTTTATTAAATCTTTAAATTTAATCTTGACAAGTCCGAGAGTTTGAACCTCATTACTACAACAACAATCAAAAACAAAATCATTTCGGCGTCGCCGACGCGGATTTGTGCTTAGGTAGAATTTTTAGGTTTTTTTAATTTCATTTGTTCTTTTTACGTTTCTTTGGGTGTGTCTTTATATTACAGGTTTGAAGTAGGATACTAAAGACTTGGAATCAAAGCTTAAAGCTAAAAGAGAAGGAAAAAGACAAAGCAAAAAAAAAAAAGCGAAAGAAAAAATTAAAAAAAAAAGAGAGATTTTTTTTTTTTTTAGAGACCTTCCATTTTTTGTAATTATTATTATTATTTTATTTCTTTTCTTTTGCACTTTATTTGGACTTTGGACTTGGACAATTTTTTTTTAAACCCTAAGGAAGGGTACATTAAATATAAAACTGTTTGCAGGGAAGGACGACGATTACAATATTGTCTCTGCCCCTCGGGTTCGCACATGACATAGGATTCGTGGTCCGAGTCGACTTCAGCGGTTCTGCGCCCGTCTGGTACGAGAGGTAAGCTTTCGAAACACCCGTGAATCCCCTGTCAGCGGGTTTATTGTATGCCTTAAGGTGAATATATGCTGAGGATTTGAATACGGTTGTTTTAATTTCCCAGTAAAGGGCAAGGCCTGGCCAAATTAAGATAAGGACTCGGATTTCATCACCGTTTCCTTCTTGCCCGCTTTAGGAAAACGAAACCAAAAGCGAACCTAAGCTTAAAATTTTGACTAGAACGAGACCTATAGGGTAACGAGCTTAGTAGGAAAGTCGTTCGAAAAATATTGGTTACTCTTTTAGCATACTTCGAAGTTCATGATGGTTTCTGTGAGTTGAATGTGTGACTGCGCCGCCTTGTGATAGCGGTGAGGCCTTGGGTATCAAAGCTCCACTGAGCTTCCCTCGCCTCAATTCAACTTACTTTGACTCGGATTGATTCTAGAGGGGTTTCCTTAAATTATAACGAATTCCCTTTCGAAGGATTAAAAGCTGGTCTAGAAACAATCTAAGTGGAGCCATCATGCTTGTTGTTTACTAGATTTTATAGGTTTGATTTGGTCGAGTCAGCCTTGTTTGTGATTGTGTAGAATTCTCTTGCAATTAAGAATGTCGAACTGGTATGATAGAAGCCAATACAATGATTATCGACCTGAATTTGAATATGGACATCATCCTTTCTATGACCATGTTAGGAATAGTGGTTGGGAACGCCATCCTTTGGAAGGATATGGGTCATACCCTGGTGAGCCCAATTACTATCCACACATGCATCAGTCTTACCAGCAAGAAGATTATAGTACTAGTTCTTCGTCTCTAGAGGATACAATCAAACTATTGAAAAATAGTCCTTTTTATGATCCCTCTGTTCCTATTACTCCTTTAGAAGAGTCCCTCAGGGAGTTAGCTGAGTCGACGCGTAAGTTAGCTGAGATGAATAGTGTAATTATGGACGAAAGAACTACAATAATGAGTGAACTTTGTATAGAGGAATCCCTCAAGCTGATGGCTGAAACGAACGAAAGACTTGCTCGAAATAATCTTACTTTCCAATATAGTGTTTCCAATAATACCCTTAAAAATGAGGATAGTTATTTTCATAATCAAGATGAAAAGGTTAGAATTGGTAGCACTACTTATTTTGATGAGGTTCGATCTTTTTCATGTTATTATGATGAGGATAGTGTTGATGGAGAATCATACTTATGTAGGAATAGTGATCAGGAAATGGTTAATCCAATTGATCTTTACAATGATAATATTATTTCTAGTGCAAATCCAAATAATTTTAATAATTATTCACCTATTCAAAAGGACGAGGATTTGACTAGAGATACCCTCGTTTTAGACGATGTAGTATTTCCTGTTTACAAAGCCGATAATGATTTAGAGGAACGAGTTTATTTTGAGAATAATGTTTTAGAGTTCAGCGATTTAGAAACAATAGTCTTAAACGAAGAAGATGAACTCGTAGAGATGAGTGAGGATGAACCTGACTTAGAAGAATCAATTGACCATTTCCAGGAATCTGATGACCTAGAAATTAGGGAAGTTGTGACTAGTCTTTCTAGACACACAGAAAACTCTAAGTTTGGGGGTGATTATCATTCTCCATGTGCTTTAACTCTTAGAAAGTTCCCTCGTGTAGGACTTGACATTTATGCCTCAACCATATTACAAGATTATCTTCATACATGTTTTCCCGAACCTAATGATGTCCTTAGAGAAACTCAGTTGTTAGAAACCCATCCTCTGGTTGATATGGTTAACCCATGCTATGATACCAAGATTGACTTTGTTTTCCCACCAAAAACCTTTCTTCCAATTGTGGGAACATATGATTTTCAGATGTGTCGGATATTAAGTCTTGAGACTAAACCTAATTACTTTAGGATATTAGGGTCGACACATTTTCTTAAGAATGACCATTATTATGGTCAACTTTGTGAGTCTAATCTAATTGACTCAGACGATCCCCAATTATTCAGGTTGTTGTTATGTGCTTCTAAGTTCTTAGTTGAGTTTTTCCAGACTCTAATACCTGAACCGGATCTTAGCTTTGAGGAAATCCAAACGATGAAAACCTTTTATTTAGACCCTTTTATAGAGCCTGAACCACAACTATATGTAGTTGTCTTAAGCAAGGGTATGTTCGGTATCTTCTTGGTCTGTTGCAGTTTCCTCTTCTTGTGGGTAACACTTTTTGATCCAGATGACCCACAGTTATTCCGCTACTACTATATGATTCTACGTGGTGACTAATCCTTGCTTAGTCTGGCTGAAGACTTTAAACTTAGCACTTCTTGGGAAGTAACCCAATATTCATGCGACACGGTAATATCTTTCCTTATCTCTTTTGCTTCATTGGTAACAGTTTCTCCTTGTTCATGCTTTTAATTTCGTCTTTAGAACATTGAGGACAACGTTAGATTTAAGTTTGGGGGTATGGGAGAAAGTTCTTAGTTGCAATAAATAAGCTCCAGAGACTAGAAATTTATGCTTATTAAGGTTGGCACTAACTAATCTAAGTGGATGGAAGCATTTTGGTTGTAGGATTTGAGGAACCAATCTGATTAGATGGAAACATCTAAAGAGTCTATTCATAAAAGCACAGAGCTCATGTGTTAGAAAAAGAAAACATGGTAGTTTCGCCATATCCTCGTGATGGAAACATCGAAAGAATCCTGATCACTTTTTTTTTTACCATTACTAGGGTGAAATAGAGTGAGTAAGATGAGAAAAAAAAAATGAGACCAGACCACCAGACAAACCGGAATAAATACAATAAAGTCGACCACTGGTACCCTTGTATATGCCAGCTGAGTTGACCTAGAGTTAGGATTATCGACCACTGGTTCCCTTGTATTTTCCAGTGTGTTGATATTAGTCCAGACCAGTATCTCAGTCCATTAGGATAGGTTCACCTTAGACAACATCATCCAGATTTTTCTCTACATCCATCTTCTTAATCTATCCATGTGATTGGTTGACTCCGGTTTATGATGTCCAGAAACTATCTGAGTAGAGCTCTGTCACTTTATATGAATTTTAGTATGCTTGAGTGCAAAATCGTGGACATCAATTAGAATTTCGCATCAGGGTACTTCCTCCTGTAGTCAATAAGTATGCCAACCAAGGAGATTCTTTAGTGCCTTCCAAGGTTCTGCATAGATAGCTAGGGTCTGGAGTAATGGTTTTGTGGGCACACCTCTGGTTAACCCTCCCGAGATTAACTCGGTCTTATTTATTTTTTATTAGTTTTGTTGGAAAAATCGGCTCGAAAAATCACTCGGAACACCCCCGGAGGACACTTGCTATACGAAGTCCATATTTGGTAAAGGGGCACCTCAATTAATAAGGGGCACCCCAGGTCACCCCCAAAAAGGTAGCTGCTATTCGCACCCCACATCTGGTTAGGGGGACACCACCTTCTTCGTTTGAACTTAAAAATTGGCGGGAAAAAAGAGCAGCTCTCTGGTGAATTTTTCGATCGAAATTTGAAGGATTTCTGGGTAGACTAAAAGGATGGAACTTAATGGGTGATTAAAGATTTAATGTGGGTTGTAGTTGTAGTGGTAAGGGGTATCGTTCAAACTCGGACTTATGAAGGTGAAGGATTTTTAGATTTATAAAAATTATATACACAAAAATATTAACAATGGTGCAAGAGGTACTGGGGTTTAGGATTCCACCGAATTCATTTCTTAAGGTTCAAATAATGATTCTTTTAACAATTATAGCTCAGTAAATATATAAAATATATTGACTCTTATTTTGCCAAGATAAATTCTCCAAATATTAGATGTAAATGTTATGCATGAGGCATCAAATCATCTAAGATAAGCATGCCGCATCAAATCAAATGACAACTAATTTTTTCAAATCATAATTTCAATTAAAATTAGTGCAAAAATCATGAGAAGAATTAAATATAATTACCCAAGTGTGAAATAAGGCTTCCTCCATCACCCCAGTGTTGGGGTTTAACTCCTCATATTAATCATAGTCTCAAAATATATTATTATTGCTCCAAAGTTGATTACAAATGAGTAAACAATGCAACAGAGAAATCGCAACAGCAGTTTCTGTTGCGAAGACGATGTTGGACTGTTACAGAGAAACAAATGGTGACGGAAAATAAAGTTCTGTGGCTGAATATGCTGTTGCCAAGATGAAGAAACTGTTGCGATTTGGATGAAGAAACCGTGGCCGATTCCTTGTTCTTCAGAGCAGCAGCAGCAGCAGTTTCTCTGTCAATTTTTCTCTCAATTCCTATGGATTCTACACTCCTCCTCTCGACCCCAAACTCTCGACAGACCTTATACTCGACCCAAGGAGTCCTTTTATACCCAACAGGCGCGTTTAATCTCGCCATAACTCGAGATAATCTTCATTATTGCCGCTGTCCAAAAATAGGGAATAATTGCCAAAAATAGAAGACTCTTACGTACTCTTGCTTCCTGCACACTCCCAATTGCCTTATACACGCCTCAGAACTCGTCCAATTCTAGTATAACTCCTCCATGCACGCTATAACTCCAGTTTTGCTTGCTTACAGTGCGTGTTGCTCTGTTTTGGTTTGGTGAATCATCACGAGTTTTCCAGCCAATTCCGATCAAACCCACTGCCCAAAATGTCTTCCTTAGGATATATCACATCTTCCTACCAAGTTTGAGCCATTTAATCGCACCACAACACCTTCATTTTGTCGATTGAAATTCTGCCAGTTGATGAACCAATTTTCCCGCCAAAATCGAAATTCAAATGAAGAAGAGGGTGTCCTGGGGTGCCCTTAGTAATTAGGTTACCCCTTATCCAAAAGCGAGAGTCCGAATAACACTTGTCCTCCGGGTGCCAAAATCAACTTTTCGAGCCAAATTTTCCAAAAAATGTTTATTTCCTAAAAATACATAAAAACACAATATTAGTACAAAAATAGAGTTCCAACAATACGGACATTGAGGACAAATTAGACACAAAAATGTGTCTATCAAATACCCCAAACTTATTATTTGCTAGTCCTCGAGCAAAAATTATTCTTGAAAAGTGACCGAGTTAATCTCGGGTGGGTTTATCAGAGGTGTACCCACAAAAACCAATACTCCAGTCCCTAGCGATCTACGCAGAACCTTGGAAAGCACTAAAGAACCTCCTTGGTTGGCATACAATTATTGACTCTAAGAGGAAGAACCCTGATGCGAAATTCCAATTGCTGTACACGAGTTTGCACTCAAGCATACTAGAATTCATATAAGTGACAGAGCTCTACTAAGATAGTTTCACGATGGACATCATACTCGGAGTCAGACTAATCACATGAAAAGATTAAGAAGATGGAAAAAGAAAAATGTAGGTTGAAAAGTGAACGGTGTTTCCCATATCTGTCTGAAGGCCTCTGCCAAGGTGAACCTAACCTAAATGACTGAGATACCGGTTTGACTAATATTAACACACTGGCATATACAAGGGAACCAGTGGTCAATAACTTAAATCTAGATCAACAAACTGGCAAATACAAGGGAACCAGCAGTTGACTACACATAACAATAACCTTTTTTTTTTTTAACTTAACGGCATGAATAGATCTTTTGGATCCAAGCGCATGCTTCTTGTCAGCAGATTACACAATAGTTCCCACGGGTCCTGCATTCCACGCTTGCTTAGGCGACGAAAACAGGGAGAACACACGCATATTGCTATCCAAGTGTTAATACTTATTCCGATTGGTCTAACTGGTCCGGTCTTTTTTTTTTTTTTTTTTTTTTTTTTTTTTTTTTTTTTGAAAAAGGTAACTCAGTCACTCTATTTCACCCTAGCAAAGGTAACAACTTGAATCGTGTGCCCCACCAAATCACTTGAAACAAAAGAAAACTAAAAAAGAAAGTGAAAAGGACTCGACAAGATATGGCGAAACTATCATGTTATTTCTAACACCTGAGCTCTGTGCTTTTATGAATAGACTCTATAGATGTTTCCATCTAGTCAGATTGGTTCCTCAACTCCTAAAACAAAAATGTTTCCATCCACTTAGATTGGTTAGTGCTATCCTTAATACGCATAAATTTCTAGGCTCTGGAGTTTATTTATTGCAACTAAAAAGTTTCTCCCATACCCCCAAACTTAAATCTAACATTGTCCTCAATGTTCTAAAGATGAAACTAAAAGCATGAACAAGGAGAAATTGTTACCACTTGAAGCAAAAGAGATAAGGAAGGATATTACCATGTCGCAAGAATATTGGGTTACCTCCCAAGAAGTGCTAAGTTTAAAGTCTTCAGCCAGACGTAGGAAAGGTTTAGTCAACTCGAACCGTATAACAGTAGCCGGAATAACTGTGGGTCTTTAAAACCAAAAAGAGCTGACAAAAGGAAACTGCAGTGAACCAACGAAATGAACAACACTAGCATGCCCTTACCTAGTTTCCTGATAACTATCGCTAATTGTGGTTCAGGTTCAGGCTCTATGAAAGGGTCTAAATAGAATATTTTCATTGGCTGCGTTTCTTCATAGGTTGGATCCAAATTATTAGGTCCTAAGTCTGGAAAAACTCAAATAAGAACTTGGAATCACAAAGTAATAACCTAAATAATTGCGGATCCTCTAAGTCAATCAGATATGACTTACAAAATTGACCACAGTGAGAATAATGGTCATTCTTAAACAAATGTATCGATTCTAATTTCCTAAGGCATTTAGGTTTAGTCTCACAACTTAATATTCGACACATTTGGAATATAAACGTTCCCACAGTTGGAAGAAAACTATTTGGTGGGAAAACAAAATCAATCTTGGTATTATTGCCTGGGTTAACCACATCAACCAGAGGATGGGTTTCTAACATTTGAGACTCTTGTTGGATATCATTAGGTTCTGGAAAACGATTATGAAGATAATCTTGTAAGATGGTTGAGGCATTGATGTCAAGTCCCAAGTGAGGGACCTTACTAAGAGTTAAAGCACATGGAGAATGATACTCACCCCCAAACTTAGAGTTTTCGGCGTCTCTAGATAGACTGGTCATAACCTCCCTAATTTCTAGGTCGGCAATTGATTTTTCTAAGTCAGGTTCATCCTCGCTAATCTCTACGAGTTCATCTAAGACTATTGTTTCTAAATCGTTTGATCGATCTCAAGATAAACTGGTTCCTCTAAACCATCATCGGTTTCGTAAACAGGACATACTACATCGTCTGAAACGGGGGTATCTCTAGTCAAATCCTCGTCCTTTTGAATAGGTGAATAATTTTTAAAATTATTAGGATCTGAACCAGAAATAATATAATCATTATAAGGCTCAACTGGGGGGTAACAAATTCCTGATCACTATTCCCACATATTTCAGATTCTTATCATCACTATCCTCCTATCATGATTACAATTTTTGAATTCAAGAATTCTCAATCTTTGTTCCAAACTACATGGTCTATGTTTATAATATTTCTCATAGATCGTTAGAGGTGATTCCTCAATAAAAGTTGGAGTATCCATATATCGCTGCCCACGCATATATTCACCAAGAGTCATTTCCGAAGACGTCTCTTGATAACGAGAATTTCTAGACATATATTCTCGCAACGTCATCGCAGGTGGCGTCTCCTCAAAAGGATTCATCACCGAAGAAATATAAACTACAGAGGGATTCTATACAATCACAAACAAGGCCGACTCGACTCCACCAAAGCAAACCTAAAGATTTCTAGCAAACAAAAAGCATGATGGCTCCACTTAGATTGTTTCTAGACCAGCTTCTATCTTTCGAAAGGGAATTCGTTGCAATTTGAGAAAACCCCTCTGGAATCAATCCGAGTCAAAGTAAGTTGAATTGAGGCGAGGGAAGCTCAGTGGAGCTTTGATACCCAAGGCCTCACCGCTATCACAAGGCGGCGCAGTCACGCATTCAACTCACAGAAACCATCATGAACTTTGGAGTGTGCTTAAAGAGCAACCAATATTTTTCGAACGAGTTTCCTATTAAGCTCGTTACCCTATCAGTCTCGTTCTATTCCAAATTTTAAGCTTGGGTTCGCGTTAGGTTTCGTTTTCCTAAGGCGGGCAAGAAGGGAACGGTGATGAAATCCGAACCCTTATCTTGTTTAGGCCAGGCCTTGCCCTTTACTAGGAAAATAAAGACAGTCCGGTTCGTCCTCAAACAATTATCACCTTAAGGCAGACAGTAACCCGCTTGCAGGAGATTCGCGGGTGTTTCGATTGGACTTACCTCCCGTACCAGACGGGCGATGAACCGTTGTCGTCGACTCGGGCCACGACTCCTATGCCGTGTGCGAACCCGAGGGGCCGAGACGATATAGTAATCGTCGTCCTTCCCTGCACACAGTTTATATAATTTTTTTATTATTTTTTTTTTAATAATAATACCCTTCCGTAGGGTTAAAAAAAACAAAGTCCAATTGTTTAAAGTCCAAAGTCCAAAATAAATAAAAAAAAATTACAGTTTTCCTCACACACTCTAAAAAAATTAAAAATTAAATCCTAAAATTGTCCTTTTTTCTTCTCTTTTCGCTTTAAGATTTTTCCTCTCCAAGTCCTTAGTTTTCACTTTGAACCTGCAAAATAAAGACAAAAAGAAACGTAAAAAGGAACAAACAATTCTAAAAAAAATAATAAACCTAAAAAAAAAAAATTCTACCTAAGCACAAATCCGCGTCGGCGGCGCCAAAATGATTAAAGATTTAATGTGGGTTGTAGTTGTAGTGGTAAGGGGTATCGTTCAAACTCGGACTTATGAAGGTGAAGGATTTTTAGATTTATAAAAATTATATACACAAAAATATTAACAATGGTGCAAGAGGTACTGGGGTTTAGGATTCCACCGAATTCATTTCTTAAGGTTCAAATAATGATTCTTTTAACAATTATAGCTCAGTAAATATAAAATATATTGACTCTTATTTTGCCAAGATAAATTCTCCAAATATTAGATGTAAATGTTATGCATGAGGCATCAAATCATCTAAGCTAAGCATGCCGCATCAAATCAAATGACAACTAATTTTTTCAAATCATAATTTCAATTAAAATTAGTGCAAAAGTCATGAGAAGAATTAAATATAATTACCCAAGTGTGAAATAAGGCTTCCTCCATCACCCCAGTGTTGGGGTTTAGCTCCTCATATTAATCATAGTCTCAAAATATATTATTATTGCTCCAAAGTTGATTACAAATGAGTAAACAATGCAACAGAGAAATCGCAACAGCTGTTTCTGTTGCGAAGACGATGTTGGACTCTTACAGAGAAACAAATGGTGACGAAAAATAAAGTTCTGTGGCTGAATATGCTGTTGCCAAGATGAAGAAACTGTTGCGATTTGGATGAAGAAACCGTGGCCGATTCCTTGTTCTTCAGAGCAGCAGCAGCAGCAGTTTCTCTGTCAATTTTTCTCTCAATTCCTATGGATTCTACACTCCTCCTCTCGACCCCAAACTCTCGAAAGACCTTCTAATAGACCCTAGGAGTCCTTTTATACCAAACAGGCGCGTTTAATCTCGCCATAACTCGAGATAATCTTCATTATTGCCGCTGTCCAAAAATAGGGAATAATTGCCAAAAATAGAAGACTCTTACGTACTCTTGCTTCCTGCACACTCCCAATTGCCTTCTACACGCCTCAGAACTCGTCCAATGCTAGTATAACTCCTCCATGCACGCTATAACTCCAGTTTTGCTTGCTTACAGTGCGTGTTGCTCTGTTTTGGTTTGGTGAATCATCACGCGTTTTCCAGCCAATTCCGATCAAACACACTGCCAAAAATGTCTTCTTTAGGATATATCACATCTTCCTACCAAGTTTGAGCCATTGAATCGCACCACAACACCTTCATTTTGTCGATTGAAATTCTGCCAGTTGATGAACCAATTTTCCCGCCAAAATCGAAATTCAAATGAAGAAGAGGGTGTCCTGGGAGTGCCCTTAGTAATTAGGTTACCCCTTATCCAAAAGCGAGAGTCCGAATAACACTTGTCCTCCGGGTGTCAAAATCAACTTTTCGAGCCAAATTTTCCAAAAAATGTTTATTTCCTAAAAATACATAAAAACACAATATTAGTACAAAAATAGAGTTCCAACAATACGGACATTGAGGACAAATTAGACACAAAAATGTGTCTATCAATGGGTAGTTGTGATATGTCCTAACAAAGCTGGTATGGGTGTTTGTTTCGATCAAAATTGGATGGAAAATCCGTGACAAAAAAACAGGGCAGCCCGTGCATGAGAAGAAGAATTCACGAGTTTTTGAAGATTTATGCGTGTTCTGCTCGTGTATGATGACTCTAGCAACACTCTGGACCGTGTAGAAGGAAAATAAGGAAGGTTGGACAGCTGCATATGCTCGGATGAAGAAAAAATATTCGGAAAATATTTTCTTTAACTGTCGAGTTTAATGAAGAATATTGAGAATTTTGGCGTAATTAAATGGGGCTAAGGAGTATAAATATGTTGAGGGGATCATATAGAGAATCGGGGGGGGGGGGGGGGGGGGGAGGGAGAGATTGGGAGAAGTTTAGAGCACCACAGAGTCAAAAAAATCGAATTTGCAGAGAGACCACCTGCTGCTGCTGCAGCCATTGAAGAACACTGAAGAACACGAAGAACGGACCTGCACCAGCAGTCGTTTTCCTACAGTAACAACGACTCACACCTGTGGGTCGTACATCAGGCAGACTTATTTGCTACAGCGTTTGCGACACAGCTGCAACAGTCTTATTTTGTCACTGAGGGTCATAGTTCTCTGGTTTGTAACAAATATAATTGTTACAAACCCGGTTTTATTTTATTTCTCATATTTTCATCATTTGTAAACCATTTTTGAGCATCAATGAAATTCTTTGAGAGGTTTTCCAACATGATGAGCGGCTAATTCTCTCGTAACCAAGGCAATGGATGAAGCTATTCACACATGAACAATGAGTAACTATTTCATTTTCTCTAATATTTAATTATAATTCACTCAATCACTGCTTTTGCAAAGTTCTTAAAAGTTTACATAATTTTCTTCATTAGTTGTGATTCAATTAGATAGGTTATGCTTTGGTTAGATAATCTATGCTTAAGGGATACAATTAATTTTTGAGAATATGTTTGATTATTTGTGGATTAAGAAATAAAGGATTAAAAGGATAATTAGAGTTATGAAATATTTGACATCATTCATGTGTAATACTGGATTCTACTGTCTTGGTTACCTCTCGCCCACTTTGTTAATATTTTTGTATATAATTTTATTAAATTTTTAAATTTAATCTTCACAAGTCCGAAAGTTTGAACCTCATTACTACAACAACAATCAAAAATAAAATCAGTGTGCACCAACTTTCATCCCAAAAGCTTGTGCTCTTACCATTATTGACTGTGACGTGCGAGCTTTCTTGAATTAAAGACTTCGTTTTCATGATTCCTTTATACAATCTTGTACCTTGAACCTTTTTGGCATCTTTTGGGAGCCAGACTTCCGAATTACCCTCATATTTATCATGTACAAGCCTTCTCCACAACTGATTTTTTTCACTCCCATATCTCCACACCCATTTCGCCAAAAGCGACTTATTAGTCTTCTTCACTTTTCTGATCCCTAATCCCCCATTTTATTTTGTTCGACAAGTTTTATCCCATCCAATCTAGTGCAAAACCTTTTTTTTTCCAGTAGTGTCACCCACAATAAATTTCTACATATCTTTTCAATTCGGAAAATGGGTCATTTGGTCGAATATTTTCAAAACATGGTTCTAATGGAGAGTAAAAATTAGTATGGGTGAAATGGACACCAAAAAAATAGTAAGAATGAAACCGGATTCATCTTGGCTTAAACTTAAAAAAGAGCGAGGATGAAACTGGATGCATCCTGATGTAAATTAAAAATAAGAAAAAGTATTTGAAAATGGGTATGATGAAATTGCTTACATCCTGCCTATTTTTACATTCTCGTCCATTTAAACAGTATCAAATTTTACATGTCTTTTTCAACCAGAAATTGTTGATTTTGGTCTTTTTAACCAATTTTGTGTTTTCAATTTTTTTAGCAACTGAGATACGAACGGAGAACAAGGACAAAAAATAAATTAGAACACTTGCCAAGAAAATAAGAACTAGACAATTTCCTTCTTAGCTATGTATTGTATCTACTGTATTTAATTTTTTATGTAGTAGACATAGACACCACATAAGAAAATTGACCTTTAGAGGAACAATACGCTTCAAAAAAAATAAACTTGGAAAGTTGTTCAACCCTTATTCAGCAGTCAGCTCATTGTAAAAACACCTGAAACCTCTAAGCTTCATTTTCTGGCATCAGGAAGATTATCGAGGAGTTGTGGGGAATAACTAACGATTAAAAAAATATCAACAAGATAATCAACCTCTATGATAGTAAGCGTTCGAAGTTTAATTCCCAAATACTTCATAGTTAATATGTCTGCAATAATCTCATTCTTATTTCTTGTGATCCTGACCAGATCTGGGGAAGATGATGCCAGTGTGACATTACCAATCCAATAATAATTCTAGAAAGAAATATTTCTACTACAATGTAACATGAGTGAGGAGTTTGAGAAAATAAGAGAGGAAGCATCATCAATATTTTTTCAGCAAGAAATACCAAAACCAACATTTACGTTTCCAGGAACCCAGGGCAACACGACTGACCATCACCATATTTATCCACAACGGTTTTGTACCATAGATGGGTTTTCTCAACCCCATACCTTTACTTCCACTTAGCTAGCAAAGACAGGTTCATAAGGGATATATTGAGAGCTCCTACCCGCCCTCTTTCTTTGAAAGCACAAACTATAATTTCCAATTAAAAAGATAAAGAAGTTTTTGTGCCAGAGTTATGTTCCCAAAGAAAATTCTTCACTTTCATGTTAAGTTGTTAATGACTAAAACCGGACTTTCAAAAGAGTAAATAAGTATAAAGGAAGAGAAGAAATTAAGAATGCAATTGAGTAAAACTAACTTACAAACATTGTTTAAAATTTGTAACCCATTCTTTTTGGCGTATATTTCAAGAAATATATGTATTCTGAAAATGCGAGGGTTTAAAAACCACATCCAATATTTCGATTAACAATTTGTATGGACTAACTCCAATATACTTTCTAGAGAATCAACTAGACAGTCAGACTCAATCTAGAGTAAAATATATCAAAGAGTACAATATCTCTATCTCTCGATTTAATTGTTACTCAAGCAAATGGAAATCTGCGAGTCTTAATTAAATACAAGAGAGATAACTTGGATGGTACCAAAGACAAATATCCAAGTGTCAATCAATGTAAATCAACAACCAA
Organism: Papaver somniferum; assembly: GCF_003573695.1. Classification (NCBI taxonomy): domain Eukaryota; kingdom Viridiplantae; phylum Streptophyta; class Magnoliopsida; order Ranunculales; family Papaveraceae; genus Papaver; species Papaver somniferum. Next base: position 43,239,121 of record NC_039360.1, on the reverse strand, counting down.
AGGTTGGATATTCGAATAGACTGATCTAACACACAACCTGTGATATTTCAATTATATAACAAAATCTAATGCGGAATAGAAATAACACAGACACCAGAATTTTGTTAAAGAGGAAACCGCAAATGCAGAAAAACCCCGGGACCTAGTCCAGATTGAACACTACACTTTATTAAGCCGTTACAGACACTAGCCTACTAAAAACTAACTTCGGTCGGACTATAGTTGAACCCTAATCAATCTCATACTGATTCAAGGTACAGTTGTGCTCCTTATGTCTCTAATCCCAGTAGGATGCTACACACTTGATTACCTTAGCTGATCTCACACACAACCAAGAGTTGCTACGACCCAAAGTCGAAAACTTTAATAAACAAATCTTTATTACACAGAAAAGTCTACGATAATAGATAAATCTGTCTCCCACAGAAATACCTCCGGGTTTTGTTCCGTCTTTTGATAAATCAAGGTGAACATGAACCAATTGATAACCCTGACGCATACTTAACCTGTTATAATATGGCATTTTAGATGAATTAGTTAATGCCCACTGAGGTGATAAAGATGAATAAAGCACCACAAGTGAATATATTGAACTTGGAGAATAGTAAAATAGGCGGAACTACTGAAAGTAGAAGAATTCAAATCTCTGAAGAGTGTAATATACCATTGGCTGAATTCCAAGTTAAGTATTTGGGTGTCACACTAATTCCAGGTTGCATTAAACCTGTACATGTATGGGAGTGTGTTGAGATTCTTCAAGAAAGATTAAAAGGGTGGATTGGAAAACTCTTGACATCACAAGAGAGGTTGATCCTAATTAAAGCAGTACTTTGCAGTATCCCCATCTATAACATGTTTGTTTATATATGGCCAAAAAGGTATTAAAAGTATGTGAGAGACTCATCAGGAATTTTCTATGGAGTGGAGACCTTACAAGTAGAAAAACTGTAACTCTGAAATGGAACAAAGTTTGTTTTCCATTAAGTGAAGATGGTCTGGGGCTCAGAAGACTAGAGATAATCAATAAAGCCTTACTTATGAAGCTATACTAGAAGATGCAAAAAGGCTCAGATGAGTGGTCAAAAAAACTTCAAGCCAAGTTCCAAAACAATAAAGGAGAATGGATCTCATATTATAATAAATCTTCTATACTTCCAGAGATAAAATGGGTGGAAGAAGATATGAAATTATCTACAAGATGGATTGTTGGTAATGGGGATGATATTTCAGTCGGGGATGACATTTGGGTTATGGAATCATCTTTAAAAGAAGTTTATCTAGAGAATGAATTTATGAGACAGTTTCCTGACATGAAAGTTTCATACCTGTTATCGGATGGAGATTCGGTGATTCATAGTGAGTTACTTGATATGACAAATATAAATGAATTGCCAGCTAGCATTGGAACATGGAGCAGATAGAAGAATCTGGACAGGATCAATCACCGGTGAATTCTCAGTGTCATCTGCTACGAAATGCATAAGAGAGAAGTTTCATGCATTATAATGGACAAAAAAGGCATGACACGGCTCCATTCATCCAAGTTTAGCTAGTAACATTTGGAATTAGCTAGAAATATTTGTACTAAAGATGGAAAAAAAAAAGCTTAGCATCTGGATGTGTTTTCTGCAAACAAGAAAAAGGGAATAGAGATCACATATTGTGGCATTGCATTTACAGTGCAATAATATGGAGTTGGTTTGTTCGGTGGAATTTTCAATTATAAAAATCCAAAATCCTTCGAAGAGATGCTTCATCTAGTAAAAACAAAAACCCCACAAGAAAAGAAATATCGAAGATTTGTAAAGAGTGTGTGTGATGTAGAGTGTGTTATTAGACAACAGTGCTTGTCGAGACATGGCGAACATGTCATTCTCGGTTCCGTTCTAGCAGCCATATGTGACACAACAACTTTGGTTATGAGTACTGCAAGACTTGATAAGTAAAGTCAAATCCTATTATTAATGGTTTCACCTATTTTCCACCCACACTTTTCCTATTTGCCACTCTTATCAAAATATTGAAAGTGACATTACTTTTGAATTCTACATTTTTCTATTTACCACCTACAATAATCAAAATAAATTTGACTAAAATTATTACTTCTCTTATTTTTATTTTTCTTCCTTTCCATAAAAAAAAACGTAATTCTTCTTCATAAATCCCTTTTTCCATTAAAAACCCATTAATCCTAGGTCAGTAACTGTGGCACACCAAAAATTATTATTATTTCTCTATGTTTTATCATGTAATTCATTGTGAAATAAATGAATTAATCGGTGAATTATGCACAAACCATTTTTAATAAACCTTCTATTGTTGAAAACTTAAGAAAAAATATCCAAACCCTAAATAAACCAAATATCAAGAGCTTATGTTAATTGTTAATCAATAGAGTTGGTTTTACTTTATGATTCTTGTTTTTTTTATATGTTAATCAAAACCAACAAAATATTCATATATTTATGCCAATGATAATCCACGCCTTACGTTAAGTTAATATTGTTAACTATCCGCAACAGTGTGTATCACGACCGTGAACACTAACTTCCTTTTTACGGATTTCTTCATTTCTCAAATAAGAAAGGCGGGGATGGTGGTGATTGATCGTGGAAGATGGTGGTATGTGGTTGGAGATGGAGTGGAGAAAGGTGATCCGCAGGTGAAGACAGTGATGAAGAGATACTCCTAGTTCGTAATTTAGGGTTTGTTTTTCTTTTAATTTGGTAATTGGGGTGGTTTTATTATTGGGTATAAATGAAAAGTCAAAAAATGGTATTTAAGATATCTTAAAATCTATATGGATGGTAAATAGGATAAATAGGGGTGGTAATTTACGTGGATGGCAAATATGGAAAACCTTATTAATTAGCATTAGCTTGTCGAAAATAATAAAGTCCAGTGAGGGGATGTGGTTAACGATTTGATTATTAAAGTCAAAATTGCTTAAGCCAATGAAATTCATTGCACGAAAAATAAAGTCGCAAACTTCTAACCAATTTGATTCTTTTGGTGGTACAATAATCTTTTTTCCCAGTGGTGCTAGGCGTACGGCTGTTTTGGACAAAATTAAAACCGTCGAGACACAAAAACAAGGGGCCTACCCCATGGGGTTTTGCAGAGAGGCCTGCATTGGGTGGGTGCTTACGAGAGCACGGTTTTAATATTGTTTACAAGGGCGGTACATCCAGTTTCTTTTAGTTTTTTTTATTAAATAATTGTTTTGGAAACGAAAAAAGTTATTATTTTAGAGATTATTATTTTAGAAATTAATCATTATACAAAGCTTTTGGTTGGTAATCTAGCAACAAGCTGGGCTCCAACACCTTTTTGAATAGCAACGCCTAATCTATGAAAAATAAAGCTACCAAAACCACTATTAGCGTCGTTATTTTAGCGAAAAGAAATTTAATTTTCTGGCTAAATTGGGGCTTACTCCATTTGAATGGGGCCTATATATTACTTCAACTACGTTATACATAATGTTAAGTGGTGTCTAAATTTATATAAATTGTCTAAATTACCCTCTAAAAATATTTATATTACTAAATTACCTCATCAACTCTTAATAATAAACCTAAAACTAAAATCAGTTTTCATTTCCAACCTAAAAAACGATTCTTCGTCTCTTCTACTCCCTCTTTTTTCTTATTTTTGAAACAAAACATCGTCGATTAGCGACGATCCAAAAACGATTAATCGTTTTCTTTCCTCTATAAAATGTCGAAACCATCAAGATACAAACAAGCCACTGGAATCACTTATCCTAGTGATTGTAATCCCGGAACTGTTAAAGCAATTGGAAACAAAACGAAGAAGAAAACGATTTCTCGGCAAGAAGCATCTCTAATCGAACAACAGGAGGAAATGGGTCGAATCGGGTACTTTTCTATCAACCCAATCCTCTAAACTAGGTTTTAGTAACATGTAATCGCTTAGAAATCAAAAATTTTGAAATCAAAAATTTTCGTGTTTTACAAAATCGGATTATGTTAGTGTACGAATAAACTGATTCTATTTAGAAACGGTGTATGTTCTTTCTCGCATAAACCGATTATTTTGCGTGTGAATTGGAATCAGGCAATGTTAGTGTATAAATAGCCCGATTCTTGTGACCGTTGTTTCTGTATCTTTTTTTTCGCTAGAATCGGATTACATATGTGTTCACAAAAACCGATTGTGTATCCTTTGAATTCTTATATGTTTAGTCAATAATCAGACCTTATATGTATATCGAGAAGACCGATTAGTAGAATCGGTTTACATTAGCACTTAAAAAATCCGATTCTTGGTTTTATTATGTTAGGAATCAGACTTTATATATGTATCGTGTAAACCGATTGTGTACCTTGACTTAGAAAAAATGCATTTGATTCCATTGTTTTTTGTCGCTTAACTCCATATTTTACAGGCCAAACAAGGACAACCAACAAAAGCAAGCCGAAAAGAAATATAAGAAGAAACATGACCTTGATACTCCTAAGCCTTTGGAACCTCGTCGAAAAGGCGGTCAAAATTTGAATGCTTCCCACCGAAGGGCCACGGGTAGTAAAGCCAAAGGGATCAGCATCAATGACCCACCGACTCAAGCGGAGCAACCAACACATGAAGAATATGATTCTGAGACACCTACTGAACAAGAAGGTGGTGAGGAGGAGATGAATGTGAAAGAAACTGGTGGCAAGGAAGGTGATGAAGAAGAAAGTCGTGGCAAGAAAGGTGTTGAAGAAGAAAGTGATGAGAGTGAAAGTGATGAAAAAGGAGGTGAGGATGAAAGTGATGAAGAAGAAGGAGAGGATGATAGTGATGAAGAAGAAGGTGAGGATGATAGTTCATGAATAGATAGGAGAAGTTCAAGAACAAGTGCAAGAACAAGTCCAAGGAGGAGACGTTCAAAAACATGTCCAAGGAGGAAATGCTCAAGAACAAGGTAAGAAAGATGGTAATAAGAAGAAGAAGAAGGAGAAAGGGGACCACATACCCGACGAGCTGAAGATGTATCCTCGCGGACCTAATGATCCAGTTTACGGGTTACCAGGTGATAAAAGACAGATATTATGGGGGTACAAAGACAGTTGGGCAGCCGTCATTTGCCATACCATAGTAAGTACCTAAAACCTTATGTTATGTGACGTAAAAATTATTATCCGTGTATTATTTTGATTGTTGTCCATCGGGTTTGTTTTGTTCTATAGGATCACAAGGATGTCGTTCGTCTTATGAAGCCAGGAACGTCAGGGAGTATGATGAAGAAATGGGAACTGGAAGGAATGGGATTAACCGTTGGAGATGTTCAGTAAGTAATCGATTTAGTCAATTCTACGGGGTTGATAGCTGCGGTCGAGCATTTGGAGCTTGGTTGCGACAAACCTCTTTGTTCCGTCTTTGCCGAGAGATATTACGGCGAAACGGATACTTTGCATCTTCCGTTTGGTGAAATGACGATAACTCCAAATGATGCGAAGTTCATTACCGGGCTAAGAATAGAAGGTAAATCCGTGAAGCACAAAGAGTACGCGCAAGAGATTGAGTGGGAAAAGATTTACGGGTTCACCAAAGAAGTGTTCCAATGGGATGATGAGATGACCAAGTCACAAATGCTAGTAGGAACATCAAAGAAGAGGATATTACATCTCTCAAAGTTGAAGGACCTCTTCATTGGAACAAATAAGCTTCATGCCGAGGGTCATGTGGTGACCAAGGAACGTATAATCGCCACGGCCAATGCGTATGTACTCTAGATCCTGGGAGTTGTTATATTCCCTGACGTTTCCGGCGCTCGTGTGAGCGCAAACTTTATCGAGATGTTGCAACCATTTGACAAGATTCATTAATACTCTTGGGGCACTGCCATCCTTGCACACTCGTTGAACGAGATGTAAAAGGCTTCTAGGGCTCAAAGGAACCAAATCGGAGGGAATATGGCTCTTCTGCAGGCGTGGATATATTTGCACTTCCCAATATTTGTTGAAAGGGATTTTAAGAACAAGGAATGGTACCACCAGTGTTATGGAGACATGTACACCTACCACAGTAAGTTGAAGAACCAAGAAAATGATTATCTGAAGTTGAGACGCCAGTTGGACAACTTGACGACGAAAGATGTTGTCTTTGATCCTTACAAGCAGTATTTGGCTAAAGGAAAAGGAAACAAGGTTGGATGCAGAGAGCAAAGTGATTATTTTGGGCCTTTGTTTCACCCAAGAGGATATGTAATGTACAACCCGGCGAGAGTCGCAAGACAATGCGGTTACGTACAAAAAATCCCAAAGGAGCACAAGATGTTCAAAATCAATGAGAAAAAACCAAATCATATAATAATGATATTGACATTGTTCACAAGTCTTTACCATCATGTGATTATAGGGAAGACCGAGCGTTTCACAGATATCCTTTGAATGGTCCATCTCGAAAAGATGATGATGCAATTCCGGGTTACATGCCGTGATACCTCAATGTTTCGCATACTCGAGTGGTACGAGTAGATGAGAAGCCCAAGATAGAGGACAAAGATACGACTCTCGAATGTCTGGTGCGTATTGTTACTCAATTACGGTTTTGTTAATGTTATTAGCGGTTTTTGTTGAATGTTTTTTCTTTAAAATGGAAAAAGAAAAGCCGGGTTGGGTACTTGATAACCCGAGCAAAGGTACAAATCAGAGAAGAGAAAAATATTAAGGCCAATAAAAAAAATAATTGATGAATTGAACAGTCTCGAAGATGTCGAAGCTGGTGCAAAATTTGGGGAACTGGTGGTGGAGGAGGAGGATCCAAAGAAAAAAAGGGAAGAGAGCACCCACAAAAAGGATGTCTGAAGGTGCATCGAGCAGTGCCCAACCTCCTAAACAAGGATGTGGTGAACGTGGTCGAGGCGTTGGACGTGGTCGTGGTGGGATGTTTATGAATGAATGGTTACGTTCATGTTTATGTCTTTAACAATGGATAATTATGGAGTCAAAACTTATGTCTCTTCTTAAACTTATTGTCGAAATTATGTTTTGTTATATTCCTAGTTTATGAATGACTTAATCTGGTCTCTCTTAAAAATTGTTTGTGTTTGTCCAAGACGCGATAAAATAACCAACTACGATGTGTGCAAAAATTGTAGGATTCTGGCATTTTCAGTCATAATTTTTTTACATATACTTATATGTAACCCGATTCTAACAGTTTACCAGAGGTTCAGTTTCAGAATCGGTTTACATGTACCTTTATGAAATCCGATTGTCATGAAGGAAAGTTCTGAAACTTTTTTTTTTGCTTAGAATCAGTTTACATGTAAATATTTGAAACCCGATTGCTATGAAGAAAAATCCAGTAAATTTTTTTTGCCAAGAATCGGATTACATGTGAATTAAAAAAGCCCGATTTATGAGAGGCACAATTTATATGTTTTTGCAAGGACATAATCGGACTATGTGGACATGTCTAAACTCCGATTGTTTGATTTGAATTTGAAAAAAATAGTTGTTGAGTCCTTATCTATATAAGCACAACCTCTTTCAGCCACTCCCATATCACGCACTTAGCCTAGAAAATGGAATGGGAACCGTATGAAGATTTGTGCCTCATTAAATCGTTTTCTAATACATTCCGTGAACGTCCTAATGAAATTTATTCAATGTTTGGAAGAGAGTTAAAGAGTTCTTTTACGGGCGTACTGGGAATCCCAACAACAGCAAACGGAGAGCCTTGGAATTTTGATTCCAATACATTAAAGGGGCAATGCGAGAGTACATAAAAGTTAGAAATATGGTGTACGATTATCATCCACGAGCTCCTCTTAGGGAAAAGGTGAGTAATGCGATCGTTTTTATACCTATGTCAAAAGTTCACATACTAACATTTAAGAATTCATTGAATTTCAGCTGGAACATTTCAACAGGCTATGGAGAATTCGTAATGGGGAAACTAAGTTCATTCACCACAAAGAATATACGACGTTGTACCGACGTGCTCGGAGGTTCATTGGCAAGCGTTTGATGTGTCAAATTCTAGAATTCCCATACTGAATCCTATATATGTAGTGCGCTAATTTCCTAAACTATGTAATCAATATTTTGTTTCTGAAAGTAAGGCATAATCGGATTATAAGGACTTATGTAAACACCGATTCTGGGTTTACGTCGTCATTCGGCATAAAATCAACCCAAAATCGGTTTAAAAAAGTACTAACATCAACCGATTCTGGGTAGAGCGTTTTGAAAAAAAATTAAACATGATTAACTTGATTAAACATGATTTAATTATCTGAATTAGCACTAAATTAACAAGGGAATATTAGGCATTACCATAAATAGTGGATAAGAGGTTTCTATAAATTTTTTGTTAATGACCCTATTTTCTCATGTAGCTATAGGCCCCAATTAAGTGGCATAGGTCCCAATTTAGCCAGGTTTAATTTGTGCAAGCGTGGTTGAGACAAAAGAATTATGTTATTTTAAGAGTATTATTTTAAGAAAGTTTTAATGTATAATCAATAACATCATCTTCCACAACCATTACCACAAGTGAACGTGGTGAGTAGGAATGGCTGGTGATACAAGTGACTCACTATGGTTGATTGGATTTGGAGTTCCATTTTGGAATTCTTTTGGTGGAGGTGGACCTATGATTAGATGGCCGCTGACGGATGAGCAGAGGTCGAGTGGCGTTGTGTTAAGTCAATGGAATGAAACTCGATGAGTTGCAGGTTTTCCTACAACCACATCCCACTATAATTATAATCAATACTAAGTAATCATACTGAATTCTTTATTGATTATCAAGACTTAAGTCGATTTACAAGATGGACACAAGTATTGCAACAATTCTACTTGTAAACCCAAATTCACTTTCTCTCTCTCCCTATTTCTAAACCAAGACTTACCTTAGAATCCTCCCGGAAACAATGACTCTCTCTCCTTTATATAGGACTTTACATAGTGGATGACAACTAAGAATCCCATTATTTTCGGGATCACTATGCGACATATTCGCTCATATACAATCGCTCATCTTCGCATAGCATACTTCTTCGCATAATTCTTCACACTTTACTCGTGACTTTGCTGACATCATTTGGTGTGTCATCTCAACTTTTCTATGTGTGATGCTCTTCACTCAGGTTGTATTCTTCACTTCGCGTAATTATTATCGTGTGCGATATTTAACTCCTACATTTGCCTCTTCTCATATTGCTTATTCTTCAGAGTGAGCGATGTGAGAAATTCTCCTCTTGCAAATCGCACATGTTTTTTTTTTTTTTTTTACTTTGCCGACAATTATCCGGGTTTCAAGTTCCTCTCTACACGTGTCGATTTTCTTCCTTTTTATCGGCTTGAACCTTCTTTAACCGGTTACTCCTTTTCATCTATTTAAGGGTTTTTCCACAATAATCTTTCGCTTCTTCTTCACTTATCCTCTCTCTCTTTTTTCTATTCATCTTCATCTGTTATTACCCATTTCCGTTGTTGTCACTGATTTCTTATGCTATCGTTCTTCCACCATGAACTCTGAATCAAAGTTTGTTTCCTTTCTTCATGATGACTATTGATTTTAACCATTCTTAATTTATTTATTTTTATGATATAATTCCCATACTTTCGCAGGAAAAGCTCTTCCATTAGCACTCTTCGAATCATGCAAAAACCCAAGTCTTCTTCAATTGAAAATAAGGAATCGCAAAAGAAGAAACCGAGCATTGATAATGAATCTCAAAATAAGGAATCTCACAAGAAGAAGGCTTCACATAATAAAGAAGTAAGAAGTATTTAATTATTTAAAACAATATTGTTGCCTCTATTTCTTATCTACTTTATTTTCGCAGGCTTCCAATGTTGAGATGGTTGATGGTAAGAAGCAGAGAGTTAAGAAGTCTCGCAAACCCATAGCACTTTCTTCAAACCTTTCCATTCTAGATTTTAGCACTTCAAGATGTTGTTCATGTGTCCACAGCTCAGCCTTCGCATACTAGTCCTCCTATCACTCCGATAATAAGTCAAACTCTTGAAAAAGATGTTTCTGTTACTCATATATCTCCCCAGACTTCTGAGAAGAATGTTCCTGCTACTCCTTCACCAAAAAATCCTCTTATGGACGAAAATGCCTATGTTACATATGAAGAACTTTTTATAGAATCTCCTGTGAACAAGGAATTTTCTCTTAGTCAAGTACTAAAAAACACTCCTCTTGCTGCCTCTGCGACTTCATCGCATGCGAATCAATATTTTCCTTCACCCATTAACTCTAGCTCTCAACTGGACTTTTCTCAAAGGAAATCCCCCATTCCAACAGATTTTTACTACTCCTTCTTCTGTTTCCTTACTAAATTCTTTTCCTTTGAATAAAAAAGCTTTGGATAGTGTAAAACTTGCTACTCAAACTCTATATGATGTCATAAACTCTTCCCAATCTTTAACTGATGATCCTTGCAAGCTTCGCTCCTATTCTTCCTTAAGTAAGCTTCTATGTGAATTTCCCGTTGATAAAGCTTCAAGGGATGAGGTCCTTTCTCAAATTGATCCGAGTTTCCATGTTGCTCTAGATGTTCTGGTAATTATCCTTCGCACCTTAACTTTTTCTTCTTTAATGATACTTCCAAGTCATACTAACCTCATCTTTTCCTTTTTAGGATTCTCATCGTCGTGTGATGCTTGCTGAAAAGCATTTTGAATCTAGTTGTTCTCAGTTGGAACTTTCGCAGAAAAATGTTTCTTTGGAAAAGAAAATACAAAGGCTGAGAGGAGAACTCCAAATTTCAAATTTTGAGATTGCAAATATTCACAGCGAAAATCAAAAACTTAGAGGTACTTATTATTATATTTGAGTCATTTATCGTATTCTGTATTCCTTCACATATGTTCATTTTTGTAAATTTCTTCGTGCATTTGTTAAGATTTAAACCAGAAGCGAACGGATGAGAGATATGACTTTCAATTCCTTGCTGAAGATACCCAAGTGAATAACGCGAAGTTGCAGTCTAAACTAAATCAATTAAATAATCAATATTCATATTCACTTGATCATATTGACAATCTTTCCCATGAAAATGACCGTCTCACTCAAAAAATTGATTTCCTTAGTGATCAAATATCTTATTTTTCTAAATTGTCACGCGATGCTGACTTACTTCATCAAACTTTATCAGAAGAAATCCATACTCTTTCTAGGGAAAAACTATCTTTCTCGAAGAAAGAAGCAATGTTTTCACATCAGTATTCAATTTATTCATGAAACAAATGAAAACCAAACGCGAACTCTTCACGTACTGAAGGAGCAACACGAAACTTTGCTTAAAGATTTAAGCTCCCGTAATGAGAAATTAATTCATAATAACATAAGTCTTTCTGTGAAGAAGAATCAGTTTCAAGAACAATATAGTCAATTAAAGAATTCTTATGACATTCTTAAGAATAAGAATAAATCTCTTTCCTATGAAGAAAAGAAAATTCGCTCTCGTCTCAGTGGTTCAGTTGGTGATGGATTTGATAAGGCTATGGAAAGTATGAAGGAGAATGCCCTTGTTTTTTCCAAATTCTTTCAAGGTAGTCAGCTAGGGTTGACTTCCTTATTATGATTTCTTAGAGTTTTTCGCATAATATTAATTATTTATTTCTACTTATGGTTATGTATTATTCCTTGTAGATTCTGAGAAATCGCACCAGTCTGTTGTTGCTCAATTGAATTCTGAATTATCCAAGGTTCGCAAAGAATATGCAAATCTGGAATTGTCTCGTGGTAAGCTTGAGCTCTCTCTTTCCGCGTCTCGAAGCAGAGCACGAAGAAGGTTTGCATTTCAGAAGAATTTTCTAGAAATAAATGCTAGAAATCTTGAAAGAGCAGCTATTCGCAAAGGCCACTCTAGTGTGCCAATCTGTCATTGATGGAATTCTCTCAAGGAACTCTCTTCCAGCAGTAAAACTCCCCATATGCAATGTGAGTGCGGATTAAGAATAGCATGAGACCGATAGTGATTTTGACTTTTTAAGCGATGATGAAAAAGATCTAGATAATGAAGAAATTCAGCAAGAAGGAGAGAAATCTGCTAATGAAGCCGGTACTGAGATTGAAAATCCTGAATCCAGTGCTAAAGTCTGAAAAGTATCTTGAATAAAATGCTACTGTTAAGCATTCTTCATTTCCCTTTTTATTTTGTCATATTTTGAATCTTCGCACGCTTGTTTATTGCAAGGAAGATAATACATTGTTGTTTTAATTCCCATACTTGCCTCTTATTATTTTTCTTATAAAAAAAATCGTGCGAATTTATCAGTGGTTTATTTAATTTATTTAGGAGGTCTTGTTTTGCCTTCCTATGTAAAGGTCTTATCTTGCCTCATTTTTGTGCGACGAGATCGCAGGCGGTATTTGCATTTTAGTACATCGACCCATTGATCTCTTCTTATCTTTTTCGCTTGTATTATTTCCTCTTCAGGTTTGTCACATCAGAAGTCTTAATACTCCCATGAGTAAAAGCCTTATGATATTTACGTCTTTTGACACAATTTAGCTCCCTAATGGAGGGTGACGTCCTTATCTTCCCCTCTGATTGCCCCTTCAAGGAAGCTTACCTCTATCTGGTTAAGATTATGGCTCTTCCCATCCGTCTTTTCAACAACCAGTTGATTTCGCAATCTCGCATACACTACCTATAGGTTTTATGGCAGCAAGATTTCACCCTAGGTGGGGTATCTTCGGACCGAGTGCAACATAGTCAGGACTTGTCAAGAGTGTCAAGGTACGCTCCAGACGCCCCAGGCACTCTTGACTCAACTGTGTACCTCGGTGCCCTGATCGAGTTTCTGCACTCTTTAGGAGAACCTTTCTCACCTTAGTTTCTCAATCTAAGATTGTTATCTTAGACAGAAAGTTTAAGGTATCTCTCCCGGATGGGCATCATCGATTTATTCTCACCCCAAATTATTTCCACAACTCAAGTTCCGGGGTCGGTGTAGCCTTCCCTTGAGTCATGCCTTCTAGGTATTTCCGACTATGACGTACGATAGGTCTTACTATATTGCCTCCTGCATATAAGCGAACTAGGATGCATGCCACATTCGGATTCCTAGCCAATCTGATAATAAATATCATTTTTGTTGCCTTTTCTTATAAGGTCTTATTTTTCTTTTATAGAATTTTTTAACTTTCAAGCAAAATATTCGCATTACAAACTTGTTTCAAAATATGAACTTTCAAACTATTATCTTTTTATTCATGCGAATTGATTCACAGGTGGCTATGGATAATATTTTTTCAAGAATTTCCTATTCCAAGGGAGATCTAATTTACGGCTTGTATTTCGTCCTTCAAGATCCATTAATTCATAGGCTCCCTCTCCAACTATTCTTTTTATTATGTAAGGTCCATCCCATCTTTTCTCCAGTTTTCCATCTTTCCCTTTTTGATATATTGGAATCTCGCGTAAAACTAATTCGCCTGGTTGGAATTCTCTTACTTTAACCCGCTTGTTATATTCCCGAGCTAGTCTTTTTTGATAATTTTCCATGTGCTGCAAAGCGACTTCTCTTACTTCTTCCAAATCATCTAGCTTTGTTAAGATCAAGTCCGCACTTAAATTCTTTTCCCAAGCTTTTCTTTTTGTGGTAGGGATGATCACTTCTGTTGGTAGCACTGCCTCTACTCCATATGTCAGACAAAAGGGCGACATTCTGGTTGCTTCTCTTCCTGTAGTTGTGTAAGCCCACACCACATTATGTACTTGTTCGCACCATCCTTTATTGTGCCCTTCTAAATTTTTCTTTAGGTTGTCTGCGATTGTTTTATTTGTAGCTTCTACTTGCCCATTGCTCTGAGGATATAAAGGAGTAGATTTGCCACTTTGAATTTTGAACGCATTGAGCAACATTGTTATATTCTCGCCTTCAAACTGCTTCCCATTATCAGACACCAATTGTGTAGGGATGCTAAATCTGCATATAATATTTTCAAAAATGAATGTGAAGATGTATTTATCGCGGATATGTTGAACTACTTTTACTTCCACCCATTTAGTGAAATAATATGTTGCGACAATTAGGAATCTTTTTTGTCCCGTTCCTGGTATAAATGGTCCAACAATATCTATTCCCCACTTTCCAAAGGGCCACACATTTGTTCATGTATTAAGCATAGCTCCAGGTGCATGTATCTTCTTGCCATGACGTTGACATTCTTCGCATCTCCTCGAAACTTGCTTTGCATCCTCATGCATGTATGGCCAGTAATATCCCTGTATTTTTGCTATGTATCCCAGTGATCTTCCTCCACTATGATTACCAGCATCTCCATAGTGTAATGCTTTTAGAATTTCGATTCTTTCCTTTCGCGTAAGACATCTGACCGAAGGTCCAAGGAATGATCTTTTATAAAGAATACCATCCCTTAATTCATAATTTGTCGCACGACTCTTTAATTTGTGTGCTTATAATCTTTTTTTTTTGGCAATTCCTCCTTCTCTAGATAAGAGTGTATCTCAGTTCTCCAATCCTTCTCTTCTCTCACATTTTCTGCTTGTGTATCGTCTATGATCATCACATTTGTTTTCATTTCTTCATCATTTTCTATAGATGGTAGTAATAGTGTCTGTATCTTTATATTCCTTGCGAATGGATCTACTAACATTGATGGTATGAACGCCAATGTATCTGCAAGTCTATTATCTTTTCTTCCTATATGTCTCCAACTTATTTTTGGTATTTGCATTGCTAAATCCATAACCAATCTCCTATATTTTTGCAAAAATGGTTCATTAGTACTATATGTGCCTTCTATCTGACGAATTACCAATTGGGAATCACTTGTTATCCGCGTATCCTCAATCTTCATTTCAATTGCTAATCTTAGTGCGTGGACGACTGCTTCATATTCAGTTTCATTATTTGTGGATGCGAAGTCCAATCTGAATGAGTAAGCCGTTCTCGCTCCCGTTGGTGAAATGAATACAATACCAATCCCATTTCCTTCTCCATTGGAGGATCCATCCACCAAAATCTCCCATATGTTTGGATTTCGCTCAGTTAATAAATCATTAGGATTTCCATGTTCTTCATCCACCTCCATCATTTCTTCTACATATTCATCTTCTTCTATTAGAAATTCTACAAGAAACTCTGCGATAACTTGAGATTTTGGTGAAGATAAGATTTCATAGCCAATCTCATAATTTCCTAATTGTGCATTCCACATCTCTATTCTTCCTGACCTCTTCGAATTCTTCATTGCATTTGCAATTGGTACTCTTGTTAATACTTTAATTTTGTGAGCTTGAAAATAGATGTGAAGCTTGAATGATGCACATACCAGTGCGAGAATCATCTTTTCGATTTTTGAATAATTTTTTTCTGCGGAGTTATATGTTTTGCTTATGTAATATATCGGTTTTTCTACACCTTCCTCTGATCGTAACAGTACTGCACTTAATGCATGAGATGTTGATGCTAGATACAAAAACGTTTCTTCTCCCTGCTTCTCCTTTTACATAATGGATAAGTTTACCAGATAATCTTTTATGCTTTGCAATGCTTTGTCGCACTCCACTGTCCATTCAAATTTGGTTCCCTTCTTTAATATATTGAAAAAGTGTTTGCATTTGTCCGAAGATCTTGCAATGAATCTTCCCAATGATGCTATCAACCCATTTAACTTTTGAACATCTTTGACTGTTGCAGGTGGTGGCATATCTCTAATCGCATGTACCTTCTCCGGATCAACTTGTATTCCCTCCTTGGATATAATATAACCTAAAGAATTTTCCTGATGATACACCAATTATACATTTTTCTGGGTTTACTTTAATATTGAATGTTTGAATCTGTTCAAATATTTCTCGAAAATCATCAACATGATCTTTCGCCTCTTTGCTTTTAGTTAGAATATCATCTACATATACCTCCAATGTTTTATATATCCATTTTCCGAATACTTTCTGCACCATTCTTTGATAAGTCGCACATGCATTCTTTAGCACAAACGGCATTTTCGTGTAAAAATATAAACCTCTTCGTGCGAAGAAAGCGGTGTGTTCTTGATCTTCTTCTGCCAAAGGAATTTGATTATAGCCTTTGTACCCATCTAACATTGTGACTCTATCGTTCCATGATGCTGATTCCACCATTTGAGGTATGTCGGGTAACGAAAAACTGTCTTTAGGGCATGCTTTGTTTAAATCTGTAAAATCTATGCAAATCCTAATTCCTTTGTTCTTTTTAGGTACCACCACCATATTTGCTATCCATTCTGGATATTTTGCCCCCTTTTAATTCCTGCATCTAACATGTTTTGTAGTTCTTCTTCGATTTTAGGATGATAATCACTTGCAATTTTCCTTATTCTTTGCTTGAATGGTTTTACATTCTTCTTAATGTCTAATTTATGACATGCGATAGACGGATCTATTCCAGGCATTTCTTCCACACTCCATGCGAAAATATCATTATATTCTCGCAGAATGCTTATTGTTTTTTCCTCTTCTTCTTTATCCATTTTAGTTCCAATTCTTAATATTTTTGGTTCTTCTTCGGTTTCTATATTTATCTCTTTTATTGGTTCTGCTGAGGTAAAACTTGATTTTGGTTCTCCCATAGGTGTTGGTTCCTTAATTTCTTTACTTCGTCCACTTTCCTCCGCTGGATCTTCGCCGGGTATTCCTTTTCCTTCTTTCTCTCTTATCATGTATATTCGAAATTCCTCTTCTTTCCTTTGTTCTTTGGATTTTCTCCATTGATCCTTTCGTTTTTTGGCTCGTCCTTCATAATTTCGCACATTTATTTGATTACAAATATTCACAACCTTAATGTCTCATATGATTTCACCTATACCGCTTGGAATTGGAAACCTGATGCATTGATGTAACGTTTACGCTACCGCCTTTAATCCATGTACCCATGGTCTTCCCAACAACATGTTGTATGGTGACTCAATGTCAATCACACACAATGTTATCTTTGTTTCAACTTCTCCCAGTAATATTCTCATTATGATTTCTCCCTTTGGCTTTGTAACCGCTCTATTGAATCCATGAATGTTATAGGGTGTAGGTGTCATTTCAGCATCTTCATACCCTATTGCTTTGAATGTGCGATAGAATAATATATCAACTCCACTTCCTGTATCTATCAATGTCTTATCAATCTCCCATCCTTCAAATGTCCTCTGTTTTGCAATAGTGTTTTCTCGCTCGACTGTGACCGTAATTACCAATGGATCTGCTTGCTGTAAGTTTTCTTCTGGAATTTCATCTGCCGCAAAGGAAATATTCACCTTTTCCCAATCTTGTAATGGTAACTCTTTCTCTGTCGTTTCCATCTTCTTGCCTTCGTAATTTCTTTTATGAATTCTCTCGGTTACCGTCGTATGAAAATCTTCCTCAGAGATTGATACTTTAGTTATGTTATTATACTGTATATCTCTGCATGTTTCTTGAATTGTGTTGACTCTTGTTATCTTCATGGATCCCTTGTGAATTTCAGATCTATTAACAGGAATTAACATCCAGAGCTGATTTCTAGCGCCAAAAATGTAGTTGCGGGTTTTCCTACAACCACATCCCACTATAACTATAATCAATACTAAGTAATCATACTGAATTATTTATTTATTATCAAGACTTAAGTCGATTTACAATATGGATACAAGTATTACAACAATTCTACTTGTAAACCTAAATTCACTTTCTCTCTCTCCCTATTTCTAAACCAAGACTTACCTTAGAATCCTCCCGGAAACAATGACCCTCTCTCCTTTATATAGGACTTTACATAGTGAATGACAGCTAAGAATCCCATTATTTTCGGGATCACTATGCGACATATTCGCTCATGTACAATCGCTCATCTTCGCATAGCATACTTCTTCGCATAATTCTTCACACTTTACTCGTGACTTTGCTGACATCATCTGGTGTGTCATCTCAACTTTGTAATGTGCGATGCTCTTCACTCAGGTTGTATTCTTCACTTCGCATAATTATTATCGTGTGCGATATTTAACTCCTACACTCGACTTGTGGTTGAATGAGTTAACAAGTCGATGGACAATATTGAGAGTTACGGTAGCTACAGATGAAGCAAATCGGTATTGAGTAAAGGTCGGGGCGTCATCGGATTCTGCACTGTCCGAGTTAGTCCAAATTAGTTGTGGTATCACTGGTATGGGCCGTATGACTTAACATGTATTTTTGTGGTATTCATAATCTCTTGTTACTTCCTCTTGCTTGACCTAATATCACGTAGGTTTTGGAAGAATTGAATTCTATAGGACTCCCATAAATAAGAAAAACCATACTTCCTCAGTTCCACTTTAGATGATGTTTTAAGATTTTTTTTGTCTTCCAAAATAGATCAAGGTTTAGCTATTTTCTCCACATTCTCACAAATTTACCCCCGCTTTGGAATCATAACATAACATTCATTCTCTTTGTAATCGGTGAGAGATAATTAATTTAGTTTAAGATTTAAATCTATTCTCTATCATCTTAGGATATTTGGTGATCCCAAGTGCAATAATATGGGATTCATAATTTATACTTGAATCTAGAAACTAAAAACTATGAGGTTTAAATTTTTAAGAGGGTATTAATATGGATACATATGAAATAAAATTATTCTTTTTGATGTTTCTTAATCCGCGTGAAAAACTCTATAACATCTTCTAAATTGGAACGGAGTGAGTACGATATTTTCTCGATCAAGTAGGTGTAAGTTGATATCACCATCCTTAAAAGTACAGAAAATAACATGTAACAAATTCGATAAATACCTTGGTTACAAGTTGACGAGTGACATCCTTTCTTTCTTTTATTTTTTTGCTCGATTCATATATACGAAGCACATGGGTTTACTTTCGCCTAATTATTAAGCGTCCACGATTGCCATAATGCAAATCAATTAAGTCAAGAAAAAAATATACTCTGTATAATCTGCCAGATTCACAAAAAATTCTAAATGTGTTAATGTCAGTTTTGGGGATGCTTAGAACAATTTATTGTAGTACTTTTGATACAAAAAATTAAAGTTGATATCATGATTATCATCTAGGATCAAATGAAATGAATTATCCTGTGAACGTATTGAAAATGGTGGTTGATATTGCAGACTTTTGATACAAAAATAAATAAATTGGCATAATTATTAAATCATGATTATCATCTGGGTTGATCGTAACATGGTGGTTGAAAAATGTGACGCTGAAGATAATGAACTAAAAAAACAAATGCGCCAAAGTCATTCATATTTCACCCATCACTACTTTCAGGGAAAGCTAACAAATAAGCTGAGCCTATGCTTGTGCATTAATAAATCAATGTGCAACCATTTGGTTCTACGTCATGTCTGGACACACAATGCTTAATGCAACCAACCAACATGCACGATGTTGCATGCCCATAAGAATTCTCACTTGCAACTACCAGATTATCAACCCCCTCACTCTCATTCTCTCTAGGATTAACCTTGGTGGTGGGAAGATAAATAAGACGATAGTAATATATCCATCACCACTAAGTCATTTGATATCCATGGTTGAGTTAGGAAAATTAATACTCAAACATTATCCTTCATTCAAAATTACAGTTTTTATCACAACCATGAATTCAAAAACTACTTCTCAAACTACACTGTAGGTACACGAAATAGGATCGCCACGTGTCACACCAAGAAGAGTTAGGGATTCTTAGTCAAAGATCCTCGTCAGTGACGTGTCAAATCAGTCAGTATCAGAAGGCGAAGTACAATTCCAAGAGCGAGAAAGCTCCCAGCCCCGAACTAAAGTAGGAGGACCATCAGGGTATTAAGGCAGATCCACGAAGAGTTAACTTGGGGAAGAAGGCAAGACGCGAAGTAGATAAATTATCAAGCAAGAAATGGGACAGCTGTCCCGACATGACCACGTGAAGTCAGCGAAAAGTGGGGGAAAACTTTATGGAATATGCTCCAGGAGAAGTATAAAGTAACTTCGGCGAGATAATGTGAGTTGTATATCATTAGGGTTGTTGGAGGCTATAAATAGAGACCTTGAGGCAATGTAAAAGGAGAGATCTTTTGGGAGAGGAAAAGGTCTAGAATAGGAGAGAGAAAATTAGGGTTTCCTTGTAATTATAGGCTTGGAGAAGGGATTAGGGTTTCTTAGTAACTCACGAATGTAACTTGTATTTCGCTTGAGATTAATAAATAAACTTAAGTTCTTGTGTTTATCATGTCTTAGATCTTACTTACTTTCCATTTGGGTGTGTTTCTGGATTTCCAGTAATCACATTTTGGCGTCCAGAAATATGGAGCTTAGATTGGGGGTCAATCCTCATCTAAGAATTAGAAGAAAGTCGAGGTTGTGAAAATAGGAGATCTAGAAAATTAGGGTTGTAAAAAGTTCAGTTGATATGGAAATAAGGATAGGTTGATGGCTAGAACATCAGATCAAGCAGCGCATGTGATAGCAATAAGGAAAAGCAAACGATTGGCAGATAAGAGGGGAAGGATGGAATGGGCCGGAACATCAGCTGTGGGAGACAGACGAGAAGAGAACCAGCGGCAGACAGAAGAAGATGGCCTCAGGGAAGGTTCAGTGCACACATCTGATACAGACACCGTTGTCGAGGAGGAGATGACTCGCGAGGAGATGGAAGAGAGTATCGGAGAAGAAAACATGACGTTGGACCAGCTAAGGGAGACGCTTCACCGTGAATGAGAACGGGACCGGGACTTGGCGGAACAACAGGTGCAGTTGGAAAGACATAATGCTAGATTGAGGCAACAAAACCGACAACTTAACGAAAACGTGGAGTTGAATGCCATAGATTCAGAAGGAAACACTGTATCTTCGGAGGAAGATGAACTACGGCAAAGGAGATATGACCACGAGGAAGATGGAGGAGGACGAAGAAGAAGACGATGAATGGATGCAGACGAAGAAAGAGACTTGAGAAGAGCACTGGAGATCTCACAATGGGAAGATCATAGGCGGATACATGAGGAGGAACAGAGGCAGGAGGAAGAACTGCAACGTCATGCGAACCTTATCCGAGATGAGGAGGAAAGACGACGACCAGACGAAGGGAGGCTTAGCGTGATGAGAGGCCGTCACCATGAGGAGGATGGAGGAAACTTGAACCAAGAAGTTCTGAACGAGCTGAGAGACATGAGAGATTTAATAAATAACTCACGAAGAGGTGGAAGAGTGCAGTTAGCAGAAGCGATATAGGAAGCAGATAAGTCGCCATTCACCTATGAGATCATGCATGCGGACATCCCGGAGAAATGCGTGTTACCAACGCTTGCAAGCATATTCAGTGGATCGGAAAGTGCAGTGCAACACTTGAAGCAATATACCCTTTCGCTGATGCAATGGGGACGAAATGACGCAGTACTTTGTCAATATTTCCCTGCGAGCTTAGCAGGGGAGGCAATAGCCTGGTTTGATGGACTCCCTGTAGATGGGGAAAAATGATTTGCTGGTTTTTAAGGAATTAAGGAGACGACCGTGCGGAGGAGACTCCTCGAACCGACCGAAATGTTAAACCTCACACAGATGCACCGCTGCAAAGGGGGTGCTTTAGATTCGAGAGATCAATCTGTAGTACTCCGGCCTAAATCAAGACAATGATCATTCCAGAGTAAATTCGGTCACAAGAGAGGATGGGTTGATCTGTAGGATGGAAGCTGGGAAATATGTGGAATCAATGGTAATCAAAGATTGTGGGTGTGTGAATTCTGAATATGATAAGCTCTGAATGATTGAAATTGCTCAATTGAGAGTAGTTGCTCAATTGATGAGTTTATGATCTCGTGTTGTCGATGAGACGTGAGATTGATGATACTGTTGATGCTGATCCCTCAATCATGATTCAGAGACTTATTTATATTGCTAGAATTTTAGACACCATGACCCCATGAAGTGTGACAGTTGATGGAATCAAGGAGTGGGGAAGTGGAGATCGTGTTTGAAACCAGTTGCTCAACGTGTGGAGACTTGGTCGATTTTCCACCCACTACCTCGTGAATTCCTTCAACTGATTGCACGAATTGCTCACATTCCATCGTGTGTTTGAACACACGTGTCGTAGACCGCCAGACCAAAACCCTAAGTGATATCCCCCCAAAGTGACACGATTGACGTCTCGTAGTATGTTAGTCAATTGATGACTTCGTGGTTTGATCGGACAATGAGTCCATGTAGTTGCTGAGTTGAACATGATGTTCTGAAACTCATGAATTGAACATGTCATGAGACAGAGGTATAGTTCTTACGATGAAGTGAGCAAGTATTGATCATTCAATGGATCGTTGAATATTGATTGTTGAACAAATATTCCTTGGTTTGAGCAAATATTTATAATCTGAGAAAGTGTTGCTCATGTGATGAATTGTTGAATATTTGATCGTCTAAGCATGTGTTGATCATCTGATGGATTATTGGCAGCGTACCAAAAAAATATTAATTAGAATACTGGTCGTTGAACCGAGCATAATTAATAAAATTAATGACCATGAGGTCGTCGTAAAATTATTAAGTTTGGAATCTGGAATGATGATCCTTGGATTCAGAAACCCTAATTTGATCAATTGATGATCAATTCATGGTTCGTCAGAAGTTTAACCATGGGACGAAGGAGGGAGCGACTACATCGACCATGGATAAACCATGTAGTGTCCATATGCTCACGTGAGCAAATACAAAGAACTCCTAAAGAGTTGACGATTTGTTGGTGAAAGAATGATTAAATGCTGGTTTAATCATTTATTCGAAAATGCTCGTTTGAGCCTTAGGTGAGAAAACCTAATTAATTATGACGGAGTGAGGGACCGACCATGGGGACATGAAACCATCCCTGGGTAGTCATATGACCGCCTGATGATCACTTCATTAAAATCCAAAGTGTTTGGAAGAGTGTTGGACCTAATACGTGCAATTGTGCAAGTTAGGTCAAAACTGTGACTTGATGGGCCGGCTAGGGGCCGGGTCCCACGAGTTTTCATAATTTTTTATATTTTTTAAGTATTTTTCATGATTTGAGGGAATTTTTCCTAATTTGATAGAAATACCATGAAATCAAGGAATTTGATGAATTCAAGGAAAATAAAAATAATAATAAAACAAATGGGCGTGTGGGACCGGCTAGGGCATGGCCGGCCGGCCAGGACCCGATCCCACAAGTTTTCATAATTTATTTTATTTTATTATTATTTGGTGATTTGTGCAAAATACCATGAAATCAAGAAGTTTTTCATGAAATTAGAGAAATAATAATAATAATAATAATAAAATAATGAGGAACCGTGAGGTGTGGGGCCGGCTGGGACCAAGGCACGTCCGGTTGGCCCATGGTCACTCCCCACACTCCTTTCCTTAATTTTATATTATTTTTTATGGATTTATGACAATACCATGAAACCGAGGAGTTTCCTCGAGACGAATGAGATTTGATCAAATGAGAGAATTTTCATCAAATCATGGAAAATAATGTATTAAAAATATAAAAACTGGCGTAGGACTGACCACGACATGGTCGGTTGGTCGTGTGTCCGTGTTCCCAGCACCTTGGTCAATATTTTTAATTATTTATTATTTTCTTCCCTATTTTGCATAGGTTCATCGTTTCGTTGTATTTTGAAATACTCGTTCGTGCGGTGACTGTTAGTGCATCGTCATTGAACACACTTTCACCATTTGGATCGGGGCTTACTTAGAGGTAGCTCAGACTCCCGGTTGTTGATTATTTATTACTAATTGTGGAATTCAGTGGAGAATAATTCACAAAACTAAGTAATAAGATGTTTATTATTAATTCATAGGATCAGCTGAGGATTCGACTACGAATTCAGAATAATAAAGTGAGCATTACCATTCCATGGGATCATAGATTCGACCATAGAATCGGAGTAATTAAGATTTATCTATTACCATTTATGAGACCAGTTGTGGATTCAATCATGAAATCGGAGTAATGAGATAATATAGTTATTGTTATTCTATGAGATCAAGCCGTGAATTCGATCATAGAATCAGAACAATTATTTATTGCCATTCCATGGGACCAGTCGTGGATTAGACCATGGAATAGGAGCAATTGTTATTGCCATTCCATGGGACCAGTCGTGGATTCGACCATGGAATAGGAGCAATAATAGATTATTCTGGAAATTCAGTAGTGAATGTCACGGCAGAATTAATCTTAATTAGGAATAATTAACTTTGTGGCTCTATACTAGCGGAGCAAGCTGTCTAGGAGCATTAATTATCCTGATATGAGCTTGTCGGTAAGTCATATCCTTTATATAGTCAGGGTAAACTCGTTGTTTGTTCCTGAAGACGTTATCGCTCTATACTAGCAGAGCAAGCTGTCTAGGAGCCGTCCATCTCGTGATACTATATAGAAATAATCACTGAAGTGTTCATTATTCATGAGATATGCCGTTGTCCAGTCGTGAGACTACATATATACATGTACTCTGAGAGAAAGTACTCTCCGTTGAGAATTCGATGAGAGACCCGTGTCTCAATACTCACGTCTGATTGTTGGATCAGAGCTTCGTATAATTATGAGTTTACGATTTTATCCCCTGTCGAAAATCCACCATCTACATTAAGTCCCCTGCTTACTGAGGAAAGCTGTGTTTCTCAGTCAGCATTAAATGGTGATTTTCTGACCATAAATAATAATACCAGTATTTGAACTTAGTCGTAAGTTGAGACGTTACCGGATTTAGAGAGCATGAGCAAACCACGACTTGATGAAGGCTTCAATGTCATGATAGAGCATCATCGTCTGATGAGCATAGATTGGCGTTGAACCGCTGATTTGGACGACATGACCTTGGTCGTTTTAGGATTCGTGGGATGGGCCCATGAAAACATATCCTTGTTTTATGAATAGACGCTCGTTCGTTCGTTAGTTTAAGGAACAAACAAAATAGACCTGAGTCTAATGATATAAAATTCGTTTATGAGCTTTCACGAAAACCGAAATTTTATATTTTAAATATGCGAGATTTCACAAAGTGGAATAAACTCTCGTTTCAAAGGTGGATGCTCGTACGAGAGAAAAGTTTTTTTTTTTTATAGACGTGCGTCTGTTAGTAATAAAATTTTGTTTATGAGCCTTCATGAAATTTTTATCTTCGAGCTTTCGGAAATCTTTGAAAATATACTCTCGCTTCAAAGACAGATGCTCGTGCGAGGGAGCAAAAATATGTAGATATATTTTTCAAATTTACGTGAGTTTCACGTTGAATATATATATTTTGTAAAATCAATGTTTTGATTTTGAACAACTGTTGAAAGTAAACAATTATACATGGTGAAATAATGTCTATATGTGAGTTTTCACAATTGTAGAATGGACGTCTGTACAATTTTTGGAGATCAGTGAGTGTTCACATAGTAAAAATTTACGTGGGTTGTTCACGGTTTTATGAAAATCAAGTCATGATTTTTGAGCAATTGCTGAAAGTAAGCAATTGTATAGGTGATGAAATAATGTATGTATGAGTTTTGCGATTTTATAGTGTATGCACACATGTAGAAAATCAGCGAATGTTCACATGAAAGGTTATGTGAATTATTCATAGTTTCACGCAAAGTCAGGTGTTGACTTTAAATAATGAATTTTGCTCGTCTTGGAAAGTTTGAAGGAGCGAGCAAGTTTTTCGAGGTTTTTACGTTATTATCACTAGGTTCTTGAAACCGTAAATAAGTAAGAGTTGAGGATTACCATTTTTGTTGCGTGTTTGTTATTGGTATATCCATGACTCCATGCCTTGTGCCTCAGATAGTGGTGACTTATGGTTACAGCCACTCTTCGGGATCTTCCGTGGAGCGCTCCAAAAATATCAAGTCAAAGATGAAGACTTCTGCGGATGCTCATACTGAGGAAAATCAACCTTTCAGAGACACTGGAAGCTGACATATTGTATGTCTCTCGATCATCCGAGAGTCGTCCCTCATTAGCATAAGCACCGCCGACTTCAGCAAGTGAGTCTATCGGCTGAAGATGAAGTTCGGCTTTGTGTTGATGGTGTAGCTCCTGATTGGATGAATGAAGAATTTCCTCATCAAAAAATTCAGAAGTTAGGTCTTCATTGAAATTGTTGTAGAATCTTCGTCCGATGTCAAATTTTCACGGTCGATCCATGTATCCTCATGCCCAGGAAATTTCCAAACTTTCGCAAAGAAGCCTTTTGAGTTCCGAGCATGTTTAGGATGTGAAATCGACGAAACAGTAAACTTCCAGGAGACCTTCAGAAAATTTTCAGCTGGCATGTGGTCCAATGTTTTGGCCACAACTCTTTGCTCGTTTCTCCAATTGTTTTGAATTTTGGATATATTGTAGAGGACCTTCATACGAACAGAATGGTATACTATCTATCCCTAGATTCTTCACCAATTGCTCCCAGAT
This sequence comes from Papaver somniferum, assembly GCF_003573695.1. NCBI lineage: Eukaryota > Viridiplantae > Streptophyta > Magnoliopsida > Ranunculales > Papaveraceae > Papaver > Papaver somniferum. The sequence continues at coordinate 43,212,756 of NC_039360.1, read as the reverse complement.
CGTCTGTTTGTACAGGACAGTGTAAAATCATTTCAGCCGAGCTTGCTGTAAAACACTCATGTTGTGTTCTTAGACCATTCGCTTGTGTCTTGAACGGTTGGTGAAGGATTTTAATGTCGTTTATTCGTTTGAGATAAGGAACCCTTGATTGATACATGATCATGGTGCTTGCAGCGCCATCTTGCATCTGTCAGTCGTAGAAACATCTCTTCTGAAACCCTGGTCATGGGACCATAGCTGAGGTTGCTCTTGAGAGGGGATGATGTAATGACCACGGTTTCATGTCCCAATGGTAGCATTACTTTTATGATGAATAATTAGCACATGAGAATCTGGTGCCACGAGTCTTGGACTGTGAAACTGGTCGTCATGATCAGTGGATCGTCAGTCCCCAGTATTTTGTTAGATCTCTCCTTTCCGTCTTCTCTTTTTCTGGCAAGACTTGGATAGAGGACCCAGGTAGAAAAATTGATGTAAAGACCTAGGTGGTCGAAGTTGGAGGTACCTTGATGAAGTACTAAATGGAAAGACCTGGTGAACACCGATCGACTGTGGAAGTCATGAATCCCGTCTAAGAATTGTTGCTTGCATGTTGTTCTCTCTGGAAGCTTTAGGGACCTCATACAAGGTCGGAATTCGATGCTTGACCCCAAATTTCGAAGCTAAGAGGCTGAGTTATCACATGAGAAAAGAATCACTCAATTTGGAGTTGTAGAGGTCAGCCAACGAACCGTGCACATTTGTAATTTGTAATCCCGTATAAATTTTTCAGATTCCGTAGACCTGACGGTAAATGCCATACATTTCAGATCGTATATCCGATTGGTGTGCCCTTTTGGTATGTTGTAGAAGAAACATAGACGAACATCTTTTATTGAGGAAGTATTGTCTCATTCCTCACCCGTTGGTACGTTTTTGTAAATCCATGTCCTGGAGCATGTCGTATCTCATTTGTAGAGGCGATGAGAACATCTTGTAAAAGACTTTGACTTGTACCCGTCCGTCGTGCAAGATTTGGGAATATGTTCATGTTATCATGTCTACATATATTGATATGAATCATTGGTTCTTAGAGAAGTCCGCTTCATGTGTAACACTTCCGAGAATGATTAGTTGATGAAGCCCTGAGGATGTTGCTTTTGAGACCGTTGTTGGTGCTGAGACCATGAATGATTACGCTCCAGAGATCCTTGTCGATGATGAAATTAGGGATGGTGTTCCTCTAGAGATTATTGTTGATGTTGATACCATGGTTGAAGTTGCTCCAAAGACCGAAAAGGCTAGAACCATGATTATAGATATAATCTTTGCTCCTCCATACAGTGAGCCTTTTACGAACTAGTTGATGAGTTTAGCGTCCCTAAGATGAAGGTGTACTGAGAGTTCAACCTGAATGCTCCTGAAAGCAATACTTTACCATGAACTGGCTTTGTCAGTGAGTCGACGTTGTTATGGTAGATAGCATCAGCAATTTTCATATTGAATGTGATTGGTGAAGAGAGGAAGTTCCTCAATCATGCAGGGGCTTGTGATGTAGAAAAATCCATTTGATGAAGTTTCGCGGAATCACCTCAGGTTACCTAGTGTATGTTGAATGAGTTAGTGCCATCCATGTATGAATAATGTTGCATCTGCTTCGGAAGTCTTATCATGGGATAATAAAGACTTATCGATTGTAGTTTAGTTACACTTTGATCATGCTGGCGTTGAATCAATGTGTCATCGTCGAGATATTTGTGTTGAAGCTGTACTCTTTGATTGGAAGTACAATTTGATGGCTTCTTAGACGCTTGAGCGTTGAAGCGTATATTCCTTAAGCATCGAATGTTTGATCATCTCGGCCCTAGAGTATCTTCCATTGATTCATCATCCCTTTCATTGCGGTAGTGGGATTCGACACTTGTGCAGACATCAGAGCTTTCTGATTTTGTGGAACACATGGACTTGCAGGAGAAACACCCAAAGTGTTCTCTGCCATGTTTGGACATCTTCTCGGTAATGAATGTTTCAGTGCTTGATTCGGAGGAGCGTCAGATTCAACCACTTGGTAAAATACTAATGTGGTGAAGCTACCATTCATAACGTCTTGCAGAGTTGCTAGCAGAATTGAGTCCCCATGCTAGGATAACATGTGAGGAAATAAATGACATAAACATGGGATGAGACTTGACTGAGTGCGTAACATCTTGATGGATGTATATGCATCTTTTGCAGGTTCTTTCTTCAACCTCGTCAAAGTTTGAAATTCCTCTAAGTACTCTGATGATGGAATGTCCGTCAAATCTTCTGGATCAGAACTTTCTTCGTTGGAGAGACGTGTAACCAAAGGCGCTCTGTAAGTACCCATATTTCAGTGTGGAACCACGCTCGTCTGAAGGACATGTCATATCCTGGATCTTCCTGATTATGTGAAATTTGGTTTCTGTCCAGTGTTGAACTTATGTTCACTTTGAGAGTGATGTATCCATAAGTATTCCGAGCGCTCCTTCAAGGTCTCTGATTGAGATGGGAGCATGAGTAGCTTCTTGTCAACTGATGCCTGCGGATCTGAGGTTTTCAGTGGAATGATGTTGATGGCGGTGCCGGCATCGATCAACGTTCTTCCAAATTCGTTTCTTCGACTGTGGTAAGCAGTCCCCAGTCGTACATTTCTTGGTTTGTGGCTGGAGGCTCAAGAAGTATTTCCGGAATGGACTTCTTGACACGATGTGGTTCAGTGTTGTGAACATGTCTCTCTTTTGTGCCTTCGACAGATATAGCAATTCACGTTCGACCAAGGATTGAACTGCCTCTTTGATAGGTTGTTCAGAGAGTGTAAAGGTTATGATTGGGAGAGGATTCTTGTGTACTCCTCCATTGCCCAGTTGAAGCTATTGTGGATCAACCTTCTCTTTGGTGTCGTGCTTCAAAATATTGCAGTTACTTGTCGAATGATTGATAAATCTATGAAGGTGACGGTACCTTGGTTTCTTCATGTTGGATCTCTATGATGAGCAACAGTTTGATTGCACCGTCTTGAACCCAGACTTCCATTAACTCGATCACTCCTTCATGAGAAGTTTGAGTCTGTCCGATCATTTTCCCGTTCGTTGATGCCAGGTCGAGGTTTGTGCAAGATTGGTTATCCTTCCGTGATGCTTTTGTAGGAAGAGGTGGATGCCGCATGTTTGAGAAGAAGCTTTCTTTTTTCTTCCTTGAGCAACAACGTTCATGGAAGGCTGGACATCGTACTGTTTGTTGATCAGACGTCGGCTGCTTCGAGGTTCCTCGACCTTGTATACTTTGCTCAGCAAAACATGTGTAATAGTCGTTGATCGTTTGGCTGCTTCATGAAGTTCTGATAGACTCTGGAGTCGCAGAGAAAGGCTCTGTAGATTGGGATAATTTCGTTTTGTCCATGCTCTCATAGTGCCTTCAGGGATCGAGAGACGTGTTCTCGAGCGTTCCATGTTCCGTTATATAGTGTGAACGTTGGGGAAGTGTATCCATTCGGGAAAGAAATTATTTGCGTAGAAACAGGGTATGAAGGTTGATAACGATGAACATATGATGCTTTGTCTTTTCCTCGATCCTCCATGAATCGTTCCAGGTACTCACGAGCGATGAAACCTGCAAGTTCCTTTGCTGGAGAGTCATCTGCAGCTTTGCGGAATTCTCCATCTTGTACAACATGGATTGGAGAGATTTCAGGATCAGCAGTTGAAGATGTTTCTTTAGCTTCTCCTTTTTCGCGTTGAGGCTGAGTTCGTTCAGACGCAAACTTGTCTGTGAGAGTTTTGAGATAAGCATACAACTCTTTCTGTGTTGCAGCCACGTCAGTATGAACCTTCATGAGATCAAGATGATTTCCTCTGGTTTCTTCGGGAGACCAACCGAAGAGTGGATTGTTGATGGCGCTAGTGTCGTCACTTGCAGGGGCGATCTCTGGAGCACCAGTGCTTGGAAGAATGATAGTAACATGTGATGTGATATTGCTGGACGGAGGAGTGGTGTTAGTGCTACCACTAGAGCCTGCAACGTTAATAGGAGTAGTGCTTGCTGGGAGTACCACTAGGACTTGCAATGTTAGAGTTGGGTGTTGAACCCGGATTGGTAACTGAACCATACCTAAGACCGACCATCCTGCCGAATTGAGATTGCAACCGAGAGAATGATATCCCACTGTAGTCTCCAATCTGTAGATGGGGAAAAATGATTTGCTGGTTTTTAAGGAATTGAGGAGACGACCATACGGAGGAGACTCCTCGAACCGATCAAAATGTTAAACCTCACACAGATGCACCGCTGCAAAGGGGGTGCTTTAGATTCGAGAGATCAATCTGTAGTACTCCGGCCTAAATCAATACAATGATCGTTCCAGAGTAAATTCGGTCGCAAGAGAGGATGGGTTGATCTGTAGGAGGGAAGCTGGGAAATATGTGGAATCAATGGTAATCAAAGATTGTGAGTGTGTGAATTCTGAATATGATAAGCTCTGAATGATTGAAATTGCTCAATTGAGAGTAGTTGCTCAATTGATGAGTTGATGATCTCGTGTTGTCGATGAGACGTGAGATTGATGATACTGTTGATGCTGATCCCTCAATCATGATTCAGAGACTTATTTCTATTGTTGGAATTTTAGACACCATGACCCCATGAAGTGTGACATTTGATGGAATCAAGGAGTGGGGAAGTGGAGATCGTGTTTGAAACCAGTTGCTCAACGTGTGGAGACTTGGTCGATTTTCCACCCACTACCTCGTGAATTCCTTCAATTGATTGCACGACTTGCTCACATTCCATCGTGTGTTTGAACACACGTGACCTAGACCGCCAGACCAAAACCCTAAGTGATATCCCCCCAAAGTGACACGATTGACGTCTCGTGGTATGTTAGTCAATTGATGACTTCGTGGTTTGATGGGACGATGAGTCCATGTAGTTGCTGAGTTGAACATGATGTTATGAAACTCATGAATTGAACATGTCATGAGACAGAGGTATAGTTCTTACGATGAAGTGAGCAAGTATTGCTCATTCGATGGATCGTTGAATATTGATTGTTGAACTAATATTCCTTGGTTTGAGCAAATATTTATCATCTGAGAAAGTGTTTCTCATGTGATGAATTGTTGAATATTTGATCGTCTGAGCATGTGTTGCTCATCTGATGGATTATTGGCAGCGTACCAAAAATATTAATTAGAATGCTGGTCGTTGAACCGAGCATAATTAATAAAATTAATGACCATGAGGTCGTCGTAAAATTATTAAGGTTGGAATCTGGAATGATGATCCTTGGATTCAGAAACCCTAATTTGATCAATTGATGATCAATTCATGGTTCGTCAAAAGTTTAACCATGGGATGAAGGAGGGAGCGACTACATGGATCGTGGATGAACCATGTAGTGTCCATATTCTCACGTGATCAAATACAAAAAACTCCTGAATAGTTGACGATTTGTTGGTGAAAGAATGATTAAATGCTGGTTTAATCATTTATTCGAAAATGCTCGTCTGAGCCTTAGGTGAGAAAACCTAATTAATTATGACGGAGTGAGGGACCGACCATGGGGTCATGAAACCGGCCCTGGGTAGTCACGTGACCGCCTGATGATCACTTCATGAAAATCCAAAGTGTTTGGAGGAGTCTTGGACCTAATATGTGCAATTGTGCAAATTAGGTCAAAACTGTGAAACTTGATGGGACCAGCTTCTGTAAGCTAAAGAGCCAATCTTGGTCGGTCAAGATAGCGTGCTTGTGTCCCCAAGGCGTCCGCGTCTCAGTCCTGAGAATTTTGATATTTTCTGGCGTGCATTTGAGCATCCATTCGAGAAAATATGCCAAAATTAGGGTTTCGACGAAACTGAGGAAAACACCATGAGATGATGGAAAATAATTATAAAATAAGGAATAAGGAGGCGTGGGACCGCCGAGGCCAAGACATGGTTGGCCGGTCGTGACCACGGTCCCGTGGTGCCATTTTCCTTAATTTTATAATATTTTTGATGATTTTATGAAGAATTCATGAATTTTAAGAAATTTGATGAATTTAGGGAGTTTCCATGAATTGAAGGAGTTTTCATGAGTTCAAGGAAGCAAGAAATATTAAAATAATAAAACACGGGCGTGGCCGGGTCCCACGAGTTTTCATAATTTTTTTTATTTTTTAAGTATTTTTCATGATTTGAGGGAATTTTTCCTAATTTGAGAGAAATACCATGAAATCAAGGAATTTGATGAATTCATGAAAAATAAAAATAATAATAAAATAAAGGAGCGTGTGGGACCGGCTAGGGAATGGCCGGCCAGCCAGGGCCCGGTCCCACAAGTTTTCATAATTTATTTTATTTTATTATTATTTGGTGATTTGTGCAAAATACCATGAAATCAAGGAGTTTTTTTCATGAAATTAGAGAAATAATAATAATAATACAATAATGAGGAACCGTGAGGTGTGGGGCCGGTTGGGACCAAGGCATGGCCGGTTGGCCCATGGTCACGCTCCACACTCCTTTTTTTAATTTTATATTATTTTTTATGGATTTATGACAATACCATGAAACCGAGGAGTTTCCTCGAGACGAATGAGATTTGATCAAATGAGAGAATTTTCATCAAATCATGGAAAATAATGTATTAAAAATATAAAAACTGGCGTAGGACTGACCACGACGCAGTCGGTTGGTCGTGTGTCCGTGTTCCCAGCATCTTGGTCAATATTTTTAATTATTTATTATTTTCTTCCCTATTTTGCATAGGTTCATCGTTTCGTTGTATTTTGAAATACTCGTTCGTGCGGTGACTGTTAGTGCATCGTCATTGAACACACTTTCACCATTTGGATCGGGGCTTACTTAGAGGTAGCTCAGACGCTCGATTGTTGATTATTTATTACTAATTGTGGAATTCAGTGGAGAATAATTCACAAAACTAAGTAATAAGATGTTTATTATTAATTCATAGGATCATCTGAGGATTCGACTACGAATTCAGAATAATAAAGTGAGCATTACCATTCCATGGGATCGTAGATTCGACCATAGAGTCGGAGTAATTAAGATTTTCTATTACCATTTATGAGACCAGTTGTGGATTCAATCATGAAATCGGAATAATGAGATAATATAGTTATTGCTATTCTATGAGATCAAGCCGTGGATTCGATCATAGAATCAGAACAATTGTTTATTGCCATTCCATGGGACCAGTCGTGGATTCGACCATGGAATAGGAGCAATTGTTATTGCCATTCCATGGGACCAGTCGTGGATTCGACCATGGAATAGGAGCAATAATATATTATTCTGGGAATTCAGTAGTGAATGTCATGGAAGAATTAATCTTAATTAGGAATAATTAACTTTGTGGCTCTATACTAGCAGAGCAAGCTGTCTAGGAGCATTAATTATCCCGATATGAGCTTGTCGGTAAGTCATATCATTTATATAGTCAGGGTAAACTCGTTGTTTGTTCCTGAAGATGTTATCGCTCTATACTAGCAGAGAAAGCTGTCTAGGAGCCGTCCATCTCGTGATACTATATAGAAATAATCACTGAAAGTGTTCTGTATTCATGAGATATGTCGTTGTCCAGTCGTGAGACTACATATCTACATGTACTTTGAGAGAAAGTACTCTCTGTTGAGAATTCGATGAGAGACCCGTGTCTCAATACTCACGTCTGATTGCTGGATCAGAGCTTCGTATAATTATGATTTTACGATTTTAGCCCTTGTCGAAAATCCACCATATACACTCCCGGAAAAGTCAATATCATCATTCAAATATTTGCAGAAGATATTCTTGACGACTTATATAAGCAACAACTTATTGAGTCCAGGGATAGAGACTCTGTTCAACCTGAGGATAAGGCCAACGGAAAGCTTACGAGGGTTGGTCACGAGATGGAGAACAGTGTGTAGCGAGTTAGCAGGGAAATCCCGCCCCCACCAAATTTCGGAAGAAAGACTCCACCAGGATCTCGAAGTCATGAATTATGTAAGTATCATCGGTTCCATGGGCACCAAACAGGTGATTGCAGGAACGTTCGGCGAATTATACTTCGCTTGATAGACCAAAAGAAACTCACGCATTTCCTAGAGAGCTATGTGCCACCACAGACATCTCGTGAGAATCAGACAATATACCGGATCGAGATAGACCGAGGAAAGCAACAATTAAACTGTAATTCGATAATTCACGCGGCAAAAAGTCTCCAAGACTTTCATGACAATGTGCTTAAAAGAGTACACAAGAGGTATTTCGAGGGAAATGAAATATTCAGCGTCATGAAGAAAGAGCCATTATAGGAATGACATAAGAGGGAGATAACCTTCTCGGCAAAGGATGCACCTGATGGGGAAATTTTGCACACAAATCCTTTGGTCGTGACCTTGGGATTCGGAAAATATTTCAGATGGGAGGAAGAGCAAGCAGAGGAAAGGAGAATTTAGGAAATAGACAGAACCTTAGTTGATATTGAGAGTTTAGTCGATATCCTCTTTTACCATACCTTCCGGACCATGGGATAAAAGGACTCGGATCTTGTACCTTCTACATATAACATATATGGGTTCAATGGGGTAGCGTCCAAGCCGAAAGGGGAATTGACCGTGAAGATTTTCGATGGAGAACTAGAGACGAAGGTCACAGTCTGTGTCGTAGATGTCGATTCTCCCTACAATGCTCTCATAGGGCTGCCTTGGATACATGAAATAAAAAGAGTCGCGTCAACATATCACCAGGCGATACGGTTCCCAATGCCAAGTGGAATCGGCGAGATAAGAAGAGATCTAATAGATGCAAAAGAATGTATAAAAAAATACGTGCATAACTACGAGGAGAAGTTAATAAAGAAGATGGAACAAAGGAAGAAAGCCAGCGAAGAAAGAAGAGCCGAACAGCTGATGGTATTTACGATAGAATCTAGCAAAGAACTGAGTGGAACGCAGGAGGATGAGGAGGAATCCAATGAAGCAAAAATTCATATCGAGGAAGATAATAACGCAACTCCAGAGGAAGGAGGCCGGGTCAATCTAAAACAAGGTGGAAAGGCCAATAAGGGGAAGGTGGCTGAAGGAAACGAAATGATAAAGAATAAAAAGGAAACTCCCACGACAAAAGGGAAACAAACTCCACGAGAAAGAGGGAAGACGAACCGGTCAAGAAGCAAAAAGGCAGAGGGACAAGAGGCAGAGGAAAGCGTTGAAATGTAAAATTCACAGAGTAAATTGAAAGAAAGTCGCGAAGAGGAGGAGATGGCCCGGTTAAAGGAGGAACTTTACCAAGAGAGGCGAGGAAACAGGATCTGGTCAGGGAACGAATAAGGTTAGAAAGGAAAAACGAAAAGATGATTATCAGAAATAATCATTTGAAAAGGAAGCAAGCAGGGAGAGATATGCAGGAGGAGAGATATGATGTGGGAGAATCACGAACTAAAGAAAGGCATTATGTGCAAAAACGATAAGGCCTGGGACGAGGTGAGCAAAAGGAGCGAGAATATTTGAAGAAGGACATAAAAAGTAACAGAAGAGAATTCCGAGAAAGGGAATATCGAATGCAACAATCAATAGCAGTTGCTCAAGGAAGAAACAATACCCCCAAGGAAAGGATAGAAAGTGGTTTGGAAATGGTAAAAAAATGCTCAAGGAAAGAACCGTGCAGGCCAGAGATAGCAGCGGTATTCTCATTAAGGCAAAAAGAGAATAAGAGCTTGCGAAGTCTTGTCGTGAGATGGGAAGCAGTATGCAAAGAATTAAAGGGAAGGATCTCGGAAGGGGAGTTGGTGCGATCATTCATCTATGCTTTATCAACCGGACAGACGTTATTCTCCGCACTATTCAAGATAAGAAATGAAGTACGAATGAATGAGTTTAAAAACTACCAAGCCGAGCACATTCGTATGGAAGAAGAATAGGAAAGGTGCAACGAGATAAGATAAATGTATTCACTTTATTTTGATGATGAAAATGAAATGATCAATGTACTCAATTTTCAAAAGCATAGCAATAAAATTTTGATGAAATTTTGATGAATCAAATATTCGCCGAGTAACCCAATACAGTGAGACCTCAAGATTAGGAGGCAAATAACGAATATGAAATAAACAGTTTCCAGGGAAACTCAAAACCTTCGCATAGGAAGGCTGGGAGCCCGTGGCATGCACCTTAGTTCGCATAAAAATGCAAGAGGTAAGACCTAACGCATGTCATGGACAACTCTCGGGCATAAAGCTAGGGGAAATGATAATTGGTTCCTCGTTGTCATCAAGAGACGCTTCCTCGTTGGTAGGATCAAAAACTTCATCTTGAGGCTTCTCATCATCAGAATAAACCTCCAAAGGGAAAGAAGGAGGAGGAATGCCATGTTCAACGCAGTAGTCATTAAAGAATGGAACTAAATAGCTCTGAGTGTTTTTACGGGCCGTATTGGCTACCTTCTTGGAAGAATCGATGATCTCTTCCATATTATCATTTTAGTTCTCAACCTCCTCATTAAGACGAGAAACGTCACCACGAGATTCATCTCTCTCCCTGGTGATACGAAGGACCTGTCTCTTATAACACTCATCCGATTCTGCGAACACAAGAGAAACTACATTAGAAACAAGGAAGTAAGCCGGGTCAAACAAGATAATAATACACCTAAAACCTACCTTCCGCTTGAAGGATAGTAGTATTTAAAGTACTCTGAACATCAGAGTATAGATGATCGAGCTTGGCGACTTGGAGGTTGGACTCTTCAAGTTGAACTCATAACTCATGATACATTCTATCCCAACCTTCACCATGAGGGGATTTCAAAGTGCTCTTGTCAGACTGAATGACGAGAGCGCCTTTTCCGCGAAGACTTGCAGGCTTGATCGGAAGAGAGGATTTCGCAGGCTTTGGACGAGAGGAAGTGGCTAACTTAGCTTGCAAGAGTTCCACCTTTTTCTTTAAACAATCAATCTCCTAGTTTAGACCGTCCACAGTGCTCCGAGACCTATGAAGAGTAGATGAGAGCTCGGTTTTGCTTTTGATCACTCGATCGTAATCTTCTTCCAGTTTCTCATAGTTGTCTATCACGAAGAATGGAGGTTCCGCGAGGTAGTAAGGGAATTAGAGACCCGTTGAAGCTTTGACTTAAGGCGCAGGTTGTCATTGTGGAGATGGAGGTTTAGTTCCTCGTTACGGGAGCATTCAACTGACCGACGGTCCACTTGCAAACAAAGAGTCTCGGCCTTTTCATTAAGGATGGAGTTCTCAGAAACATACATATCATTTTGAGTTGTAAGGTTCACCATCTCAGCGCGAATATCTTCCAGCGAGGAGGAAGCTTCGTTGGCGCTCATTTGACGTTGCATGAATCGACTTCAAGCAGATGGTCTGCATTATGAATATGGTGTCTGTGTTATTACTTTTCCGCATTATATTTTGTTATATAATTGAAATATCACAGGTTGTGCGTTGTTCAATCAATTAGAATATCCGACCTTTTGGTTGTTGATTTAAATTGATTGATACTTGGATATTGGTCTTTAGTACCATCCAAGTTATCTCTCTTTGATAAAGACTCGTATATTTCTATTTGCTTGAGTAAAGATCAATTGAGAGATTGAGATATAAACTCTTTGATATACTTTTATCTAGATTGAGTCTGATTGTCTAGTTGATTCTCTAGAAAGTATATTGGAGTTTGTCCATACATATTACTAAGCGAAATATTGGGTGTGGTTGTTGTACCTCCACTATTTCAATTGGTATCAGAGCAGGAAAACACGTTTAAGACCTTACAAGTCTGTGTTTGTAGCGATCTGACTCTATGGACAAGAGTACTATCTCTAATGACGCAACATCAGTTCGGAGACTCTCAGGTGAGCTTCAAAGTCCTGAAACTTCTGAGAAAAACTCTATCTCCGGTTCCTTGACTGAACCTGCATTTGACTGGGAAAAATATGTTGATGAGAAGTTGGATGAACTGTCAGATTCAGAAGAAGGACAAAGTATCGATGAGGAAGTCTCTCAATATATCAAGTTGTTTGACCATGCTTTGAAAGAAAAGAAGTCAACAACTTGCTTGAGTAAGTACATGACTCCACTTTTTCAAGAAAACAGAAAATTGAGAAAACTCTTTAAAGGATATGATGGAGGATATAATCTCCTGAAATCTATCGTTAAAGATCGTGAAGAAGATGTACGCATAAAAAGGTATGAATGTGATAATCTTCTCTGAAATCTCTTTGTGTTGAAAGAAAGACTTGCAGAAGCTGGAGCAAGATATGAATTCTCAACAAAAATGTTTTGATGACAAAGAACTCAGTCATCTTGCCAAAGAAAAATCCTTGGAGACTGACCTTGCAGCTGCTCTTGATAAAGTGAAATCACTGGAAGAGAGTCTGAGAAGATTCAATTCTAGCTCTACAAATTTGTCTTCTATGATTGGAGCATGTAAAGAACATCGTGATACACGTGGTCTGGGCTATAAAGGAATAGACGCTCCAAAAACTAGTAAGATAAATTTTGTTAAAGTTGTTGATAATTATTCATGTGAAATTTTTTTTGCAGCTGATTATATGGATAAAAACAAGGATTTTACTTCTTCCAAATCTACTCACACGAGAACGATTAAGAATAATTCCTTTAACTGCTATTACTGTGGGAATAAAGGACATTCTGAGCAAAGATGTCGTTTTCGTTTGAGGAATGAAAAACTTCACAACATGCTTGTATGTATGTCTAAAGAAGTTATCAAACCCGTCTATCACATTGTTGGAGTAAAGGGAACTTTCGACAATCAAGAAAACTACTATGATAAGTCTTTTCTTAATTGTGCCTTTGAAACGAAAAATGGTAGAAGGAATAATGGTCGAAGAGTAATTGACTTCTTAAATTACTCTGAAAAGAGGAAAAGACATAGGAGAAAGAAAGAAAAGTCATGGTTCTTGTCACTCCCTGGAGAAGGCCGCAATTCCAAGAGTTCAGCTCCAGATTGCTTACATATCAATAATCGAGTCTCGTAACTTAAGGTAAGCATAAACAGACTCAAACGGGGCATCGAAAAAACATGGAAAGCGATAAGGGTGCACATGAACCGAGCCGAAAACCCGAACCGACCCGGAACCGGCGGAACCGTACATGTTTTTGTACCTAACCGAGGAAGGGGGTACAAGTACCGGTCCAAAAAATAGGAACCGAGGCTGATGAGGTACAGGTACACGGTCCTTCCTAAGTCCCGTGCCGTCCCAGACCGAATATACCGAAGAATTCTAGCCATCAGATTTAGAGGTAGTAAACTAATAATAGCCATCAGATTTAGAGGGGTATATATAGAACATAAGGCTAGGGTTTCTTATTTTCTTCTTTCTTTTTTCTGTCTCTCTCAGAGAAGGAGAAGAACTCCATTAGAGTTACAGGGAAGAGTTTTATTCTGAATCTTCTCTTCTCCATTAGACTTCAATTCCACGAACACCAGTTACACGTACACCACCTCTAGATCGAGAAGAAGAAGCAGAAATTGTTAACCAAGGGTAAGTTTTTTTGCTTTTTTTCTCTCCAATTTTACTGATTCTTTATTTATTGTGTTTTATTGTGATTCACAGAACTTGATTCGTTATTTTTATTGTGATTTTTGATGGCCAATTGCTTGGATTTGAATTAATTTAATTTAGGGTTTGATATAGGGTTATATCACGCCAAGGAGAAGACGAAAGGAAAGGATTCAAGGAACCATCCAGCTCAGAAATTGTTAATCAAGGGTAAGTTCATCAAAATCTCTCATTGATTTTTGTGAAATCTTCTTTTGTTTCTGTGAAATTTCTCATTTTTGTAGGGTATTTATGTTTGTTTGATCCTCGGATTTCTAATTTAGTGACTTGAGATGCTAATTAAAAAATTTATGTGAAAATTCATTAAACCATATTGTAATGGAATTCAGAATATCTAAAATTTGTTTACCTGTGCTGTGTAGGGTTTCTTTTGTTTGATTTAGGTTTGGTTGGGGAACTGTATATGACTTTATTTGAGATTTTTAAATGAGTTTAACTTGTCTATTTTAAGGATATAAGTGGAGTGTGCTCTCTGCTATGAGCAATGTATTCTAGAGCCTTTAAATCCAACTTTATAACAACAACAAGGATCTTGATGTTTTCCTTTTGTTAAAGTAAATGGTCTGGGATACAGAGCAACATGATCTTTATGTGCCCATATAATTATAATTATAATGGTGTTGCTCAGATAAATCTTTTCTTGTAAATTTGGGGAAGCCATTTTTTGTAGATTTTGTGACTTTGTTATGTTATGCATCTAGTAAATTGTGTAGGTCCTAAGTGGATTGTGTACATCATTTGCATTTGTAGGTCCTAACTCCTAAGTAGATTTTTTATGTAAAATTTTCATTTATTTTGTTTTCAAGTTGCATCGTGTCCATTTTTGCTTTATTAGAATTGTGTCTGTAGTTAACACTTGTATTATCTAGTGTAGCTTTGTTATATTTGTAGTACAAAGTTGTCGCCACTAAATAATTCGTTGTTAGTAATAGCTTTAAGGTACTTACTTCCTTGTTTTGTAAATATATATATTTCTGTGAACTGTTTTTTTTTCTTGAGCTTATAAGGTGCTTGCGAATCTGTTGTACAAGCCAAGGAGGAAGAAAAAAAGAGATTAGTAATTGTTTCTACTCGCGGTTTAGTGTCGGCGTTAAGTTTCTTGAAACAATAATGAGAAATGATGCTTTTGTGATAGATTTTTACTATGGTTGCTTACTGAAACTTATTATTTGCTTTGTATCATTCACTCCCTGCAAATATGGTGTGTGCAAATTTGGAAACCATGACTCTCTCATTCCTTATCTGACTTGTGCATTTGTTTGATGTTCTAGTTTCTCTTACTGATTCATGAACATGTGTGTAGTTTGGCACTTTGGCTTGTAATCTTCTTATGTATTTTATATGCAAATGGCATCCTGAATCTGCAAAGTGATAATGGTTGTTGTTGTTGTGGATTGTGAATCGAAATCATGTTTGAATTGGTGCCTGTTTCAGTTTATTCCATTAGTGTTAGGCATTTCTGTTTGCAGTATCTTGTACTTTGTTGGTCTTTTATGTATTAAACTGTAAACTCTTCTTCGGATTTTCAAATCTGCATTTTATAGAAATGCTTGCTCATTTTTCTTTCATTTTGCTCATATATTTCTGAGTTGGGTGATTGGTATGTTCTTATATACTTAAAAATGTTATTTTTGGTTCAAATTACTTACTAACTGCTATTAATTTTTTTTTTGCAGAGTTCCACTGGTTCTATCATAGCCACCACCAGTGCTGCCATGGAGTTGGAATAGCCGAATAGTCATCTTTTCTTTGCAATGTCCTTCTGTTCTTCATTCAAATTACTTAAGAGTCTTAAGACTATTGTTTGTAATTGTGTATGTCTATGTGTTGCAGCTACTTTCTACTTGCTATGTATTTAGCTTTGGATTGTTAATATTACATCTATCTTCGATTATAAAGAACAAGAATGTTTTTTACAAAAGTACCGACTGATACCGGAACCGTACCTGGTACGGTACGTGTACCGAATTGTACCGGAACCGAGGTACAAGGTACAGGTACTGGTCCAAAATTTTGGAACCGAGGCTAGGGAGGTACAGGTACTCGACCTCTGCAAGAACCGAGCCGAACCGTACCGTGTGCACCCTTATAAAGAAATTGACTTAGGTACTCCTAGTTCCTCTCTTAATAAAACTCCTTCAACTATGTCATGTGATTTGTCTCTAAATCCTTCTGAAGGAGAACAAGAAGAAGTAAAAATCGATGAGCAAAATGCTCATCCTAATACACCATGACTTTCCAATACAGCATGCCTCTTTTAATTAAGAAGGATTCTCATTGTTCTCAAGAAGTGTGTCTTGAGAAGTGCTGTCAAGGTTGTGTGTTCTCTCTTCTTGTTTTTGATCTTTAAAATCTGTTGAGCTTCGCTCCAGTTTTTCTCTTGTAGATAATCATGATCTTTCATCCTTGAGAATTTTTTCCTGTTTGCGTGTACTTCCTCTAAATAGTTGGTTCTCAACTATTTGTCATGACTTTCCAACTCCATTCTTCTTTTGGTCGCATCTTAAGGACGTGATCACCAGTGCACAAACTCCTGGCCCACACGAACGTGTACAAGTTTTCCTAGGGTTTCTCATGAAACTTATTTATACTTGGGTGTCATCTCGTGTTACACTGTTCTGAAAGGTCAAAGGGGTTTACCGATTTGGTGTGCACAATGAATGGAGGAAACGAAGATGATGAAGTCAAGAAGGGGAAGACTATCGAGTTTCATGAGAATCCTGTTTTCATAACATGCCTTCATGCCATTGATCATGAAAACAAGCTACCAGTTCAAATATCATCACAACTGGTAGGAAATCTTCTTCAATATTTTGAAGTCGTTCGTGAACAACTCGGAATTGCAACAAGGAATCTTGAGTTTTTGAAAAACGAACTGAAGAAAACATCTGATGAGCTCGTCTATGTTCAATCTCTGGTTGCTAATCGGATCTAGTGTTTTTCAGATCATGTTCTCTATAGGAGTTTGTTTACCTAGTAAATCTTCTATGTTTCTATTTTTGTATTAGAAGAATAACTAGAGTTTGGAATAACTATTATTGTGTTTGCACATAGCTATGTCCAACGTTTTCATCTTCATGTTTTTAGATTTATTGGTTTAAATTCTAAATTTTTTTGGAAGATTTTTGCAGTATTAATCTTTATGATTTTATATGTTGCAATATTGTTATGGTATTTGTGTGTTTACGTCCGTGAACTTGACTATCCCATATCTTGTCAAAAGTAAAGTCTTTCGTATGTCGACATTCATATGTTGATAAAAGAATGAATAGACTTTTGACAAATACAAAAGTTAAGCCTATTATGTCAATTATTTTTGGAATATAGGTTAAAATCTTTTGTTTTCAAGGATTATGTCTATTGAATATCGTTATGCGAATAGTGATGGAAAATAGAATGAATCCTTGTGTATTCCGCGGTAATTGATCTTCCCTGATCCATATTTTATGTATTACTGTGAGGCTCCGTAAAGTGTCTTATGTTGAGCATTGAACGACCAAGTTGGTCATTTTTATGATTAGCTATGTTGTTGTTCCATGAGGTACTTTATGTCGAGCATTTTCAACTAAATTAATCATCTTGTTTGGTTATTTAGTTGTTGCTCCGAAAGTTTTCTTATGTCGAGCATGACCAATTAAATTGATTACTTTTGTGATTAGTTTGATTATGTATTTCGATTAGATTAATTATGGGTTTTCTTGTGACTAATCTAATTGTATTTTTTAAGTTTCCATAAGTTCACTTATGTTGAGCATTTTCGATTAAATTAATCATGGGTTCTCTTGTGGTTAATTTAATTGAGTATTTTGGATTCAAATTCATTCTTGTATGTGATTTGTTATGTCCAAAGAAATCCTTCTTTTCTTTCGAAATTAAGGTCGCTCTTGTTGTTCTTTCGGGAATGACATTTTAATGGGGGAGAGTTCTTTTTGAACTTGCGCTTAATTGCCAAATCTTTGTGGAGAGTGCGGCTACGAAATATTTTACGGGTTATCTTGTATCTTTAAACTCCTTGATGAATGCATTTAGCTCCGGATTTATGATTGCATCTAAACAAGATGATATATTTTTACTTTCTTTTGGTCAAGAAATATCTCTTTCGGAAATTTCATTAGGATCCCGTTCTTGTACCTTTGCCAATTTTATTGACAAAAAGGGGGAGAATTAATATGTAGTTCACACTACAAATGCTTATGGTTTTCGAATCATTATGTAAGGGGGAGTGGTTTCCATGTGAGATGGAGTATTGACTAAGGGGGAGTGATACATATCACCATAGTATTGTTGTTGAAGTTGTGATACAATTGGACTTTGACGCTGTGTAATGATACTATGACACTGTATAACGATGATTGAGAACTATTGTTTTCTCGTTGTTATAGCTACGGATTTTCAACAACGATGATGCTAAACTTACAACCTTTGTGATCATTGGAGTACTTGGAAGTGACGAAGATTTCGAGTAATGTTGAAGATTAGGCATGTGGAATAGGAGCTACAAAAGTTAATTTTTTTTATTCCATATGTATTAATAGTTTTGTCACTAAAATTGACAAAGGGGGAGATTGTTAGAGCATTGCTCGGTCGAACTCGCATGCGTTGCTATCTCAAGCATGTTTGTAAATGTTAGTGATCAAAACTATAAGTCTTGATTTCTAGCCTTCATAGCTAAAGGTCTCGGACTAGGATAAAAAGTGTAGTTGAGCTCAAGACTCCATGGCAATCATCATACAAGATGAAGGACTAAAAAAGGAACTGGTGGATCTTCATCGACTAAAAGGTATGTGGATACTTGAACTTATCTGTCACTCAAAAGTCTATTTACTCTATCTCCTACTCTTGAGACAAAAGTCGTGCTGATGTATAGACTTTAATTACACACATTTTCTATTTCGAGCCGAGTGTAACTCGCCTATCTATTTCTCGAAATATGTGTTGGTAAGCTTTCGCTTTAGAAAAATTCATCTTTACCTAGTGACGAATGTCATGTTATGTTTCAATCACTTTGGAAATTTCTCTGACGAAAAATGATATGTGAATAACGGCTATATAACGTCATTTGAGAATGTTTCAATGATTGAAATGAGAGTTTAGATTACATAACCATTGGTAGGATATAAGCATTATTGTGGAAACACATATATGTATAAGTCCTTATTCCTCGAACCAAAGTTTTCGAACTTTGTTGATCAAGAGAAACAGAATGTGGCGTGAGCCAAGTCCGCGAACTGGCGGAAGTTCTCGACCCGAGAGTTTCTGTTGGAGTTTGTGAACTCCTTCCGTGAGCTTAAGTCCGCGAACTTGAGCAGGTTATATCTAAAACCGGTTGTTCTTGAACTCATGTTTATATAAACTAAGGAATGCTTTTGCAAACCGGGATATAAAGTTCATGAACCGTTTCGAGTGAATCAAATCGTTTTTGCTTCGATTGTGTCTTGTGTAGTTACATAAGATCTAAGCAATTGAACAACTCTATAACTAGTTCATTTGAGTCATTTGGACTAGTTACGGTGAAGAAGAATATGGTGGATATGAAAGTAATCATATGGCTAACCATTTGGTTAACTATTGTTGAACCAACAAATGTTAATATTTGGGAACGACTCATAAACCCAAAATTGGACATTTCATTTGTGTGTAACAAGCTAAATTTTCGATCCAACGGTTGAGAAATATTAGCTTGAATCTAATCAGGTTTTCATCTAACGGTGAATATTGAATGCTTTGTTACCAAGCTAACATTGATTGCAAACACTGATTTGAAAGACTATATAAAGGAGAACTCTAGCAACTGGGAAACCTAATCCCCACACCTTGCGTGTGATACTAGTTGCATAGGTAGAGTCGATTCTCCTTTAACCTTTGGTTTCTTCTTCTAAACTAGTTTAACGACTTAAAGACTTCATTGGGAATGTGAAGCCAGACCGATACTACTTTTCTTATAGTTGTGTGATCTGATCTTGCATCTTCTATCGTTACGAATACGATTGTAATAATTGGCTCGAGATTTACATCTTCGATAGGCAAGATAGAAAAGTAATCACAAACATTTCGTCTCGTCGTTTGTGATTCCACAATATATTTTTCGCTGCGTCGATTAGGATTATTGTGAGGTGATTGATAATACTAGGTTTTTCTTCGAGAATATAAGTCTGGTTTATCAATTGGTTCCTGTTCACCTTGATTTATCAAAAGACGGAACAAAACTCATAGGTATATTTGTGGGAGACGGATTTATCTATCACCGTAGACTTTTTTGTGTGATACAGTGTATGTTCAATCTGGACTAGGTCACGGGGTTTTTCTGCATTTGAGGTTTCCTCGTTAACAAAATTCTGGTGTCTGTGTTATTTCTTTTCCGCGTTATATTTTGTTATATAATTGAAATATCACAGGTTGTGCGTTGTTCAATCAATTAGAATATCCGACCTTTTGGTTGTTGATTTAAATTGATTGATACTTGGATATTGGTCTTTGGTACCATCCAAGTTATCTCTCTTTGATAAAGACTCGCAGATTTCTATTTGCTTGAGTAAAGATCAAATTGAGAGATTGAGATATAAACTCTTTGATATACTTTTATCAAGGTTGAGTCTGACTGTCTAGTTGATTCTCTAGAAAGTATATTGGAGTTTGTCCATACAGATTGCTAAGCGAAATATTGGGTGTGGTTGTTGTACCCCCACTTTTTCAATATAAACAATGTTCTTCACTTGTTGCATATTCCTCTTACCTCTAACGCTCCATCAACCTGAGAATCTAACCACGACTCTTCTGTTTGGAGCTCTTTTTGTATTTCAGGAACTTCCATTGTTTATACATGTATGCCACAGAGGTTAGTCAGTTATTGGCATCGGACATCATCAACTTGTTCTTAAATGCTTCAACATTTCAATCATCTATCCAACTCAGCAGGGAGGCAGATTTGGCATTTTATTTATGCTTCCGTTACAAGCTTTTTACATGTTTTTTTTTTCTTTCTATATCTTGTTTTTAAGGTGTTTATGTTACTGCATGTGTAGTTGCCAAATTGGTTATGCAGTTACAAAAATGGATGCATAATCTGTTAAGCATTCGATAAAATGGATGCATATTTTGTTAAGCATTCGATAAAACCGATGCTTAACTTATTATACATCCGATAAAATCGATGCATAATCTGTTATGCATCTGAGAAAATAGATGCATAACGTGTTATGCAACAATTATTTTGTTAACACTGAAAACAACCAGAAAAACAGCTGCATAACCTGTCATGCACTAGATAAAGTAACTGCATAACACATTGTGCATTTTTTTTTGTTAGTACTGAAATATAAAAGTTGTTGCATAATTTTTTGTATGTCTGAGAAAATGGATGCATAACTTGATACGCATGGAAAAATATGGTTGCGTACGCATTATGCGTCAATTTTTTTTACTAAGTACTAAAATAAAACATGTATAAACATGGATTCATAACCTGTTATGCAGCTGATAAAATGACTGCATAGTTCGTGACACGTCTTTTTTTTGAATGGAATTTTATGTTTTAGACATATACATCGTTTTAGTGGTTCCATAACGAAACTAGTGAATGCATGAACAAAGATATGGTTGGATAAGAAGCTACGCATCCTTTGTGATGGTCGCATAATTCGTTGCGCATTCTTTTTTTGTTGGAATGTTATTTTTTAAATATATACATCGTTTTAGTGGTTGCATAACCAAAATAATGGATGCGTGTACAAAAATACAGCTGCATAACGTGTTATGCATCTTTTATGGTTATGTTATACATTTTTTTTGCTGGCTGCATAACGAGTGTTGACAATAAGAATAATATACGTTTTGGGCATGCCTAATTTCCCCTTTTAACAACCTCTCCTACATGATATATTTTTGGCCAAAAATAGGGACGGGCTATAGCCCGGGTTAGCCCCCTGCTAGGCCCGTCGCTGATTTTACCTAATTTAATAGATCAAAATAAAATTAGGGAGATTTGATCTCCATTACCAGCAAACCTCAAAGTAGAGGATGGAAGGAGAAGATGAACGGCGTAAGGCTGCTGGTAGAGATTACCGTAAGAAGCTCTTGCATCACAAAGAGCTTGAATCAAGAGTTAGAACAGGTTCGTTTTGTTGATTTTTACAAAACCCCTAACTTTACTTTCACTTTGGTTGCTGTTTTAGGGTTTTTATATCTGTGAAATTGTTGAAAATTAAGAACCCTAATTCTGACTGTGTAGATCTTAGTTAAAATTATTACTTGTTTGATTCCCTGTTTCGATGTTAACATATGAGCTGAATTTTGAATGGTGGTGGTAGGTGTGTTGATAGACTTTTATTACTGAACCCATGATTTACCTGGTAATGCTAGGCGAAGCAACACTTATTTTTTGAGGGTAAAAAGAAGAATTTTTTGGGGATAATAGAAAGGAGGGGTTGATTGTTAACAATGATTGTTAGACATCAGTTTGAGCTGAGTAGTATACTGACCTTTTGATGCTGTGCATAACTAACTACGAGCTACTTGTTGCCAATAGCTTTCGAATGTCAAATTTCATGCGAGAGGTTTAGTGTGTTATTTTGATAGAGAACTGATTTTGTGAATAGTTGATGTCTACATATTGCATCGTAACATTTATGTCGGCTTGCTATGGTCATATTTGAAACTTATAATGAATTTATATATGCGCAGCAAGGGAGACTTTAAGAGGTTCCAAGAAGGAGTATGCTAAAACTGAAGATGATCTGAAGTCCCTTCAGAGTGTTGGGCAAATAATAGGAGAAGTTCTGCGACCTCTTGACAATGAACGCTGTAAGTTCCTTTTCTTTTCCATCGTCATGGGGCTTCTGGGTTACCCCATCAGTTGTATCTGTACATGTGGAGCTACATTTTTTGTTGGATTTATGTCTGTTACCCCATCAGATGGGACATCTGTGAGACAGCAAAGTAATTAACTGATAATGTTGTTATGTTCCAGTGATAGTTAAAGCAAGCAGTGGCCCCAGGTACGTTGTTGGTTGCCGCAATAAAGTAGATAAGGAAAAGCTTACAGCAGGAACAAGGGTCGTTCTTGATATGACAACTCTCACAATCATGCGTGCCCTTCCACGTGAAGTAAGTTATTGTTCTGTATTAGTTAAAATAATAAAATGGTTATCTTTTCTCACTGATGCAAAATTAAAATAATCAATCCAACTGGAATGCTGGTAGATTATTGATCCTATCTGCATTATTTTGATCTCAGGTTGATCCAGTTGTTTATAACATGCTTCATGAAGATCCTGGTAACATTAGCTACTCAGCTGTTGGTGGATTGTCGGATCAGATCCGTGAACTAAGAGAATCTATTGAGCTGCCACTTATGAACCCCGAACTCTTCCTTAGGGTTGGTATCAAGGCCCCCAAGGTAATGTGCACTATATTTTAGTTTCTGCATGGGTTGTTTTGCTTTTTACTCCAATTGTGAAGAATTGCACTCTCAATGTTTTTAATCTCGATATGCAGGGTGTTCTTCTCTATGGGCCACCTGGAACAGGCAAGACACTATTAGCCAGAGCTATTGCCAGTAACATAGATGCCAACTTTTTAAAGGTTTGCATTTTTTCATTTCATTCTACAACGCATCCAAAAATTTTATGTTTTCCTTTGATTAATACGAATCTTTTGACTGTAGGTTGTCTCAAGTGCTATAATTGATAAATACATAGGTGAAAGTGCAAGATTGATTCGTGAGATGTTTAACTATGCACGTGATCATCAGGTAAGGCCAAAGTCTTATGTGAATCAATCATGACATATTATTGATTAGCCTCAATCCAGACCAAAAAGTGTCCTGAGCATCTGATATTTGGTGTTTTCTTGTTAAGCCTTGCATCATATTTATGGATGAAATCGATGCCATTGGAGGTCGCCGATTCAGCGAGGGTACCAGTGCTGATCGTGAAATCCAAAGAACATTGATGGAATTGCTTAATCAGCTTGATGGGTTTGACCAACTAGGGAAGGTATGCGCATAGACAATGGTCTTTATCTTTGAAAGCAGTTGAAATACTGCTATGGCGGTTTCAACTGCCATTGTTTTTCTCGAGTGACCGCAGGTGATAAATTACAACCTCCCATTGTTTTGAAATGGATGTATAGGTTAAAATGATTATGGCGACGAACAGACCTGATGTCTTGGATCCCGCACTTCTTCGTCCAGGGCGACTTGACCGAAAGATAGAGATCCTATTGCCTAATGAACAGTCTAGGATGGAAATCTTGAAGATCCATGCTGCTGGGATCGCCAAACACGGCGAAATTGACTATGAAGCAGTTGTAAAACTGGCTGAGGTCTGATCCCTCTCATAAATTTTCTTATAAAATCTCATTGAAGTAGCCAAATCAACCTTTGAAACTGTTGAACTCTTTCCCAGGGCTTTAATGGGGCTGATTTAAGGAATGTCTGCACTGAAGCTGGGATGTTTGCAATCCGTGCTGAACGTGATTATGTCATTCACGAAGATTTCATGAAAGTAAGTCTTGTCTAAGTTAAAATTTTTTTTTTTAAATAATCCTATCTTCCTGTGTACTGTGGTGTGATAAATAAAACTATGCAACTGAGAGGCTTTGGCAAGGGTTTTATGGGAACCTTGTTCAAACCCGGAGCAGTTTATCTCCAATGCTTCCTATGTTATCATTGTTTTCAGCCTTGTCTAGTTACCATTTTGAGTTTCCTCTTTATTTTTCTCGATATGGTATTTCAATTACATTTAGTGCAAGTGATTTCTCATATTAAATAATTCTGTTTTCAGGCGGTGCGAAAACTGAACGAAGCAAAGAAGCTCGAGTCAAGTGCACATTACAACGCGGACTTTGGAAATGACTAATTGGAGGAAGCTTCATGCTCTTTGTTGTCTAAATATGAAAGCCATGGATGCCGGGCAGTGCACCATATCTCTCTTTCTTTTTGTCCCCTTCTCCTTAATACCCTTGAATTGTGCAAGGATGTGGTTGGGCCGTGTTAAGCCAAGATTGCAAGTCAAGGTTAGTAAGTACCCTAAAGCGCATAAGAACTTCGCAATTACGTTTACTTGGGCTCCTCACTGGAAGACTTATCAGCAGTAACTTCTTCTTCTACTTTGTTTCCTTTCTTTTAATGGCTGTATTATATACACGCTGATTTAGGCGTGCTGGATGAGTTGGACGACATAAAGACGAGTCGATTGTAATTACCTAAAAATAGTAAAAGAATCTATCTGATTTATAGGTATGAGGGGTCAAAGACCTTGACTAATTCCATCACTTTCATTTTTTTTTTCTTTCTTTTTGATACTAAAAGAAATTTATTGATCAACTGGTGGTAAATGTCCATGTTACATAGTCTTCTTCTATCCATTTGATTATGTTAGTTGGATAATTACTTAAGAAACAAGAGTTTCTGTCTTCTATTCTAGCTTTTTTTGTTAAGGCATCAGCTACGATGTTTCCCAGCCTATTAACTAACTTACAAAACCATAACTTATTACTCGAGAAATTGTTTTTAATTGCAGAAATTAAGCCTTGATTGAACCAGTGAACTTGCAACTCGTGAGAGTCAATAGAGATCACAACAGTCTCACAATCCATCTCAAAAACGACTTGAATGTATCCCAGTTCTTCAATCCACTCCACAACTTTCTTCAATCCACTCCACAGCTTTCTCTAGAGATTTGCATTCAAAGTATTCAGCTCCGAATTCCGCATCCACCTCAGTTCCGAATTCCGCATCCACCTCCTCTTCCAGCTTGAATCCTTTAACTCCTAAGCATTGCCCTGCAAAATCACGAACAACTAGGCCAATACTACCTTTTTTGGTGTCAGATATATATGAAGGGTCCAAATTAATCTTTACAAATTCCTTGTCTGGTGGGAATCATTGTTTGATCAGGATAGCAGAATTTATATTTATGCTACTAGTTGAAATAGTAAGATTGCATTGCTGAATTAAATTATGTATCCTGATTATTGTTATTCCTTGTGGATTAGGTTTAGTGTTCTGAAACACCAAGCTACATCTGTCCTTCCAAATATGCCAAACCGCGCACATTAATATGCAAATACTTCTTTCATGATCCATAAAACTATCATTCAAGTGCATATCATTAGATGTAAACCAAGTTATAACCCAATTATGAAAAGTAGTAAAGCTATGTATAGCGGCAGAGATATTCACACCCATACCCATCCATACAGCTCTGGTAAAAAGTACACTCCATAAACAAATGATTAACAGTTTCTATACTATTATTGCATAGACTACAATGCAACTCGATATCTTGTTTGTATCTAGCAATTTTATCTCTAGTGGGCACTATATCTTTCAGACATTTCCAAACAAACAATTAAACTATGTGAGGGGCTCTAACATGCCAAAGGTTTTTCCAGAATGGCTAGGAATAAGGTCCCTATGAACATGATCATTGACACAGTTGCTGCAAATAGTATTGTAGGCATTTTTGACTGGAAAACTTTCCTTTTCTATCAGGTTTCCATAAAAGGGAATCCTCACCAGAAGGAGGAATTCTCATATTGAGAATAGCGCATTAGCAGTATCCGAAGAAAATAAAGAGTTAATGAGATCAATATTCCAAACTCTAGTGTCAGGTAGAAATAAATCACATACAAGATTATAAAAAAAACATGCTAGAAAAACCAGTAACTGGAACAGGTGGGCTATTATAACCAGTAACCCAGCAATCTAACCAAATGTTAATTTTAGTACCACACCTAACTGCCCACATAGAGCGGAGGTGGACTACTTCAAGAACAGAATAAATACTTCCCCAGAGCCAAGAGCACTTATCTTTGAGTTTGTCTAAATGAAGAATACTACCATATCTTCCATATTTAGCTCTAACAATTTGCAACCAAAGGGCATCCTCATCACTACAAGCTTTCCACGGAAGTTTAGTAAGTAATGCCGTGTTAAAATGTTCAAGATTTCTAAAACCTAACCCCCCAAGGCTTTAGGAATACTAAGCTTATCCCAACCAATAAAATTGATACCTCTATTGTTTTTATAACCTCACCAGAATTGTCTCTCAATTGTGTTCATTTGAGCAATCATGTTTTTAGGAATTCTAAAACTCCCTGTTTGATGTGCTGGCAAAGCATTAAGAACATGTTTAACCATAATGGACCTAGCAGAATGATTCATAGTCTTCCCTTTACAAATCTTAAGCCTAGATACAAAGGAATGCATGATAGATTTGAAAGCTTTTGACCTAAAAGGAGAGTGACACACAAATACTTATCAGTATCCAACATCTCAGACATGTTAAGCTCTTTAGCAAGATCATGTCTAGCACCAGGGGTAATATTGTTACTGAAATAAACACTGGACTTACCAAGATTTAGCATTTGACCAGAGACCTTACCAAATTGATCTAAAACATTCATAATACCTGCTATGTTATGCATATTCGCCTTAGTGAAGGTGAGAATATCATCAGCAAACATAATATGGGTGATACCTGGAGCATTTCTAGCAGCTTTAACACCTGAAATCATATGATTAGTTTATGCATTCAAAAGAAGTCTCGGAAGAAATTTCATGCCAAGAATAAATAGGTAAGGGTATAAATCCCCTTGCCTTATACCCCTAGTAGAAGTGAAACTATTACTAGGAGAACCATTCAAGAGGATGGTAATCTGAGTGGTAGATATACATTGATCAATATACTTGCAGAATTTATCATCAAAACCAAATTTTTTAAGGACACCTAGTAAAAAAGACCGATCTAGTCTATCAAAATCCTTAGAAAGATCAAGTTTTACAGCCATAGTTCTACTATAACCTTCTTTATGCTTCACGGTGTGAATCACCTCATGAGCCACTATTATGTTATCATGAGTTGCTCTCCTAGGAACAAAAGAAGCTTGATAGGGTGAGATCAAGTGCTTGAGATGAAATTTAATTCTATCAACTAGAATTTTAGAAATCACCTTATAGATAGTGTTACACAGACCAATTGGTCTAAAATCTACCGGACTCTTAGCATCATCAGTTTTAGGGATCAAAGATAGAAAAATCCTATTGAATTCAGTGGGCATATATCCATTTTCAAAAAAAAAATTGAACAACTTCCACGACAGAGTTATCAACTATGTTCCAGTTAGATTGATAAAAGCCAGCTTGAAAGCCATCAGGACCTGGAGAGCTCCAAGCAGTCATATGTTTCAAAGTAAGGTGAATTTCATCACTAGATGGTGTTCTAGTGAGATTGATATTATCTTGGACAGAAATTATGCTAGGAATAATATCAAAATTATTGTCAGAAAAAGAAGGATTTAGACGTGTTACTCACAACACTAAAATGGGAAACAAGCATATTAGATATGTCATTTCTATCATTATGCCAAACACCATTATCATCACACAAACTGTCAATGTTTTTCCTGAACATTCTTCTATTAGCAAGGGTGTGGAAATACTTGGTATTATTGTCCATTTCAGTAATGAATTTATCTCCAAATTTTTGTTTATAAAATTCAGATTGAATACTAAACCAGTTATCCAAATTCTTAGTGATATTAACAATTCTATCATGCTGAGTACTAGAGAAGTTCTCTTTTTGAACTAAATGCAACTGGCGTTGCAAAGAATTTATGTTTCTATCAATATCACCAAACTCAACCTTATTCCAGAGGGAAAGTCTTTTCTAGTGCAATGTTGTTTATATGACAATTGAAATGCTGGGGAGCTATTAACATCCAAATTTCAAGCAATTTCAAGTTGAGATCTGAAAGAAAAATATTTTATCCACATGGAAAAGAATTTAAAAGGTCTCCAACTATTTCTAGATTCTTCTTCAGAAGTAAGGAGGATGGGACAATGATCTGATCCAGCTTGAACTAAGTGAAAGAGTTTAGCTTGAGGAAAATTTCTAGTCCATTCCAGGTTACCTAAATCCATATCAATCCTAGATTTCCTCTTATCAGTGCCAAATTTATTGCTAGACCAAGTAAAATTTCTCCCTACAAAACCTAGGTCCATAAGACAACATGAATTAATTTTTCCTTGTACATACTTATCCTCTGTAGTAGCACTACTAGAATATGTAAATGAACATTTAAATCACCTATAACTAACCAACGTTGCATAATGTTTTCACTAATTCTTTTCATGAATGCCCACTGTTCTTTTTTATTATCCAAATAGGTTGAACCATACATGAAGGTGATAAGCTCCTCAGGTTTAGATGGATGAATTTTTGTAACAACATGGATCATATTATTCGAAGCCTCTTGTATCTCACATTCGACCGAGCAGTTCTCTAACAGTCTCCCCCTTTGTTAATTTTAGTTAACAAAACTATCAATACATATGGA
This sequence comes from Papaver somniferum, assembly GCF_003573695.1. NCBI lineage: Eukaryota > Viridiplantae > Streptophyta > Magnoliopsida > Ranunculales > Papaveraceae > Papaver > Papaver somniferum. Next base: position 43,183,845 of record NC_039360.1, on the reverse strand, counting down.
ATACAAAATAAATAAATAAACCTTTGTAGCTTTTCTTCCACATGCATGATCTCCTTGGTTCTTCAACATTACTCGAAATATACTCCAATGATTCCAAAGGTTGTAAGTTTAGCATCATCGTTATTGAAAATCCGTAGCTCTAACAATGAGAAAATAAGAGTTCTCAATTATTGTTACACAATGTCATAGTATTATTACACAACATCAAAGTTCAATTGTATCACAACTTCGACAACAATACTATGGTGATATGTATCACCCCACACCCCCACCCCTAGTCAATACTCCATCTCACATGGAAACCACTCCCCCTTACATAATGATGCGAAAACCATATGTATTTGTAGTGTGAACTACACATTAATCCTCCCCCCTTTATGTCAATAAAATTGGCAAAGGTACGAAAACTAGTGGCATCTTAATGAAATTTCCATAGAGACATTTCATGACAAAAAGAAAGCACATATCAACTTTTTAGATGCCATCATATAGCCGAAGCTAAATGCATTCATCAAGGAGTTTATAAAGATACAAGATAACCCCTATAATATCCCACAGCTGCACTCCCCACAAAGATTTGGCAATTAAGCACAAGTTTAATTAAGAACTCTCCCCCATAAAATGTCATTCCCGAAAGAACAACAAGAGCGACTTTACTTTCATAAGAAAAGAAGGATTTCTTTGGACATAACAAATCACATACTAATATGAATTTGAATCCAAAATACTCAATTAAATTAACCATAAGAAAATCCATGATTAATTTAATCGAAAATGCTCAACATAAGAGAACTTATGGAGCCGCACAGTATATAACCAAAAATATGGATCAGGGAAGATCAATACTGCGGAATAAACAAGGATTCATTCTATTTTCCATCACTATTTGCATAATGACATACAATAGACATAATCCTCGTAAACAAAAGTCCATCCTATCTTCCATCAATATTTGCATAATGACATACAATAGGCTTAAAAAAAATTGTAATGTCAAAAGTTCATTCATTCTTTTATCAACACTTGCATATCGACATGTGAAAGACTTATCTTTTGACAAAGTATGGGAGAATCATAGTTCACGGACGCAAACACACATATCCCATAAAAAATTGCAATATATAAAACCATAAAGATTAATACTGCAAAAATCATCTTCAAACAATTTTAGAATTTAACCAAATAAACCTAAACAAAATAAAAATGAAAACGTTGGACATAGCTATGTGTAATCACAATAATGGTTATTCCAAACTCTAGTTATTCTTCTTAAAAAACACAAGAAATAAAATTCTCATCAGAAGATTTACTAGACAAATAAAATCAATAAGCTAAAAAATTTACTTATTATCTTCATCATCGGAAACAATCCAAGATGCTTGAATTATGTTCAAATCTTCCTTGATCTCGGGAAACTTAGTTGCAACCAAAGACAATTGTTCTTGCACGCACTTCACCCTTGAATTGACCTTACACACACCCTTGTGAATTTTTTGAAGAAGACTCAAGGTGGTAGGATCACAAGAACCGTCAAGGGAATCATCTCTTTGTCTTTTGCACACATTCTCCCTTATACGTTTGAAAGTACAGGGACGAACACGTTTGGGAGCTCCAAGGGAATTTCCAATTGGATCAAAACCACGTTCACGGTAAATTTGACTAATCAAGCAAGGGAAACCCAACTTCTTGGTGGGTGAAGTCATCGAAGTCATTTGAAAAATGATGAAACCACAAACATCGAGACTCGGAATACCCAATTCAAGGAAATAGACAAATTCCGCAAACTCGCGACTCCACCGAGAATTCTCAATTGTGGAGGGACAAAGATTAGAGATACCGAGTTTTTCGAAAACCATCAAGGCAACACTAAGAACATTAGTAGGAAACTTTCCTTCATCCCAAGCAACCTTCTTACCACAAAGACCATGAGAGATGTCTTCATACGATGGTCGTTCATCACTTGGCCTAGGTAGACGCATTACCCAACGGAATTTTGGTAATCTTCGAAAATCAAATCTCTATTAACAAGAAATCTTTCTCTATTTATCATGGTTTTGAATTCCATTTTTTCGAGATCAACATCATGAATGTTGGCATAGAAAATTCTTGTGAGAGTATCAAATCCCTGACCAAGACCATCAAAGATGTTTCCAAGATTGAATTTTGCAAAGCAAACTAAATCCTCTTTATGTCCACTAGATGAATCCAATTTCTTTTCTAAAATAAAATCTTTAGATGAAATCCTTTCAAAAGAATTAGCACAAGAATCATCGACAAACCTAATCCTAAGAGAATTTTGGTCTAAAGGAAGATTCATGCTAGAAGAACCCAATTTTTTTGAAACCTTGAAATTCATCATGAGATCTAGAAATTGGAAGAGAAGACAAGAGGAAACTACTTACTTGGAACTTTGAGCACCCCTTTTTCTTATTTTCCTCCAAGGAATATTTAATTGAGGAATTTCATGAACTCTAGAAAGTTCACGTACGCGGACAGGTAGGAGGAAGAAAAAGGTACACATACTTCTTCTTTATAAGCTCACTAATGGGATTGGACCCGTTTATGAACCGCGACCCACAAAGGGAGTGTGGGATTTTTTTTGATGTTCACACATCAAGGTTGTGCATGCCGTGAAAACACAATTTGTGAGAGGAGACAGATGTAGTAGAAAGCTCATTAGAATATCCTAGAAGGACACAATCATATGTTCAACCCAACTGTACACAAATCAAACCATTTCTTGCCCCATCTCAAGATATATATACAAATGGGGTAGAGCCAGACTTGTTACCAAGAGGCATGATGTGCAGAGAGATCTTCATGCACAGTTCCTGGTTGATATTTGTGAGCAGTACCAGTGATATAATCATAGTAATGATGATAATCAGGGTTACTAGAGCTTTCTAACTTCCTTTTAATTTGACCAGAAAGAAGATTTTTTCTGACAACTTGAAACCGTATCAACAACACGAGAACCCGTTTTATTGGATCTACTTGTTTTGACAGTAGGTCTAGTTCGTACACCATGATTGCACGGTTTTACATGTACCGAACTTTTATCGGATTGATTCTTAGACTTAACAAAATTAAGTTTCTCTAATAATCTAAAAACGATTTCAAATGCTCTAAATATATCTTTGTCAATTCATCCATCACAATAGTAATCCTCAAACAGACTAGTGAGATTCCATATCCTTGAGCGTAAAGAACGTTTTCTCTGTCTTCTGTTTCTTTTAAATTTTTCCTTTGGATTGTTTCTCACCATCTAAGTTTTCCAAAGTCTTAGATGAAGAGATATTATCATGAGACAGAGGTTCTGTCCATAATAATCTTCGAACAATCTTTAAGGAATCCTGGCGTGCGTTACAGATGCCAAGAGCAAGTTTTCCAAAGAAATTTCCAATAGGGCAAATTTTAAGGATCAGTCAAACACAAACTTATAATGTCTTTACACGTGTTTGCCTGCTCTGATACCAATTGAAAAAGCGGGGGTCTAACAACCACACCCAATGTTTATCTTAGCAATCTGTATGGACAAACTCCAATATACTTTTAAGAGAATCAACTAGACAGTCAGACTCAATCATAATGAAAGTATATCAAAGAGTTATATCTCAAGCAAATAGAAATATGCGAATTTAATTGAATACAAGAGAAATCACTTGAATGGTACCAAAGACCAATGTTCAAGGATCAATCAATTTCAATCAACAACCAAAGGTTGGATTTCCCAATTGATCGATTCAACGCACAACCTGTGATATTTCAATTATATAACCAAATATTATGCGGAAAAGAAATAACACAGACACCATAAGTTTTGTTAACGAGGAAACCACAAATGCAGAAAAACCCCGGGACCTAGTCCAGATTGAACACACTATATATTAAGCCGCTACATACACTAGCCTACTACAAACTAACTTCGGTATGGACTGTAGTTGAACCCAAATCAATCTCACACTGATCCAAGGTACAGTAGCGCTCCTTACGTCTCTGATCCCAGCAGGATACTACGCACTTGATTCCCTTAGCTGATCTCACATATAACTAAGAGTTGCTACGAACCAAAGTCGAAGACTTTAATAAACAAATATGTATCACACAGAAAATTCCACGATAATAGATAAATCTGTCTGCCACAGAAATACCTACAAGTTTTTGTTCCATCTTTTGATAAATCAAGGTGAACATGAACCAATTGATAAACCGGACTTATATTCCCAAAGAACAGCCTAGAATTATCAATCACCTCACAATAATCTTAATCGACTAGCGAAAGAAGATATTGCGGAATCATAAATGATGAGACGAAGATGTTTGTGACTTATTTTATATCTTGCATATTGGAGAAATCAATCTCAAGCCAATCTTACGATTGTACTTAATACGATAGAGACAACAAGATCAGATCACACAACTACAGAGAAAATTGTTGGGTTTGGCTTCACAATCCCAATGAAGTCTTCAAGTCGTTAACCTACAGGGTCTCGATAGAAACCTAAGGTTAAAGGAGAATGGACTCTAGCTAATACAACTAGTATCACACAAAAGGTGTGGGGATTAGGTTTCCCAGTCGCTAGAGTTCTCCTTTATATAGTCTTTCAAATCAGGGGTTTGCAATCCAAGTTACCTTGGTAACAAAGCATTCAATATTCACCGTTAGATGAAAAACTGATTAAATTCAAGCTAATATCTTTCAACCATTTGATCGAACTTAGCTTGTTGCACACAAATAAAATGCACGTTTATTTAGGTTTGTGTAACCGTACCTAAACATGTACACTTAGTTGGTTCAACAGTAGTTAACCAAATGGTTAGCCATATGAGCAATTTCATATCAACCATATTCATCTTCACCATAACTAGTTCAAATGACTCAAGAGAACTAGTTTGAGAGTTTCTCAATTGCTTAGATCTTATAGAAGTATACAAGAAACAATTGAAGAAAAAAAGATTTGATTCACTCGAATCAATTCATGAACTTTATAGCCACATTCCATTAGATTATTCTGTGATAAAGATAGAACATATGAGTCAGTAAACTCCCTAAGAAGACGATTTGAACCTACTACATCCCTTTTCGAGACCCACTTTCATCACATTAGAGATGAACCTGGCAATAGATGGATGAAACAAAGGAAACCTGGGAGAAGAAGGAAATAACCAAAGAGAGCTGCTTTTGCGCCATGACTCACCTCATATTAACATAGTAGAGATCAGACCGGCTCGAAGTTTATCGTAAAACACATTTGCCTCCATGCTATCTATTCTTTGGAATTCATCAAGCGTGTTAAATAAAATACGGTCCAATTCTTTGATGCCTAAATCCGGTCTAGTTAATCCAATTTGCAAGTATGCATTCCTAAGTTTATATAAGTTTAAGTTCACGAATAATCGTTTTTAGAAACTAACCCACTTAAGTACGCATACTGGTACGCGAACTTAAGTACCCGGAATAAGTTTGTTTTCAGTTCACAAACTCCAGCAGAAATTCACGGGATGTGAACTTCCGACAGTGCGCCTATTGGTACGCGGACTTCAGGTCCGGTTTTCCTGAGAAGCAAAGTACGCCTACTTTGGTTCAAGGAATAATGACTTACATACGTATGAGTTATCACACAATGTTATATCCTTTCAAGGTTATATTCTAAACTCTGATTTCAATCATTGAAACATTCTTAGAGGACGTTATATAGTTGTTGTTCACAAGCTATTTTTCGTCAAAGTGATTTTTGAGTAATTGAAACTAATATGACTTTCGTCACTAGTAAAGATGAACTTGACCAAAACGAAAGCTTACCAACACATATTTCGAGAAATAGATAAGCGAGATAAACTCGGCTCCAAATAAAAAATGTGCATAATCATAGTCTATATAGCAATACGACTTTTGTCTCAAGATAGGAGATAGAGTAGATAGACTTTTGAGTGATAGATAAGTTCAAGTCTCCACATACCTTTTAGTCGATGAAGTTCCACCAGTTCCTTGAGTAGTTATTCGTCTTTGTATAATGATCGCCATGGAGTCTAGAGCTCAACTACACTTTCTATCCTAGTCCGAGACTTAGCTAATAGTGGACTAGAAATCAAGAATTATAGTTTTGGCAACTAAACTTGACAACAAGCTTGAGATAGCAGCGCTTGCGAGATAGCTAATAGTGACAAAACTATCAATACATATGGAATACAAAATAAATAAATAAACTTTTGTAGCTTCTCTTCCACATGCATGATCTCCTTGGTTCTTCAACATTACTCGAAATCTTCGACACTTCGAAGTACTCCAATGATTCCAAAGGTTATAAGTTTAGCATCATCGTTGTTGAAAATCCGTAGCTATAACAATGAGAAAACAAGAGTTCTCGATCATTGTTACACAATGTCATAGTATTATTACACAACATCAAAGTTCAATTGTATCACAACTTCGACAACAATACTATGGTGATATGTATCACTCCCCTTTATTCAATACTCCATCTCACATGGAAACCACTCCCCTTTACATAATGATCTGAAAACCATATGTACGTATTTGTAGTGTGAACTATACATTAATTCTCCCACATTTCGTCAATAAAATTGGCAAAGGTACGAAAACTAGTGGGATCCTAATGAAATTTACATAGGTACATTCATGAACAAAATAAAGCACATATCAACTTTTTAGATGCCATCATATAGCCGAAGCTAAATGCATTCATCAAGGAGTTTATAAAGATACAAGATAATCCCTATAATATTCCACAGCCGCACTCCCCACAAAGATTTGGCAATTAAGCATAAGTTCAATTAAGAACTCTCCCCCATAAAATGTCATTCCCGAAAGAACAACAAGAGCGACCTTACTTTCACAAGAAAATAAGGATTTCTTTGGACATAACAAATCACATACGAATATGAATTTGAATCCAAAATACTCAATTAAATTAACCACAAGAAAACCCATGACTAATTTAATCAGAAATGCTCAACATAAGAGAACTTACGGAGCCGCACATATACATAAAAATATGGATCAGGGAAGATCAATACTGCGGAATAGACAAGGATTCATTATATTTTCCATTACTATTTTCACAATGACATACAATAGACTTAATCCTCGTAAACAAAAGTTCATCCTATCTTCCATCAATATTTGCATAATGACATACCATAGGCTTAAAACTTTTGTGATGTCAAAAGTTCATTCATTCTTTTATCAATACTTGCATATCGACATGTGAAAGACTTAACTTTTGAAAAAGTATGGGACGATCATAGTTCACAGACGGAAACACACATCCCATAACAAATTGCAATATATAAAACCATAAAGATTAATACTGCAAAAATCATCTTCCAAACAATTTTAGAATTTAAACAAATAAACCTAAAAACAATAAAGATGAAAACGTTGGACATAGCTATGTGTAATCACAATAATGACTATTCCAAACTCTAGTTATTCTTCTTAAAAAACACAAGAAATAAAATTCTCATCAGAAGATTTACTAGATATAATAGAGCTTTCTCAGAGAATCTACCGAGAATTCCTTCTCATTATTGAAAAACTCATTGATTACGGGATCGTTCAATTCCTCTAAATCTTCAGAAATGTCAGTCAACTCACTAAGTTCTCTTTTTAGTTCACACAAGGTGCTCTTTATTAGAGACAACATTTGTTCATACTAAGTTATCTTTTCTAAAGACGAAACAAATTGATATTTCAAATTATTTCTCTTGTTGATGAAATTCTCACCATACCTATGAAGTTATTATCGAAATGACAAACAGACAAGAGGCAGTTAGAGGAAGAACCTTCTCCATTATTTGTAGCTTTCACATTCTTCATCCTTGAAGAAGAGATTCCTTCACACAGATACACATTAACTGCTTCAACTGCATCCTTCTTTGTGGTGCCTCTAGTTACGGGAGCCATGAAACTATATCTTTCAGGGAGAAGAAGAACTAAAAAAGAATATAAATATACTTATGGATATTCAAACCTTAGAAAAATGTTGAACAAGTCTCCCGTGGTTTATACTCCATTTTCAAAAAATATTAGGAGAATATGTTCTTAACAAGAATAAGAAAAACAAATAAATACACAACTTGAGCCACCTTGATGCAAACCTCATTTTCTCAAGTTAAAAATGAGGATGCGGACGTCACTGGTATTAGGTAGTGATGAAGTGAGACAAACGCTCCCCTCTTTTACCACATAGTGGTGTATCAAGGTTTGTTGTATAAACAGATTTCTTACCTCGTCTGAAAGTACAGGTTTTAGAAAAACCACGTTGATTATCTAAATCCAGATTCATCATTCTCATGTTCTCTTGAAGTTTGGCAATTCTTTTGTTGTTCCTTTTGAATCTCCAACACGTGCTTTGAACATGATTCGTATTTCCACAAAACGAACAAATCAACAAGGATTTTTTGTTTTGTTGAATTGCATTCTATTTATCACAAGATTCAACATTCATTCTTCCATGATCAGTTGGAACAACAGAGTTGTTTATGCTTGTAGATTTTCTTTTAAATCCTAAACCATTTGTGTTTCCAAAGGATTTCTGACCGAATAGCATTTCTGAAATTTTGTCAGAACTTCCAGATAATCTCTGCAGATCATCCTTAAGAGTATTAATCTCTTTTTCCTTTAGGGCATGGTTTTGGTGAGTTCATCATTAAGACAATATATCTCAAGACTTTTCACCTGGATTGATGATTCAAGTTTCTTCAATGAAGCTTTTAATTGAAGATTTTCTTGAAGAACCTCTCTATTTAAGAATTCAAAAATCTCTGTGTCAGACTCAAGTTCTGAATCAGAATTTGAGTAGGTTGATGCTTCTGCTGCAAGAGGTGAGGGTTCATTACATCCATCAGACGTATCCAAGACGTTGACACCCAGGAAATATTTTTCTTGTATTGAATCATCTAAAGCAAAAACTGACAAAAGACGTTTATCACATTTACAAATTCTTTGATCTTTTCTGTTATCAGTGATTTATCAAAACCAACATGATTGGAACAACATTCATTAGCCCAAGACAAGTTAGAGGCTTCACTTGAGTTGGAAACAACATTGAATGCAGATGTTCTAACAGAAATTTGATCAAGAATTTTTAACTTTTCAACAAGAGTATTTCTGGAAAGAGTATCAAAGTTATTTCCCTCAACGATGGCATGCTTTTTAGAATCGTATCTGGATGGCAGTGATCTGAGAATTTTCATCACAATGTCCTTTTCAGGAGTAGTCTTACCCAATGCAAAACATGCATTAACAATTTCAGACACTTTGTGATTAAACTCATCAAATGATTCTTCATCTGCCATAAGAAGGTTTTCCCAATCAGAATTTAGGTTTTGAAGCCTAGATTCTTTATCACTGGTATTTCCTTCAAATACGGTTTCTAAGATATCCCAGACTTCTTCAGACTTTGTGTGTGTAGTCACATGGTGCTGAAGATCTGGGGTAATGACATGTATGATAACATTTAAGCCGTTAGAGTTTTTCTTTGCAGCAAGGATTTCTTCCGGACTATATCTACCAATATCCTTAGGTATAAATATATCTCCTTCTGTATTAACCGGAGGATCATAGCCATTAACAACACGTACCCATGTTTGAAAATCACGAGCTTGAAGAAACGCACGCATAACGATTTTCCACCATAAATAGTATGAGCCATCGAAGACTGGTGGTACATTTATGGAGATATAATTCCTGTCCATAGAGTCAGATCGCTATAAACACAGACTTATAAGGTCATTAAACGTGTTTGCCTGCTCTGATACCAATTGAAAAAGTGGGGGTCTAACAACCACACCCAATATTTCGATTAGCAATCTGTATGGACAAACTCCGATATACTTTTAAGAGAATCAACTAGAAATTCAGACTCAATCTTAATGAAAGTATATCAAAGAGTTATATCACACAGAAAGAGTTATATCATAAAGAACAACTGTCTCGATAGAAACCTAAGGTTAAAGGAGAATCGACTCTGGATAATACAACTAGTACACACAGAAGGTGTGGGGATTAGGTTTCCCAGTTGCTAGAGTTCTCCTTTATATATTCTTTCAAATCAGGGTTTGCAATCTAAGTTACCTTGGTAACAAAGCATTCAACATTCACCATTAGATGAAAACTTGATTAGATTCAAGCTAATATATTTCAACTGTTAGATCGAAATTATCTTGTTACACACAAATGAAATGCACATTTATTTAGGTTTGTGTAACCGTACCTAAACATGACACTTAGTTAGTTCAAAAGTAGTTAACCAAATGGTTAGCCATATGAGCACTTTCATATCAACCATATCCATCTTCACCATAACTAGTTCAAATGTCTCAAGAGAACTAGTTAGAGATTTGTTCAATTGCTTAGATCTCATAGAAGTATACAAGACACAATTGAAGCAAAAACGATTAGATTCATTCGAATCAATTCATGAACTTTATAGCCACGGTTTTTAAGTATACATTCCTTAGTTTATATTAGTTTTACTTCACGAATAATCGTTTTTAGAAACTAACCCACTTAAGTACGCATACTAGTACGCATACTTAAGTACCCGGAATAAGTTTGTTTTCAGTTCACAAACTCCAGCAGAAATTCACGGGATGTGAACTTCCGACAGTGCGCGTACTGGTACGTGGACTTCAATTCCGATTTCCCTGAGCATCAAAGTACGCATACTTTGGTTTAAGGAATAAGGACTTACACACGTATGAGTTATCACACAATGTTTATATCCTTCCAAGGTTATATTCTAAACTCTCATTTCAATCATTGAAACATTCTTAGAGGACGTTATATAGTTGTTGTTCACAAGCTATTTTTCGTCAAAGCGATTTTCAAGTAATTGAAACTAATATGAATTTCGTCACTAGTAAAGATGAACTTGGCCAAAGCGAAATCTTACCAACACATATTTCGAGAAATAGATGAGCGAGATAAACTCGGCTCGAAATAGGAAATGTGTATAATCATAGTCTATATAGCAATACGACTTTTGTCTCAAGATAGGAGATAGAGTAGATAGAATTTTGAGTGATAGATAAGTTCAAGTCTCCACATACCTTTTAGTCGATGAAGTTACACCAGTTCCTTGAGTAGTTCTTCGTCTTTGAATGATGATCGCCATGGAGTCTAGAGCTCAACTACACTTTCTATCCTAGTCCGAGACTTAGCTAATAGTAGACTAGAAATCAAGACTTATAGTTTTGGTAACTAAACTTGACAACAAGCTTGAGATAGCAACGCTTGCGAGTTCGGCCGAGCAGTGCTCTAACAAGAAGAAGACCACCATCCAATCCCATTCTATCAATGCAGACATGATTGCAGAAATTTAAGGAACTGGCAACAACTAACATCCTATCTTTATCAAATTTTATTTCAGAGAAAAATAGAATATCAGGATTTTGATTTTAATTAAAACAACAAGATGATCTTTCGAAAACTTTTTCGCTAATCCTTGGATATTACATGCAAGTATCTTCATGATTGTTATTAACCAAAACAGAAATTTCAAAGAAAAAATAGTACCTATTAGCAGAACAACAATTATTAGCACATTTAATATCAATTTAAGGGTAAATAATAAAAGCATATAATGAAAGACAAAGGATTGAAAACAATAATAAGAAATATCAGAAGAAGGATGGAATTGATTCCGAATTTTTTTGTACCTGGATTCCCATAGATCTTTTTCAACATGAGTAGTAGATATAGAACGGATTGATCTTATTTGGACTGGAGTAAATCAATTTGAAACATCCATTCAGAGGAGGAGGCGAGTAAACAGGAAATACCCCCAAAAATAATCACACCCAATTAAATATTCTAACATAGGAATCAACACAGATACCCCTAAAAAGGCTCCTTTTATCTAGAGAATTCTATGACTCAATCAGACGCGAACACCACAAAGAAAATTCTAATTTCTTACTAAATTTCATAGGATTAAATAACATAATATTATAAAGATCAGAGAAAACTAAAACAACAACACCTTAATTTCTCACAGAGAAGGCAAAACTCCACCAACAATAGAGAAGGAAAATGAAATATGAGAAACAAGCATACGTCAACGGATAATACAATCCATATTCTAGAGGATAGATCTCGAAAAGGCACCTAAGAGATAAAGCTAAACCAAATAAGGACTTACCCAAAGGACAATGATAGTTGATAAGGAAATACAACACGTGTTCCTTAAAAAATGATAAATGAACTTAAACAGTCCGACCGAGAGTACCCAAATATACCTCAATCTAAAACTTTTCCACCTATAATTCCTTTCTGAAAAAGCGGGGGTTTAACAACACCACCCAATATTTCGATTAGAAATCTGTATGGACTAACTTTGAAATACTTTGTTAGAGAATCAACTAGACAATCAGACTCAATCTAGACAAAAGTATCTCAAGGAGTTAATATCTCTCTCTTGTTTTTGATATTACTCAAGCTAATAAAAATCAGCGAGTCATAATCAAAACACAAGAAATACTTAGCGGTACCAAAGACCAATGTCCAAGGATCAATCAACAACCAAAGGTTGGATTTCCAATTGATGATCACGAGCGCACAACCTGTATTATTTCAATTATATAAAATATAATGCGGAAAAGAAATAACACAGACACCAGAAATTTTGTTAACGAGGAAACCGCAAATGCAGAAAAACCCCGAGACCTAGTCCATATTAAATACACGTTGTATTAAGCCGCTACAGACACTAGCCTAGTCCAAGATAACTTCAAACTTGACTATAGTTGAACCCCAATCAGTCTCCCACCGATCCAAGGTAAAGTTGTACTCCTACGCCTATGATCCCAGCAGGATACTACAGACTTGATTCCCTTAGATGATCTCACCCAGAACCAAGAGTTGTTGCAACCCAAAATCACAGACTTGATAATAAACAGATCTATCTCACACAGAAAAGTCTATCAAAGGATAAATCTGTCTCCCACAGATAAACCCTAGGTTTTGTTCCGTCTTAAGATATAAAATCAAGGTGAACATGAACCAATTGATAATCCGTTCTTATATTCCCGAAGAACAGCCTAGATTAATCAATCACCTCTCTACAATCCTTCCTGACTACACAGGCGGTTTGTCGAGGAATCACAAACAGTGAGACGAAGATGTTTGTGACTTCTTTATCTTGACTATCGGAGAACTCTCACGATCTCAATCTAATCAATCGATTGTACTCGTACGATAGAAGATGCAAGATCATATCACACAACTACGATAAAAGTAGTATCCGTCTGGCTTCACAATCCCAATGAAGTCTTTAAGTCGTTAACCTGGTTTTAGAGAAGAAAACCAAAGGTTAAAGGAGAATTGACTCTAGCGAGCGCACTAGTATCACATAGACGTGTTGGGTTTAGTTTTGCTCAAAGATAGATGTCTCATTTATATAGCCTTCAAATCAGGGTTTTTCCTTAGTTAAAAAGCAATCCTTATTCACCGTTAGATGAAAACCTGATTTAGATTCAAGTTAATATTTCTCAACCGTTAGATCAAAAACTTAGCTTGTCACACACACTTGGGTAAACGTTTACTGGGTTTGCGAAAACCATGCCAAAACGTGTACGTGTATGTTGGTTCAACATAGTAACCCAAAAGGTTAACCATATGATCATTTCATATCAACCTTGTTCTTCTTCACCATAACTAGTTCAATTGACTCAAATGAACTAGTTAAAGAGTTGTTCAATTGCTATGAGATCTTATGTAACTACACAAGACACAATTGAAACAAAGATGATTCGATTCGATTGAATCGGCTCATGAACATTATAGCCACGTTTTGCATAAAGCATTACTTAATAATTTAATGTTTCATGTTTAAAACACATTTTTAGATCATAACCTCTTAATCTCACAAACAAGTTCGCGGACTTAAGTTAATCGGTTGAGTTTTCCAAACTCAGCAGAAATTCTCGGAAAGAGAATTTCCGCCAGTTCGCGGACTAAGCACACAAACGAGTTTTGGAAAATCCAGCATAAATTCTCGATCGAGAACTTCCGACAGTTCGAGGACTGAGTCTTCGGACTGGGTTCGCGGACTTGGAAAGCCAATTCCACAATCCTCCCGATTTCTCTTGATCGACAAAGTTCGAAAACTTCGGTTAAAGGAATACATGGTTATGTAATCTAAACTCTCATTTCAATCATTGAGACATTCTCATAGGATGCTATGTAGCCATTATTCACATACCGATTCATGTCAGACCAATTCTCAAAGTGATTGAAACTTTTCATGACTTTCGTCACTAGGTGAAGATAAACTTGATCAAAGCGAAACGCTTTACCAACACACGATTTCGAGATAAAAGATAAGTAATGAATTCTCATCTCGAAATGTCAAATGTGTATGATCTAGTTTATATAACATACGAATTTTGCCACATAAGAAGTAGGAGATATAATAGATAGACTTTTGAGTGATAGATAAGTTCAAGTCTCCACATGCCCTTTTGTTGATGAAGTTCCACGGTTCCTTGTATAGATATTCTTCGTTGTATGATGAATCACCATGAAGTCCTTGAGCTCAACTACACTTTTCTATCCTAGTCCGAGACTTAGCTATGTAGGCTAGAAATCAAGACTCATAGTTTTGATCACTAACATTGACAAACATGCGAGGTCGACCGAGCTATGCTTTAACACTTTATCCGAAAGTGATTGTCTATAAACTGAGTCGAGACAATACAACTAATCGGTTCACACTTCGTGTGATCGTCTACGGATACGAGATTGTGACAATACGACAACAAGATAACTGGTGTGATTGACTATGGATACAAGATGGAGACAATACAACAACGAAGTATGTTTACTTGATAATAGGTTCGGACTTAACCAAACTCTAGGGATTGTCTATCAAAAATAAGAATTAACGTTTGTGTAATTTACTTTAAATTATAATAACAACAATTATAATTGCGGAAAATAAAAGTGAATGACACAGCAAGATTTTGTTAACGAGGAAACCGCAAATGTAGAAAAACCCCAGGACCTAGTCCAGAATTGAATACTCTCAGAATTAAGCCGTTATAAAAAATCAAACCAACTTCGTATAGTTGAGACCAAGCAACTAAACCTATAGTTCACCTAGTTTCCTCAGTATCCCTGTGCCTCCAACTTGTAAATAAGTCACGCACTGGGAACAATTCATTTGGTTTGTATTCCAAACAGTAAAGGAACAACAAATTTGTTCAGTAACAACTCTTTTCAAACAACGTGATATGAGTTTGACAAAGGCTCTTCCAGTTAACTAATAAACTCCTTTGTCGGGTCCTTAGATCAATCTCTCAACAACTACCGAAGTAATTTTTAGACTATGCAATCAATAATATTAATCACAAAGAAATGTACTGATGCCGATCTACTCAACTAATCAATCCAATCTATCACAAAGATAAACCGATTATAGCTGGATCCCTTTCCAGCCGAAACAAGTATTGTGCACACCAATTATGAACCCAAAAAATCTTTTTGTCTTCAGATCTTCTTCAATCTTCAATCAGCACCTGCACACAATCAACTTGAATCTCTTATGATCAATCACACACAGAACGGAGTCTGTTAACGTCGGATTATCACAAGACGTCTTTAGAACTACAAACAATATAAAGATCATGTAGATGGGGAAAAACGATTTGCTGGTTTTTAAGGAATTGAGGAGACGACCGTACGGAGGAGACTCCTCGAACCGAGCGAAATATTAAACCTTACACAGATGCACCACTGCAAAGGGGGTGCTTTAGATTCGAGAGATCAATCTGTAGTACTCCGGCCTAAATCAAGACAATGACCGTTCGAGAGTAAATTCGGTCACAAGAGAGGATGGGTTGATCTGTAGGAGGGAAGCTGAGAAATGCGTGGAATCAATGGTAATCAAAGATTATGGGTGTGTGAATTCTGAATATGATAAGCTCTGAATGATTGAAATTGCTCAATTGAGAGTAGTTGCTCAATTGATGAGTTGATGATCTCGTGTTGTCAGTTTGACGTGAGATTGATGATACTGATGATGCTGATCATTCAATCATGATTCAGAGACTTATTTATATTGCTGGAATTTTAGACACCATGACCCCATGAAGTGTGACAGTTGATGGAATCAAGGAGTGAGGAAGTGGAGATCGTGTTTGAAACCAGTTGCTCAACGTGTGGAGACTTGGTCGATTTTCCACCAACTACCTCGTGAATTCCTTCAACTGATTGCACGACTTTCTCACATTCCATCGTGTGTTTGAACACACGTGTCGTAGACCGCCAGACCAAAACCCTATGATATCCCCCCAAAGTGACACGATTGACGTCTCGTGGTATGTTAGTCAATTGATGACTTCGTGGTTTGATGGGACGATGAATCCATGAAGTTGCTGAGTTGAACATGATGTTCTGAAACTCATGAGTTGAACATGTCATGAGACAGAGGTATAGTTCTTACGATGAAATTAGCAAGTATTGCTCATTCGATAGATCGTTGAATATTGATAGTTGAACCAATATTCCTTGGTTTGAGAAAATATTTATCATCTGAGCAAGTGTTGCTCATGTGATAAATTGTTGAATATTTGATCGTTTGAGCATGTGTTGCTCATCTGATGAATTATTGGCAGCGTACCAAAAATATTAATTAGAATACTGGTCGTTGAACCGAGCATAATTAATAAAATTAATGACCACGAGGCTGTCGTAAAATTATTAAGGTTGGAATCTGGAATGATGACCCTTGGATTCAGAAACCCTAATTTGATCAATTGATGATCAATTCATGGTTCGTCAGAAGTTTAACCATAGGACGAAGGAGGGAGCGACTATATGGGACCGTGGATCAACCATGTAGTGTCCACATGCTCACGTGAGCAAATACGAAGAACTCCTGAAGAGTTGACGATTTGTTGGTGGAAGAATGATTAAATTCTGGCTTAATCATTTATTCAAAAATGCTCGTCTGAGCCTTAGGTGAGAAAACCTAATTAATTATGACGAGGCGAGGGACCGACCATGGAGTCATGAAACCGGACCTGAGTTGTCACGTGACCGCCTGACGATCACTTCATGAAAAATCCAAAGTGTTTGGAAGAGTTTTGGACCTAATACGAGCAATTGTGCAACTTAGGTCAAAACTGTGAAAATTGATGGGACCGGCTTCCGTGAGCCAAAGAGCCAATCTTGGTCGGTCAATATAGCATGCTCGTGTCCCCAAGGCGTCCGCGTCTCAGTCCTGAGAATTTTATTATTTTCCGGCGTGCAATTGAGCATCCATTCGAGAAAATATGCCAAAATTAGGGTTTCGACGAAACTGAGGAAAACACCATGAGATGATGAAAAATAATTATAAAATAAGGAATGAGGAGGCATGGGACCGCCGTGGTCAAGGCATGGTCGGCCGGTCGTGACCACGGTCCCGTGGTCCCTTTTCCTTAATTTTATAATATTTTGATGATTTTATGAAAAATTCATGAATTTTGAGAAATTTGATGAATTTAGGGAGTTTCCATGAATTGAAGGAGTTTTCATGAGTTCACGGATGCAAAATATTAAAATAATAAAAACACGGGAGTGTGGGACCATGGAGGCATGGCCTCCCGGCTATGGACCAGTCCCACGAGTTTTTCATATTTTTTTAATATTTTTAGGTATTTTTGATGATTTGAGGGAATTTTTCCTAATTTGAGGGAATTTTTCCTAATTTGAGAGAAATACCATAAAATCAAGGAATTTGATGAATTCAAGGAAAAATAGGATGAATAATAATAAAATAATAAAGCAAAGGGCGTGTGGGACCGGCTAGGGCACGGCCGGCTGGCTACTGGCCGGATACCACAAGTTTTCATAATTTTATTTTATTATATTATTATATGATGATTTGTGCAAAAAAATACCATGATATCAAGGAGTTTTTTCATGAAATTATAGAAATAATAATAATAATAATAATAATAATAATAATAATAATAAAATAATAATAAGGAACCGTGGGGTGTGGGGCCGGCTGGGACCAAGGCATGGCTGGTTGGCCAATGGTCACGCCCCACACTCCTTTCCCTTAATTTTATATTATTTGTTATGGATTTATGGAAGTACCATGAAACCGAGGAGCTTCCTCGAGACGAATGAGATTTGATCAGATGAGAGAATTTTCATCAAATCATGGAAAATAATAAAAATGTATTAATAATATAAAACTGGCGTGGAACTGACCACGTCACAGTCGGTAGGTCGTGTGTCCATGTTCCCAGCACCTTGGTCAATATTTTTAATTATTTATTATTTTCTTCCCTATTTTGCATAGGTTCATCGTTTCGTTGTATTTTGAAATACTCGTTCGTGCGGCGACTGTTAGTGTATCATCGTTGAATACACTTTCACCATTTGAATCGGGGCTTACTTAGAGGTAGCTCAGACGCCCGGTTGCTGATTATTTATTACTGATTGTGGAATTCAGTGGAGAATAATTCACAAAACTGAGTAATAAGATGTTTATTATTAATTCATAGGATCAGGTGAGGATTCGACTACGAACTCAGAATAATAAAGTGAGCATTACCATTCCATGGGATCGTAGATTCGACCATAGAATCGGAGTAATTAAGATTTATCTATTACCATTTATGAGACCAGTTGTGGATTTGATCATGAAATCGGAGTAATGAGATAATACAGTTATTGCTATTCTATGAGATCAAGTCGTGGATTCGATCATAGAATCAGAACAATTGTTTATTGCCGTTCCATGGGACCAGTCGTGGATTCAACCATGGAATAGGAGCAATTGTTATTTCCATTCCATGGGACCAGTCGTGGATTCGACCATGGAATAGGAGCAATAATAGATTATTCTGGGAATTCAGTAGTGAATGTCACGGCAGAATTAATCGTAATTAGGAATAATTAACTTTGTGGCTCTATACTAGCAGAGCAAGCTGTCTAGGAGCATTAATTATCCCGATATGAGCTTGTCGGTAAGTCATATCCTTTATATAGTCAGGGTAAACTCGTTGTTTGTTCCTGAAGACGTTATCACTCTATACTAGCAGAGCAAGCTGTCTAAGATCCGTCCATCTCGTGATACTAGATAGAAATAATCACTGAAAGTGTTTAGTATTCATGAGATATGTCGTTGTCCAGTCGTGAGACTACATATCTACATGTACTCTGAGATAAAGTACTCTCCGTTGAGAATTCGATGAGAGACATGTGTCTCAATACTCACGTCTGATTGCTGGATCAGAGCTTCGTATAATTATGAGTTTACGATTTTAGCCCTTATCGAAAATCCACCATCTACATTAAGTCCCCTGCTTATTGAGGAAAGCTGTGTTCCTCAGTCAGCATTAAATGGTGATTTTCCGGCCATAAATAATAATACCAGTAATTGAACTTAGTCGTAAGTTGAGACGTTACCGGATTTAGAGAGCATGAGCAAACCACGACTTGATGAAGGCTTCAATGTCATGATTGGAGCGTCGTTTGATGAGAATAAATTGGTGTTGAACCGCTGGTTTGGACGACAGGACCTTGGTCGCTTTAGGATTCGCGGGATGGGCCCATGAAAACAAATCCTTATTTTATGAATAAACGCTCGTTCGTTCGTTAGTTTAAGGAACAAACAAAATAGACCTGAGTCTAATGATATAAAATTCGTCTATGAGCTTTCACGGAAACCGGAATTTTATATTTTAAATATGTGAGATTTCACAAAGTGGAATAAAGTCTCGTTTCAAAGGTGGATGCTCGTACGAGAGAAAAGTTTTTTTTTTTTTTTGATAGACGTGTGTTTGTTAGTAATAGAATTTTGTTTATGAGCCTTCATAAAAAAATTTATCTTCAAGCTTTCGGAAATCTTTGAAAATATACTCTCGCTTCAAAGACAGATGCTCGTGCGAGGGAGCAAAAATATATAGATATATTTTTCAAATTTACGTGAGTTTCACGTTAAAATATATTTTGTAAAATCAATGTTTTGATTTTGAACAATTGTTGAAAGTATACAACCATACATGGTGAAAGAATTCTATATGTGAGTTTTCACAATCGTAGAATGGACGTCTGTCCAGATTTTGAGAAACCAGTGAATGTTCACATTGTAAAATTTACGTGGGTTGTTCACGGTTTTGTGAAAATCATGCCAGAATTTTGCTCGTCTTAGCAGGTTTGAAGGAACGAGCAAGATTTGAAGTATTAACTCATGTACTGTTAGTGGAATCGTCAACAGGTAAGAGTTGAAAGTTACCATTTTTGCAGACGCTGATGTGAGCATCTTTATTCCATGATTCGTTGTTTTGCTGAATCCTATGCTTTGTATAAATGATGCGCTGAATGTTATGCATCTGTCACAGCCACTTTGCAAGAATGACTGACTCCCATGATGACACTTTCAAAGACGATGTTTCCAGGGATGACATCTCCGCGGGTGTAACTTCAATAAATGGTACTTCTGGGACCTCTGAGTGATGGTGAGAGATCCTTCATACTGAGTTGTACACCTGGTTATTTCATCAACTATACCGCAGGATGATCATGTAGTGAGGTTTCCGATCAATGTAGACTCCTCGGAAATAGAAGAAAGTCTTCGGGGCGGAGCACCCAGAAGTAAGGACTACAGGATGTTAGCAAATGACGTGCAGTCCCCAGCCGTTTCTTTGGTGAGTTGTTAGCGCTCCTTGTGTCATGACTTTTTCCTGCCCGTGCAATTAGGATCACGAGACCAAGGTTTTGTTATTTATTTTCAGACCTTTTCTCCATCGATTGACGGTCTTCAACTTGTTCCCATACGAACAATTCATGAATCCAGTACTGATGAAGAAGTCGATGTAAATATCTCTTTCGTGCAGGTGATCGCGGCATCTCCTTGAATAAAATAATAATAATTTTTGTTGATGAATCCAGGAAGAAATCATTGTAGATAAGAATCATGTTGATGAAGCGCACTCTTCTTTGTGAGATGGGAATATGGAGAATTCCCGAAATCCCGAACCGAATGGAGATAGCGGTGTTGTCAACGGAGATTCTGGTATCGTCGAGCCTTCAAATGATTTAGAGACTCCCTTAGTAAGTATATCTCCTGTAATTTCTTAAAAGAAGTATGATATCGCTGATTCGTGAATGAATTAATGAAAATCAATGTGAATTTATGGATAACTTTTCCGAAATACGTCACTGGAAAATTTCAGACTTCAGATTTTACTAGAAACGTTGTAGAATCTTCGTCCGAAGTCAGATTTTCGCGGTTTGCATATGTATCTTCAAGCCCAGAAAATTTCCAAGATTTACCCAAAGAAGCTGTTTGAATTTTGAGCATGTTTAGGGCCTGAAAAAGGCGAAATAGTGAACTTCCAAGAGACCTTCAGAACTTCTTCAGATGGCAGGTTGCTCCATGTTTTAACCACATCTCTTTGCTCTTTCATCCGATTGTCATGAAACTTTGAGAAGTTATAGAGGACATCCATACAAAGAGAATGGTATATAAACAATGTTCAGATTCCTCGTATATTTCTCCCAGTTCGTCGTTTAGTACAGGACAGAGTACAGTTTCTTCAGACGAGGTTACCGTAAAACGTATTTTCATGACTTTCATGCTATTTGCTCGTTCCTTGAGTGTATAATGATTAATCTTGATAATGTTGGATTTCTTGTATGATGTATTTTATGATCTCATTTGGTTTCAAGCTTAGATGACTCTAATCCTCATGTAATCTTCGTATTAGGTGCCAAATACCGAAGTTGAGGATATTGAAACCAATGAGGATAACTCAAACTTCCCTGGAGTTATTGATGAGGATACAACCATCTCTGCACTTCAAGGCCATGAGAAGGTTGTCATTGAAGTCTTGGAAACTCAGATTGTTGCTGCTTCAATGATAGAAGAAACCGAAACACCAGTAGAGAATACTGAAGAAATTGTTGCCCTGGAGGCTGCTCCAGTAATTGAGAACCGTATAGTGGTGCATGAATATCCAAGTGCAAGAGTTGCTTTTGATCCTCCGTTCGATGCTTCACTCCCGTATCATGAACTAGTTGGCGGATTCAGCGTTCCCATTGGATATGCAGGCTTGTACGAGAAACCGTGGAAGATGTATGGGCACATCGTCGTTACCAAGGATCCGGAGCATAGTTATTTCTTGACGAGGCAAGTAGAGCCATATTGCGTGTTATAAATGATATCTGCATCACAACTGGAAATACTGTCACCCGGGATGTACTCTTTGATTGGGAGTACAACTTGAAGAAAGCTGAAGAACTTGGCTTCAATCTGAAGTGGCTTCGTCAAAAGATTGATGCTATAAGGAAAGCGGTGGAAGGTGACACTTATTTCACCACCAGTGATGCCATGTTGAAGAAGATGGATGTAGAAAAGCAGAAATTTTATTTTGCTGACTTTCTTTAGTTTTCTTTCCATGATATCTTGAACCTTGGACTTCTGAGAGATGTGAGGTTTTATTCTGGTCTTGATTTCTTGATCGGTTTTGGATTGTGAAATCGATCGTCTTGACAAGTGGATCGTCGGTCCCCAGTATTTTGTTAAGTCTCTCCCTTTCGTTTTCCCTTCTTCTGGTGAGACCTAGATAGAGGACCCAGGTAGAAAAATTGATGTAAAGACCTAGGTGGTCGAAGTTGGAGGTACCTTGATGAAGGATTTAGCGGAAGGACCTGGTGGACACTGATCGACTGTGGAAGTTACGAATCCCGTCTAAAAATTGTTGTTTGCATGTTGTACGCTCAGGAAGCTGTAGGAACCTCATACGACGTCGGAATCTGACGATTGACCCCAACTTTCGAAGCGAAGAGACGGAGGAACCATATGCAACCAGAATTCTTAAGTTTGGAGATGTCTAGGGAAATCAATAAAGTATGCACTTTCATAACTTGTAATCCCATGCAAATTTTCAGATCTCATAGACCTGACAGTAAATGTCGTATCTTTCAGCTCGTATGTCCGATTGATGCGCCCTTTTGGTATGTTGTAGAAGAGACATAGAAAAACATCTTTCGTTGAGGAATCATTGTCCCATTCCTCACCAATTAGTACGTTTTTGCAAACCCATGGACTGGAGTGTGTTGTATCTCATTTATAGAGGTGATGAGAACATCTTGTAGAAGACCTTGGATTATGCCCACCAGTCGTGCCAGCTTTGGGAAGAATTTCATGTGAGCATGTTATCAGGTCCGCACATCTTGATATGAATCATTGGTCTTAGAGAAGTTCGCTTCATGTGTAACACTTCAGAGAATGATTAGTTGATGAAGCCCTGAGGATGTTGCTCCTGAGACCGTTGTTGGTGCTGAAACCATGAATGATGTTCCTCTAGAGATTATTGTTGATGCTGATACCATGGTTGAAGTTGCTCTAAAGAGTGAAAAGGCTAGAACCATGATTATAGATATAAACTTTGCTCCTTCATCCAGTGAGCCTTTTACATTCATGAACTAGTTGATGAGTTGAGCGTCCGTAAGATGAAGGTGTACTGAGAGTTCAACCTGAATGCTCCTGAAAGCATAACTTTACCACAATTTGGCTTTGTCAGTGAGTCAACATTGTTGCAGTAGATAGCATCAGCAGTTTTCATACTGGATGTGATTGGTGAAGAGAGAAAGTTCCCCAATCATGCATGGGCTTGTGATGTAGAGAAAACCCGTTGATGAAGTTTCATGGAATCACCTCAGGTTGCCCAGTATATATTGAAGGAGTTAGTGCCATCCATGTATGAATGATGTTGCATATGCTTCAGAAGTCTTATCATGGGATAATGAAGACGTATTGTTTAGTTACACTTTGATCGTGCTGGTGTTGAATCAATGTGTCATCATCGAGATATTTGTGCTGAAGTTGTACTCTTTGATTGGGAGTACAACTTGATAGCTTTTTTAGATGCTTGAGCGTTGGAGCGTATATTCCTTAAGCATCGAATATCTTAGGGGTTTGATCGTCTCGGCCCTGGAGTATCTTCTGTTGATTCAACATCCATTTCGTTGCAATAATGGGATTCGACACTTGTGCAGACATTAGAGCTTTCTGATTTTTTGGAACACATGGACTAGCAGGAGAAACGCCCAAAGTGTTATTTTCCATGTTTGGACATCATCTCGGTAATGAATGTTTCAGTGCTTGATTCGGAGGAGCGTTAGATTCAACCACTTGGTAAAATACTAATGTGGTGAAGCTACCATTCATAACGTCATGCAGAGTTGCTAGCAGAATTGAGTCCCCATGCAAGGCAGCATGTGAGGAAATAAATGATATAGACATGGGATGAGACTTGCCTGAGTGCGGAACCTATTAATGGATGTATATGCATCTTTTGCAGGTTATTTCTTCAACCTCGTCAAAGTTTGAAATTACTCCAAGTACTCTGATGATGGAATGTCCGTCAAATCTTCTGGATCAGAACTTTCTTCGTTGGAGAGACGTGTAACCAAAGGAGCTCTGTAAGTACCCATATTTTCAGCGTGGATCCACGCTCGTCTGAAGGAAATGTCATATCCTGGATCTTCCTGATTATGTGAAACTTGGTTTCTGTCCAGTGTTGAACTTATGTTTACTTTGAGAGTGATGTACCATAAGTATTCTGAGCTCTCCTTCAAGGTCTCTTATTGAGATGGGAGCATGAGTAGCTTCTTGTCGACTGATGCCTGCGGCTCTGAGGTTTTCAATGGAATGATGTTGATGGCGGTGCCGGCATCGATCAACGTTATTCCAAATTCGTTTCTTCGACTGTGGTAAGCAGTCCCCAGTCGTACATCTCTTGGTTTGTGGCTGGAGGCTCAAGAAGTATTTCCGGAATGGACTTCTTGACACGATGTGGTTCAGTGCTGTGAATATGTCTCTCTTTTTTTCCTTCGACAGATAGAGCAACTCACGTTCGACCAAGGATTGAACTGCCTCTTTGATAGGTTGTTCAGAGAGTGTAAAGGTTATGATTGGGAGAGGATTCTTGTGTACTCCTCCAGTGCCCAGTTGAATCTATTGTGGATCAACCTTCTCTTTGGTGACGTGTTTCAAAATATTGCAGTTACTTGTCGAATGATTGATAAATCTATGAAGGTGACAGTACCTTGGATTCTTCATGTTGGCTCTCTATGATGAGCAACAGTTTGATTGCACCGTCTTGAACCCAGACTTCCAGTAACTCGATCACTCCTTCATGAGAAGTTTAGTTTGTCCGATCATTTTCCCGTTCGTTGATGCCAGGTCGAGGTTTGTGCAAGATTGGTTATCCTTCCGTGATGCTTTTGTAGGAAGAGGTGTTGGATGTCGCATGTTTGAGCAGAAGCTTTTCTTTTTCTTCCTTGAGCAACAACATTCATGGAAGGTTGGACATCGTACTGTTTGTTGATCAGGCGTCGGCTGCTCCGAGGTTCCTCAACCTTGTAGACTTTGCTCAGTAAAGCAGGTGTAGTAGTCGCTGATCGTGTTGGCTGCTTCATGAAGTTCTGAGAAAGTGTGGAACCGGAGGTTTTCCAGCAAGGCTCTGTAGATCGGGATCATTTTGTTGACGCACAATTCTACAAGTTGTTTCTATGTGACGTTTGGGTCGTGGCAGTCCAAGGCATGAATTCTGAACCTTTTCACATAATCATCAGGATGTTCGCTGCTCCTTCGAAACATCCTTCCTAGATCAGAGAGAGTGACTTGCTCTGACACGAAGAAGTATTTTCTGTAGAAAGCATTAATCATCTCTCCCCAATCGGTGATACTTCACGATGCGATGTTGTTGTACCAGGTGTATGCTCTGCCTTTCAAGGATTTTGAAAATTTCTCCAGACGGACGACATGGTTGTGCTCGTATTCG
The DNA here is from genome assembly GCF_003573695.1 of Papaver somniferum. Classification (NCBI taxonomy): domain Eukaryota; kingdom Viridiplantae; phylum Streptophyta; class Magnoliopsida; order Ranunculales; family Papaveraceae; genus Papaver; species Papaver somniferum. The sequence continues at coordinate 43,158,027 of NC_039360.1, read as the reverse complement.
CCCAATAATTCCAGAAACCGAGAAATATGTTTTTGAGTATTGCATGTTCCATTATAAAGAATGAATGTTGGAGCGGTATAACCTTTGAAAGAGGAATCCTCTGTATGGCAGTATGGAGGTTGGTGACGATGGACGGATGATGTCTTGTCTTTTCATCGATCCTCAAAAAGCACTCCATATCTTCACGAGTGATGAAACTTGAAGGTTCCATTGCTGGAGAGTCATCTGCAGCTTTGCGGAATTCTTCATCATGTACAACATGGATTGGAGAGATTTCAGAATCAGCGGTTGAAGATGTTTCTTTAGCTTTTCCTTTCTCGCGTTGAGGCTGAGTTCGTTCAGATGCAAGCTTGTTTGTGAGAGTTTTAATATAAACACACAACTGCTTCTGTGTTGCAGCCACGTCAGTCTGAAACTTCGTGAAATCAATTATGGTAGGCTGATTTCCTCTGGTTTCTTCAGGAGACCGACCGAAGAGTTGATTGTTGATGGCGCCAGTGCCGTCACTTGCTGGAGGACCAGTACTTGGAGGATTAGTAGTAACATGTGACATGAAATTGCTGGCTGGAGGAGTGGTATTAGTGGTACCACTGAAGCCTGCAATGTTGAGAGGAGTAGTACTTGCGATTGCAGTATCACTAGAAATTGCGATGCGAGAGTCAGGTGTTGAACCCGGATTGGTAACTGAACCGGACCTAAGATCAACCATCTTTGTGAGATTGCAACCGAGAGAATGATCTCCCACTGTGGTCGCCAATCTGTAGATGGGGAAAAATGATTTGCTGGTTTTTAAGGAATTGAGGAGACGACCGTACGGAGGAGACTCCTCGAACCGAGTGAAATGTTAAACCTCACACAGATGCACCGCTGCAAAGGGGGTGCTTTAGATTCGAGAGATCAATCTGTAGTACTCCGGCCTAAATCAAGACAATGACCGTTAAAGAGTAAATTCGGTCACAAAAGAGGATGGGTTAACCTGTAGGAGGGAAGCTGAGAAATGCGTGGAATCAATGGTAATCAAAGATTATGGGTGTGTGAATTCTGAATATGATAAGCGCTGAATGATTGAAATTGCTTAATTGAGAGTAGTTGCTCAATTGATGAGTTGATGATCTCGTGTTGTCAGTTTGACGTGAGATTGATGATACTGATGATGTTGATCATTCAATCATGATTCAGAGACTTATTAATATTGCTGGAATTTTAGACACCATGACCCCATGAAGTGTAGCAGTTGATGGAATCAAAGAGTGGGGAAGTGGAGATCGTGTTTGAAACCAGTTGCTCAACGTGTGGAGACTTGGTCGATTTTCCACCCACTACCTCGTGAATTCCTTCAACTGATTGCACGACTTGCTCACATTCCATCGTGTGTTTGAACACACGTGTCGTCGACCGCCAGACCAAAACCCTATGATATCCCCCCAAAGTGATATCATACCACTTCAATTGATGACTTCGTGGTTTGATGGGACGATGAGTCCATGTAGTTTCTAAGTTTAACATGATGTTCTGAAACTCATGAGTTGAACATGTCATGAGACAGAGGTATAGTTCTTACGATGAAGTGTGAAAGTATTGCTCATTCGATGGATCGTTGAATATTGATTGTTGAACCAATATTCCTTGGTTTGAGCAAATATTTATCATCTGAGCAAGTGTTGCTCATGTGATGAATTGTTAAATATTTGATCGTCTGAGCATGTGTTGTTTATCTGATGGATTATTGGCAGGGTACCAAAAATATTAATTAGAATACTGGTCGTTGAACCGAGCATAATTAATAAAATTAATGACCACAAGGCCGTCGTAAAATTATTAAGGTTGGAATCTGGACTTATGATCCTTGGATTCAGAAACCCTAATTTGATCAATTAATGATCAATTCATGGTTCCTCAGAAGTTTAACCATAGGACGAAGGAGGGAGCGACTATATGGGACCGTGGATCAACCATGTAGTGTACATATGCTCACGTGAGAAAATACGAAGAATTCCTGAAGAGTTGACGATTTGTTGGTGGAAGAATGATTAAATGCTGGCTTAATCATTTATTCAAAAATGCTCGTCTGAGCCTTAGGTAAGAAAACCTAATTAATTATGACGAGGCGAGGGACCGACCATGGAGTCATGAAACCAGCCCTGAGTTGTCACGTGACCGCCTGAAGATCACTTCATGAAAAATCCAAAGTGTTTGGAAGAGTTTTGGACCTAATACGAGCAATTATGCAAATTAGGTCAAAACTGTGAAAATTGATGTGACCGGCTTCCGTGACCCAAAGAGCCAATCTTGGTCGGTCAAGATAGCGTGCTGGTGTCCCCAAGGCGTCCGCGTCCCATTCCTGAGAATTTTGATATTTTCTGGCGTGCAATTGAGCATCCATTCGAGAAAATATGCCAAAATTAGGGTTTCGACAAAACTGAGGAGAACACCATGAGATGATGAAAAATAATTATAAATAAGGAATGAGGAGGCGTGGGACCGCCGTGGTCAAGGCATGGTCGGTCGGTCGTGACCACGGTCCCGTGGTGCCTTTTCCTTAATTTTATAATATTTTGATGATTTTATGAAAAATTCATGAATTTTGAGAAATTTGATGAATTTAGGGAGTTTCCATGAATTGAAGGAGTTTTTATGAGTTCATGGAAGCAAAATATTAAAATAATAAAAACACGGGCGTGTGGGACCATGGAGGCATGGCCGCCCGGGTATGGACCGGTCCCACGAGTTTTTCATAATTTTTTAATATTTTTAGGTATTTTTGATGATTTGAGAGAATTTTTCCTAATTTGAGAGAAATACCATAAAATCAAGGAATTTGATGAATTCAAGGAAAAATAGGAAAAATAATAATAAAATAATAAAGCAAAGGGTGTGTGGGACCGGCTAGGGCATGGCCGGCCGGCTAGTGGCTCGGTCCCACAAGTTTTCATTATTTTATTTTATTTTATTATTATATGATGATTTGTGCAAAAAAATATCATGAAATCAAGGAGTTTTTCATGAAATTAGAGAAATAATAATAATAATAATAATAATAATAATAATAATAATAAAATAATAAGGAACAGTGGGGTGTGGGGACGGCTGGGACCAAGGCATGGCCGGTTGGCCAATGGTCACGCCCCACACTCCTTTCCTTAATTTTATGTTATTTGTTATGGATTTATGGAAGTACCATGAAACCGAGAAGCTTCCTCGAGACGAATGAGATTTGATCAGATGAGAGAATTTTCATCAAATCATGGAAAATAATAAAAATATATTAATAATATAAAACTAGCGTGGAACTGACCACGTCACGGTCGGTAGGTCGTGTGTCCGTGTTCCCAGCACCTTGGTCAATATTTTTAATTATTTATTATTTTCTTCCCTATTTTGCATAGGTTCATCGTTTCGTTGTATTTTGAAATACTCGTTCGTGCGGTGACTGTTAGTGTATCGTCGTTGAATACATTTTCACCATTTAAATCGGGGCTTACTTAGAGGTAGTTCAGATGCCCGGTTGTTGATTATTTATTACTAATTGTGGAATTCAGTGGAAAATAATTCACAAAACTGAGTAATAAGATGTTTATTATTAATTCATATGATCAACTGAGGATTCGACTACAAACTCAGAATAATAAAGTGAGCATTACCATTCCATGGGATCGTAATTCGACCATAGAATCGGAGTAATTAAGATTTGTCTATTACCATTTATGAGACCGGTTGTGGATTTGATCATGAAATCGGAGTAATGAGATAATACAGTTATTGCTATTCTATGAGATCAAGTCGTGGATTCGATCATAGAATCAGAACAATTGTTTATTGCCATTCCATGGGACCAGTCGTGGATTCAACCATGGAATAGGAGCAATTGTTATTTCCATTCCATGGGACCAGTCGTGGATTCGACCATGGAATAGGAGCAATAATAGATTATTCTGGGAATTCAGTAGTGAATGTCACGGCAGAATTAATCTTAATTAGGAATAATTAACTTTGTGGCTCTATACTAGCAGAGCAAGCTGTTTAGGAGCATTAATTATCCCGACATGAGCTTGTCGGTAAGTCATATCCTTTATATAGTCAGGTTAAACTCGTTGTTTGTTCCTGAAGACGTTATCGCTCTATACTAGCAGAGCAAGCTGTCTAGGAGCCGTCCATCTCGTGATACTATATAGAAATAATCACTGAAAGTGTTCAGTATTCATGAGATATGTCGTTGTCCAGTCGTGAGACTACATATCACATGTACTCTGAGAGAAAGTACTCTCCGTTGAAAATTCGATGAGAGACCCGTGTCTCAATACTCACGTCTGATTGCTGGATCAGAGCTTCGTATAATTATGAGTTTACGATTTTAGCCCTTGTCAAAAATCCACCATCTACAGATCCCCGTCGAAACTTCGATCTAGTTTGAGTGAATCTTATATCAGAAGAGAAGATTCTCAGGTATAAACAAACTAGGTGCAATCAAAGTTAACAACTGTTAGTCAATCAAATCAATCAAAAACTAATAATAAACTGCAATTATCTAGTTTCCCACCAACGGTACTAATAGAGCTTCTCAATCCCAAAGAAGTCTTTAAACTGAGCGGACGTAAGAGATTTCGCCTAATTAGGTTACTTTCCTCTCCGAATAGGCGGCTCCACCAGTAACAACACAACTAGGTAGTTTTGCTGGATCTGAGGATTAGTTTGCTAGAAATGAAAACTTCAATATTTATAGACAAGGAAGTTTGGACACCAAGGAATTTCCAAAACCGAATATTCTCAAAGATATGCAATAAATACAAAACCGGTTTTCATAATTCCTGGAAATGCATTGTCCAAATATTGACCGAAATCCCAATATAAAAATCTATAATTAGTAAATGCACATTACTAATTATTATTTTCTAAAGATATGCATTTAATTGCTGGAGATTAAATAGCATATAAAAACTAAGAAACCTTAAATAAAAGATTCTCAATCTATTTCGATCCTGGGATTCTCCTTTAGCTATTAAGGAATATCTTTGAACAATTAATGATAAGAGTTACTGCACATGTTCAAAGCATGTCGACATCATTACTTTCCAAGTCCTTTTTCATACTTACAATCTTGGAAACTGAAAAAGCCGGGGTCTAACAACACCGCCCAATATTTCGCTTAGCAATTTGTATGGACTAACTCCGAAATACTTTGCTTGAGAATAACCTAGACAGTCAGGCTCAATCTAGATAAAAAGTATCTCAAAGAGTTATTATCTCAATCTCTCGATTTTATTTCTACTCAAGCTAAAATCAATAGCGAGTCTTTATCAAATAGAGATAACTTGGACGGTACCAAAGACCAATGTCCAAGGATCAATCAACTACAATCAACAACCAAAAGTTGAATTAGAGAAGTTGATGATCACAAACGCACAACCTGTATTACTTTTATATAAAATATAATGCGGAAAAGAAATAACACAGACACCAGAAGTTTTGTTAACGAGGAAACCACAAATGCAGAAAAATCTCGGGACCTAGTCCACATTGAATACACACTGTATTAAGCCGCTACAGACACTAGCCTACTCCAAGCTAACTTCGGACTGATCTATAGTTGAACCCCTACCAGTCTCTCACTGATACAAGGTACAGTTGTACTTCTACACCTCTGATCCCAGCAGGACACTTCGTACCTGATTCCCTTTGTTAATCTCACCCACAACAAAGAGTTTCTGCAACCTAAAATCACAGACTTGATAATAAACGGATCTGTCTCACACAGAAAATTCTATCGAAAGGATAAATCTGTCTCCCACAGATAAACCCTAGGTTTTGTTCCGTATTTAGATATAAAATCAAGGTAACAGGAACCAATTGATAATTCAAACTTATATTCCCGAAGAACAGCCTAGATTAATCAATCACCTCTCTACAATCCTTTCTGACTACACAAGCGGATTGCCGAGGAATCACAAACAGTAAGACGAAGATGTTTGTGACTTCTTTATCTTGCCTATCGGAGAACTCTCACGATCTCAAGTAAATCAATCGATTGTACTCGTACGATAGAAGATGCAAGATCAGATCACAAAACTACGATAAAAGTAGTATCGGTCTGGCTTCACAATCTAATGAAGTCTTTAAGTCGTTAACTCGAGTTTAGAGAAGAAACTCAAGAGTTAATGGAGATTGACTCTAGCGAGATCACTAGTAGCACACAGACGTGTGGGGATTAGGTTTGCTCAATGCTAGATGTCTCCTTTATATAACCTTCAAATCAGGGTTTTTCCTTAGGTACAAAGCAAACTCTATTCACCGTTAGATGAAAACCTGGTTTAGATTCAAGCCAATATCTCTCAACCGTTAGATCGAAATACATAGCTTGTCACACACACTTGGGTACACGTTTACTGGGTTTGAGAAAAACCATGCCCAAACGAGTACACGTATGTTGGTTCAACATGATAACCCAAAAGGTCAACCATGTGAGCATCTCATATTAATCATGTTCTGATTCACCATAACTAGTTCAATTGACTCAAATGAACTAGTTAAGAGTTGTTCAATTGTTATGAGATCTTATGTAACTACACAAGACACAATTGAAACAAAGATAATTCGGTTCGATTAGAATTGGCTCATGAGCATTATAGCCATGGTTTGCATAAAGCATTCCTTAATAATTAATGTTTCATGTTCAGAGCACATCTTTAGATCATAACCTCTTAATCTCACAAACAAGTTCACGGACTTAAGTTAATCGGTTGAGTTTTCCCAACTCAGCAGAAATTCTCGGGTCGAGAACTTTCGCCGGTTCGCGTACTGGGTTCGCGGAATGAGTTTGCGGACTTAGCACACAAACGAGTTTTGGAAATCCCAGCAGAAATTCTCGGTCGAGAACTTCCGTCAGTTCACGGACTTGGCAAGCCAATTCCACAAACCTACCGATTTCTCTTGATCAACAAAGTTCGAAAACTTCGGTTCAGGGAATACATGGTTATATAATCTAAACTCTCATTTCAATCATTGAAACATTCTCAGAGAGAGATATTCAGTCGTGAAGAACAACAGACCTTTCTCGTCAGAGCAATTTCCAAAGTGATTGAAACTTTCATGACTTTCGTCACTAGGTGGAGATAAACCTGATCAAAGCGAAACGCTCTACCAACACAAGATTTCGAGTAAAAGATAAGCAATGAATACTCAGCTCGAAATATCAAGTGTATATGATCTAGTCTATATAACATACGACTTTTGTCTCATAATAAGTAGGAGAAGAATAGATAGACTTTCGAGTGATAGATAATTTTAAGTCTTCACATACCTTTTTGTTGATGAAGTTCCACGTTTCCTTGGTGTAGATCTTCGTCATTGTCGTTGAATCACCATGAAGTCCTTGAGCTCAACTACACTTTTCCTATCCTAGTCCGAGACTTAGCTAATAGGCTAGAAATCAAGACTTTATAGTTTTGATCACTAACATTGACAAACATGCTTGATATAGCAACGCATGCGAGGTTGACTGAGTTATGCTCTAACAGTCTCCCCCTTTGTCAATTTTAGTGACAAAACTATTAATACATATGGAATACAAAAAAGATAAACTTTAGTGGCTCCTATTCCATAGTCCAATCTTCAACATTCCTTGAAATCTTCGTCCTTCTAAGTACTCCAATGATCCCAAAGGTTGTCAGTTTAGTATCACCGTTGTTGAAGATCCATAGTTATAACAATGAGAGAAATCGAGATTCTCGATCATTATTATACAGTGTCATAGTATTATTATGAACATCAAAGTCCAATTGCATCACGACTTTAACAATAATACTATGGTGATATGTATCACTCCCCCTTAGTCAATACTCCATCTCGATCATGGAAACCATTCCCCCTTACACAATGATCTGAAAACCATATGTATTTGTAGAGTGACCTACAATATTTCTCCCCCTTTTTGTCAATAAAATTGGCAAAGGTACAAGAGAGGGTTCATAATGAAATTTCCACAAGAGACATTTCATGACCAAAATAAAGACAACATATAATCTTAATTTAGATGCAATCTTATAGCCGAAGCTAACAATATTCATCAAGGAGTTTTAAGACGCAAGATAACCCCTATAAAATTCCACAACAGCACTCCCCGCAAGATATTACCATTAAGCACAAGTTCAAAAGAACTCTCCCCCATTTGATGTCATTCCCAAAGGAACAACAAGAGCGACCTTAATTTCGAAAGAAAAGAAGGATTTTTATTTGGACGCCAAAAACTATGTGAATGATTTTTTATATCCAAAACTCAACCAAAATACTCACAACTAAACCTATGAATATTCTAATTGGAATACGCAATTAAATCAAAACCACAAAAGTGATCAATTTAATTGAAAGTGCTCAACATAAGTAAACTCACAGAGAACCGGCTACGATTAAATTAATCATATGGAAGTGACTAACATAACCGTTCAAGTACTCAACATAAGGAAAACCTTACGGAATACGTGACTACATTAAGCAAAAGAACATGATAGTGTAGCCGTTCATATACTCAACACAAGAACTTGTGGAATATATGAAAACTCAATTATATTAATTATACGAGAACCTATAATTAATCTAATCGGAATACAAACAAATAACCAAACTAATCACCGAGGTAATCAATTTAATTATTTTGGGCTCAACATAAGAGATTATGGAACCCCGACTAAGATTATCATGAAACATGACCATCTTAACCGCACATGTACTCAACATAAGAAGGAAAACTTATGGAGTACAAAACTAAATAACCAAGGATGATTAATTAAGTTCATAATGCTCAATATATAGCATCTTACAGAACAACCAACAAAGCCAAGATTAAATGACTTAGTTGTAAGGTGCTCAACATAAGACACACAATGGAGCCTTCACGGTAAAATATAACAAGATGGATCAATGAAGATCAATACCGTGGATAACATACAAGGATCTATTCTATGTTTGCATCATTATATGCATAACAACATAATAAACTTTATCCTTGTCATATAAAAAATTTAATCCTATTTTCCATCAAAAACATGATTGCATAGGCATAGCTTTTGTATATGTCAAAAGTCCATTCGACCTTTCATCAATACGAATATCAATTCATGAACGACTTTACTTTTGACCGCAATATGGGACCTTCAAGTTCACGGACGCAAACAATACATATCCCATAAAAATATTGCAATATAACAAACCAAGAAAATACTTCAATAATCATCATCCTCCAAATATTTTTAGAATTTAATACCAATAAACCTAAAAAATAACATAAGAGAATGAAATAAAAAATAGCTATGTGTAGTCACAATCATCGCTATTCAAAGCACTAGTTATTCTTCCAACTAATTCCAAAAAGAAGACATCCTAGGCGACAATGCCTTTGAGAAATTCAGAATCATTCCCAAACTCCTTGTTGTCAACAACCATTGGAACATACGGTTCACGAAGATAGGAGTTTATATCAACGAACTGTCTTGGCTGACTATGTCGTACCAGGGCTCTCTGAATTTCTAAGGACTTTTACACAAAAGTCTTTATTTCACAAATATCCTTTCTTATTTCCTTCAACTTATCAAGAACATCAGAAAACTTCTGAGATTAGAAGACACTGCCTTTGGCTTTCTTGTATTACTCCTTTTTCTTTTTCGGGACGGAGTTACAGGAGATTTTTCTTTTTCCTTGATTGATGGCTTAAGAATCATGTTGACATCACTTATCTCCATAGACATGCTTTGAGAACAGTTATAACCAACTGATTTTTGTGGATGGAATTCTCAATCTCATCAGGTCTAGAAATAAAAAGGATATCAAGAAGGAAAAAGGAATGTAGGGTTCGAAACCTAAAAACAGGTTCGTGGTCGTCCAACTCTAAACCCTATAAAGAGTAGAATTGTCGATAATAACCCTTTCTTTTGTTTGATAGACAAAAAAACAACCCTAAAGAAACACTTTTCCACAAGCCTGCACGTTTGCGATCTTGTCTATTTTAATTAGGAATATGAGACAAGATTTGCATAACAACACAATTAATTTGTGTTATGGTGAACAACAATTTGTCCACCACTTTCCTCAAGAGAGGAATCTTCAGGCTTCTGTATATCAAAACGATTTGACCATACTTTCTTTTCAAATGGTCTAATTATATCCCTGGAAACCAACTTCTTTGAAGAAGATAAGATCCTACATACCTTGGCGGTCTTCTGAGCAAGTTCCAACTTTCTTGCTAATCGATATGCTCTTCGTTGAAGTTTGTTGACGTGTCTCATTTGATGCTTGTACTTGTAACATCTTGATAGTTCGTGACCCTTCATCGAACAGAACGAGCACATCAATCTTGGATAATATTCAGGTATCCGTGGTGCGATGGCGGCTAAACACATAGTAGATCCTGAAACATCACGATCAGAATTTCCATAGGATAAATCAATCGAATCTTCCAGCTTGATTGGGTTTCCTTCTTCCCTGAACCTATTGAGGTTGATATATGTATTGCTACAAGTATCAAAATCGATGTTTTCACCAAGAATCCCTACACTTGATTTCCTATCTTCATCAGAATCATAGGTTTCAGACATTTCATCAAGTGCTACAGCTAGACCTTTGTTCCAGTGTATTTTATGCGATTAGGGCATTCGTTTGCAAAATGGACAAACCCCTTACACTTAAAGCACTGGGGCATGTCCTCGTCATCAGCCTCGTCAGCATCCCTGTTTTTAGGAGGTACGCGACCGTGAGGTTTTTCTGATGACCTAGGTTTGTATCTTGAAAAGCGTTTACTTCTCTTCAACAGAAGATCCCTAAACTGTCTTGTGATCAAGGAGACCGACTTGTCAAGTCTTCATCTGAAAAATCATTCTCAGAATGATCATCCTCCGAGACATGAACACTTTTACCTTTGGCAAGTAATTTAGTGCTCTTCTGTGCTTTAAAGGCAACATCCTTACCGACTTTGGATGTATGCTCATGATCAAAGATATTTAGCTTCCCAACCAAGGTGTTTCTGGAGAGATTATTAGGGTTATTCCCCTCAACGATAGCATGCTTCTTAGACTCGTATCTGGATGACAGCGATCTGAGAATTTTCATCACAATGTTCTTTTCAGAAATAGTCTTACCCAATGCAAATAACAATTTCAGACACTTTGTGATTAAACTCATCAAATGTTTCTTCATCTGCCATACGAAGGTTCTCCCAATCGGAATTAAGGTTCTGAAGCCTAGCTTCATTTTCACTGGAGTTTCCTTAAAATACGGTTTCTAAGATATCCCAAGCATCTTTAGACATAGTGCAATTAGACACATGGTGCTGAGGACTTGGTACAATGGCATGTATGATAGCATTCAACCCTTCAGAATTCTTCTTTGCAGCAAGAATCTCGGTAGCATTATATTCACCAATATTCTTGGGAACAGTTCCGTTTCCGGCTGTAACAACTGGCGCATCATAGCCATTGACTACATATACCCACGACTGAAAATCACGCGATTGAAGAAAAGCTCGCATATCAATTTTCCACCATAAGTAATTTGAGCCATCGAAGACTGGTGGTACGTTAGTAGAGATAACACCTCTGTCCATAGAGTCAGATCGCTACAAACACAGACTGATGAGGTCTTTAACGTGTTTGCCTGCTCTGATACTAATTGAAAAAGCGGGGGTCTAACAACACCACCCAATATTTCGCTTAGCAATCTGTATGGACTAACTCCGAAATACTTTGCTAGAGAATCAACTAGACAGTCAGACTCAATCTAGATAAAAAGTATCTCAAAGAGTTATTATCTCAATCTCTCGATTTTATTTCTACTCAAGATAAAATCAATAGCGAGTATTTATCAAAGAGAGATAACTTGGACGGTACCAAAGACCAATGTCCAAGGATCACTCAACTACAATCAACAACCAAAAGTTGAATTAGAGAAGTTGATGATCACGAACGCACAACCTGTATTATTTCAATTATATAAAATATAATGCGGAAAAGAAATAACACAGATACCAGAAGTTTTGTTAACGAGGAAACCGCAAATGCAGAAAAACCCCGGGATCTAGTCCAGATTGAATACACACTGTATTAAGCCGCTACAGACACTAGCCTACTGCAAACTAACTTCGGACTGATTTATAGTTGAACCCCTACCAATCTCCCACTGATACAAGGTACAGTTGTACTCCTACGCCTCTGATCCCAGCAGGACACTGCGTACTTGATTCCCTTTGCTGATCTCACCCACCACAAAGAGTTGTTGCAACCCAAAATCACAGACTTAATAATAAACGAATCTGTCTCACACAGAAAAGTCTATCGAAAGGATAAATTTGTCTCCCACAGATAAACCCTAGGTTTTGTTCCATCTTTAGATATAAAATCAAGGTAACAGGAACCAATTGATAATCCGGACTTATATTCCCGAAGAACAGCCTAGATTAATTAATCACCTCTCTACAATCCTTCCTGACTACACAAGCGGATTGTCGAGGAATCACAAACAGTGAGACGAAGATGTTTGTGACTTCTTTATATTGCCTATCGGAGAACTCTACCGATCTCATGTCAATCAATCGATTGTACTCGTACGATAGAAGATGCAAGATCAGATCACACAACTACGATAAAAGTAGTATCGGTCTGGCTTCACAATCCAAACGAAGTCTTTAAGTCATTAACTCGAGTTTAGAGAAGAAACTCAAGAGTTAATGGAGATCGATTCTAGCGAGAGCACTAGTAGCACACAAACGTGTGGGGATTAGGTTTGCTCAATGTTAGATGTCTCCTTTATATATCCTTCAAATCAGGGTTTTACCTTAGGTACAAAGTAAACTCTATTCACTGTTATATGAAAACCTGATTTAGATTCAAGCCAATATCTCTCAACCATTTGATCGAAAGACATAGCTTTTCACACACACTTGGGTACACTTTTACTGGGTTTGAGAAAAACCATGCCCAAACGAGTACACGTATGTTAGTTCAACATAATAACCCAAAAGGTCAACCATGTGAGCATCTTATATTAATCATGTTCTTCTTCCCCATAACTAGTTCAATTGACTCAAATGAACTAGTTAAGAGTTGTTTAGTTTCTATGAGATCTTATGTAACTACCCAAGACACAATTGAAACAAAGATGATTCGATTCGATTAGAATCGGCTCATGAACATTATAGCCATGGTTTGCATAAAGCATTCCTTAATAATTAATGTTTCATATTCAGAGCACCTCTTTAGATCATAACCTCTTAAGCTCACAAACAAGTTCGCGAACTTAAGTTAATCGGTTGAGTTTTCCAAACTCAGCAGAACTTCTCGGGTCGAGAACTTCAGTTCGCGGACTGAGTTCGCGGACTTAGCACATAAACGAGTTTTGGAAATCCCAGCAGAAATTCTCGGTCTAGAACTTCCGTCAGTTCGCGGACTTGGCAAGCCAATTCCACAATCCTACTGATTTCTCTTGATCAACAAAGTTCGAAAACTTCGGTTCAGGGAATACATGGTTATATAATCTAAACTCTCATTTCAATCATTGAAACATTATCAAAGGGAGATATTCAGTCGTGAAGAACAACAAACCTTTCTCGTCAGAGCAATTTCCAAAGTGATTGAAACTTTCATGACTTTCGTCACTAGGTGAAGATAAACCTGATCAAAGCGAAATGCTTTACCAACACAAGATTTCGAGTGAAAGATAAGCAATGAATACTCAGCTCGAAATATCAAGTGTATATGATCCAGTCTATATAGCATACGACTTTTGTCTCATAAGAAGTAGGAGAAGAATAGATAGACTTTCGAGTGATAGATAAGTTCAAGTCTTCACATACCTTTTTGTTGATGAAGTTCCACGGTTCCTTGGTGTAGATCTTCGTCGTTTTCTTTGAATCACCATGAAGTCCTTGAGCTCAACTACACTTTTCCTATCCTAGTCTGAGACTTAGCTAATAGGCTAGAAATCAAGACTTTATAGTTTTGATCACTAACATTGACAAACATGCTTGATATAGCAACGCATGCGAGGTTGACCGAGCTATGCTCTAACAGAAACGATTTGTCAGACTCCCAAACAAGTTTAGAATTGGTTCGTCTGAATTCCAAGAACTATGTGATTGATTATCCTATCAAATCACCAATTATGGGTTTCTCGGTTCTACCAAAACAAGTTCGGTTCTACCTCCATGTGAGTATTGTGCATAGTCACGCTAGTTACCAAAATTCGGTTGTCTAGGTAC